>NC_045680.1:19978798-20588659 GCF_003331165.1 Xiphophorus hellerii | reverse complement strand
AACAATAAATGCTTTGTTAGCTTGTCTGTTGTACGGCAGCAGTAGATCTCAGTCGAGGAACAATCTGCGGAGGGCAGAAGGAGAAAAAGCTCCAAATAAGACCACATTTTAAAAAGACAAAACTAAAATGAATAGTATTCAGTTTAACAGTATCGCATCACAAACCGAACTGCTGAGTTTCCTGCTATTTTAGTGGACATGCTGAAATAATCCATTAGTGTCTTTAAAAAAACCCAAAAAAACTCTGCATGCCCTTTTAAAGGCTGAGTGTTGTTGATCGACATGAACCTTTAGTGGCACCGCCGTGTGAGATCTCACAGCTTTTAAGCACATTTTTTTGCAGCTGGGGGAGAATTTGCGTTGGTGTTCGGTGCAATATGTTTTTGTACAGCATTTTTCAAAATGCCTCCATTTGGTTGGAGGGTTTTCCCCTCTCCTTCCTCCCAAGGCCTTTGTTAAGTTACATGTTTACTTTTTAGCTTCTGATGCCGAATTGTGTTACGTATGCAGAAAGGTTCTCCTTCTATGACTCATCCATGAAAGTCGTATTTGTCTGCAGCGCACAGCGGTGAACTCCCACTGCAGAGACTCTGAACGTCTTCTGCAGCCAAAGTTGTGATTTCCAGCTCCGGGAACGGCTGACCCAGAAAAGGTTCTCCGTCCTCCTGACCTCATCTTGACCTTCGACTTTTAACTGTTGACCGAGATCTCTCAGACACAAACTCATTTGCTACCAGTTCATAAGTCGACGTTGTCATCTTTGCTGGGATTTTATTTGCAGAGTCAAACAAGAACCTCCTAAGGGAATTTAATTGCAGCTTTTTATAGTAACATTTTGTAAATGCATCCAAATACAAACCTTAAAAAGAGGTTTGTATTTGAGTAAAACATACTGGTATTTTTGAGTGTCCTGCCCTAATTGTTTGTAGAGTCTAGATACTCACCATCCAATCTGACTGAGAATAAACAGCTTGCAAAGGAGAGTGAACAAAAATGTCAGTTTGTGGATGTGAAGGTGCCTTAGGGAAAATAGCTGTAATCTCTTCTTACAGACAAAAAAAACAAGAGAGATCTGCTTTTATGTAACATGCAATTATGTGTTGCATGGCGATCTTTAGTGAAGAATCTTGAAACAGAATGACACGTAGTTTCTTGGATGGAGTGGGCAGCTCAGCTGTAAAAGACATCGCCATCATCCAGAGCAAAGACCGCCGATGCTGCTATAATTCTTCTGCGTGTGACAAGTGGGAAGCTTGAGTTATAAAAAGAATCCAGCTTCTGTCTCAGTTTAGAAAGCAAAGAGCTAATGTTAACCTGTCGCCTTCGAAATGCTTTTGAGTGCAAGTCAGTGGGTCCCTGAGAACGCTGGGTCCGTCACAAAAGTTAAGGGGTTAAGGTTTAGTTTTGTACACCCTGTTACCCACATGTTGGTAATTCAATCAAAACAAACAAAAAAGTTTTCCTTTTGATTTATTTTTGGAGTAAATGGCGAACAAAATCTCTACAAGAACAGAACGGTGTCGTCAGCGTAAAGACGTATCGACTGCGGCATGCTGATCGGTGCTCCTGATAAGCTCTTCGGAAACACTTTTAATCCCATAAGCCGGTTTGTCTGGCTGTTGCGACCTTTACGCGCCGAGCGCCGTCCCCTCCACCTCCACCTCCAGATGAACCCTTTACTGTGCGCAGTGTTTTGTTCATGCCAATAATTCTGCATCTTTTGTGTGGTCAGCCGTCAGTCAGGCCGATTATCATATTCCTCATTACGAGGGCAGATGTCTTGTCAGAGAAAACATTTGTCTCCTTGTCTCTCCGCAACAGCAGAGCCATTTGTTGGTGTTTATTGTCGGACGCGGGAGCGAGGGAGCGAGGGCTGGTGTCACCTTTCCTTGTATGCATGCGTCGGTGTCGTCGGTGTGTGCGGCATAGTAATGTTTCGGCGTCCTGCACGCCAAAGACTTCTGTTTTTCTTATTACTCAGAGGAAATACGTTGGCGGCTTTTGGGATCCTTTATCACGAAGGTTATCAATGCATTGTTGAAGGCAACGTCTGTGTGGACGTTATTGATGGTCGCCCAGCATTTCCTCCAAAGCAATTACATTTGTTTTTGTCCATTCTGACACTCTGCCCTTCATCCTCCACCATATGCACTCATTATTCTCAGCCCTGATGTCCTTTCATGCACTATCCCTCCTAATTAATTCCCCCATCTCACCTCCACTTCCAGATGAGGGCCAGACGATTTGCTACAACCCTCCGGAGCTGGCGGGCCAGCGGTTGGCGGAGGTCGGCATGCAGCTGCGGGCAGACTGCCACCAGGGTCTGGGCTACTGGGACTACCTCTTCTTCATCGCCATCGGCTTCGTCATCTTCTCGGCCGGCACGGTGTCGGCCTGGGTGATGGGCGTGCTCATGGTGCTGTACGAGCGCTACAGCAAGCGGAAGAGCGAGGAGCTAGACAGCGAGGACGAGGACGAGAGGGGGCCGATGAACGGGAGCGGCGGAGGAGGCAACCAGGGCAACGGGGATCTGAGCAAACCCAACATGCAGGTGTGACGGGCCGCTGCGCAGAGGCGTCCGGAAACACTACTTGAAGGGAAGACGGACAGAAAACGGAGGAGGGACGAGCCAACGCCGTGAAACTGCTTGTCTCTTCTTGTTGCAGATTTAGATATCGCAAATGCTCTTTAACGTGACGAAAAGTGTGTGTTTAAGTGTGTGTTGGCGTGCGTGGGTGTGTGTGTGTGAGAGAGAAACAGAGACATCAATAAGGTTGCCTTTGAGCTAGGAGAACAGATTGACCTCTGAGATTATTGAGAGCAATAACCCTGCACATACAACCACAAGTTCCTCCATGCGATGTAAAGTGCTCTTTACCAACACCTTGTGTGAGTGGCACATCCAAGCACACGCGCACTTCATTCAGAAAAATAAAGGTAAAATAGGGGGAGATTCACAAAAAAAGAAGAAGAAGAAAAAAAAGACCGATGCCTTAAATCTGCCACAGTCGAAACAGGGAAACTTGTTTATGTCAGTGTTTAAACGGTATCTTCACTTGAAATAGTCAACATTAGCTGCTCTGTGTTCAGGACAAAATCTGTCCACATAGAGCAAAAGCTCATTTTGGGGGCACATAATTAAACAGAGAGAAAACACAGTAGTGTGATTGTACATAAAAGAAGTGAAACACAAGCAACAGAGAAAGTTCAGGGACCTGAAGTTCAAAAGTCAACGCATTCTGTTCTTCATTGAGGCTGCTGAGATCGAAACGGCCTCGGAAACTTTCCGTGGGGATCTTAGAAATATTTCAAACTGTCAACTTTTCATGGGAAATCACGAGGATGAACTGGAAATTTAAGGAAACCACATCACATACGGGCATGAATTTTTTTTTTTTTTTTTGTAACTAAATTCCTATTAATTCCCATGAAAAGTTTCTAAGTTTGGCAACCGTATTTCTTATGTCAAACAGGCACTTTGTTGAGGTTTTTTTTGTTCTTTTTAGCTACAAGTACTATTGGAGATTATTTGCTTAATTGGTTTTGTAGTCTTTTTGACTGACAGCTGGTTAGAGGCAAAAAAAAGCTGATGCAGTCTTCTCACACGAGAAATATTAGCAGAATTAATTGTGTGACATTTTTTTGAATGTAAAAACATCTTGGATTCTAAAAAGCTTTGCCGGTTTCTAACAAAGCAGCTTGACACCACTTAAAAACCTCGTTTGGGCTCACCTTCCAGGGTGCTTGAGCTTCGTAGAGTGAAGCCTCAGTGCTCTTCTCAGCTAGGCGTGATTACAGGCTCCCGCTTGTTCCCGAGTTTCGAGTGGCCGTTTGAGAAATTTAGGCTTAGAGCACACTGCGCAGTGTCACAAATTGTACGTGACTTGGAACATGTCACCTTGTTTGAGCTGAACGTTATGAAATCGTAATCTGGCTCATTGCTAATGCAGCAGAATCACAGCAGGAACGTCAGAGATGCAAGAGCAACACCCCGGCAAGTTTTGAGTGTTCGTCTGCCTTATTTAGAGTAAACAGGACAACATTGGTTGCAGCAATACTAACATTGTTCTGTCATTGTTTCCTTTAACAATGACAGAACACTGATTTCTTCTCACAAGATTTTCTTTTGCAATGGAAGATTTTGTCTAAAACGGCCGACAATCCCACATTTGTAGACTTTGGTCCCTCACTTCATCTCTAGACATTGTGCAAGTTGTCCAAGCCAGAGTTGCCAACTTTTCAGCTGTCGGTAGGAATGGTAATAAAATCTCCTTAATTCTAATGAGATTTGTCTAGGCAGAGTTAGAAGAAAACTCTGAAACATGAGAGTTGGCAACCCTGCAGGGAGTCGTGTCTCCGGTGACCCAAGGGTTTCATTTGGCTGATTTGTGGCAGGTTTATATGGTGCATTTGATTTGTACTCAAATGCTGGAATCATATAACTCCAAATTAGGACCCCAAGTACACATTCAATAAATAGGCCATGCATGTAAAACTAATTGAAAGTCACAGCAATATAGTGGATATCGGCATTCCCTTGTCAGGGACCAAAGCCAGCCGCAAATAGTTAAACTCCAGGAGTGATTGAGACCCCCTCTAGAAACGCTTGGCTATTTTCACAGTTCAACACTAAATGTACCTCATTATGCATTCATGCGTACAGGGGAAACCGTTTTAGCCACAGAAGCTAACATCTACAGCGGTCTTCCTTATTTCAGCTTTCTGGGGTACAGCCAATCAGCACCAGTGAAAGTAAATGCAGCTCCTGCATTGGCTGCTTTGCAAACGGCAGCCAATAGCATGTCAAGTAGCAGGTCACCCAGTTAATCCAGCTTCCCGCCCTGCAATTTCCTTTCACGTGTTTTAGATGTGCGCCACAAGAAAAAAAAAAAGAATACTCAGAGTTTCTGCGAATAACTTTAAGTTAGGTTCCACAGTAAAATTGGTGAATCTGCAAAAAAATGAATTGTGAATAGGTGGCAGTTCACTTGTACATCTGATGATTCCTTATCGACTTAAATCCGTATAACAATGTGAGACTGTAATCGGTACACAATATTCCAGTCCAGGACTGACCAGTCCACATTTGCTTATTCTGCTTATCTGCTTCTAAGCCGACCCTAAATATTGAAGATTTTAAACTATCTGATGCAGCCCAGACTTGTCGACACAACGTTTTAAAAGTCCGTTAGCTCTGACAGGAAAATGTGAAGCAGGTTAACATTAAAACTATTTCTAAAGTGCTTAAAAACCTTTTGTGTCTTGCCTCTGTCAAATATTCTATTTTCTAGTGAGTACTCAAAATGCTCCTGAATAAATATTTTGCATTATGTGTAGGGTTCGTCAATGTTTCTCTTCAATTCTTCTTCCGACGAGTGCTGCACAAAAAGGCAAGTCTCAAACAGATTTTTGTTGCTAAGATGAAATCATCCATTTCATTGCTAATACCAGTAGATCTGCTACTACATCCCTGCTTTAATGTTTATGTTGCAGAATGTGCTCCTGTTACATTTCCCTGCAGACAGTTGTTAGCACAGCAACAGCTAGCAAATCTCTTTGTTTTCCTGCTGCCTACTGGACCGGGCTCAGCCCAGCTCTGAAGTCAATTCCAGAACCATTACTGGTGCATAGATCTTTGTTCCTGGACATATTTTCTGGTTTGGTGTCAATTTACTGCTCAAGCTTTGTCCCCTGTAAAGGCAGACAAAGTCTTCCTTTGGGGGCACCAAGTACTCCGGTGACCTGTGTATTGGCTTTTCTTTAGGTTTCACTGTGAACCTAAAGATTCACCCCAGTGCAGCAACCATATCTAAGACGCTGGAGTTATAGAAGTGGGACAGATTCATGGTGGCTGCACATGAAGATGGTAATCACACGAATTTAGTCAGTCAAGCACTTAATGATGACTTTATATGATGTGACTGGTCTTATCTCCTGGTTAACCTCACGTTACACTGAACATACAAGGCTGACAAAACAAATTTAATTCCTTTTAGTTTTTCCTTCTTTAAATTTTATTTTTTCTTTTGTCCTAAGTTTCAGGCACATTTTATTGTTAAAGAAAGTGAATCTCTTTTTGGAAACAAAGGCCATCTAGTGTTTGTGATGAGTGGAAGTCACTGAGGAGAAATACTGGCCCACTCATCTTAGTGTACATTTTTTAATTAATTTGAAGGATTTAATGCGTGAACAACGTGCAATTGGATCTAATTTAAGTTTGGACTTTGACACAGCCACCCCAGAACCTTAGTTCTTCTGCCTTTGTTTTAGTTTTAGTCAGAACTGTTCATAGTTGGCATTTGTGCTTAGTTTCACTTTCTTATTGTTAAATCCAGACTTTCTGCAGGTTTCAACATCTGTCTTGGACTTTTTAAAAACATTATGAATGAAATTTAAAACCCTCAACTTAACTTCATCCAGCCAACTGGCGATAAATTTGTACTTACCCACGAGAAATGCAAAAAAGCTAGTCAGCAGTGAGTTAGTGGTAGCCTCAATGAAGACGTCAAAACATAGAACATACAAAAGTACGACAAAATTTAAGACCTGTGACTAACACACTAACATAAAGGCAAACGTATTGCTTCAAACTGAATTTAAGACCTTAATTTTAGATACATAAATCTAAATTTAAGACTTTTAAGGACGTGCTGATATCCTGTGAATCATGTCCTCTGAACTGAGTGGAGTGAGACCTGCAATGTGTTGGGCGTTCTGCTTGCTTCTTGTGGGACCTTTCAGAGTTGTCAATGTGCTCTTGAAGTAATTTTGATAGGCCAGTCACTTGTGGGAAGATTCACCACTGTGTTATGTTTGGTTCTCATTTGGTTCTGCGTTTTCCAAAACCCTTTCAAACGGCTTTGTAATGTCCTTTCCAGAAAGATCGATGTCCGCCGCTTTACCGTCATCAAGATCAAGGCATGATTTTTTGCTTTTTCACATCTCTCAGCCTACTTCATGTTGTCAGACAAGTTATATATAAGTGAATGTATTGATTCTACAGATTTGACCATAATTAAGCTTGGGTGTTGCTTGTAAACATCATCTTAATTGATCAAAAAATAGGTCACCAACACGTAGGAATGTGCTTGTTATTTTTGACCGCCATAATCTTTGTGCTTGTGGATCTAGAATGTGACAAAGAAAAAGCAAAAACAGAAGAGATCTGTGGCCAATACGTTGAAACAACAACATTCAAGGTCACCGTGGAGCACCAAAAGTGGAGTGTTTGTTGGTGCGCGCGCAACTGTGTCTGTTTAATTGGGTCAGAGCGATCACAAAGCATCTCTGCGAGCAGCATGGGTGAATGATGTATGGACGGAAGACGATCAAAAGCCCCTTCGCTTCCACTCCCGTCGCCTCCAGCCCGTCCGTCACGGGTAGGAGTTCGGAGATGATAAACGGCAAACTTGGGCGGGGAGAAGAGTGCGGACAATGTCAGAAGTGTGAATTCTTTCCGAACGACACGCTGAGCCGTTTGAGAGATTGATGGGCTACATTATTGTCCTTTGCTGAGAACGTAAACGCTTAAAGGATAAATCTCAAGAGAGCTCGATGCGTGTGTCACTGAGTATCTGTGAACACACGCAGGTGTATATTTATGGCTCTGGGTACCATCTTTTGATGCTGATGCACATGAGTGGCTTCAGATTTATTTACAGCTGTGGGTTAACTAGTCATCAGGGTAACACACCTTATCCGACACAAAGTCAAGCACAGGAATCAGCTCACTGTCTGCTTTCCACACATACACACACACACACACACCCACCCACACCCACCCCCACATCCAGCACATGCAAAATGAATCTCAAGGGCACAGTTAAAGTCAGAGCTGCAGGCCTGAGAACATTAACACTCCTGTTTTGGTCTCTCTTGCCATGCATCGCTACATCCTCTTATCCTCCCCTCCATCTTCAATCTGACGCCGTCATCAGCTTTAACACACACACACACACACACACACCTGTACTCATAATTTGCCTCTGCTAAATCTTTACGCTGTCATTATCAGATCGTTTTTGTCAAAGGGAAGCTTAAAGCGCCGTCCGTCCGTCTTATATTACATCACAATCATTTGGCACAGAAGGGCACGACCTCTCAGCCACAACATGCCAGTACTTATCAGAGGACAACAATACTTCCTGTCTGGAGTGCGTAACTATTTTTGGTCTGCTGTACAGCGGACAGAGAGCGGCTGTTGCTTGCGTGCTATAGGTCAAAAACTGCAGGGGTTTGGCAATGGAAGCGATTTTTAACTGGTGCTAACATGTCGCCGCACCGAACAGAGGACAGAGTAAAAATACCGTGGACGTTAAAGGATGAGGGTTTGTGTTTGTTGACGTGTAGAAAGTCTCAAACGATCCTCTGAGAAACACATCTTTGGTCGATAATCGATTTATAGAGAATTTGAAAAACTCATGGTTTAAAGGTCTAGTTGAAGCGAGGTTCTCCGTAATAGGCATTTTCCCGCCAAAGCAGTTCTTTACTGGTTGATTTACTTTTACAACCCGAAAGCCAACTTGACATTACATCAATCAGTCAATCAGATTTGTTTGCATAGCACATTTCAGCGACAAGGCAGTAAAAATTGTGAAACCAGTAACAGAGATTACATTTTGTCCAGTGTCTTCATTAAAATCATCAATACGTTGGTCAAAGTTGCCATTATTATGGGACATCATTATAAACGTCTCATCCAGTAAATACTTTGTGGAGGATCATGGTGCAGGAAGACATTTTAATGTTATCAGTGTCAGTAAACAGATGTCCTCATCTCATTATGTTAATATATTAACACTATTTCACAGGTTTTGCGAATGAACAGAGATTTATTAACACCAAGCGATGATAAAGATGATTTTTATTAGGAAGTGAGTTGTAAATGGTCTCTATGGATTCACTGATTATTTGTGAGTGCATTGACCTCCTTAAGCTCCATGACGAGCGATTAATTTGATTACTTGCTAACGCTAAAGGAATATGTTTTTAATGTTTGTTTTTTTGTGCCTAAATGAATAAAGACACTAAAAGGCCTATACATATTCCACAAGAACTGAGTAGGGCTGGGCGATATGAACTTAAATTTTTATCACGATATTTTGTGGTACTGTTGTGATATCGATAAACGTGACAATAGGAACTATTTATTACGGCTTTTCTTGGTTACTGGATGGATCTGAAAGCAGGACACAGCAACCATAACCCCACAAACACAGATACTGCTCTTGAAGAACACACCCATTTGTAATATGTTTTTTTTCGGACACCAGTCGTGCGATTTGCAACAACAGCAGGTAGTAAATGCATTTAACCATATTTTCCTGTTTCTGAGCACTGCAGCTCAAGGCGTTTTTATGTTACCTTTTTACATGAAAAACAGCCATTTTCTCCAGTTACTGTTATGAAGTTTATGCCATTTTAAAAAAAGTTAGCCTGTTGCAAACCTAGAGCGGTAAATCTGTTAAGCACAGCGGGTGTTTAATCCGTATTTTTACTTTAGTCTTCCACCACTGTGTGCATCTGTTAATAAAAAAAAAATAAAATAATTTAAAAAGTCTTTGAAAATGACCTATCATGAGACACAATGTTATATCAGCGGATACTGACTTTCTTCACTTTGCAGAAGACCAGTCCCACCTTTTACCAGTCATTCTGAAAATATCTCCCCTCACTGAAAAATGCCATTTTTCTAACTCGAGAGAAAAATAACATGGCTGACTGTCTTATTTAAAGGAATATTGCATATTTTTGAGAATTATGAGCACAGCTTTTGCTGCTGAGGAATGAAAAGGTGAAGTTGTTGCTCAGTCAGTCACTCATTGCTGAGGGTGTTGATCTTTGCCTTGATCCAAGGAAGTGATGAATGAGAGACAGGGGCTGCTTTGAAACCTCTCCCCTCCACTCGTAATCTCTTAACACATACTGTGTATGTGCGTGCGTGTGGGCGTGGGCGTGTGTGTGTGTGTGTGTGTGCATACATGCAGGAGAAGATATCATTTCACCTGCTGTTTAGAACTCAGAGTGCTGTGATGGCTCGCTGCTAAAGCTGCAGATTTCATACATCCTTTAAGACTCCTACTGTCCTCCCTGTAGGTGTGTGTGTGTGGGTGTGTGTGTGTGTGTGTGTGTGTTTATGTGCGGGATTTCTGACACAGAATTTGACCTTCTGTACCTGCTGAGAAACAGTCTGTTATATGTTTTTATTTCCTCCCCCTGTCATTTCTTTGAGATTTTCCTTTAGTTTTGTACGTGATGAAACATGAGCAATAAAAAGTTACCGAATAATTCTGGTTTCACTGAAGCTGAGTGTCGGAGTCCTGGGGGCTTTAGAGGGACGAAAGATGTTTGGTTAACTCCGTGACTGAGTCAGGGAATCCTCTAGCTCACAACTGTGAAATGACTGTAATGTAGAAATACGTGTTTGGCTAAAATCGCATCTACAGTGCCTTGCAAAAGTATTCAAATCCTCTGAACTTTTCCACATCACTCCGAATTATTTCAGTAGGATTCTCATCGACAGACCAACAGCAGTGCATAATTGTAAAGTGAAAGGTAAAGAATACATGGTTTTACAAATAAAAATCTTAAAAAGTATGGCATGCTTTTGTATTTGGCCTCTTTTGCAAAAAAAAAAAAACAGACTTGGGCCATATGTAGAGGCCTCAAGGTTGACTAGGAGTTTCTGTTCTGGCCTGCTATTCTTATGCTTTAAAGTCCATTTATGAAACGCTAAAGAAAGTACTGGAGAGATTGGATTTTTTTGTTTCTCCACAATGCTCCCCATTTCACAACTTCTGGCTACTACACACTGCCAGTCAGCTGGCCGCTTCACTTACAAAAATATCTCTTAAAAACTCCTCCTGATTAGAAACAGTGGGTCACAAATATAGAGGGCCGTTTTTGCTATCTGTGTGGATGTAAATTGATTAACATTGTCAAGTGTACTCCCATCATCCTTTTGATGCATTTATTTAGTTATCATTGCAACTAGACTCCATTTTTCCAATTGGTTTTGCACCTTTTGTTGTATTTACAAGCTCTGCGATGAACTAAAATTCCCATGAAATGGGAAGAAGATCTTCAGATGACTATAAGTGATAAATTCAGCATAGATTACCTATAAAGTAACACTGTGTTCAAAATACGGCAGGCAAACTCCTACTGAGTTGTCTGTACCCATAGAATATGCACAACATGTTTATGAAGCAATCACTTCCTCAGGATGGCAATTTTGTCTTTTTGATTCATTTGAAATGAAATGACTCAAGTCATGACAAAAAGTAATTTGAAATGACTCAAAGAGAATATGAATTTTGTTCTTTTTGACAAAATTGAGATGACTGAAATGTACAAAATTTATTTTGAGTCATTTCAAATGAACAAAACTGACATGCTCTGGATGGCGATTTTGCGTCATTTTGAGTCATTTGAACTCAAAAAGGCAAAACTTTTTCAGTACACTTCCTGCGTCCTTCCACTTGTGCCTGTTCTCCTTCTCACTCAGTAGATTATCAAAGGAGGAACTTAGGTGTGAATCCATGTGAGACAAAGCAAAAAAACTAACAAAAACACCTCACAACTGTGACTCATTTTATATCAATGAAAGGACTGTTCATTTGGGAAGGTTGTAATGCAGAACTCATTGTGTTTAGCTGCAGCAAAACTCTCTCACTTTTGCAACAAAGTCTCCATCCTGTTTTAGTTCTTTACCCATGCTTAATTGAGCATTAAAGCAGGAGTATTACGTTAAGTACCCATTTTAGCTTTTAGCATGCTGAGCTTATTAAATCATCATTGGTCTAGACAGAGCATCGGCATAGCGTCATAATGTCACTAGTGAATAAATAAGATGACAGGGTTATTTTTTTATTTTTAATTTGCAAGATTAAAATGAACAGTCCTTAATATTCTTTTTTAATTTTTATTATTTTTGATAACTCAGAGCTATCCTTCAGGTAAACACAACTTTTATTTTGTTTGATATATGGTCTGCAGTGGACTATTCTGCTCAGACAGGTTACAAATTATCTAGGTTTTTTTATCGACTTTACTGCAAAGTGACCTGTAAACACCTTCTGCCTGCTCGTACAAAGCTTACCCTGTCAAGAGCTTCTCATGGTAAGGATGATTTTTTTTGTTTTCTGGTCTTTGAGATGTTTTTACAGTATTTTTAATCATAAAAAATAGATTTGGAGAAAAAAGAGAGGGAAAACTTGAACGTTTCTTTCTTTTTCCCTGTCTAAATGAACTGTGACTTGAAAACCGAGGTACCTCACCGAACCGTGACTTATCTGTGCCGTTACACCCGTGGTTTTACACATAATCCGCTGTTAGATATTAGCTTCAGTGTAAACAGCTTAGTCTCCTTCAATTGTATCAGAACAGTTTCAGGTGACAGCTGAGTCAAGCCAAACATTTCTGCTGCTGCTGCTGCTTCACATTTAAAGGATGAACTGCAGCAAAGCGCTCCAGCTTCTCGCCTGAACCCTGCTGATCTTCCTGACTGGCTTTCTTTCACTACAACTACTGGGGGGAAAAAAAACAAACACTGTCTTCACATCTCACTTCTGTAGACTTAACGGCATCAATGAAATCAGAAATGAAGCCCTTTAGATCACAATTCGAAGGTGATGCTAATTGTGTGCAACATTTTGTGTGTTTCTGCTGAACTTGCTGATTGGAGCTGATTTTCAGAGAAATCCATAAAAACGATCATTCAAGCTCCACTTCCTGGAAACTGGACACACTCTGTCACAGATGCAGACAGAGTCGACATATATGCACATATAGTAGGAACTGTGATGTTGTTAGCAACCAGCTGATGATTTAAGTGAACATTTTTCATGAATATTTGCTCTCTCCTTTTCTTATCTGTCCTCACACCCCTCTCTCTGGCTAGTAGCAGCCCACCCCTCCACTTCTCTGTCTCTTTCTTTCCACTCCCTCCTCCCCTGATACCGGTTGTTCTGCCAAGTGCTCGGTCGCTGCGCTCAAACCACTGGCAGGGACTGAGCTCTAATCCATCACACAACCCCTGAAACTGCTGGATCTCCAAGCTCTGGCTCTCCCAAAAGCTTTTCCATGCAGGAAGGCTGAAGAGGCTGCAGAACAGACCAAGCGAAACTAGGCAGACAGACCTACAGAGGGACGCCAGGCAAACAATGTGGTGAGAAAAGTGTTTCGCCCTCGCAGATTTATTCTGTTTTTAAATGTTTTCCGATCATAAAACCGTAAAATTGGACAAACAAAACCAGAGTAAATCTAAAAAGCTGTTTTTAAACGACGATTTCACCCGTTAAGAAGAAAACAAAACAATCCCACTCTTCTTTGCAGAAATGATTTCAGCCACACTGGAGGGCTTTCATGCACGAACAGCCTCTGTAAGGTCATATCACAGCATCATAATTTGATTTAAGTTAATTTCCAAAACCTTCATTTAGGTTTTTGAAGCTACTCAGAGATGGACATGTTGGTTTTTTTTTATTATTATTATTATTGTCTTACTTCACAATCCAAGTGCATCTGAGGTCAAAAGGACAAACTGATGATAGGATACACTCTGTCAGGATATCATGGTCGTAGCTCCAACTAAAACCTAAAAATAATTTAGATCCTGAACCAGCAAAGCAAACCCAGGTCATCACACTACAGATAAACATTGTGGTGATGTTTAGCCGTCTGTGTCGTGATTTGAGTTTCTCTGTGTGTTTATTTTGAGTTTATGTGTCTCTGAGTTTCCGTGTTGTCCCGTCTCCCCTTGATTATTCCCAGGTGTGTCTCGTTCCATGATTACCCTCTGTGTATTTAACCCCATCTGTGTTCCTTGTTCCTCATCGGGTCCTTGTCTAGCTGTCATTAGCCGTAAGTTGTAAGTCATCAGTCGTCCGTTCATTTTCCCCGTTGCTACCTGTGTTGAGCCCTGGCTTCCGCTCAACAGTGCTGCCAGGGTTTTGGACTATTTTGGATTGTGTTTTGGACTGTTTTTGTGCCTTATACTCATCATTAAAACCATCATAACTCATTTTCAACCTGGGTCCACCGCGTCTGCCTCACCACCTCACACCGTTTCATGACAGTCTCTTTGTCATTGGTTTTTTTTGAAACACTATTAGTTTCATGAATGTTTTCCAAAAAGACTCAACAGAATATATTCTCAAAAGTCATTGTGATCATCCAGATATCTTTTAGAAAGCATGAGTGAGGCGTTCAAGGCTTTCGATGTTGCTCTGGGTTGCTTTTTGGCCTCCTAAATGAATCATAGATAAACTTTTTGAGGACTTTTTGATAGGCTGGCCGCTCCTGGGGAACTGTTTCATATTTCTCTGTTGTGGTTCCCTTTGGTCTCAAAGCCCCAGAAGTGACTCTCGTTCTTTTCCAGACACACAGAAGTCAATGTCCCGGTGTTATTGTAACCCGCTTCAAGGGTTTATGTTTGAGAAATTCATGGTTCTACAGGTCTGGCAGTAATTAGCCCCGCTAAGGAATGTAATCACAAAAATGTGGTCAGTTAATTTATTACAGTTAACTTTTGATTTAACAAGTGGGATAATTACTTTTCCCAACTGGGCCAGGTTAGTGTGGATAGCTTTGTTTCCCCCTTAATAAATGATTTTGTCATTTGAAAAATGCATTTTGTATGTAACTCTGGTTATCTTTGTCTGAGATTAAAAGGTGCTTTAAACCATTAAATGTGACGAAAAAGCAAAACAGAAGAAATCTGTAAGGTGCCAAATCTGTTGTTTTTCTTTGACACTGTTCTTGACACCAAGACATTTGCTGCACTAAAAACACAAATCACTTTGCAGTGTGCATCTGGGAGTGGGTTGTTGGACAGTTTTTAAGTTTGTGCGTTCCATCTGATCCGATCCCTTCATTTCCCCCCGAGGGAAATTTCGGAATGGGACCATGAAGAGTCCACCTAATGCAATAAGTCAATAAAACATCCCATCACCTCACAGACACTCTGCACAAAAACCTCCTTCCAGGGGAAAGCAGGAGGTTGCTTTCCTCACCATTTCAACATTTTAACATTCTGGTTCACATCCCCTCATTTCAGACCTGATGATAGTGCTGCGGTGAGTAAAGTTAAAGCACAGATAAATCCTTCTTTCCATTTATATTAAGTGGTGTAAATGACGTGTGGAGTAATGTGCAGGAGAAGGTGAAACGCTCCGCATTGCCTTTAGAGTGACCCGACTTTATGAGGGTGCACATATACTTGCACTTACGAGCATTAAAGCTGTAAGTGGCATTTTGAGAGAAGAAAAGAAAGGAGTATATGGTTGTTGGGAGAGTTTCCATGCAGTTATATTAAGATTAGCTTAGTGAATAAATTTTCTGTCCATAAAAAAATACAGAAATACAGTAAAGTCTACTAGGTGGCCTAGTTTCTGTTATCTATGCAGTTATCAGCTTTGTTGATGAGATGATTAGAGTCACAACAAGATTTTGTCACAGTAAAAACACAAATGAAAAACAAAACAAAAAAAATTTGGTATATTTGCATTGTATTAAACATTTTATCACATTATAACGACAAGTATCAGTGTATTGTTTTGAATTTTTGTGACACAGCAACATAAAGTGGTACAATATTGTGAAGTGGAAGCAAAATTATAAATGATTTCAACTTTTATTTTCTGAACAGTGTGGCATGCATTTGTAATCAGCCTCCCTGAGTCAATACTTTATATTAAAAAAAAAAAAAATCATCTTTCACATTTGGAAAGGTCCTTTGTAGAATATCTCTACTAGATATGCACCTCTAGAGACAGAGATGTTGGTGCAGTTTTTGCTCAAGCTTTCTCAGAGGAGATGTAGACGAATCTCTGAGCGTAAATGTTTAATAACGTTATCAAGATAGTTTAAGTGACTGACCAACGCAAAGTGGAGTATCACTGCAAAAACACAACATTTTCTAAAGTATGTTGGCTTACTTTTTAGTTTATTATGCTTAAAATACTGCAAAACTAACTTAAGTTATTTTTCAGCAAGAGACAAGAGACTTTTTTACATAAATAATTATTGAATATTGATAAAAAAAACTAATTCCACTGGCAGATTATTTCACTTAGAACATGGGAAAAATGTGAAACAATTGGCCAGTGGATTAAGTTTGTTTTTATTATTCAATGGTTATTTACTTAAAACAAGCTCCTATATGTTGCTGAAAATGTACTTGTGAATTAGTTTTGTCATATTTCAAGTGTAACAAGACGTCCGCACTGGAAACTAAACAAAAATACGTGGTGAGATTTTGTGGTTTTGCAGTGGATTTGTCAAATGACCATTTGTAAAAACAAACAAATAAATCAATTTTAAGAGATATTTCATTGACAGCACTGAAAAGAGAGTTTTTGTGACATCTGCTTTGGAGATTTCAAAGTGTTGACTGAATTCTTGTCGCAAGGTTCTTGGCTTTGAACTTCCCTTAATCTAAAAAAAAAAAGACCCTATCTTGTGAAAAATGAGACAAACAGTTTACAGACTCACTAAGGTTTGAATATAAAGCAAAACAAAGCAAGAAAATAAGCATGAAATAGTTAAAGGTTATTGGAAACACACTGTAGACTAAGGAAATCAAACACCATAGTGAACAGTGAAGCACCTTGGGGTTTCTGCTTGCCTCTAATCTTCTTAGTCTCTCATCTCTTTCTATTCTGATTTGAACAAATCACTGACACTGCTTCCATCTGATTTGCACTTTTAGCTATTTAAAAATTTTCCAACTTACATTATGGTTTATCCTCTACTCTTATTTAAAGCAGTAGTTCAGTTTTGAACCAATAGTTGTACTTAGGTTCCTTTATAAAGGTGTGTTGTTTTAACTGGTCTTTTCTTGCTTTTCTGCAATGATGTAAATCAACACTCTCCTCCTTGTCAGCAAGGTAGAGAGCTGATTGATTTAGCCGCTGCACCATCGCCCTGGCACTGGAACAGGGAGTGACTGAAGGAAGACCGAACAGGAAGCAATCCTGCAGCAGATCTCAAATGTGTATCCCTTTTTTATGTTAATATCTCATCTTTTCACCTCTTAAAATCCATTATTTTTATTTCTACAAATGCCTCTGGTGTGTCGTCTGACCACAATTTCCACTCTGCCTCCTTACTCGTGCTGTATCCTCCTCATCTTTCTGCTCTACCTCATGCAACTTCTTCTAATTTTTTTTTTTTTTTTTTTTGGCAGGAACAGCACTTTTTTTATTGAAAGTGACCTCTGCCGGGATGGGTCAGATACTGCAGTGTGGGCCCATCTTCTTCGCTTGGAATTTAATGTAGGGATAAGTAGAAAAATACCTTCCAGCTGAGGAAGGTAGATAGGGCGACATCCAATCAGAGAGCCCATCAATCTTAGGTAGGTGTGAGGGTTAAGCAGGGCGGCCAAAGGTTTAAAGTACAGTATCTCTCTGTCTGAGATTTTGAGACTTGAGTCCTGGTTGCTGCATCCCTGCTTAGTTCATCAGTTTAACTGACTTTCTGCTGAAGGACGGGAGACCAAACGTGGCACTCCGGAGCGACACAGTGCCATGTTTGGTCTCTGCTGCCATCTCAGAGGAGCCTCGATCAGTCCTGACAACTCAGTGTGTCACCCGGTCAAGCTGGCAGAGGGAGGGAACAAAACAAGAAGCCAAAGCATCCTAGTCCTCCAACCAGTGTAAAAGTTGCAGACGATGTTACACCATTTTTTAGATCATTTGGTACTTACTTTTTGGGACTCTCAGCTTTAGCCTGCGTGGAATTTATTTGTCTTGGCTGGGGCCGGATTTACAAAGATGTGGGGCCCTGGGCTGGAGCCAGTGTTGGTGCCCTATCCACTAAGGACAAATTATTTTATGAATGCAAATTGCAGTAATAGGTAGTCTTATGCATCAGCAGGTATGACTTGATGCACGGCAGGTTTAATGTCTCCCCTCCCCAATAACTTCATGTTGTTTCCAAAGAATTCAACTTGAATGTTGCTTAGCTTCATAACCAATACCCCAAGCTATTTATGCAACTCATCTAATGTTGACCTATGAATTTGTGTAAAACATTAAAAAGTAAAATAAACAAATAAATCCAAACCCGTCTCCCCAAAACAAAAAATTGTAGCCCTTTCTAAAGTCACATAAATTTCCAGTTGCTTCTGCTAAAGTTTGTGGTTGTAACATAACAAAATGTAAAGAAGTTCAAAGGGTGTGGATACCTTTGAAAAGCTCTGTAACGTTCTTATTTTGAAATGCCATGCAGACAGCAAAATATGCAGAGGGCGATTATGGGTATCTGGGGGCTTGTCCGGGATTTTTCTTAAATTAAGCAATAATTATAATCTTCCAGTTCCATAAAATAACAGGACTCATGTTTTGTTTTAATAATTAGACAAGAGAATCCCGGAACAAAAATAGAGCCGTGATGGGAAGTGTCTCCGGGAGACGCTGACTTTCTGACCTCGACCTGCTGACCTGACTCCAAATATCCCTGCAGAACTGAACTTCCTCAGAAAATGGAATTTGAGTTCTTATTTAGTGGATGAATAAAGGATGAGCACAGTTCAATCTTTAAAGAGACGAAAGCTAACCAATAAAAAGTGAAGTGAGAGGAAATCAATTTTGTAAAACAAACAGAGACTGAGCGATCCTGTGAGACCGAGCCGCACTTTCTCCAGACTCCTCTCTTTCGACTGCGATGCAATCCGAGTGCTTTTCTTGCTTTATATTTGGTGCGTGGTCAGGGTGGGGAACCTGAATCTGTGCTGAGCTGCAGGAGAAGGTGAAAAAGGCAGATTAAACCTCAGAATAGCTGCTCAGTCTTCCTCTAATAGAGCTCATCTTCCTCTGAGACTAATAGCTCATTACCACAGAACTGCCCCCGAGGACCATCCTACACCCCGCTTTTTGTCACAAGCTCCTAACCCCTTTCTCTAAACCCCCACATCTGCATTAACAACTGTTAATAACGTCAAAGTAAACATCATCCAGCCTTCTTTTTTAATGTCACATTCACTCCCAGAGTGAAATCCACCATTCAGTCCGACAGCTTTAACTTTCAGTCGACTCTCTTCTACCTCTGTTCCCCGTCGTCCCCTCGCAGGGCGGCTCTTGTCGACACTTTTCCTGATTTGGAAGGCTTGGATGAGAATTCCCCACCTTAATCTCCTCTGTTTCCTTACTTAACCCTCCCAGGGGTTTCAGAGAGCTGCTCTGACCGGCACGCACCCACTGACGCGCTCAGAAACGACTGGATCACGATCATTCCCTTTATGTACACTTAATGAGGTCTTGCGTCTTTTACTCTCCCGCTCTCGTTCCCCTCACCCTCCTCTTAGTCAGGAGCCATAATTGTCATTCGGGTCCTCGACTTTGGTGTCAGATCAAATCATCGGATAAAAAAAAAAAAAATCTGCTGAGCTGCTGTCAGAACCTAGCCCGGCTGGATAATTATTTAAATAGTTATGGTCGAAGCACTACGAGAAATATGAATTCAGCTCTTTACTAATCAAATAAATATTGACTATACATGTATGTAAGAAAAGAAGAAAGGAGAGGCTGTGTTTGTCGTTTGCCTTCTAAATGAGAAATTCTTTACACGCCTGCTGTTGAGACAAGACGTGTCGTCATGAATTAGACGACCTGCATGTGGGGGAGCATGCCTCATTAGGCTGGCTTGTGATCAGCTCCATCCCTTTAAGTATCGTCTCAAACGCCTGATGTGGTCGGGCTTTGATTTCTATTTTTTTCCACTTATAAAAATCTAAAAAAAAAAAAAGGAGTGTATTTGCATTCAGTCCTTTTTAAATCTGATGCCCCTAAATAAAATGTGTAATTAAGAAGTTTATCAGAGATCGTTAGTGATCAAACAGCATCGTGACGAGCAGCTCAGAAATAAAGTTGCAGAGAAGTTTAAATCAGAGAGTGGCTGGAAAATAATATTCCAGCCATGTTTAGTTCATTATCTGAAAAATGGCCGCCCACTATGTTAACAAATAAGAGAGCAAAGGCTGGACAGGAAACCGGCTCCATCTCATTTGCAAACACTTGTTATAGCAAGCGTTAGAGGAGAGCAAAATGAAACTTTCTGACTAAGATGCAAAACACAATGGTAGAAAACCAACACCGGAAAAAAACCCCAAAAAACAACAACATGAAGATACTGGTCCACCTTAAAACATGGCGGTGGAAGTGATACCAAAGGAGCCTGGGATGCTGGTCCGAGTTGTGGAGCCAGATGCAGGACAAACCTGCTGCAAGAGACTTTGGGGAGCTTCACCATCCAATATGAGAAAAAAAAACAAAACGGAAATACCAGAGCTGAAGTGAAATGGTTTAGCTCAAACAAAGTATGTCTTGAAGTGTTAAAATGGCCCCAGTCAAAGTCCAGATTTGGAACAGCCAAGAATCTGTGTGGAAAATTGCTGGTCAGCTTGAGCAGCTATGAAAAAAAGCAAAAAGAGCAAACATTTCAATCTCTAGATGAGCAAATTAGCTTTACAAATATTGACATAAACAGGCTGAACGCTTTTTTCTGATTTTAATTTGAAAGGTTTTTTAAAATCATGTATCCTTTTCTAGCACTTTGTAATTATGCACCCCTGTGTGTTGGTCTACTCTACTCCATGGAAAAGCTATAAAATACATTGAAGATTAGATAAACAACATGAAAAAGACCAAAAAAAACAAACAAAAAAACTAATTCGTGGGGTGAGTTAAAGGTTGTGCATTGCTCATTTTACTGTGACGATGTTGACCTCTCACAAATGAATTCATGGAGGCCTTAGTCCTGCCTGTCGCAGGTTCGATTCCCGGCCTGGCGACCTTTGCCGCATGTCTTCCTCCTTCTCTCATTACCCCCTTTCCTGTCAATTCACTGTCAAATAAAGGTCACTAGAGCCAATAAAATCTTTAAAAAAATAAAAATAAAAAAAAAAGAAATGGATTCATGCATTTCAGTGGAAACGCAAATAAATTCTCACATGTCCTTCCTCCCAGAAAGTGCTGGCTCAGCCCTTTGCATGCCAGTCTATAGCTGCAGTCCTGGTGTGATGGATGGCCTGCTGAACCCCGTTTCCGATAAAACGCTGTCGTCTGACTCCCCTCAGGAGACGCCGGACAGTAAAAACCAACAAAGAAGAAACGGTGCGGCAACTTTGAGTCAGGCTAACTGACTTTGAGATGGACCAAACAGGCGTGTGAGGAAACCCAGGACATGGTTTTGTGGGAAAACCCAACAAAACACACAGGATGCAGATAATTACGCCTTTAATCTGTTTTCAGGTGAACTTCATCACCCAGAACACTTCTGAACTTTGGCTCTTTTCTCTGAAATATTACGTGGATCACCAGGAGATTAAATGCTACATTTTGTTTTTTTTACCATCATCTGTCTTGTACCCACTAATAAACCTACTCAAAACTTTACAAGATGATTCAATAGGAATAAGCGTTTGCCTAATGTACGGGTTTACAAATCTGCAAAAGCAAGGCCAGCTGCACTGAGGCCTGCAGCTAAAAGCAGCCTTTTATAGATCAATGCAAAAACGAAGGAAGGGAGGCACAGGAAGAAGGCAATCGGAGCAGAAGAGGCGTAATTTAATTTTTTCCCGTCCTCCAAGTAGCCTCTCTCTTTTCACCAAGACGCTTCGCTATTGATCTGACATAAGAGCTGTGAGCGAACGAGCGAGGGGAGAGCAGATGAGTGCAGCCCTCCGCAAGACTGATTCAGCCTGACTGAGCTCCGAATGTGTGCGAGAGTAAATGAAAAACCGCTTTGAGCCTCGTTTGGAGGATTTACAAAGTCGATCCTCACATGAATCCTGACAGCTCAGAACGAGACATGACATATGAAGTACATCTGTGGGGGCTTGCTTCACCCTAAAATGAGGGTTTGTTGTTTTTTTTTGCATAGTTTAGAACAAGTAAGTAACGTACATTGCTGGCTATTGGTTTAATTTTTAAAATCAGATGAATATCTCATTGAAGTCTTTTGCAATGGATAATAATATCTCACTATCTGAACAGGGTTGTGGGGTTTATAAGCCATGCATGCCAGGGTGAATATTGTGCAAGGAAAAACTTTGTCACCGACCAATCACCCTTCAATACCTGCACTGATTGGCCAGATACTAAAACAAACCAGCAGTATCAACACAACAATGTCAAAATGTGGTTGGAAATACAAGCGTGTGTGTGCTTGCTTGTTTGTTTATGTCGTTTTATGATGTTTTAATATGCACTGTGACATTTCCTCTGTTTTAACAGCTTATGATTTGTGAAACCTTTCTTTGTAAAATACAAAAAATATTTCTTTTAGCTTTCCCCAAATATTGCTAAAATCTCAATTTTATTCTCATAAACTTGATGACTCACCTTGCCAGCCGAAAACCAGACTGTAATGTTAATATAAGATATTTAAAAAAAAAGTTCATTGGTGAATCCTCCAACAGCTTTGACTGTTTTATTGAGGTTCACTTTAATACCGTCGTTCAAATCAGGACTAAAGCTCAGTTTCATCAACAAGATGGAGATTCAGAGGTTCAGGGATCATTAGTCAGACATTTCCTCTAGAGAAATTCCATAACAGGTAAAAAGAGATCATTAAAGCATTCTTTACAATATGGCGTAACTTTTTGCATGTGATTTTCCACCTACTGTCACCGAGTGCCTGAGAAAAGTCCTCTGAAATTACGTAAGTTGCGAAATGATAACATACAAATAAAACTCACATATAACGCCCAGCTGCATCAAATTAAAAACCAAGGTTACTGTGGTTAACTAAAACTAATACATTAAAAACTGAAATTAAGAAAACATCTTCGTTAACTGAAGTAAAAATGGAGAAAAACTATAACTGAAACTTTGTGTGTTATAAAAACTAAAGAATACTGAAATTATAGATATATGTCATTTTTGTGTTCATGACTCTATTAGCCTTTTGAACTGATGTGAAATTAATATTTTCTTCCCCACTCAAGCAATTTGCGTCAGCTGTCAGAAAATTGTGGTTCAACAATAACTGAATACAATTTTTGAAAACGCTGCGACACTTTGACCTTTTTGAATTCTGCACTTAACAATTAACCCATGTATGAAAAAACTAAAACTATTATGAAAACTAAACTAAAACCAAACAACATTTAGCTAATGACAACCAATGAGAACTGGCGAACACAACCTGAAACTGACTGAATCAGAGCAACAGAAAGTGACGACGAAATAAAACTGAAGTTTATTGAGAAAGTCCAACCCGTCTGTGATTAAAACACTCACACTGTCGCCTTCCCTGCAAGGCCTGCCAGATAAATGGGAGCGATGCACATTTGTTTTCTTTGTGTTGGGTCAGATTAGAGCGCTCAGAGAAGTCCTCTCCAGCTGCGCTCAGCACCGGCAACTCTATTTATAGAGAGAGAGCAAGGCGCGGGAGGAGAGCATTATGTAGTGTCAATATTTTAGACAGCAGCAAACTACGGTGATATGTTGCTCTAGTACGAGAGTGGAGAGAGGAGATGTCTGTGTGTCTGAATTCACTCACGCACACGCACACACACCCCTACACACACTCGGTGGCCTGGCCTATAATCGTTCCCATTTAAAATGCTAATTTGCTCTCTCCCGCAGGTGCCTGAGTGTGTTTTAGACTAAATTGCTCGTCATAGCGGGTCAATCTGAGCTTAATGAATTCATGTGTTCTCTCATCACACTTACCGATGCAGGATGTCGGACGGCAGGCAGGCAGGTGCTCTGAGCACTTCAGGGGTTTGAAAGCGAAGCCCGTGCCCTCTTCCTGCCTCCTCGGTGCGCTCAGATGAAGTTCCACATGTGCCCGTGAATATTTCACTCAATCTCTTGGATTAGACTTGACCTGTGACCTTCTTCGTTACGGGATAAATTTACTTAGATCAGTGACTCTAAGCTACCAGTCACACAGGATGACTGGTCCTGGGGTGAGCCTGACTTTGAGGTGAAACAGCAAATGGAGGCAGATTCCCTAAAATGATTGGGTTTCTGGCTCTGTTTGAAACAGTATTGGTACACAGCCATAAGTTCTCAACGGCGTTTGGGTCTGGACTTGGACTGGGCCATTATGACCTATGAATACTGTTTGGTCAGCATCATTTTATTGCAGTTAGGATCTTATGCACTTCAAAAATGCGAAATATTACCAAATATTTTTGTCTAGTTTCTAGTGCAAATATAGCACTTTGAAATTAAGACAAAACTAAATTACAAGTGATTTTTTTTTGCAAGATCTTGGAGCTTATTTTCAGTAAACAATTCTTCAATATTGAAAAAATATTAGTTCCCCCAGTAGATAATTTCTCTTACACCTAGTACTTTTTCATCATTTGTTTACTAAAAATAAACTCTTATATCTTGCTAAAATGTTCTAAGTTAAGTTTGTCTTCTTTCAAGTTCACTAAGTTCTAGCACTTTACTTTCATGGTGCTAAAAACGCAGAAAAAAAAAATCAATCCACTGATGCAGCGCCATCATATCAGCACAGGGTAAACATACACATACACATTTATCACATCATGCTTTTAGCTAAACTCTGTGCTTCATCATCGTTTCCTTGCTACAGGCTGAAACCAATGTGAAGAATGCAAACCCAGAAACTGCAGCTCTCTGCGGTCTCTCACGTTGGCACAGGCCATTTTGCCTCCAGCAATGGAAGCGGGGCACGACGAGGGTTGGTTGTAAGATTTCCTGAACACTAAACGTTCTCCTGGCCAGTCGACATCGATCCTCTTGTGCTACAAAAATGGGGTTACAGCCCACCGACGTGAATCAAAGATAATGATCCGCCAAAGGAGAGGCTATCTGAAGGGTTAAGGAAACGAAGAGCAATAAAAGTCAAAGAGGAAAAACGTCCAGCATAAAAAGGTTGCATGGACGATGTGAACCTGGCCACTGGCTGTTTGTGCTCCAAAGAGAAGCAATAAGGAATCAATATTGTAAATGTGACTGATTTAGTGCTCATCACCAGCTCTGATGTAATGCTCAATGCACGACTATAAATTAGCTCATAGAGAAGTGGCGCCATGGAAGGCTTTAACGAAGCACACACACACACACACCCACACACACACACACACACACACAAGCGATGCGATCATTGTAACCATGCAGAAAGAAGCAAGAGGCTTCTGGCTAGCCTGTGTTAGCTTTTGCCTCTTAATAAAAATTCAAAAATTACAGGAAGGCTCCAAAAAATAAACTAATAATAATGTTTGAAACATATATATATATATATATATATATATATACAGTTCAGACCAAAAGTTTGGACACACTTTCTCATTGAATTCAATGAGAAGGTGTGTCCAAACTTTTGGTCTGTACTGTATATATATACCACCATCTATTGTTGAGGCTATATTTTATTTAATTCCATGCAGCCCTTATTTGACTAAAACTATAAATCTGGAACAACAAACAGGTAAGATCAACTCCTCGTTTCAAAAATCACACACACATCCTCAGTGTTTCCTCAGGAGCTGCGTTTCCATTCTGCAGCTCAGAAAGTTAAATATCTCACGTTTCCAGGGGAATTAAGTTCATCTAAAGGAGGGGATTACGGAGAGAGCCTTACACCTTTATGGTGTTGGCCTGCAGATCACTCTAAATCGAAACAGGAAATGACACCTCGTGAATAGGTGGCAAAACTATTCATATCCCTTCAAAAAAAAAATTTTACATTACGACTCAGTGTATTTTATTTAACAAACACACAACAGCCATGTCAAAATATCAAATTTTCCCAAAAATACACATAGCTCATAGAGTGAGAACGTTTGGAAAGGGTTGAATATTTGATTTACAGAAAAATAAGCATTGAAATATTTCAGTTAACCTGAGAAAAGTTTATTCAAGTGTGCGTTTATGTCCCTTTTATTTAAAAAAGGGGGCGGAGGGGGTTATCTTACCTGATTCACATTGAGTAACTGGCCAGCATTTCGTGGAGATAAGAGTCTTTTGCATGAATGTGGACGAATCCAGCTCTTCCTGCCACATTTCAATCCGAGAGTTCAGTGTTTGTTTGTGAGGCTCGGAAAACCAGAGGAGAAGCGGCTGAAAGAAAAAAAAAAAAGGCCCGCTGGCGTTTTCTGATTTACTGATACCCAAATCGACCTGTTGCTTTATTTAACACATGTGCTCGGTGTATGTGGGCGTAAAAGGAGCAAAGCACTTCTGCTTTTAAGCTCCATCGGGGCTGGTAATGAGCTGCCTCTCCGGGCGTCCCTGTTCACTCCGGAACCCCCAAACCGCCACCGTCTGGCTGCAGGGGGACATCTGAGACTGCTTAGTCAGCGCCGATGGTTATGATGCAGGAAGAGAAGAAGAAATGTGATTAAAAAATTTAAAAAAATTATAGCAGTCTGAATATTCAGCCACCCTCTCACTTGTGTTCCTCCCTGCGCTCAGCTCCTAATTCCTCTGCAGCTGGTTTGCTGCTGGCCTTTCCCCTCTCCTCTTGTTAGCCGATGTCTGTGGGCGGATAGCGCCGCTTCACTGACCCCTCGACCCGCGGAACACCACTCATCCTGCGTTTCTCCACGTTTTCATCCAACTCTCAGCACCAGATCGTTCTGCTGCGGCATGCGAGCATGCAGCCACAGGGCAGGTGCAACGTCGTTTCCTTAAGATTTCAGAGAAGCAGCGACCACTTAGGTTTAAGCAGTAGCAGCAGTGCGCCACTTCGCGTCAGTCTTACGGGACTTTGCTACGGAGCTGTTCTGAAAACGCTTTAGTGCGTCTAGTCAGAGGAAAAATGGCGGGTTTGGGAGACGAGACAAACTCCTCCTGCAGAATATTCATATGCTTTCATCTTCCACACAACGCTTAGTTAGACAAGCTGCTGAGAGCAATATGGTGACTCTGGAGGAGATGCAGAGATTCTCAGCTCAGGTGAGTCTGTGGGCAAAACTCATTAGTTTTTATTTAGACCTGTCCGTTCTGACCAACAACCAATTGAGAACATGTGGCAACAGTTGAAAATTGCTCAAAAGAGAAGTTCTCCATTTGTTTTTGCTGGAACTTGAATTATTTCAAAAGGAAAGTTGGGCAAAAAAAAAAAAAATCTACAAAACTGGCAGAGAAATTTCTCAAAGTGGTTCAGATCAGATTGTTTATGTAGTGTAAATTTACAACAAATGCACTTTACGAAAGAGGTCCAGTTTATACACCAAAATATGTCATTGGTTCAATCCAAACAGAATCGAAGTCAGTTTACATCCCAGTTCCATCGTGTTGATTAACAGTGAAGTTCATTCATACTGGAAAAAAAGTTTAATATCTAAGTAAACCCACCAGATTGCATCAAGTCGCCAACTTCCATCAGTCTCTCCTCCTAATCCAGCACACTGACAGTAGACTGGTCAATTAATTCATTAACGTCATACTAAAAGTGCAATTAATGACAGTAGAGAAGAAAAATCCCTCTTAGCAGGAAGAATTCTCCAGCAGAACCAGAACCTGGTTCAGTGTGAGCGGCCTTCTGCCTCAATCCGACTGGCGGTTTGTGAAGACAGAGCATCCGCACACACACATAAAAAAACAACAAAACAACGGTTCTGCAGTACTTTCTATTTCAAAGAGAAAACAAAAAGTCAAGATAAACACGTAAACTCTGGCCCAGTTGTAAAATTCGTAAACTATTGACGTAGAGTCCTGAAGACAAACACAAAGCCACAGCTTCAGATTTCTTACAGGAACATATACGTTGAAAACTATCTACCTTTTAGTTCCACTTCACAATTACACGGTGGTCTCTTGTACCGTTGTGTTTACAAATGTTAAAATTTATGGCTCTCATCTTCCTAAATCAGTATGTTTTACTTTGTACATGAAACCTGTTGCTGAAACCACCAGATGTTCACTTGGTGCAAGCAGCAGGGAGGTGAAGTGAAACAATGGTCTCAGTCCTCTCTGTAAAATGAACAGCAAATCAGAGGAGTTGCTCAAAAACAAACAAACTGAAGAGAGATAAAAGATAAGAATGGAAGGGGAAAAACTCCAGGACGTCTGACCATGCTTTGTTTTTCTCCCTTTGCTCCAAATGTGTTAGACTGCAGTCTGAATTAAGTGCGTTCAGTTTAGAGGTCCGGCAGCCATAACTCTCCAATCAAACCTTTATTTGCTCCCAATAAAACGGAAAATAAAAAGCCAAATGGGACGCATTGTTATTGTTTACAGCCTCGGAAGACGACGTAGGGTTGAGAATCGAGCTGGAGGTATCGTTGAGAGAGGCAGGATGAGGAGTGAGGAAAAAAAGGGGGGGAAGGAGAGTGGGACGGGGCAAGAAAGGAGGGGAGATGGAGTACATAATTAAGTCCATAGTCTGGCTCTCTGCAGGCCTGCGGCACACTGCTCTAAAATGCTGATTCAGTACACAGATAGACCTAGCAGTACAGGAGACAGAAGGGGTGGGAGGCAGGGAGGCTGTACAGAAGAAATGCACTGAGGCGCTAAAAGAAGGAGGGAGGTGTTGCAAAGAAAGACCTGCAAAGCTTTAACATAACCAAAGTTAAGCTTCTAAGTTATCCGTTAAAGAGGACACAGTTATGGGTCTGCAGTGTTAAACTTTAACGTCATCTGCAGCCAGTCCCGGACTCCATCAAACATCGAACATTTTTCCAGCTGCTTCAGAAACAGCAGCACCAACTCCCGGTCTGCGCTAACAGAGGACACTGACACTCAGAGGCTCAAGCATGAAAGCGTCTGTCGCTGCAGAACGCCCTCCCATCACAGTGCAGCTTGGGGCTCCTCAGTTCTCTTCAATAACCAGATTGGAGCGAACAGAGCAGTGAAAACCGTTCGGTTCGAGTCTCGGACCGACACCGGGTCCAGCCGGGCGCCGAGCCGCCGACAAGCAGAGGGGTTAGTCACAGTTTAAAGTCGTCAGTCTGTCGCCGGCCTGGAGGAGCAGAGGGAGTCCACATCTATAATTCATCAGCCTGGCTGCCAGTTGAACCTGAGGCCGTACACACAATGCACATCAACAGAAGCAGGAGACTTCTTACTTTTTTTCTTTCTAATCAAACAGCAGTTTTTCTTGTCATAAGAAGACAGTTTTGACAAATTGTGCTTGTAAGAAATTTCGATGCAGATTTTGATTTTGTCAAAAAATGTATTCTTATATTGTTTAGTGTTGCGAAATCTGGGCAAATATAAGTAAAAAAAAGTACCAAAGTGTTCATTCATGCTAAACATTGTCTAGCAAATCACATTAAAACATATTTCTCTCATCGGTTTTTTTCCGTCTCTGGTTGAATTGATATCAAGAGGGAAAAAGCTTCATTGTTTCATCTAAACTTGCTGTAATGTGATACAAAATAAAAACAGTAGTAATGACATGAATGTGCCTTCCTCTTCAAGTTATAATCAAACGTAAGCAGAAAAATCTACCTTGGGAAATTATGCTTCAGTAATATTTGGCATCCAGGGTCACAGTGACAAAAATAAATCAGCCTCCGAGGAGCAAACCACAGACTGTCATTATTTATGGAATAAAAGGTTTTTTTAATAGTTTCTAATTATGGAAATTAAGAGATTTTTATTTCTGCACAGCTTGCTCGAGGTCCAGTCACAGTATTTCAATTCGGTTGAGTTGTGGACTTTGACTGGGACATTGCAGCACATAAATTTGCTGCTGTGTGTCCAGTTAATAACCCATCTTGAGTCAAGTTTATTGCTGCAACTGCATATAAAAGGTTGTTATTCACTGAACTATTGACAAGTTATCTATAAGTTAAACTTTAAATTATTATCAATACAATAATCAAACTGCAAAGGTTTTCCATTGTATGCCCAAACCAGATGCATTCATCAATCTGCCTTGGGTAAATTCAACAAAGTGCGTCGACCAGCCGCAACGTCTTCTAATACCTGAGCACATTTAATTAATAAACATTCATAATACAATCATTCGCACAAAAATGTCCTCCTCTAGCTTCAAATGACTTTTAACGGAAACGTAAGAGCTTAAAAACCCTCCCCCAAAAAACACACCAGACTCAAACTCAGCTGGGGTTGAATGAAAACAAATGAAAGCAGCAGAGGCTTCGGCTCAGGAGGCCCAGGTGTCAGCCGTGTCCGTTGGCCTGGTTCTGCTCACATGGGCTGAGATCAGGTTGGGCCTCTTCTTTTGGCAAAAGACCCCAACTCCTGAGCAGGGCGAGGCGCTGAGCCGGGGGAGTGGAGAAGTACTCCTTCTGTCTCTCTGAGTAGGTCTGTCCCACAGGGACGATGTCTCGGTAGCTCCAGTCCTAGTGGTAAAGAGAAATTGTAAAATGTGATTGTTGAAAAAAAAGGCTTGGAATAATCTAACGTTTATTGTGTTTGGTATGTACCGAGCTTAACTGCTATTAGAGTAAGGCTAGAGAGGATTATACCAAATATATTGTCTCGGTCAGGGATTATGACGTTGTTGCTGATCAATTTCTAATGTCTGGTTCATCTTTTAGGCGCCCACATTTTAAAAACTTTAAATTCTTTCAGCAAATATCTGGAGGGTTTTTTTTATAAAAAAAAGAAAAGATTTAAAAAAAAAATGTTTTATTTATTCTCAGAATCTCCAGCACACAGGAGAAACTCCAGAGTTTCAGAGAAGGCGAAACTGCCACATGACTGCTCTTTTATTTAAAGGTTATCTGTCTGCAGTTGTTTGGATTAAGACAGATTTATTTTTTTTGGTGTGTGTCTATAAGATGGCATGTGAACCTGCCAGTGGAGGTTAAAGGCCTCCAGCAGCTTGATTCTGTCTTCTCTGGAAGCAACGCAGTCCGGAGGATCGGGCTGCACCAGCTCAGGGCCCACCGCCACATCCTCAAACACCAGCAGGGCCCGGATGGCAAACCAGCCGCCGAAGCTCGGGTGAATGCAAACTCCAAACATCTTCTGCCGAACAAACAGACGAAATGGATGAAACCTGAGGTGGAGAAACAGCGACAACAACAAATGTTCCTTTTTTTTGACAAACAAATGGATGGCATTACTCTTCCAGCCCAGGGCTGGTCTGTGACGTCAGACTGCTGGTAGTAGAACGCCGCTCCAGACACGTGCGCGGCAGTCTGCGCCAGGAACTTTGGCTTCCTGCTTGGCAGCAGCTCGTAGTCGTACCTCACATCCACCTTCAGTTCTGGAAAACACTGAGGGAGAGAAGAAGACGATATTTAGACGTCCTAAACAAGTCAGAGATGACAAGAGCGAGCGGATATAAATTTGCGAAACGCAGAACGAGAGAAGAACTGTCAACCTCTCCATCAAACAGTAGATAACCTGTTATCTACTGTTTGACGGATAACTGTATCAGTGCCTGTAGGTCTTTAAGACAAAAGTTTGTAAGGATGCAAGGAATCCTTACAATAGCATTTACACAACAGTTCGGTAGATATTCTGCTTTATCGCCACGCCTCCTTCGCTGATTCTTGAGTTATATAAGAGACTCAACACGGGGGTTTGATCAAGCCAAGTTTATTTGCACAACCCAGTTCAGTAATAAAACAGTTCCAAGTGCTGTGCACTATAAAACATAATACAGAAACCAATTAGGAAATAAGCAACAATCAAAATCTTCTATCAAATACACATTATCTGACGTACCCATGATACCCACAGGCCCTTCTATAGCTCACCTCAGTTACTGCTTTGATGTGTCCATTTATAAAGAGCAAAATGCATTCCCATCCTTAAAACCTGTCCCGTTTTGTCATATTATGACCAGAAAGTTTACTTTATTTTACTGGAATTTTAGGGAATAAACAAAAAATAGCATATATTTTTAAAGCAAAAACAAATGATACAAGATTTTCATTTTTTTTAAAATAAGGTGAAAAGTGTGGTGTGCATTTGTAGTCGGCCCGCTACTCTGATGCCACTAGATAACATCCAGTGCAACCAAATTAGTGCTGATGCCCTCCAATGTGTGATTTAATCTCAGTATAATCCCAGCTGTTCTGCGAAGGCCTCAGAGGGCTGTTAGAGAACATTAGTGAAGAAACAGCATCATGGAGGACAAGGAACACAGTAAACAGATCAGTGTGCAGAGACGTAAGCGCGTTGTGTTTAGACCACATCAAAACTGAACTCTTTGTGTGATGAAAAACTAGCACCAAACATCGATTTGAACACATTATTCCCACAGGTGAAACACAGTGGAGGCACCATTATGCTGTGGGAAAGTGTTTCTTCTACAGGTGCAGGGAAGACAGTCAGAGTCCTATTAGAGGTGGCAAAAAGACCTAAGACTAAGGTGAAAGTTCACCTAGTAGCAAAACAATAAAATGTGCTTAATTTTCTGGATGTAAGGCAAACTGCAAGAAAAAGTTTTAGTAGGATGAATTCTTTTGCCAGGCAATGAGTCGTGATCAGAGTTAGTCTGCAAAGATATAACCTGGCATGTAAGCTGTGAGTTTCTGCAATAAATAGTCATAATATTTAATATAATGTAATAACCAGATTCCTGTACCTGTCAGAGTGCTTTACTTCTACTCTCACCTGTGAGACTGCAGTGGAGACACAGTGCCGGACACACTGGTCTACAGGGTCGGATGGCTTCTGAATGCTGCTGTGCTCCAAGAAGGGCAGGAAGGCTTGTTCAAACATAGCAGGAGTGCTGAGCACCACCACGGCCAAGGCATCATCTGGGTAAGGCAGGTGAAAGGAAGGAGGCAACACTGAGTTATACCAGCCTACCTACAAACATGGAGGAACAAAAACTCTGATAAGAGCAAGCAAGGGAGAAAAATGTGAACAATTTGCATGTAAAGCTAATTTGCTTCAAATCCCAGCTGTTCAGATTAGCTTTACATGTAGCAAAATATAAATAAGAATTAAGTAAAGCTAAACATTGATTCAAATTAGAAGCTAATTCAACTAATCAGGACGCTACCATACCTTTAGAGGGCACACTTCAAACCCTAGTTTAGTCAAACAGCTGCCTAGTGGTCTTATTACACCCTCCACACTGGCAGAGGAAGCCGCCATTGTTGCGTTGGTAACGCGAGGCATTGAATTGTGGGATATGGTGTTCTTTTGCGAGCCACATCGAGGACTTACGCCATGTTTCCGGTTGTTTCTGCTATCATTTGTGTGAAATACAAACGTATTTTATAATACAAAAATTATAAAATACGTAGCGTCGTGTATTCACTGAGTTACTGTTGGAATTTGTGTTTGTTTTTTACTTCTTCATCATAAGGTAACTCGTGAACAACAACTCCCACAAATCCTAGCTGCTTACGCTCCTCAGGAACTACGTAGTGGTTAGGCGTTTCAATTTTTCCCCCCCACAAATTGCGTCGCCCCCTTCTGGAGGAACGTGGGCACTACGGTTTGACCGGGAGTCAAAGAAGTCAACCAACTTCTGCGGTAAATAAAAACTTAATCTAACGGGTTACATCTTTCAGGTATTTTACAGGTGATATCTAGATCATTTACACTGTAAGTTATGCTACGTTTTTTGGAGCAGGCGAATCTTGTTTTGAATGTCAAGTGAGCGAATATACGAACATTATAAAGTGTGTTTTGGTGGAACTAAAAGCAACTTTACAAGTGTGCTGTAACAGATATCTTCAGGTAGCAGCTGCTGTTTTGGAAAGCGAAAGAAACCGCTATACAGCTGGAGAGGGAGTAACATAAGAGGATCAGGCTGAAAAAGTACAAATTATTCCCCTTTTTTGTCTTTCAACCCTCAAATTTTACTTCTAAATTATTTTCATAACTGTTTCATAACCTATTTCCCTTTTGTCAAAATTGTATTTTAAAAATGTTTTGTATTTTTAAGCCAAAATTGCTAATACTGTATTTTATGATGGCAAAACCAAATTATAGCACAAGTACTATTAATCTATTTAAAAAAATACACTAAACAAGGCCACAGCTAGAGCCTTGATGATAACACTTTCAAGACATTTAGCTTTGGTGAAGGTTGGCCAGCAGGTGACGCCAGAGCTCAGGATATTTCATGAATACGGCTGATGAGTAACAGTATCAATAGGGGATAGGTGTGTGTGTGTGTGTGATTGCTAATGTCGTCTTCAAGATATGTCACTGAAGTTTTGCCAAAATCAAGAACCGCCTTCAAGACGAAAACTTGACGCTCCGAAGTCGGAACAGTGTTGTTTCCCTCCACACTGGGGTTTCAGACAGCTCTCAACGGGACACGGAGTAATTATATATTAATTTATCACTAATTTACTTATTTATTTATTTATTATAGGGCTGCACAGTGGAACAGTTGGTAGCATTGTTGCCTTGCAGCAAGAAGGTCCTGGGTTCGATTCCCGGCCCGGGGTCTTTCTGCATGGAGTTTGTATGTTCTCCCTGTGCATACGTGGGTTCTCTCCTGGTACTCCGGCTTCCTCCAAAAGTGACTGTCAGGTTAATTAGTCTCTCCAAATTCTCCCTAGGTGTGAGTGTGTGTGTGCATGGTTGTTTGTCGTGTCTGTCTCTGTATTGCCCTGCGACAGTCCAGTGACCTGTCCAGGGTGAACCCGCCTCTCGCCCGGAACGTTAGCTGGAGATAGACACCAGCAACCCTCCTGACCCCCCTAGGGACAAGGGTGTTAGAAAATGGATGGATTTATAATATATTTATATTATAAGTCATACTTTTTCCAGCGCAATATAGTACTAAAATCATATTTCATATGTTCCTGTACCCTCTGTGCAAATTAAGTTATTCCTAGTGAGCGATTAGATTAAAAATTGACAGTAATGTCAATTCAATTGAATCCATGACGATTTCCTCAGGTTCTGGGTGAAGTCTTCATGGATTTTATTTGATTTTGTATCACTTTGAAATAAACTAATAGAATAGATAAACTAGGAGTTTTTTCTGGATTCCAAGTTTGTTCTAATTCCTGCTCTGGGTTGAGCGAAATATCTTCTGGATCACTTTGTTCTAACCACTAGATTTGATTCCTGCTCTGGATTGAGTGAAGCTGTTGCTGTCATCAATCAGGGAAGGGTTATACTTCCAAACGAAACGAAGTGCACCATTATGCAAAAGATTTTTCAAAAATACTCTAAAGAATGCAACAACAAAAAAGAGCTCCTTGCCATTACAGTTGCTCAGTTTCCCCTTTTGGTAAACTTATTTTTAGATTATGTTTATTAGTTATTTCCTAAAAAAAAAAAAAAAAAAAAAAAAGTACTTCTTAGCAAGCCAAAGATGATAGCAGCTTCATAAACAGAAAATAGCGCTAAAGCGCCAAAGAATTTCTCTGCGTACAGGTCATAAACTAAGGGGGCGATTTATTCCCCACTTCCTCCTTATCATACGCTAAAGTGGAGTTATTTCCGGTCCCCGCAATAAATGACTTTTAGATAAAGGGTGGTGGAACTGTATTCTCTCATGCATAAGTAATTTCACTTTGCAGAAACATCCATCAGACAGAGCGAGGCTGCGTCCTGAGTGGCGAGGTCCAACAACGGACACGCAGACTCGCGTTGGACACGGAACACGTGGCACTGCTGCTGCTGAAAGAGCGAGAGAGAGAGAGAGAGAGAGAGAGAGAGAGAGAGAGAGAGAGAGAGAGAGAGAGAGAGAGAGAGGGAGCAACATCAGCGACTCTCCTTCCTTCAGTCCCTGCAGCCACGCGTCCACAGGAGCTCCTGCTGCCGCTGGTGACCAGACCCGCTTCAGACACCCAGCCGCCCAGTTCCGACCTCATACACTGGAGGAAAGTCTTCCATCGGACCGCGAACGAGACAGAGAGGGAGGTTCCTGCCTGAGACGTTTTTACAGGAAACGATACTCAACTCCGCTCGTTTTCTTTCTGAAGAGATTATGATGATGATGATGAAGAAGATCGAGATGATGGAGGCCAAACTCTGGTTTGCTCTTTGTGCGCTTTTGCTCGTTAACATGGGATCCGCTGATAAAGGTATATATATATTTATTTATTTTTGCTTTATTGTTCAAATAGTGCCACTGCTGTTTTACTAAGTTACCGTCAGGGGCGCCTGTAGAAAGTTTGGGGGCCAAGAACAATCCTGGGGTGGCACACCAAAAAAAAAAAAAACCCAACTTAAAACACAAGAGAGTATCATTAGGTGTAGCTAATGACGCTCTTTAGCTGGACTTAACAGAACAGAACTAGTTTGAAAAGTAGAAGAAAAGAAAAACAAACTGTGAAAGTGTGGAAACTTGTGCTTGGTTTGTTAGATAGATTTGAATAAAGAAATATCTTGTAAATTTGGTCATTCTGTTGAAATTAATGCATTTATTTTGACAAATAACTAAATGTTACAGTTCTCCAAAACTCGTCAATTGTTCTCTTACATTCATGTCTTTATTATAAAACTGCAAATGTCCCTGCTCCACCCACTGCTTACTAACACGCTGCATCATACTAGGACGACACGCCGCTCGTCGCCGCCACCAAATATGTCAAGATAACAATAACGGCCCTTCAGTTGTCATCACCCCTTTTTGATGGAGTCAGCTTTAAAAAAATAAAAAAATAAATAAAGTGATCACCTTTAACCTGACGAGTAACATAAATGGTTAAATACATTCATAATTATTTCAACATGTAAACATAAATACTCAAATGGGAAATGTATTAGTTAGGGTTGAAAACTCCCAACACACTGCAACCTAAAGTGAGCGTTCAGGAGCTTCGCTTCACCTCCACCCTGCTTTCATGGCTGCACACTTCGTCCTCCTCTGTCTACCTTCCTCTTCCTTTTTTCGAGTCATACGTCTCTCACATCCTGTGTGCCTCTCTCAAACCGCTTTCCGTTTTCAGTCCTACCTGTTTCAAACCACTTTGTCTTTTTTTGTTGTTGTTGTTGTCATTTTTTTCCCATCATCACCTCCCACATGAAAAGAGAGAATGAGCCTCTGACATTTGAAAAGGTTCTCATTGGCCCGAGCTGTCTACCTAAACGGACAGAAACCAGCAGGACTCCGCCGGAGCGCATTTGTTGGCTGTAATTGACGAGAGTAGAACATTGTGATAAATGACACGTCTAATTATGCGCAGCAGCACAATGTTATTTTACGCACTTCGTGCTAATTGGCTTGCCTCTGTGGTGCAGCTGACTTTCTGCAGAGCCTTAGAGCTGCTTACTGTGAAAGGAAGGGGGGAAAAAAAAGTGGCATTTAATTAACTTTCTCCGTGAAAATCTCCACAGCGTAGTCTTGACCTTTGTGACCTCTTGAATCTTTCTTGTAATTTCTTTTTATGCATAGAGCAAACGAAACAAAATGCTTCCACTGACACAGAGAGCTTATTATGTAACATATTGCAATAAATACCATACACTGTAGTGGAAAAGTACTTACCCAAAGCGCAAGTAATTACAAAGTTGTTGTTTTTTTTTTTCACATTATAGATTACCATTTAAAATCAGACATTACCTGAGTAAATACAAGACAATGTTTTAGTGATGACTTCATTTATTGAGAGCGGGGGAAAAATGACCCTCTAGCTGGTTGTGCTGCCCTTGGCAACAACATCTGCCGCAGACTGTTTGTTATTGTGGAAAATAAGTCTTTTAAATCACAGTGAGGGGATTTTACTTTGTTTTTATGGAACCATTTTTAGATGAACTTGCTAGTGTTTTTTTTTCTTTCTTTCTTTCTTTCTTTTTTGTTCTGGTTTTGAAGCAGTGAAGTGCAGTGAACACCTGGTTGTTTTTGGGAAGCAGTGGTTTTCCCCCTGGGAAAACTACCATGGATGGCATTTTGCCTCTGCGTCTCTCTACAATGAAATCATGAAATGTGGAAGCCCCAAAGACTTGGAAAAGGCTTTGTAAGCCTTTCTAGACTGATAGATGTCAGTCACTTAGTTTTTCATCCTTTTTTTTTAGATTTTAGATGTGTTGCTTTTTTCCCCGCTCTTCTAGCCTACTTCATGTTGTCAGACAGGCTCTGTTTATGTGGTTTCTTGATTTAAAATATCTGAAAGTAAACCTGAAATCCACTTTCCAAAAAAACAACAACAAATCAATTCCTTCATGACTACATAAGGAGAGCAGTTACTTTGTCCCGCATGTCTAGGTTGGCTTGTATCACTTTTCTCCTTTTATCAATGACACAAAGGAGATACAATGCCTTTTATATGTTCTCAGGATATCTTTATCTGATGATTTGATGCATTTTAAGTGTGACACAAATGTAAACACATTTGAGCCACAGCTACCTAAGTTCTTGTTATAACTTGATATCACCATCTGGGCCCTCCTGTGTCTTCTCTGTAAATTTGGACGGAGCTCTTCCCAGCAGTGATAGCTGAGTATGACTGCCGTGTTTTACTGGCAGGTTCAGGCGGTGAGGGAAATGCACTTCCCCAGGCACATGCTGCATTGCTCAGAGAGTGCATGAGTAAGACGCTCTAATATCTTAAGAGATGGAAGAGCTTCAGTGGAAAACAGCGAGCCTCTTCATACGCCTTCTGCTCACACACACAGAAACATAAACATAAATATATATATATATTTTTAAAAAAAGCCAGACTCTTAGTCCAGCGTTTGCGAAAGCCGCTTTCGGCGAACAAGGGCTGCATTATCCAGGCTACCACCTCTGTCTATTTATGAGTGTATCAGTTCTGGTATCATCCAGAGTTCAAATAGGGCCTCTCTTTTTCTCTCTCTCTGCCAGCATGTTCTGTGTGAATGATTGTGGAGGTAATGAAAGGCATCAGGGCAGTGTGTTAGTGAACGGTAATGACTCCACATTAGATTAGCGCTCTGGTTTGCATCAAAGAGAGGAGCAGAGATGGATCTTTGGGAAATAGCGATGAAGACATTAAAGACAGGGCAAACAGAGGACACAAAGGTCATCATTAAAAGGATATAAGTGTGCTTCAGTGACTAAACACTACTTATTGGCAGCAGCAGCAGGGAGCCTTGAGTACAGTGACTGGAAACATTAGACTGTAGCTGCAGTGCGTCCGGAAACTATTCAGCGCTTCCCCTTTTCCACTTTTGGTTATTCCAGATAGTAATAAATTAATCTCTTTCCTCAAAATCCTGGGTAAAGATAGCTGAACTAAGCCTGTGGTGTTGCGTTCAAAGACGCGAGGCTGTAATTGCTGCCAGAGGTGGACTAACAAAGAATTAATCAGAAGCCGTGAATGCTTTCGTAAATGTGATTCCTTGGTTTTCTATTTTCAATAAGTTTGCAAAATACTCAAAAAAAAAAAAAAGTCCACATTGTCTTAATGGGGAATTTGTGTGCAGAATTTCACACATAATTCAATGCAATTTGGAATAAGGCATTAACACAACAAAATGTGGAAAGTTGTGATTACATACAGATAAAATCAGATATTTACATTCACTCTATAAACAGACACATAATTATACTCCCAGGTTATGACATTAAATCAGACGCATATTTCCCTGTTTTAGTGTGAGTGTAGGTAAGAAGATTTAAGACCACGTTGCCTTTAGTAGGCCTGTCACGATAACAAATTTTGCTGCGCGATTAATTGATTTACTGTTTATCGCGACATGCCTAGCCTTTAGACGATTCTGAAAGCCCAGGCCAGGTTATGGTTTCTGGACACACGGTACAGAGTATTTGAAATACAAGGAGACAAACCTGTGAATGTACTTCAAGGTAATAGCTTGTTGAAAAAAATCAAAAGATAAGCAAGATGTCAAAAAGAGAACGGTTGACCTCCAAAGGTCTGGTTAGGCCTGTCGCGATAAACGATAAATCGATTAATCGTACGATAAATTAAAACTATCGACGTCATTTCAATTATCGGCATTATCGTCTCTCCCGACCTTTTTCTCTTTCTGTTGATGACACCGAATGAAAAAAGGCTCAACTCCGGTGCTCTCCACTGACTCCTCCCTTCCTCATTTCCTTAGTGTAAAGCCCAGCGCACACTGCACGATCTTAGAGCTGTTGGCCGATTGTCGGCCCATTTTCAAAACCTGACAGACCACACATTAGCCGACAGAAATCCTAGGTATAATGGTTCGATCGGGTTCGTTCCTGCCGTGTGGTGTCCAACAATGGGCACAAAATAATGGCTACAAGTCCAGTGAACTAATTTTAAAACCAGGTATTAATCAATGCTTTACAACAATCTACCTGCAATGCATGTAACTAGTGTCAGCGTAAAGTCCTGACTGAATGAAAATCATTATAACCTATTTACGTCACGTTAACGAAGAACAGCTGAAAAGTTACCGGGTTTATCAACTGCGGTAGCAATTTCGCTCCAACTCCTCCCCTTGTCATTTCTATATTCTTTGCATGTTGAATAAACATTAATGTTGTTTCCACATATCATCTCCAATGTCCGCTGGACTTCGGGTTGCGCCATGTCAGCTGTTTGGGATTCCCCGACGTAATTTCCCCTCAGAAAGTGTGGAGGAGAATCCGAGCTTTCTGATTGGCTACCTGTCACTTTCAACAGGCTGCGTTAACGCGCCCAGTCGGTGAAAACCCCTGATTTAGATCGGAGCGGCAACGACGATCTACCGTAACACACCACACAATCTTAGGAAGACCAACGTTTTAAGATTGTTGTATGGGGAAAAATAGGAGCAAAAAATCATGTAGTGTGAATTATTGCATCAGGTAGTCGATGTGCCCATTTTCTCTATTTAAATCTAATTATTACTGAAGGGCAACATAATATACAGACTTCATAATCTGCACTCTTTGGGTTGAATGCAGTATTTATTTCCACTTTGGCTTTATGTTGTTTAGTTTTTATCAAGTACATTTTTTGTTAATGGAGACTGAGAATCCATTTTGTTTTTGGTTGTTTTGTTTATTTAGTTTATCAGCTCCAGTGTTAAATATTCTTTTGAAAATAAAGTGTATCTATCTTTGGCAGGAAATCACATGCATTATTACGTCATTTCCATTAAATCAGTGTAAAAAGGTCTTCAGACAATATTATCGTTTATCGCAATAATTTTTTGAGACAATTAATCGCTCAGCAAAATTTGCTATCGTGACAGGCCTAGGTCTGGTTTATGCTTGGGTACAATTTACTTCCTTTGTTCAAGCAGTTATACACAAGTCTGAGCAGAAATCATGCCTTCCAGGACATCTGGTAATAAATTAATAATCCACAGTGAAAGAAATCCTGCAACAACATGGGCAGGACGGCCACTCGGCAAGAAAGAATCCAGAAAAAATGCAGATCACAATTTTTAAAATGCTTTCTCCCTCTGTGAAGTACAGAGGGAAGAGCATGATGTTGTTTGGGGTTTTGCGGCAGGATTGCTGTGTTTCACAAGATAGCATCATAGGAAAAAAGCCTGGGTGTGGAAATATTTAAGCAACACCTCAATACATCTTCCAGGAAGTTAAACCTTGGGTAGAAATTGTTCTTGCAAATGGACAAAGACTAGCTTTAAGAAGATCTCCAAGGCATTCTTGTTTTGGAAGACAAGGAGTTATCTGAAGAAGAAAGTAGCGAGAGATACAGCCCAAGTTATGATGCAATATCTTTAAGTGAAGAAACGCCTCAGGCTAAATGAAAAGGTTTCTACATGTACTCTTTTAAGTTGTTCCTCTCTCAGAATGTCTGGTTGGATAGTTCTGAAAAGGCCTTCAGTAATTTGGACTTAAAGCTATCTTCTGTATGTTTGTCATAATTGCTTCGACTGTACAAGTTCTGTCTTTCCATTAAAAAAAAAAGGTTTATCCACTTTTTACTGCATTAAGAAATAAACGACTTTAATAAATAAAACATACATAAACAACTGGTGTACACTGAGTGAATGCAGTGTTCCTGCACTGCGTAAAGTTTCACATTTTTTAAAAACTGAGGATGTAATACAATGAAAATAGACCAGAGGACAGAAAAGTTGTTACAAACTTTGCATTAAACACACACGCATACATACCCCCACACAGTAAGTTGTGTTTTCATCACTTGTGGGGACTTCACATTGACTTCCTTTAATTTCTACAGCCTGACCCTAACCTTAACCTTTACCCTAAACCTAACCATCAGAGACCTAACCACCAACCCAAAAACTAAAATTTCCCTCATGGGGACCAAGAAAATATCCCCACAAGGAGCAATGGTCCCCATAAACCCACATTGTAGACAGAAATAGGTTCCCATAAGGATATAAAAACCTGGTACACACACTCACACACATGCATACAAAACAAAAGAGCTTCAACTTGATTTGGGAAAAATTGGGGCAGTGGTTAAAGCTCGCATCTTTTAATGGGTCACAACGTCGAGGCCTGCGTCAAAGGGGGGAACGAGAACAACCACACAACTGCAAAAATGTTTTTTAAAAGAAAAGTAAAAAAAAGAAAAGTCATAAGCCACAACTCTTGTAGTTCCTCCAGGTCATGGCGGCAGCTCCCTTTGGCGTTTATGCTGTTACTAAGTGAATTCTTAGTATAAGTGAAGTCAAAAAGTCATTGGAAGCATAGAGATGTGCTAAGTTGATTGAAAGGATAAGGTCCTTTATTTTCCACAGCACATTCAGGGATGACTCTTTCTTCTAGCTTGTTGGCTGCTAACAAGCTAAAGCAGATAACAGGAAGGCTGAGCAGCAAAGATTTTCCTTTTTAACTTTCGACCTCTATTTGATGGATTGAGGTGGCTCTGAAAACACTAGCAGCTCTTTGGAAATGTCTGAGGTGAAAAAGGTCTGTGGGGAATAAAAGTCATGACTGAAAATCATAATTATTTTGACTTTAAAATGCCAATGAAACCCTGTCTTCATAATAGTAAATCAATAGCTTTACAGTCGTTGTCCCCTTCCTACGGCCATTGTATGTGTGTAAATGAACCATCTCGTGTGTTTATTTCCCTTAAGTATTTAAATGAATTCTCAGGGAATAAAACCACAAAAATACTCAAAACTCATAGAATTGATCATTTTCGAAAACAAGATCCTATTACACCCAATTTAGTTTACTTTTGATTCTTTTCTTCTTGTATTAGCCCAAATAACTCATAAAATGCAAGGGATTATAACACTTTATTAAAACAAAAATAACTAACCATCTCCTGATAGATATTATTTGTTTGAATGACTTTTTCATGTTTCTTCAGTGCATCATGAGAGTGTTGAGAGAATGTAAAAATTACTTTGTTTGTCAAAACTGATAAGAATTGTTCTGCTAGCTGCTATTAGTAGAAGTCTAGTCCAAACATCCCACCCACAGACGGCTCCTATTTGTATCCAAAAATGTTGGGTATGAAACGACCCAAAACTACAAAAGAACAAGACGGCAAAGAGGCAAAATGACCAACAGCCTTCTTATATCTCCTGTTAAAATTGTTAAAAAAGAAAGCAGAATGAGTGGGAATCGGTATGTGCAGGGGAAGGCTTTAAAATTAAAAGTTTGGTCGTCAGACCTTTTGTTTACCATGGCACACTGGCTCAGAAATGTGCACATAACTTAGTATATTACTTCAGATTTGCACTAGCTAGACGACAAAAAAAAGACATATTTGTCTCCGTCCAGTTTGCATGATCTACCGACTCGATTTCCAGCGACGCCAGCGTGATCAGCAGCTCAACTGGACAGTACCCGCAGCACTTCTGTGTTCATTAAACTCGCATAGAAGAAAGAATTGTACACTCATACGCTATCCATATTTGTTTTGGTACGATGCCTGTCGGGTTTTTGAGGCTATTGTCTTTGTGTCTTTGAAGCTTATCAGCGCGGAAGTCCTAACGAACTTTAAAGGAGCAGGAAATGAGCAGCTGCTTCAGAGCTGAGCGGCTATCTTTAGCATGGTTCTTATCTCAGTTTTTCCATGTCCAGAAGTGGGTCGCAGCGCTTGCTTGCGAAAAGGTTACAATGCTACCAGACGTGACACAAACATAACACCTGCAGCCCCAAAAGAGTTTGCTACCTAAAACGTAGAGCAAAGAGAAGGTCAGACCGCCGGACTGAGAGACAGAAGCTGTGCCTGCAGTGTGTCTGGAGAATCGCAGCGGTGGATGATGTAAAAGTTAGTTAGGATGTGATTCAGATGCTGTTGGGGAGAGAAGTGATTAAATGCTGTGTGACTTTTCACGTGAGGGTGAGAAAGGTAGAAGTGAGATCCTTCCCCCACCAGATATTCACACACTCATCCTCCGTCTGTCTTTCACACACTTACGTTGGTTCACACTTCAGATGTTTTCACTACCAGGCAGGCACCAAGTATCTGCACAATACTTAATGAAATGATTGAAGCAGGCAGAAAGCTGCAGTTATATTTGCCTTTTTAATTTTGATATTGGATTTTCATCCGTCCATCGTCTCTACCCACTGAAGAAAAATATTCAATTATTTATTCAAACAGATGTAGCATTATTCAACCAACGTCGCATATAAGCATTTTCTTCAACACTTATTCAGTGGAACATGTAGCTCACAATTGATGTCTGTGACTCTATAGAGCACATAATAAAATAAAAGGTAAGGTATTAAGTCGGTTTCCAACTTCCACCCATCAGAAATGGCACTTACTGTAAACATTTGTATTTTTTAACTTAAGCTTCTCAACCTTTTTTACACTAAGTTCTAACTTTTATAAGAAATTTTAATTTAACCTTTATGAAAGCCATTATTTTTATGCTCCCAACAAATCAAGTTGCTAAAGGAATCAACAACAAATTAAGGCAACCAGACATTGTCGCATGCAGGAGCCACCGACAGCAATTTCCAGTAAAACAGTAACTTTAAACAATTTTAAAAACTCACTTATAAAGTGTATTTGTCTACAAAAAATAGTGACATCAATGGCCTGTTATAGTCGAGACAATCGATTCTGTTGAATTGAGACGTTGGTGAGTTTTCTTTGCCTCATTGATTTCTTCATGTCTTTCTTGCATGCCAGGTAAGAACTAAATAGATACAGTATCTCGCTGATGAGATACATTCTTAAGCTGAAAATGAAAAAAATAATAAGATATTTGTTTAGGCTTCTATGCCACACACTCTCCATGAAGAAAAAAACCCCACTTTATTAGTTTGGCAGAAAAACAGCTGTACTTAATTGACAAAAAGTTGTTTTCTTTCTGCAGATGCTAATGCAACGACTGTGCAGACACCTGAACCGACCAATAATTCAGAGTTCAGGACATCAATGACTCAGCAGCCATCAGTGTCCCATGGTGCTTCCAACCTTTTCACTGAAGCCCCTGGAACTGGAACCAACGCCACAAACACGACCGGAACTTTCTCCACACCCGCGCCACATACGACTCAGTCTACATCGAATCACACAACACCTTTACATGATGCTATAACCTCTTCGACGCCTTCAAACAACTCCACTCAAAATGAGACCTCCTCCCCCACTTCTGTCTCAGCACCTAACGCCACGACGGCGGCAGCGGCTACAGCCGCCAGCACTGTTTCCACTTCGGCGTTCAACGCCACATCGTCTCGAGACGCCACCACTTATCAGCCGTCCACAGCTGCTAATCAGGCAACAAGTAAACTCTCCTCAGTCAATGCCACGACCCTGCCGAACATCACCTCCACCCAAGCAGAGAGTTCACCCCAGCTCACCATCAAGGGCAGCAGTAAGTACAAAATAAGTGTCCAGCTTTTGTCCAGAGTGAATTAAAGCGACAAAAGCGGCGTTGTTCTTTTGTTTTCCAACTCACACCAGCACGTCTCTCCTCACTCACAAACACAAACGTCCCGTTGACGTCCTGCTCAGGCGCTGTCACTACCAAGCACTACGTGATTATGTGTTTGTTTGAGAGAGGGACAGAGGCGTCATGAGACCCAGGCTTTGACAATTCAGTTGTCTGTCTTGTACATCTCCCTGCTGTTGTCTGCCTTTCAGATGATTTGTATATCTGCAGCCGCAGATATATGAATACTCAGTTTAGACATCTTTTGTCTTTCAGTAGAGGATTTTATCTAGGCCGTATGTATTAAAGTAAAAGAAGTGCTTCTCGTCAGTGGAGCTTCTATTCCAGTCAAAGTTCTCGCCTTGTTCTTCTCTCTGTGTGGTTTTATTAGGCCTTTGGGATTTTGTCATTTCCCATTAAGCAGAGGAACGGCTCCTTGTGGTTACTGTTAGTTTAACCAGAGGATGTCAAACAAAACTTGTAGGTGTATTAAACATTGCTCCATGGCAACATCCATTTAGGGAACTTCCTCTTGGGCTAAAATATACAGACAGCAGGACTGAAATGTTGAGATGCTTTCCAGATCAATGAGAGAACTTTGTTTAACCACATTTCAATCATAGGTTTATTTAATTTCTGATGAAAATTCATTATTTGTTAATTAATTTTCACTTTTAATCACATTGGAGAACAGAAACACCAATGTATTTCTAGGATTTCATGTAAAAAATAAAAAATCAACAGAAAGTGTTGTATTGTATTGTGAAGTGGAATGGAAATAATTAATAGTTTACAAAAATATTTTTAGGAAATTTTGCCTGTGTAACTTAGCATCCCATCATGTTTGACTTTTCTGCCTTAAGATGCATAATAAGCACTCTGAGTGCTGCTACAGTGCCTCTATTTAGCTACAATCACAGACTAAAACAAATACTTTGGCATTTACATTTGTACCATGTTAGCCGAAAGTAAACACTAATCTCACATGGTGGACGATGCGATCGCATTAAACAGAGGAACGGCGCCTTACTGATTTTCTCCCTCCGACAGATTCTCCTGACTCTCCCAGACTGGACCCCCTTCTGGTTGGCTTGGTGTCGGCGTTCATCATCGCTGCCATCGTCATCACGCTGCTGCTCTTCCTCAAGTTCCGCCGAAGACAAAGCGGACCACAGTTTCACCGGCTGCAGGACCTACCAATGGTAAACCGGCTGCCTACATTTAGTCAACACATTTAGTCTGTCAGATGTTTTCAAGCTCAGAGATTTCTTCTACATCACACAAAAATATGGTGGGCCTCCAGACTCACCCCTACTGTCCCAAACTGCTTCACTTCCTAATGTAAGTTTTATATTCACCCTCGCCTTGCAGAAGTATTTATTAAAACCACAAATTTAAATTTACTTTTGAGGGGCTTTCAAGTGAACGTGGTGCACAGTTATGAAAGTAAAAAAAGTAAAAAGGGAAATGCCCAAAGAAATGTCAATATCTTCTGGCACTTGAGGCAAACAATGTAAGAAAGTACCGGTAATTTTCTTTTGCGTGTTTGATTGTTTTAAACATATAAGGAATTTAGAACTTTTATTTCTATTATTTAAAACCATGAAATGGCCCTTTTATTCAGAAAATGCTAATAACAGCAAACATGTTAGCATTAGCATGTTGAAATCAAGACCAAACAGGATCTACTACTCAAATCAAAAACTATGCTCCCACTACCTACAGCATTTGCAAACAGGCTGCAAATAGCATGAAAGCTAAGATTGTGTGCTGTGCTAACAGAAGCTATTATTCTATCATTAGCTAATATGCTATCACTATTTAGCCACCAAAATAAAACATAATCGTATAGTTTTTATTTGCTAATTTGCAACCCGTGTCTGCAGTGATGCTAATAGCTCATTAGCTAATACTTTTTGGTATGCTAACAACAACTCTCCTCACATTGACTCTGACAAGTGTCCTCTACATTTGCTGTGTTTGCACCGGATGCTATTTTGGAGTGTCCGAGTTTAGGAGGCAGAATGCGTTTGGAAGCCACACTATTTACATTTTTATTGGTGGAAAAAGGCGCTGTGTATCCAGGCAATACTCAGTCTCTCTCTTAGACGCTTTTTATTTTTCAAGCATAGCTCCACTGTTAAACGGATTCCCAGAGTCCCAAACCCTTTAAATTCCCAATATATCACCTTTTTTTCTCTCTTTATATCAAATGTGTACAATTTATGATCTGGTTATTCTCGGGTCATATCAGTAACCAATCTGTCCAGTACTGTGATTATTATTGTTTGTTTTTTTTCTTCCATAGGACGACATGATGGAGGAAACACCCCTGTCCATGTACAGCTACTGAAGGGGTGTGGAGGCCCAACAAGAGTCTTTTCTACTCTTCAAACCAGGACAGTAATGCTGTGGTTGTTGAACCGGATCCTCTTAATTAGCACCAGACAGAAATTCACATGGGTAGCAGTAAGTGTAGCCCTGGATTGGTTTTACTTACCCAGATTATCTGGGCGCTTAGCGGACACGGACCTAATTTAAATAGAAGTTTAACGATAAAGTCAAACAGCCAGGAGGAATCCCTCTGGAAAGTGATCTGTGTTTGGTGTGTGATTTTTTTTATTATTATTATTTTTTACTGGGGAAAAAAAAAGCTTTTGTTCACTTCTGTACATGTAAAGTTTGAGGTTGTAAATATTGTTATGCACTTCAAATGGTTGATAAAAGGTAAAGCAGAAGGAAACTGCTTTCGGTCCCATCAGTCAGTGACGCTCAGACCCAGGCTGAGGTGATCGTGAGGCTTCGTTGGGTTTAAGTCGGTACAGAGAGGAAGAGGAGGGAGGGAAGAAACCTTCTGATTTTTCTGTTAAAAAATCTGCACTTTACTTTTCAGGGGTAAGTGATGAGGAAAAACATAGAGAAATTTGGATTCTGGGGAATTTGGAAAATGGATTTTGTAAATAGATTGTTGACATTGTGCTTTTAAGTGGGTTTTTTGTTGTTGTTGTTTTTTTTAAGTGTTAATAGATTTGTGTCTGTCAGTTGCATAACAGTGAGGAGTTGCAGGCATAGCAGGGATTATTTAGTGTTTGATTTTCATGATGTTGAAGGTTCTGTTGTCCTGTAGTCCAGAGTGCCTTACACATTTCAGTGAAAAGCCTTCCTTGATTTCTCAATTTATTTGCCGGATGAACAAAATTAATTTCCAGGTATTAGCAATTATCATGTTAATAGTAATTAACATGATAATTTAGCAATTATCATGTTAATGATAATTGCTAAAGTAATGAAGCCAAGTAATGAAGCCGCGCTGTTTACTTGCTGCAGGTCTTCAGTCAGCACCAATGGAAAATAAAGGTCGGACGCTTATTGTTAGCATTGCACATACTACTGATGTTGATTGCCAACATATATAGGGCAGTCCCCATTCAAATTCAGCACAAATTTATAATAAGTGGAGCCACTTGGCAACACGGTGTTTTAAGTTCAGAAGTACTTTGTAGATTTTTTCTGTACATAAGCCATGTTTTATGCAAATGTTCAAATGAAAAGGGTGAAAATGTGCGTTGTCTCCAGTTAGGGATGGGCTGGATATCTGTGTGACGTATATCCACACAGATATAAGGTTTCTATTACCTTATGGATCTGAAAGTTTTATAATAAAGTATTAGAGAAAGTGCTGGTAACTTGATACTGCTGCAGTGTCCCATCCCCCTCCCCCGCCTATTGCTTCACAATGCCAGTCGCCTTGCTGAAACAAGACTATGGCACATTCCCCTCGTTTACAAAGAAAAAAAAAAGTGGTATCTTGTAAACCTTTCTGGTAACCACAAACACAAACGGTCGTAGGTTGAAAGCTAAAGGACAGACACCCATCCGGTCTGTACAGCACCTGGCACTTGGATGATGTTATAAAGTGATTTTGAATTCAGGCGTGACATTTCATGAGACTGTTTTAATTCTAGGTTGTCGTAGAGAAAGTCGTACTGAGCCATGCCTAGTTCCGATGCAGAATCAAACCCGACGAGTCTGAACTCAGTTTTTGTTGCATTGTATGTTTGCAGGAACCACTGATTCAATTAAAACGCAGCAGAATTGTTGAATGTGCAAGTTACACGTATTTGTTTTAAATTGTACATATTCATAAAGCAATGTTACATTTTCCTGATGTTAGTTGATTTTTCAGCATCTCAAAGGTAGAAATGGTCTCTGTGTGGCTGAGGCTGCAGGTCTTTAAAGCCCACAGCAAATCATTCATGGATCAGTGTCATCATCACATGTGTTAAATGAATATTTCTGCCATTTGTAAGTCACAGATTGCTTTTTTTTTTAATGATTAAAGATGGGGTTTTTTTCTCCCGTGTCAGACGTCTGCCATAGACAACTTCTGACTTCAGCGGCACCAACAGAAACTCTGTGAAAACGTCTGTTCGTACATGCCGGAACACAAAAGTCGATCTCTTGTTTTTCTCGGAAACAGACGTTTGCTGTGGGCGAAAACACAAGACGCGCCCATGCAGAGACTCCCTGCATGCATCAGTGCTGTGTTTCACACAAGGCACACTGAACAATAAAGGGCAGATTAACATAAAATGTCATGAAAATGGGTTTTATTCATTCGCCATCATGGAACTTCAGATAAAATATGACTCCTTTTAATTATGGTTTCAAACAATATTTGCGGCAAAACGAGGGTGGTGTATACCAGTGGTTCCCAAAGATTTTCTTCTGGGGCCCCCCTATGGATTACAACAAAATCATCCCCAAAAAAGAAAAAAAAAAATCAACTGGGCACACACATCGTTCAACCAGACATAAACCTATACACATATTTTGTTTTCAAACTCCACCGAAGTTTATTTCACACTTCAGGTTGCAACAAAACACACTGCAAACCATCTTTACAGTGAAACACTGTTGTGTAACTGTTTTTTTTTTTTTTCCATTCATCCATACCGCTTCCCGCGCCCCCGCTGCAATGGCACTGCGCCCCCGGGGGGCGTGCCCCACACTTTGGGAACCGCTGGTGAAACGGAAGTACTGGTTTAGATGTTTTAAAATGCCTTAAAACAAAATCATATTTTATTGCAGAATTATAAAATCATTCTGGAAGTTGTAGAAAATCCAGTCCAACAAATTTTTAATTTTAATACTACTTTTTATACAACTTCCTTAATCCTATAGGACAGCGCTTAGTCTAATATTTCACAAATAAGGAACATAAAGAGAGATGGATCTTTGACTATTCCTCTCCATAGATCAGTCAGTTTCTTGCTCTATTCAGCTCATGCTTTTTTTTAATTAGATATACCTTCTTTGCCTCCTGTGTGTGATGGCATTTCAAATATTGGTTTTCATCCAGGCCAGTGGTTCAACAAAAAAAGATTTCCATCTGGGTTTGTAAAACGCTTGGGGGAACCAATCGCCGCCTCCTACGTGGAGCTCCTCCTCAGAGCTGCAGTTTCCAAGCCGACCAAAAGGTGGCCCTCCACAGAGATACCCCCACTCAGCTCCTCCAGACTAGCCACAAACAATTAGCAAGCAAACACCTCTCGGAAGTGCATATCTGCTGGACTTGTTATATGAACTATTTCTCAGTCTAATGCTTCCATGAACGTCTGTGAATGCTTGAAAGAGGAACATTGTTGTGTTGGCCAGCTTAAAAGCAGAGTTTTGGGAAGAGCAGGAGCTTCTTAAAGAGACAACGGTGCTAAATTGAAAAGTCAAATTTCTTATAAGTCGTATTGATGTAGACGGTGTTTTTATAACAACTGAAAGTGACATAATTACTTTATAGTGCTATAAAATGACACTGTGGCTGGAAACACATAATACTTCCCCTTTAAATAAAGAAAAAGCATTTTTTTAATTTTCAATTGATTGTTGTTGATACTAATATCAGGGCCACTGGTGATTTTGTAAAAAAAAAACAATAAAATGTTTATATTTAAGGCTAGATTGGACAAAACTTTTCAGTGTGAGTTTATGCCAATTGAATAAATCATCTTTAGCAGGAAGTGTGTAAATGCTGTACAAAACGGAAATTTGGGAAAGTGTTTTACATTCCGCATTTAGTTGAAATGTTCCAACTTTGTTTTGCTACAGTGGAAGCACAGTGTGTGTGTGTGTATGTTTTAGATTCAATGGCTGCAGCACACAGGAAAATCGTCCACCTCAGCAACGCACAGCACGGCTGTGTGTGTGTGTGTGTGTGCCAACCTGACGGAGCAACTCGTGGCAGACAGGACGGCACGAAGAAGAAGGCAGAGATTGCTACGGAGAGACTGGCTCCTTAATATCGATAATGGTTTTCGATTTCTTCCCGCCTCCACTTTGGTCAGTTTAACGGCAGCCAAAAAGCTTCCCTCACTGGATTCCTCCTGGGCTGGAGAGTGCACCATGGGAGGATAAGATGCCCATTAAAAATCCATTACTCTGCCCAGCGTGGCAGAGTAATGGATTCTAGCATTGTGCCATCCACGATACCCAGAACTTTAAGGCCAAGTCTGTGATTCTTTAATGTATGTATAGACTATTAAAAAGCTGTCTACGTGTTAATTAGTGAGCATACAGTAGCTGCTTCTTATCTTCTGATCAAATAAAGACATCACTTTAGGGCAATTTGGAGTTTCTTTTTTACTTTGCAAACGACCAGAGATCAGTTGTCTCAATGCAGATCCCACGGTTGCCCTGAGCAAAGTTGCCCACATCAAAGCGCCACTTCGCCCTAGCAAGCTATAATCAGACCTCGCTTTTTAGTCGTCTCTCTCGAAAAAAAATCAAACAATGTGGTTTAGCGATCAGCCTGTCACTCTGTTAGGACCTGTAATTTTTCTGTAGTCGGTGCCGCATGTGAGTGGAAGCTACGGCAGCTATTACAACAGTGCCATTAGTGAGGCTTTACGTTGAAATATTGTAAAAAAAAAAAAAAAAAAAAAAGAACCCACTGTTTCCCATGCTTTATCACTAACCATTATAAAACAAGTGAATGCCGAGGTCATTCAAAGCGATCTTTAAACAGCTGCCAGCCCGTGTTGGTTCCCACAGCCCAGAATTTGTTGGAACATGTGAGCCAAAGTCCTGGCAGAACCTCAAACCGGCATGAATCGGGAATAATTTGCTGAAATCCCCACAGCTTACACAGACCTATAAATTTGGCATGAATTTAAAAATGTTTTAAAGTAAGCTTTCCCGTATGGCACAAATGGGAGTTTACAAAATATCTACGGTTTCCAGGTAGGACTGCCCTACATTTAACTACAGCGCAAATTGTGACAGCAAATTTTTACTTAGTGTTTCGACAGAATTGTTTGTTTTAGTTGACTAATGATGAATTTCTGTCGACTACATCTACAAGAATTTAGTGGACAAAATTTTATGTTAACTGTATAGTGCTGAAACGACTAATCAAATTAATCAATTCTCGAAATAATCGTCAACTAATTTAGCAATTGGGAATTGCATTTTAGATAATACAATATTTCTTATCTTATTTTAAAAATGAATTTAATTATTTGCATATTTAAAACTTTCAACATATTTCTAGTATTTTATAAAAAAAAGGCTTAAGCGGCTGGATGAAAAATCTGCACAAATTTTTTATCTTTTGCTTGGTTGTCAGAATAATCGATACAATAATCGATTACTAAAATAATAATCATTAGTTGCGGCCCTGAAAATGTGAATACTTTTTCACCAATTCACTTGAATGATCAACACAAAATTTTTTTTTTTTTTAGCCATTTACGGCATAATGTTATTTTCTGAATATGCAACGACCAGCTTCCCTGTCCCTGCTGAAGAAAAGCCTTGGCACAGCATGATGCTGCCACCACCACCATGCTTCACTGAGTGGATTGTGCCGTTTTCTTTCCCTTTCTCATGGAGCCTCTAAAAGGAAGTGAGCCTTACGCTTGCTTGTTTGTTTTTGCCAAATTTTATTCAGTCTGCATCTAAACGCTGCTATTTTTACTGCTTCCCAGTAATTACAAAAATGTCTTCTGTTTTTTTACCCCTCCAGGGGGTCTTTTTGTGGGCTCTAGAGTCCCTTTTTATGAAGTAGGTTGACAGGAAAGGGGGAAGGAGAGGGGGGAAGACTTGCGGTAAACGTCGCTGGGTCCGGGAGTCGAACCCACGACAGCCGCGTCGAGGACTTGAGGCATCCAAATGTGGGTCGCGCTAATCCCTACGCCACCACGGCACGCCCAAAATATCTTTTTTTTTTTTTATTTTATTTCCCAGCATAGTCCATTAGAGGTCTGTAAGACTCAGGTCAGATTCTAATTCTGGGCAAACATCCACGTCATTAAGGAGATCATCGTCACCATCATCCTCCACGTCTGATTTCGGAGCAGTGAAGTCGCTCCGTGTGGACTTGGCGCTCCGAGGTTTCCGTCGTCGTGGAGCTGGCAGAGACGAAAACAGAAGCTGTTAATTTGTGAATGAAAGTCACTGCTTATCTCTGTTTATGTCATCGGGACTCAAAGGTTTCTTTTCTTTTTTACCTACCCCTTCTAACAACTGAGTACTATTATCCAGCTCTCTCTCTCTGTGTGTGTGTGTGTGGGCGTGTGTGTGAATGCAAATTATTCTGATTTAACGGTCCCAAATTGCTGTGGGAAACATTTCCAGCACAGATTGTAATCTCTATCGGGAACAGGAAGTCTCAGGAGTTAGCAGCACACGGCCGACGGGAAACTAAACGATCCCAGAAAGGACCGCTGGACAGGAAACTATCGCTTACGAGCTTCATCCGCACACGGCGGGACTTTTAACGTATTCCTCTGCTGCTGCAAGTCATTAAGTGTGGATTTTTCAGTTCTAGTCAAATATTGAAAGCCTAATATATGTGACTTTCTCAGGCCTTTAAATATTGTAGAGTACAATTAGCATTAGGTGAGAAAACAGCTCCTTACCGGACTTCAAAGTGGCAAACATGATGCCAAAAGTAATTCTATTAAAACAAAAGCAAAATTGGCAGGCAAAGGTTTCTGTTTCACTTTGTGAGTCAAATCCAATGGCATCAGTCGGACAGGCTGAGCCAGGTGTGCGGGGGAGGCATAACGAGTAAACTACAGGTCCCAACTTGCTTAAAAAAAAAATAAAAAATCCGTCACCCTGTAACCATTTGGCCGAACTGTTCTGCTGTTTGCGAGAACAGGTTTATGAGCTTGTCCCGGATAATGCTTCGGCACGCTCAGCTGTACGGTTCCCCAGGAGACACCGGGTGCATTTCCACGTTTTCCTCAAGTTGAAACCACAAACCTCAATGTGTTTCACTGGAATTCTATTTGACACAAAGTAGTGACAGTAATGTGGAAAGAAAAGGATGCGTGGTTTGCAAAAGCTACGCGCAGACAAAATTCCAGCGAAATGAATTACTTTCAGTTGTTAACTACTCAGAAAAAAATGTCTTTCTGTGGTTAACTTAATCTTGGTATAAATCCGGCTTACTCTTTCTTGCTTACTTAGCAACTTAAGTATCGATAATTTAATTAAAACTTTGTACAGTTTGCTCAGTGTTTTCCAGTTCTGGCATGTGAGTCAATTGTTCTTGCACCTAAGTTATAACTTTAATCCCTCTTACCCACAACCTGCAAAATATGAATCATAATAAGTATTGGCAGCATCATTTAGTCAATTTTTTAAAATACTTGTTTTTAAAAAAAAATGTTTGTAAATATTTTGCAAAGCATAAAAGATTCTCCTTCCACTTCACAATTACTAGTGTTGTTCATTCCTATGAAATCACTGCAGTCAAAAACGTGGAAAACCTCCAAGAAGTGTGAATAGTTTTCTGTAAATTCCTACCGGGCTCTTTGTCCTCCAGCCAGGACAGATCATCAGAGCTGATCTCCGAGAGACTCGGGGTCGGACTGAAATCCTCCGAATCTGAATCCGCCTCATCAGCTGTGAGTCCTTTGCTGTGGCTCCGAGGGGCCGCGAGCGGCGGGTCCCCTAGAAAGCGAACGATAACTGCGGTTACAGGCCCGTTGTGCTGAGGGACCAAGAACCGGAGAACAAAAGAGGGGCAAACCCGATGTGAGCTGTTGCGGCGAAGATGCTAATTCTTGTCCTCGGTGAAAGAGACTCCTCACTTCACTCTTCAGTTCTGACACAGCTGTTCTGTAGGAGATACGACGCCATTTGTGAAGCAAAATAAAAAGACAAAGCACACACAGAATGCAAAAACTTTGCTTTTTTCCCCCACACTTTTTCTCCATTTTGATGCGGTTTGTGTTAAGATAAAAGCAATCGTAAGTTTCACTGGATCAGTTTCAGACTGCTGCATCCTAAATACACAAAGAAGCGTTACCGCAGATCCTTCCTCCCAGCAGCTGTCAGACTTTAAAACCATCACTGCTCCCAACAAAATCAATGTAAGTGTTTACATCCATGCAGGCGTTTGGACAATCTGCTCTGGTCTTACTCATCTTTAAATAATATTTCCACTGTTACTGCACGTCTGTTCTTCTGCACCAATATGCTGTATTGTAAATAGTCTACATCTTTTTTTTAATGTTCAATACGCATCAAGAGCACTTTTGGAAAAGCGATCCGACTCAGTTGCACATCCCTTGGATCATGAATCCGATACGTCTATTTCTAAGAACTGCACATTATTTTTTGTTATAGTCTTGTACAATATTATTATTATTATTATTACTGTTAATCCTGTTTTTTATACATTACTTTTAACACTTTAAGAGCTTTTTATGTGAACCTTTCTATCTGTGGCACCACAATTTCCCCTTTGTGGGACAGTAAAGGGCATTTCTATTCTATTGAATTAGTGTAAAAAAGAAAACACACACTCCCTCGCACCTCATCTGATGCACTTCTTGCTGAGTGAGCGAATAGCGGCAGAGTGTCCTCATCAGATCGCTGCTGTGTGTTCTGCAGCTGCCTGTCAGCTCCTCCAGCGTCTGAGCAACAAAACAACTGCTGAGGATCAGAGACAACACAAGCAACGAGCCTCAAGCAGACAGAGAGGTGCGTGTGTGTGCTTACCTTGTGGCTGTGTTCACATTGTCTTCTCGTCTCCCTCACCTCCGTCAGCTGGAGATGCATGTCCTCCTCTTGTCTCCCTTTAACAAGGAAAGCAGAGGAAACATGAGGAGCGCTTTTCCTTTCTGCGGCTGAATCAATGAATTAAGAGCCAAGCTGCGGTTGTGTCTGCGACTCACTCATTTGTGTTTTCAGCGCGTCCAGCTCTCTCCGCAGGCGTTCCAGCTCGTCCCGACCGAGCTTGGAGCCGAAGCTGAAGAAACAGACAGAAAGCATGTCACGGCACTGACAGGCAAAAAAACGTTCATGTCGTTGCCCTCGTGCGATCCGTTCAGGCGGCGGCTGCAGGAGTTTTGCACCTCTCCTTCAGGTCACCTCGCAAGTCGTTTCCCCTCGCAAGGCTGCTGAGCTCACGGCCAACCTCTCTCCTCCACTGCTCCATCCTTCGCTCCACGTCTGAACTCAGGTCTGCCCTTTCTCTGTCCTTCTTCCATAGCTCCCCACGAAGACTCCGCACCTCCTCTGCAACAGCCAGCGATGGAATTAAATCAGAACAAAGTCCAAATTTAGTTAATAGTGGGATACATCCTCTGCTGAAGAACAGTTGGGCGCCATGTGCTAATTAGGCTACTGGCTGTACTGTCATGTTATACACATGCTGTGTGTTTAGATTCTGTTCTCAGTGACAGAACATAAAACACTCATCGTCTATAAGCCCCTTGTCGTTGGGCGAGAGGTGGGGCGAGCCTTGGTCAAGTGAAGGAGCGGGAAGGAGAAGCACACACACTTTTACCTAAAATGCAATTTGGAATAACTGATTAGCCCAGCAGTTACATTTTTTCACTTTAGTCAACTTTAACAAAATTGTGCTTTAGAAATGATGACATAGTTTAACACATTATGATGTCTCTCTGTGGTTCTACCTCTGGCATAGATGGGAAGTGATCGGTAAAACCTTACAAATGAAAACGAATAACTTCCATTCAAATGTTTAAACGTCCCTGTTCTCAATCATTTTTACATTTGGGTTTTCCACTTGTGAAAGTATCCGTATAGATAAACTTTAGTAACTTATAATTACTGTAACTCTTGTATTGCTTCAGGAATTACTTCCAACACCTCCAAGTTTTCAACTTCTCCCTAATAAAAAGAGTCATTGCATGTGGTATGAACAAGAAGATAATGGCATCGAGTAGGAGATTCGGGGGGAGAAGTTGTAGATGCGGAAGTGAGATACCTTGCAGAGTCTGGATGTGGTATTGCTGAGACTGCTTCTCCCTCTCCAGGCCATTGAGTTTCACTGAGAAGGACTCAATCAGCTGGAAAGCAAGAGCAGGAAAAACAAAGTCCAGGAATTTTGCTGCATTTGAAGGTAGTGAGCAACACAGACGTTACAACCACAAACGACACAGAAAAAACAAGCCCACGATGCCGCAAAATGCTGTAATGTGCCTACTTTTATTTTTAGGAGGAGAAAAAAAACCTCTGATGTCAGTTGTGGCAAAAATAGTTATTACCTTTAGAAAGCAGTTACTTTTCACACAGGTTCAGGTTTCTTCGGACGGTTTTGTTACAGCACAAAAAAGTCATAGTTTGAAAACGTTAAATCAGGTAGTATTGAAATTAGTTGAATGATCTGAAACATTTAAGTGTGGCAGTAGAAGAAAAGCCAATCCCTGCCACACTTTCAGATTCTTACCATCAAACATATTGAAAACCATTCATTCGTTTTGTTTCCAGCTCACAATGCCGAGCGACTTTGTATTGGTCATGCACATAAAAAAAAAAACACCTGAGGTTTGTGTTTGTAACAGGACGAAACGGACACACACCTGACTCTGTATCTGGAGCTGTGACTGAATGGCAGCGAGGTCAGCCCACTGCACACCCGAACGGAGAGATGAGGGAGGCCTGTAGTCGGGGCGCGCTGTGCAGAAAGAAGTAGGAGGGTCCCAATGTGAATTTAATCCACTCCTCTTCATTGCAAATGCGAACCAAAGGTAAAACAAAGTCATCTGAAATGATTCAACTACAGTTTGAATAAAAGGAAGCTAAACAAACAGGTGGGAACTTCCCTTTTGAATCTGAAATAATTCACCTACCTTCTGCTCCTTCAGGGAATTTCCGAGCAGAGGTCAGTCTTTCCTGTTGACGCACAAAAACTATTCAGAAATACAAGGGGGAACAACAAAACTCTCATTTGATTTTTCACAGATGTCACCTCGAGAAGCCACGAACCATTTTAAAACTCACGTTGGTTTGGAGGATTTGAAGCGGCTCTACTGCCACCTGCTGTTTAGCCACTAAAATTGTAAACTAGAAGTCGAGTCAAACTTGTTTATAATGCACCTTTCATTTGACAAATGAAGACTCGATGTGCTAGGAAAGGAAAGTAGAATAAAAACAACTATTGAAAAAAAAGAGATCCGGTAAAAACCTAAATTGAAGGAAGTGAAGATAGTTAAAACATAATAAGTAGAATGCCGTTTATGAAACCAAATATGCCTAACTAAAATTCTGAGAGAACGAGTATGTTCCGAGTTTGCTTTAAAGGCTAACAAGCTAGAAATTGATCTGAAGTCTTATGAAAGAGAACTTCAGAGGACAGGAGCATAATGACGGGAAAAACAAGAGCAGATCTAAAGTTTATTCTGGGTATAAAGAGAAAATGATTATTGGAAGACCTCAAAATAAAAATAAATAAAAGGCATGAATCCGTTTTTCTAAGTCAGGTTGTGATGGAAGGGATCTGACTTTGGATGTGATTCTAGGGTGATAAAATTCAGACCTTGGATGTCTTTTATGTTTCATAAAATTAAAGTCACTATCCAAAGTGACATGTTGGTTTAAGATGCTGATAAGTTAAACCAACAAAGGATTCAGATGTTTTTCAGATTATCAAGGTGCACAAGACGAATCTCAGTTTTGTCCTCATTGAACTTTAGAAACTTGACATCAGTGAGGCATTCAACAAGATTATTTACAAGGTTACCGTTGTAAGCATAAACATTACACAGATGTGTGTCATCAAGACCAAGAAAAGTAAATTAAACCGAATAGGACCAAGAATTCATCCTTGTGGAAAACTGTGAACAACATAATCTTTCTTGGATTCAAAGTTACCAATAAAGACAAAAAAAATGTTGTTCCAGTAAAATATGAAGACAACCAATTGAGAGCAAAATCATTTAAACTAAATTGATGTTCAAGGTGACTCGAACGCGTCACTAAGATCAAGAAAAATTCTAATAAAAATTCTAACAGCGATCAAAATTAATTTTCAAGTTATACTATTGTAACCAGGGCTCTTTTTGTGACGTACTTGGTTCTAAACCTAGACTTGTACGTATCAATCAAGCTGTTTTGGATTAAATATACAGATATACTGTACATATGTAGGTGATGATAAACACTCTTTTCTATAAAATGGAAGATTAGGAATTGGTCTGCAATCATCCAGGAGAAATGTGTATTCTTCCTTAATGGTGACAATAGCGTGACTGAGAGCAGAAGCAAAACTTCCGCTAGGAGTCAACAAAACCAAAGATTCTACACTGATTAAAAAGTAATGGATAATCCTTGAATGTACTCACCCTCATCTTAGCGACGTTGCCGTCGGCTACAGACAGGATGGAGTTTAACTGACTGTCCCAGTTCATATCCTGAGATAGAAGCAAAAAGTCAAACATCACAAGTACGGTAATTAGTCAAATTGATCACTGATCAGTATCCTGAAGGTTTTTCTAGCAAAAATAGTAGTCAAGCTACAGTAGCAGAGTAACCTGAGACCCAATTTGTCGCAGCTCTGTGATGCAACAGCTGAGTTAGGCTTTCTGACACTGTAAGGAGGATTATGTTGCAAAACCTTTTGCAATTTAAAGTTGAAATCCAAGATCCTGGATATTCAAGTTGTCCAATAATGTGATAGACTTTAGCAAGAGATCTCATAACACGACAGTGTAGTTGAACTGACCTTGGCAGAAACATTTACTGGGTCATGGTAAAATAAAGTTTTAAAACACAATTTCATTGTTACTTTTATTCCTTAGAATCAAACTCTTATTCCAACAGAAGAGGCTTTACAAGCAGAAATTCACAAACAAATCTCTAATTACCTCTGTAGAAACAGGCGTTTGTTTTTAATGTGACTATGCATAACTAACGTCACGGCATGTAATAGCTGATCAATTAGATACATTTTAACTGCATTTTACTGTCTTATAAAGACAATAAGTTTATTTCACAGCGGTTGGAAAGTAACGGCAGCTTCGCTCCGGGGTCTGAAATCTGCTACAACATTGTTACACACGTATCATAACATAACACATTTAACAAAAAAAATATATATAAAAACAGGTAAGACGCAATACAATGATATATTATAGCCTCTATCTTTTATTTATTTTTCTATTTTTACCTCAATTGGGGATCCAACTCTTAGTTATGGGGTTCAGTACTGTACTCCTCTCCCCGCTGTAATTACTCGCTACGTGAGCAACATGAAGATAAAAGTCAAAATAGTAGCATGGCAGAGAAGTTAGTTTAACTACAAATCCACAGAACAATATTGAGACACTTAATCCTTCCTCTCTTTCGGCGGGTCGCCACTCAGAATAAATTAACGCCCAGCTTCACTCTTCTTCGTTTTTCTTATATTTTGCGTTTTCATACTACAGTGTAATTTCTAGCTGTATACCGCCACCTACTGTACCGGAGTAGGCAAGGCAGACATAAAATACCAATACCCGTAGAATGTACTTTAGTTCTGATTAGAAATGTAGCTTCTTTATGTGTTTTCTGTGTTTCGTTGAAACGTGTGCCATGGATACTTACTAAACACACACCCATATGTATTTTCCCACATTTTGCTGATCCATTCGTTTTTCAGATGAATATTGTGGAGAATGCAACATTGTATTTTCAATTGAATCAAAATGGCGACGGCCTACCGTAGAATTAAAATGATATATTATCTATTATCCTGCAAGATCTATTCATTATATTCTGCATACATATAAAACCACTGCTAAAAAAATGAATGAATAAGTAAACAAAACAAGAAGCTTCTCTTACATTTGCTGAAAATAATCTTGATGATCCCCCAAACTTGAGTAAAATTTCTGATAGACAAAACAAAAAAAAACTTTTGGGTAGGCATGTGTGGTGTGATGTAAAATCTTACAGAGCATGTCAACAGTTAAACATAGAGCTGGTAGTGTAATGGTCTGGAACTGGTTTGCTCCTTCAGGTAAAGTTGACAATTTCCTTCATTTTATTGAACCATGAATTCTGCTGTCTATCCTGGGGGAGAATTTCCAGTCATCAGTTTCCAACTTTAAGCTCAAACACACTTGGATTGTGCAGCATAATGATTAGAAGCATAACAGCAAATGAACCACTGAACGGCTAAAATAAACAACTAAATAAATAAAAAGAACAACAACAAAAATCACAACCATACAAAGATTTTGGAGTTGGCTAGTCAAAATCCCGACTTAAATCTGATTGAGATGCTATAGCTTGACTTGAAACAGGTGGTCCGTGCTCTGAATCATCCACTGTGGCCAAATTAAAACAATTTTCAAAAGAGCAGGCCAAAACTCCTCCACAGTGATGTACTCATCCCAGCTTTCTGGCACAGAATGGTGTTCAGTTTATCTTCCTCTGATATTGAAATGTTTTTTATCCAAAGGATTTCACAGCTCTACGGTTAACGAAACAGGTCTGTTCCATCATTCTTTATTTAAATGTGGTTTCTTAGGTTATAATAAGTTTATTATTCACCCTTCGGTATGATTTATTTATCCCAAATATAATACTACCGGGCTGCACTGTTAGCACTGTTGCCCTGCAGCAAGAAGGTCCTGGGTTCGATTCCCAGCCTGGGGTCTTTCTGCATGAAGTTTGCATGTTCTCCCTGTGCATACGTGGGTTCTCTCCGGGTACTCTGGCTTCCTCCCACAGTCCAAAAACATGACTGTCAGGTTAATTGGTCTCTCCAAATTCTCCCTAGGTGTGAGCGTGTGCATGGTTGTGTGTCCTGTCTGTTTCTGTGTTGCCCTGTGACAGACTGGCGACATGTCCAGGGTGACCCCGCCTCTCACCCGGAACGTTAGCTGGAGATAGACACCAGCACCTCCCGACCCCACTAGGAACAAGGGTGTTAGAAAATAGATGGATGAATGAATGAATACTACCGTGATGCAATGCATTGTTTCACCCACATGGGGGCGCCCTTGCCTTGTCCAGACAATCTGCTTGTATTAGACATGTCTGCATGCCACCAGATTGAAGGACATATATATATATATTTTTTTTATTTTTTATTTTATTTATATATTTTTATTTTATTTTTTTTTGCTACACACTTCATAACCTCTGCTCAATATATACATATTTTTAACATCTATCATTAGAGTCAAAGCCTTTTCTTGGTCAAAGAAACCTTCTTACTTACATTTATGTTGCAATATAATAACAACTGACAGTAACAATTAAAAATCACAATAAAAAGCAAGGTGCTTCAATTTAGCACTATAACAGGCTCCTTGGGAGGAGCTGTCATGCTTTAGAAAATGGGTCCTTATATATAATTGAATATTGACATCAAATATACTAGTAACAGTATAGTTTAAAAAATATGCAGGAACCTGCATGCTTTACAGTATTATTTACAAAAATGTAAGAGGGTGTGTACGGGGATATTGAATAGTAATGAAAACATACACAATCTAAATAATATGTGTTTGTGATGGATATTAGGCAATAAACATTAAACGTACGCACAAGTTATGTGTTTAATGAAGCTCACAAATTGGTTCATTAATCAAGTGCTTGAAGAACATAGGAGCAGTGATGTTTTTATTTTTTTAATGAACTGCGCAATCTAGTTGAGCCCTTCTGTATCAGTGTACATGCATTGGCTATTGAGCAAAGCACAATGAACCTCCAGAGAGAGGCTCATTCTTCAAAATAACTGTAATTTGTTTGTAGCTTATCAGAAAAGAAAACATCTCTTTGACTTTAGTCTTGGTGTTTGGTTTGATTCTTCATTTAGGAATGTTCAATGATCTGCACGTAGATATAAATAATGTTGCATACATAAAGAGAGGTATATGTTTAAGAACCAGAAAACTGTAGAAATAATTAAGAAAACACTTTAAAAGAATAAATATTTTTGCTTAACAGGAGAGTTACTCATTCCCTCTTTGACTAGACATGCAAAACATACAATAGATCATGTCTTTGCAGCTGATAAACTTATTTCCCCCCACATTGTCCCAATGAAATTGGCAGTGACACATTATATAAATTGTTAGAGGATGTAATGACAATGTCTAACCTTGTATGGTTGAACACCTGTTTATTCTTTTTCACTGGAAAAATCATAGCTGTTTTCAACTGTTTAACCAACTGGTCAATTAGAAAATAAACATAACACATATTACAGCTGTGCGTCATTACACTTCACACGCACATGCACCCCCCTAAACCACACACACACCCCCACACCCACACACACACGCCCACACACACACACACACACACACATATATATATATATACAGTACAGACCAAAAGTTTGGACACACCTTGTAATTCAATGAGTTTCCTTTATTTTCATGACTATTGACATTGTAGATTCACACTGAAGGCATCAAAACTATGAATAACACATGTGGAAATATGCACTAAATAAAAAAGTGTAAAACAACTGAAAATACCCCTTATATTCTAGTTTCTTCAAAGTAGCAACTTTTTGCTGTGATTACTGCTTTGCACACACTCTGCATTTTCTTGATGAGCTTCAAGAGGTAGTCACCTGAAATGGTTTTCACTTCATAGGTGTGCCCTGTCAGGTTAATAAGTGGGATTTCTTGCCTTATAAATAGTCATGAAAATAAAGAAAACCCATTGAATTAGTAAGGTGTGTCCAAACTTTTGGTCTGTACTATATATATATATATATATATAAGAATCAGTACGTATCCAAATCTTCACTATGCTTCGAATACAGAATTTCCCATAGTTCTTGAATGCAGCAAAAAGCTCCTGGTGACGGAGAAGCGGTTGGGAGGGAGCTGCCAGCATCGTCTCATACCGTCGGTGGACAGAAAGGTGTGGAAATGACAGTCCTCTGAGCTTCCCTCAGACAACATACTGTCATTGCGTAGTTTTGACTATGTTGTCACAATAAGACTGTTTACATAATCGGGTTGTTGCGTGTGTGCGCCCGTGTCCGGTTGCATTGCTATATTAGTTAGCTTTGCGTTAGCATAGCCGCTTGCTTAGTGTGGTTTTTCTACTGTGGCAGGGCTAGCGACAGCTGGCTAAGCGTTAGCTTTCCGGTCGGCGTTTCCATGTCATCCTTAAAGCCCAGATACGAATTAAAGCAACGAAAATAAAACAGTAAGACAGGCTCCTGTGGGGAATATAGTAGTGAAATGTGAGTATCTGTAGCGGGAATTCAATAAGTGAACGCTTCTCTCCGCTTTACCCGTTTGACAGCTCCGTGTCCGCGGAGATATGGAGACGCCGGGGAGAATAGCAACCACACAGGACGCTCTGGACTTCACGGTGGAAAACGTAGAGAAGGTGAGTCTTCACATGTCAACAGTTTGTCTAACAGTTATTATGCTGGTCGTTTAAAAAGCTGCTGTTTTAAGGTGTCTCACTTTTAAAATTGAACTTTATTTCTAATGTGACCACATAATAGATATATTTTTAAAAATGTATTTAGCAATTTAATTTGTAATGTACGGATTATATGGAATTAAAGTGATCAGCTCATGTCCTTGCAATACACTGTGGTTCTCTGGGTCTTGTGTTTTTCTTGTGAGGCACTAGGTATAGTGGTGTGTGTGTGTGTTTGCACGGCCCTGTTAAGTGCCAGGTTGCTGTGATGAATTACCCTTCTGGGCGGCCAATGTCTTGGACATACCAAGGAATGATGGGAGGGAGGGAGAGAGATGCTCAGTGGAGGAGCAGGATTGATGAAGGAAGATAAAGGTGAGGAAGGTGCCAGCAGAGGAACAGGAGGGGGCTTGAGGAGATTGGTGATGCGACAGAACTGATTAAAGGCAGATCAGAGGGAGCGATGCACATTCCTGCAGGGGAAATTATTTGGCATCTGGTTTCAGGTGTGATAGCTGTATGGGATTTTGTGTTTTATTCTGATTTATTTCTTTTGAAAATGAGAGCACAGAGTAACCTTGAGTAAAATGGCCATGGAGTTTAGCAAAAAAACCAAAAACAACAAACAAACAGGAATGCATAAAATTATATTATAGTTTTATTTTTTTATGATTTTATGTCCCTCTAGAAATAAAACAATGTAACAAAATTATTGCAGTAATAATAATGTTATATGGAATGTTTTATATATTTCCTGGCTCTGTAAATAACATAATTATTGCTAGTATAATAATATTGCATTTTTGTATTTTTTGACAGTTTAGTCTGCCTTCACTTGTACCTTGCCAACTGTGGGTCTGAGACAGCTTTACCTTCCTAAGAGTCATGGGACTGCTATTGCAATTTTTAGTTTCCACATCATGACTTTCCATGTTTTTCACACACAAAAACATTTACAAACTGCCACATTTGTCTTTGTATTAGCAAGAGAAAAGTGTACAAGCTTTCTCTGTCGGGGTGACAAGCAATGTGCTGTGTGCACCGTATGGCTGGAGAAAATTCTTTCACTGACATTCGTTTAAAAAGACTTTGAATCATATGACAAAAATCATATCAAACCATCAAAAATGGTTTGATATTTTTGATATGGCAACTTTTCAAACCCTTGGTATATATCGACAATCACAATTGTCACATTTGTAAGCCACTGGGGAAGACCATGATGCACTAAATTCAAATAAAATAGAGACATGTCAAAAGCATCGAATTAACATAACAGGCAGTGTCAGTATGTTTGCATTTTTTACATATAGGATTCAGGGTTTCCCAAAGTGTAATGTAAGCCTGGCAGGCCACCAGGCTTTACTTGTGCCCCCACCAGGCTTAGCATTGCTTATTTAAGTTTTTTTTATTTTTTATGTTTTATTTTTCACGATATTAATCTTCATATCTTCCAGTGACACATAATTAAAGAAAATTAACTCAAAAACACGACGGACTGCTGGATGAATAACTGCCCTAGTGCCCAACCACTGGGTTTAGCAATATTTCTGGGGAAAACCTTTTAACTATTTATTGTTAGTAGTAATTGTTGTTTTGCCTGACAAAGTTGTGTTCGATGAGTTGGATTTATTATTATTACAGCTATTCTCCACAAATTATTTCTGCATGTTATATACATGCAGAAAACAGTAGTAACAGCTGTGGAGTAATCTCAGCACCGTGAATGAACGAGTATAGCTTGGTCATAAACATTTGTATCGGCTTCACAAGTAAGAAAATAAAACATAAATGGCTGCAACCAAACAGAGAGTACTGCCTCATCTGTTTTGCATCTTAAAATCTGTCATTTCCTGGATTTTGATAAACCCCATCGGGGAAAACAAAATAACACAACCCAATGTACATTATTTCCACCTGAATTCTAGAGGGACTTTTTTAATTACAAAATTTATTAGATTCATTTTTATTAATGAGGAAACCTGCAACACACTTCTTCTTTTTTTTAGATTTTAGATGTTATTGCCCTTAGGAATAATTGGTATAGCCTCTCTGCATCACTAATCGGATGACGTTAAAGCAAAATTGTAAAAACCCAAAGAGGCTCTTTTGAGGATTTTTCTTTTTACACTGGGACATTATCATTTCTCTTTCAGTGTTTAGAGTAAAATACATTTTTAAAAATAAATAGAATCAGTATGCACTGTTACAGTATTGTCTACATGGTGCCAGAGATGATGGTCCCTGGCCCAGAGTTTGCCTGCGTCCAACAGAAAACTCTTTGTTTGGTTTTGGGTCCTTTAAAACAAAGTCACACATTGTTGGTATCTTTGTACATAAAGAACTGGGTTGTGTGCTGGCTTACATTTGTCACTGTACTAAAATGTGTTGCAGAGGAAATGTAGAGGTCAGTCCTGGGCTGTACTGCCCTGTTGAGATTTTATAATTCGGTCCTGAGGGAGTTTCTGTACAGTTCAGCATAATGCTCGGTCTGACCTGTCCGTCATCTTGCTCAGGGGTGATTGGCCAGTGGGTCACTTTGTGTCGCATTGCAATTGTCTCCAATCCGTCAAAGCAAGCTTTAAAAATGAGCCACTATTAGTATCAGTGTCCATTCAGGACTGATTGGACTTTACACGTTTACCTCCTCTGCTATTCAGAATCAGTAGTGGAGCGTTTAACCTCTGTCTTGGAACAAAATTTGATGTTGGCAGATTTTTGAAAGTCTCATAGTAGAACTGGGGAACACACAGACTGCTCTCGTAATACTAGCCATACTAACCTTGCTAATAGTTAATATAAGATGCTAAGTACAGCTTTAAATGTGGCCTCCTTAGTCATTTTGTCTCTGTGATACATAGCAGGTCTTTGCTTTTGCTCCTAATATAAATAAAAAATGAGCACTTATGGTGGGAAGACTGAAAAAAATGTGAATGTGGCTTTAATATCTTATAAGATAGTTCCTAAAACGAATTTAAAGTCAATTGAAATGTTTATCAGAAGGCAAGATTATTCTTTCCGTCTGTCCATTGAGCCGAGCTTTAGAAATAAGAGTGATATGAGACATTTGTTTTGCTTTTGGGCTCAGATCTCATCGCTATTGGCAACATCATGCTACTCTTAATTTTTTCTATGTCCGTGTGCTGTCAACAAACACCTACGCACGTACTGAGACAAATAATTCCGTCTTTTATTAATGAAGATAGGCTTAAAGGCCTTTATTCACACAGATATAACACAAAGTCACGTTTTCGTCACAGTGATGGCCTTAACAGGGCAACTCCTGAAGGTTGGATGAGTGGAAAACTGATCACCTGTTATCGTGTCAAGAGACCTCTTCTGAATATTTGGATGTAAACAATAGCTTTATTGATTTTATATTGTAAAAAGAAAATCTATCTTCCTTTCTTTTTTTAGAGTTATTTGGTGTTTGTTTGTTTACATTTGTATTAGAATAATTAGTTGATACAAAAATAGTTCATTATCTCACTTCTGGTTTGTCCCTTCTTCTGCATACATCGTTATTCTCTATCCTTCACGGTGTGTTCTTTGAAGGTGCGCCGTTATTATGGTACCAATTTCAGTCATTTTGTTAGAGGTGTGGTTATATATAGTCAAATCTAGAGACATTTTCTAGGAAATCATCTACTGAACAGGACCATAAAATTTTACGCTCGACACATCAGAACTTCGTAATCCAATCAAAAAAAATCTTCTGTGCCCCGTACCTACTTGGTAGCAAGTTGCTTCAACAACAATGTTCATTGGAGATTCAATTAAGGAAGCTAATTCTAATTTTCCAGATAGTTTTGAATGTGTTTTACTTAAAAATCTGATGCTCTTTGACATTTAAATATCATTAGGTAGCCTTCTTTGAGGCATTTTTGCTTGTCGTCTTGATCAATAATCAATTAGCAGAAAAAGGCTTCCTAAGGACCTTTATAGTTACAATACATTAGTGAGCCATTTAATGATTTAACACAAACCAATGTATCTGTTATGTGTTAGTTGTGATATTTAACTATAACTAAGCAATATTTTATATGCTGTATTTTCAATTTATCTGGAAATATTTTCCTCATTATTACATAAAAAAAGATCAGAATCATTTAAACTCAGGAGTGTCAGGACAGAGCTTTGCACTGGTGGAAAGAACAGGATAATAAGTCATATTAATGTTTGATATGTCTGGCGGTGGTTTTTATTTTTGTTGAAAAAGGGCATTTTTGTAAGATTAAAGGAGTGAACTAACCAGCCCGTGTTGTGTCTTTGGTTTTCGATAATGACCCTCAGAAGGGCTCACTGAACTGTTTCAGATTAGATTCGGAGGGGTCTGCGGTCACAGAGTGGACTGCAGTAATGATGTGCTGCTTCTTTTAACTCTGAGATAATCACATCCTCATTTAGAGAAAGGCCAGAGTGGAGCTGGATGCCTGTTCAAAGGACGCCGTGATGATCATCCATTGAAAGACACAGTGGAAGCTACCACAAATTTTATTTTTAGCTCAATTGTACCATTTTGTTTACATTAATCCCTATAGTCTCCTGGAAAAGCACATCAAAGCCAAGTTTATATATGGGTGAAGTATGTTCTTTAAAGGGCACAAAATGGAGGTAGTTCTTTTCTTCTTTCGGAGCACAGAGACCCTGCCAGCCATGAATAAGTTAAAGCTGCAGGCATATTATAAATGCTGCACCTGCTCTCTACTATATATGGGTACCTACAGTGTGTGTCTGTTTCCACCCTTACAGATACAAGTGATACCAGGCTCTCTGCAGAAATTCAGCTTATTAACACCCAGTTTGACTTGTTCGTAGTCTTGCACAGAAAGGGGAGACAGATAATTGTACAGGATGATGGCAGACTGAGCAATTACTACCTGATACTCTGCTTCCAGTTGGCTTTGACGTTGGTTTGATGTTCTTCTTTGCAGCTGCAAAATGTTTTTGTCTGACTCTGTTCTTGCGTGACAAAGAATCATTTTTAGTTTTTTATTGTATGTTTTTTTGTTTGTTTTTTTTTCTTTTGCAAGACGTTTGATATTGAATTCCAAAGGGCTGGGATGAAAATGAATGCAGAGTGTTGGCTTTAGGGTGGCAGCTGGATGGATGAAATGGAGATCGAAAGATTGTTGGTGGAGGATTTGATGTGACAAGTCTGCAGGGGTAAAAATTCAAGATCAGAAGCTCACAGAATGGATTCCCCCCCCCCCCCCCCCCCCCCCCCCCCCCCATGTTCTTTGTAAGGCAGTTTACTCTGCCTGCCAGAGGTTTTAGTTTATTGGCCGTGTGTATTTGTGTAAGTGTGTTTGACAATATGTGAGAGAGAAGCTGACATTTTTCAAAATCATTACTCCAGCTTTGCCAGAATTAGAATCATCAGTCTAATTGATGCCGATTAATCATCTTCTTTATAGCCGTCTCGTACTTGCTCCTCTTTCATACATTTTTCTTCGCCTCTCCCCTTTCTTTGTCTTCGTTGCACTCAAGTGCTCAAATAACTTGAAGCTGTGCTTTAAAGATGGCTGTTTTCAGTTCGTTGCATTCTACTCTGCTCAGGTTTTTGGGGTAATGTGTCTACTGTGTGTTTGTGTGAGCTCTACTCCAAAGTAACCTCTCTCCCTGACAGTCAGGAGTAAGGCGGACTGTTTTTTTCTCTTTTGCTTTTTCTTTTGTTTCGTCTTTGTTTCCTGGCTTATTTTCCCAGACACCCAACGTTTTCACCGTGTCAAGCATAGGCATGGTACCGTACCAGATTCTCATTGTATGATCACCTTGAGGAAGAATGTTATGGTTTTATTGCCATTAACACTGAAATTTCAAACATGATCTAATTTCCTCTATTTTAATTAGAAAACTGACAATTACTTCTGCAACTGCTAAAATAATTGTCACAATTTTTGTGTTAATCACTTATTTGATATTTTAATGCACAGACTTTAGCAAAAAAAAAAAAGAATAAAACACCTGCAAATATTTTTGACGAACTTAATGTGTAGAATAGTACCTCTCTCTGTTCTGCTCTTAAGAATCAAACGAGTTTAATGAGCTGATATGAGCTGGTTAATTAGTCAGGCTATCTGTCTGTTTTTTAACATTTGTGCAGCCCTATTAAGCAATCAGTTTGATTTTTATGTTGATTTTTTTGTTAAAATAAAAGCAGTTAGATTCTTGTCTACATGTTATTTTACATAAATGACATGATTCACTGAAGCTAGTTATCAAAGTTTGAGCATCTTATAAATGTCCGTCCATACTTGAGGACCTGAGTAATTTCAGCAGTTTTGAATCTGTTGCTCAGTAAATTCTTGGTATATCATTAACTGGCCTCTGTCGTGTGTTTTCTGACGTTTATTACAATAACTTACGGATGATTCAACTCTCATTCTGAATTCATAAAACTGCTGTGTTATTTTCTTTTTTATTTCTAGGCTCTCCATCAGTTATATTATGATCCAAATATAGAGAACAAGAATCTGGCCCAGAAATGGCTGATGCAAGCTCAAGTTTCACCTCAGGCCTGGCAGTTTTGCTGGGCCCTACTTAGCCCGGATAAGGTACGTGATCCTCAAAAACTCAATAATAGTAACAATCTTAGTTATTAGTTAGTTATTAGCTGAAAGGTTTTGTTAACTTCTATGTGTTTTCTCTCACAGGTGCCTGAGATTCAGTACTTTGGGGCCAGCGCGCTTCACACCAAAATCTCCAGGTACTGGTCGGACATCCCCACAGACCAGTACGAGTCCCTGAAGAGCCAGTTGTTCTCCCAGATAGCCTGCTTCTCCTCCGGCTCCAAGATGGTTCTCACCCGGCTGTGCGTGGCGCTGGCCTCTTTGGCGCTCAACACGATGCCAGAGGCCTGGCCCGGCGCCGTGGCGGAAATGGTCCGGGTGTTTCAGGAGGAAGGGGGAGGGGTGGACGGCCGGGCACGCTGCCTGGCTTTACTGGAGCTGCTCACTGTGCTGCCCGAGGAGTTCCAGACAAGCCGCCTGCCGCAGTACCGAAAGGGACAGGTAAGGTCTGCCCCGGTCAGCTCCAGCTGTTTGCTGTTAATGCTTTTCTGAATTATTGCTGCTTTCCAGACCTCTGTGTTCGCAAAAACTAAATAAACTCTGTATTTACTGTTATGAACACAGATTTTATTATTTAAAGAAATTATAGTAGGTGGAAAAATAACATATTAGACTAAAAAAAGGCAGCACAGCCATAAATATTAGTATATATTGTACACATACATATATATTAGAACTAATGATTAATCAGGTTTTCCTTTATGACTCAACTGTTGTAGTAATTGTCAACTAATTTGGTAATTGAATAATCATTAACTAGAGTATGCAGACTCTTAACAATTGCCATTCGTTGAAAGAACAAGATATTCAGAGCATTAAGCCAAAATTGTACAAAAAAAATTATACATTTTGCATTTAATATAAAAACACCTTTGTCTGTAAATATGTTTCAGACCTCTGAACATCATGACACTGCCTCCACCGTGCTTCACCAGCACGGTGGCATAGAGTGGCATAGTTTTAGCTTCATCCAGATCAAATCCACCATAGGATTAGGAAAGAAAATGTTTGTCTAATTTAAAAAAGGAATTTAATTAATTGTTTAATTTCATATTTTAAGGTATTTCTGACATTGTATAAAGTAACCTTAAGTGGTTAAATGAAAAATCTGTAGACTGTGCAAATTTTTAAAATCCAATTAATCGTCAGGATATTCTATACAATAACCGATTATTAACGTAATCATTAGTTGCAGAAGTAACATATATATTGCAGGTTACTTCACTTAATGCAGTTCACAAAATGATGTCTGAAAAATACAAGTTCATCTCAATAATTTTTAATTTAAAACGTCAAACTTGTATCACAAAGTGATATATTTGAATCTTTTATTTTTGTTCAATTGATGATTTCTGCCCAATGGCAATGAAAACCTAAAATACAGTATCCTAGAAAAGTAGAATATTACAAAGGACTAAAAAGCAGTTTTAAGTCCTTTGTTTTTAGGCCAGTTTATGGCCTTAATGGCATAAACTGGCCTCGATTTGACATCTCAGCAGCATTTTAAAGAAGCTTGTGAGCTCGCCTAGTAAGGGAAGGTTCAGTGGAAGGAAAAAGTATGGCCAAAAAAGGTGCACAAACAACAGGATTACAACCAAGTATTGAGAGCTTACATTGTGCAGTAGATGGACATGGCTTTCTGTTTGCTGATATTTCAATATGAAAATCTTTTTCATTCATCTTATGTACCGGTAATCCGATCTTCTCAGAAACTGAATTATGCCAGACTCATCAAAGACATGAACACTTGAAATGCATCGTAATTTGAAACATCTGGAACACCTCCAAAGCCTGAGCGACATGAAGTGATTCTCGGTCTGTCATTTGCTGCACGTTCAGGTGCGGGGAGCCCTGGGCCGAGAGTGGGGGTCAGTCTGCCCCTTACTGCAACAACTACTGCGGCGGGCCGATAGCCCCGGGGCGGTTAAAGCCCGCGTGCTGCGCTGCCTGTCGTCATGGGTGCTGCTGGACGTGCCCCTCAACGAGAGCGAAGGACTGGTGCACGACTGCTTCAGCGCCCTGTCCGACCCGGAGCTCTTCGACACGGCAGTAGAGGCTGTAGTCAACGCCATTTCTCAACCCGATTCCCAAAGGTTCGCTTGTCGTTTCGCTGCCTATTTCCGCTGAATGTTGTGGTCGTGAGAAAAGAAATTACACTTGATTTAATGCTGGAGTAGAATGAAGACACAATATGTGGGGGGGCAAAAAAAATTGTCTGGGTCGGTACTGGAAAGCACCAGGGAGCGATGGATGGATGAAAGGAAGAAAGGGACTGGTACAGGGCAAGCTCACAGCCGAGAGGAGGAAAGCAGCATTTCTCGGTTGGATGGTGTTACTATGGTTACAGATCTGGGGGAGAGATGTCATCATGCCCTGGTTGATTCAGACATGGCAGGCACCCATTACCCCTCCCCTAGAGACAGAGCGGACAGGGGATGGTGGGGGGTAACTGAGCTAAGAGAAAAAGAGAGGAATCTGTGTGAAGGCGGAAGACTGGGGGAAGGTGTGAAGCTGCCCAGGAATATACGGTTTTATTCTCCACGCCTCAGACTGGGGTGCTGCTTCTGGCTGCTGCTGCTGCTGGCAGGTCACTTTGAACACAATGGCATCTTGTCAAACAGATGGTTCAGCACATTGATGCCTTTTAAGTAGCAGCCACAATGCAGGATGACTGTCGTTGCTCTTTTGACATGTAAAAGTTGTCAACTCTTCTTGCTCAGCAGTACAGTATAGAGCATCCACGATTAATGGAAACAGATTAATGTATTGAACGAGTTACAAGACTTTTCCCCCCCCCTTCATCTTTATAAAGGATGTCAAAGCTCATCATCTTCCATCCTCCATGCTCCTGGCCTTGTATTTTATTTTCTCTCCCTGTTTGGCCGCTTCTTTCTACTCTTTCCCTCTCATCTCTCACCATCAGTTCTAAGCCCTCCTTCCTGTCTCTTGTTCTCTTTCTCTGTTTAAACACATTACAGTCAACTCATTTGGGGGAATACTATTGGTCCAGCTGCATCCTGTTGCCAGGCAACCCGTTTCCCCTGTCTCAGAGCGTTGCGGTAATTGCAGAGGGGAACAGAGGGACAAAGGGAATGGGGGTGGGAGGGAGAAGGAGACATTAAAGGAGGAGTCTGTGTAAAACATCTGGAAGGAAGCAAGAAAAGGAGATGATGAGTTAGTGGAGATGCATCTGCAGCAGATGGTCTCAGAGGAATCTCTTGAATGTCATCAGTTTCTGTTTTTTTTGTTGTTTTTTTTAGCAGAAATGAATAAATGCAAACAGATCCATTCTTGGCTGTTCATTGCTCCTCCATACACATCAAGCACTCCTTCTCCTGCACTGAGAGTGCATGACCTCTGTCTGAAAGGCACCTTATTAAAAATAAATGATCTTTAGAGTGTGTAAATGCACACACACACACACGCACACACACGCCATCACTCAGACAGTGAAGATGAGAGCTATTCCTGGCAACGCTTCTAATGTTGGTCAAACACAGAGTATAGTTCTGTAGTAACACAAGTTTGACTTTTTTTTTTTTTATCTTGACCACATTTCAACAGAGGCTCATTCATCCTGCACTGCTGATTTGAGGATTTGCTTTATATGAGACGGCCATATGAAAGATTTCTCAGCTCATAAAAGGTCTTGAGTGAAATTAGTGAACTTAACGTGAGAGGAGCATCATTTTCATATGATTTAAATTTCTTCTTTCTTTTTAACGCATTTGTTTCCTTCTCTACTTACTCTTCAATAGACAGCTGATCCTTTGTTCAATGACAATTTCCTATTTTGCAGTAGATCTGCATGGTTTGTGTTGGGGCTGAATCGAATAATCAAATAAATTGTGATTACTCGCTTATAGGGCTGTGTAATTTTATTGATTCTACAATATTTATTGATAATTTTTTTCCTCAGAAAGTATTGATTTTTCATCTGCGAGGATGGATATATTAAATCCTACTTTGAGTTTTATGTCAAATCCACATGAATAAAAAAATATTTATTGTATTACACCATCAGTTCAATTAATTCAATCCATGTCTTTGAAACAGTCACAAAATGTCACCAAAATCACTCTGTCCCTCTAAAATATTTCAGAAAACCTTAAAAATGTATCGTTTGCTGAATATTGTTATATATAAATCATATTGTGGGCAGAATATAGCTTATCGTATTGTATTGTGAGATTAGTGTATTGCTACAGCCCTGCTCGTTTATAGAAATATTTGTCAACTAATTTATTTAATGGAATAATTGTTAGCTGGAGTATCCACTCTAAAAAGGCCATTTGCTGAGAGAACAACCTCAGAGCAGTAGCTAAGCCAAAACCTCATTAGGAATAATGCTCATTTTGCATTAAAGATGAAAAAACTTATTTCTCTGTAAATATGCCCTGGCTGCAGATGCATTCTTTTCTACAAATGATTAAGTATTCGCTAAAGGAATGCTTAGCTGACATTGCATTTTAGGCAATAAAATGTTTTTGTTTTTTTTTAATTAATTGAGTTATTTGTTTATTTGGATTTTTATTTATTTTTTATATTGTATAACATGAACTTAAGTGGTTAAATGAAAACTCTGCAAAATGTGCAGATTTTATTGTTTATTATAATTTTTTAATTTAGTTACGATAATCATCAGAATAATCAGTAAGATATTACTAAAATATTCTAATGATATGCTAATAATATACCTAAACGCCAGTTTCTAGTTTGAATGGCTATTACACAAGCTAAGCGTTTGCTACAAAGCTTTCAGTTTAAATAAGGATAAACGCACAAAAACAAAATGGATTATGAAGAAAGGTTTATTCTTCCTGACTTTATTTCTGTCTTTTTGTCTGAATCATTCCATCCATTCATCTGTCCATCCAGGTGCATAGCATCCATTCATACATGCACGCATGGATCCATCTACAGTGTTCGTCCATTGGTCCTTCAGATTATCCGTCCTTGTTCATGTGTATCCATTGATTTGTTTGTCTGTTTGACAAAAAATCAATCTGTCCATCCTTTTGTTTATGAATTCATCAATATGTTTGCCAATTCTCTATCCATCTGTCCATCTGGTGGCCTTTAAAATGTCCGTGTTCAGACCACGACGTCTGAGGAAATATTAAAACTCATACACAATCCTCTATGTGACATTCAGGGAACACATACTCTGTCCTTCATCTCCAAAAGTCTCTCCCACCCTCGCTGTCAGCGGTGATGACAGGAGGAATGATGTTTAAAGATGTCATGTGCAGATGAGGAGATGGGTGTGTGTAACGGTGTGTGTGTGATTTCTCCAGAGTGAGGGGAATTATTAACAGCTGAGACAGCAGCTAGTAGACATGACTATTACTGACAGTGGTGTAGCTCCAAGAAGGGGCTTTGAATAGATTTTTTGGTTCCTGGTAGATATGTGGGATCTTTTTGGTGGGTGTGCTGGATCAGAGATCAGAGGCTGGACCGAGTTGGACTGAAATATGATTTGAAAGAAATGTTTGTCTTGGGGGAACAAAATATAAATCCATCAAGCTGGCCATGAAGAGAGTGAGTTAGTTTTCGACTCGGCAGTAAATATTTCCTCCACTTTTTGCTTGCTGTGTTTTTCCTGCTGTATATTAAATTATTTTAAAATAGTAGTGCTTAATGCATTCAGGTCTTGACACAGAAAATATTCAGAGCTTTTGTTCATGGTTTGTAGATATGTGAACACATTACTGAAGCTGGTTCCTCGAGTGTTGGCCCTCCAGGATCAGCTGAGGGAGGCTGTGCAGAATGGAGACATGGAGACCTGCCATGGGATCTGCCGGATCGCTGTGACTCTGGGAGAGAACCACTCTAGGTGTGTCTGTGTTTCGGCAGATGTTATGATATTGATATAAAAAAAGAATCCTTAAGTGATCCTGTGATCGTGTTTCATTACGTCTAACCCCCATTTGCTTCCTTTGTGCCGTCGCCTCATCTTGGTGCCTGCAGGACTCTGTTGGAGCAGGTGGATCACTGGCAGAGCTTCCTGGCTTTAGTCAACATGATCATGTTTTGTACAGGCATCCCCGGCCACTATCCAGTCAATGAGACCACTAGCTCCCTTACACTTACCTTCTGGTACACACTACAGGTAAGAACAGCTTTGAATGATGATATTTGAACATTTACCTACTTCTACTTTGGTCCTTCTTTTGAAATATTTTTCATTTGTCTTACATGGTACGTTGGCAGTGTGGCACAAAGCTAAAACCTTTGTTAGCCAATCAGATTGCTTCAAAACAACCACAACTTTTTCTTAGAAATTAAACCTGTAAGCAGAAGGTTCATTTGTGTGGAGAAAGATAAGTTGAATTACTTTCAGGATATAAAGTTAATAAAACACAGGACGATGTCCATTGGGAATCATGTCAAAGCAAGTATATGGATATATTGACACATTATTTGTCTCAGAGTGTAATAACCCTAAATTTTTGTTTTCCCATGTATAAAACACAGTTTTTGAAAATCTCCCCTTTTTAGTGGTATTAAGAGGAGTTTTATAACATAAAAATACCTGCTTTGTGCCTACTTTTTTCTTAGGATGAAATCATGTCATTTGAGTCAGATAAGCAGGCAGTGTACCTCCAGGTCTACAGGCCAGTGTATTTCCAGTTGGTGGACGTGCTGCTTCACAAAGCCCAGTTCCCCTCGGACCAGGAATATGCATCCTGGTCCTCGGATGAGAAGGAGCAGTTCAGGATTTACAGGTGCATATACTTGTGCTTGTTTTCCCCGATTTGTATTCCTGATTCATCTCTATCTGAAATTACTCACTGACTGGATGATTGGTCAGCAAATGAGTGTCTCTCTCTCTCTAATGGGCTCTAAACGCACTGGTGGCTGGGGGGGGGGCAAAACCTGTCTGACACAGATTTAACAAGTAGGATTTCAAGACTGCAACTCGCCTGAAATGTCTGTCTGCACTCCTCTGTCCTTCAGGGTGGACATCTCAGACACACTCATGTATGTGTATGAGATGCTGGGAGCAGAGCTGCTGAGTAACCTGTATGATAAACTAGGGAGGCTATTGACGAATACAGAGCAGCCTACATCATGGCAGGTGAGTGAGATGGATTAGCGATGTTAAAAAGAAGGAGTGTAAGCCGTTTTCTGCTCAAAAAAGTCTTAGCTTTGGAAAAAATTTGACAAAAATATGCATAATAACCCAAAGTAAAGAATATTTTTCTTTTTCTTTCCCCATAAAATGTATATTCATCTCCTTTAGCACACAGAAGCTTTGCTGTATGGCTTCCAGTCTATAGCAGAAACAATAGATGTGAACTATTCTGACGTCATCCCAGGCTTGATAGGACTCATCCCTCGAATCAGCATCAACAATGTCCAGTTAGCCGACACGGTCATGTTCACAATAGGTAAGGCGACAGATGTCAAGACAAAAATATATATTATTTTTTCCTGTCTGAAAAATGAATTCATGGTGTCTCTGTAGGCGCTCTGGCTGAATGGTTAGCGGATCATCCAGTGATGCTCAGCAGTGTCCTGCCTTTGGTTTTACAAGCGTTAGGAAATCCAGACCTTTCCGTATCGTCTGTTTCGACCTTAAAAAAAATCTGCAGGGAATGCAAATATGACCTGCCACCCTACGCAACCAACATCGTAGCAGTGTCTCAGGTAAGTGGACATTTACATACAGTTTTTATTTTCTGCCTTGAAATGATGGCCAGATGAAGTAAATGTTGTCTAGAAACTGATGATTTTCAGCTCAATTGGAGCTGACTGGTCAGTCGAAAACTGACCCACGATTTGTTGAAGTTGATAAGAAGGGCTAGCAACACTTTTTTTTTTACGTGGATGTTGTTACTGATGGAAGAAGACTCAGTTATTTGTTTTCAGTATCAATGAGGTGTTAAAAAGGAAGCCCAGCGATGTAAGAAGCCTTTTTAGGTAAACTGCATTTTCTACAACATGTCCTGTTTCATTAAGGTTGAGAGAGAGAGAGAGCAAGACTTCTGGAGATAACACGAAGGCTAAATGCACAACAGTAAAGTTGCTTTGTTGCAAACTTTTTAGTGTTATACATCGAGGGAATTCACTCTGTAGTGTTAATTGCTGTTAGAAGATGCTAAAGAAAGTTCAAAACTTTAATTTTGTTGCAATTTTGCTTTTGCAGGTACAGACTCATGCAATGTGATATCAGATCTGATCTTCTATTGAGAATATTTGAGATCATCATGGCAGGATAATCTGCTTTATGCCATTTATGACAATCAGTCATGCTCAATAAATTAGAATATTATTGAGAGGTTTACTCAACCCACTAAGTGAAACACATTATATAGATTAATTATACCCAGACCGATGTTTTCAATACTGTATTCTTGTTAACTATGACTTTCTGCTTACAGCTAATGAAAAGATGACATTTAATACTGAAATATTAAATCAGGTCAATAAAAAACATTTTATACCGAAATGTGGGTTTAATGAAAAGTAATACATGATTAAAAGTTATTTTTAAAGGTAATTTTAATCTGACCAGTGAGCCTCATCAGACCCCATCTTCTGATGTATTATGACTGTAGCTCTTGAGGGGAAGTTTGAGTCTGCCAAAATTAGTGCCAGCAGTTCAAAGTTTGACATAAAAGCTGAGATTTGTCACAATATTCTGATTGGTGCATCTGTGATTACACTACGTCTTCTTCAAGGTGTTTTTATATTCCAGAAATAACATCAGTTGAGCTTAAAAATAGTTCCAGTTGCGTTTTGTTTAAAGCTGCTTTTTGTTTTTTCTATTGAATAATAGAGCTCTCGCTCTTTTTGTCTTTTTTTGTCCCTGAAGGAGGTGCTTATAAAACAGATCCACAAGGTTTGTATCTGTTTTTTTGTGCATTTCACAGGCATTTAAACTTCAAATACCATGAAAGACTCTGCTCTCTGAAACATGTTTGCAGTTTTTCTTGTAGACATATTATTGACTGAAAGCTTATTGTTTGCAAAAACGGTCTCTTCACACAGACCAGTCAGTGCATGTGGCTGATGCAGGCTCTGGGATTCCTGCTTTCCGCTCTGCCTGTGGAGGACATCTTGAGAAACCTTCATTCCCTCATCACCCCCTACATTCAGCAGCTAGAGAAGCTAGCTGATGAGACGGTCAGTTCACACCCAATGCAAAACAACACACTCACACACACACACCCATACGCGTTTGCGCACACAGAAACACAGCATGCACGGATGGACTCTGGCCAAAAGGGACAGGCTTTCTGTCTGCGTGGTGTCACTGCAGTGGAGCGACTCGCTGCAGGACCAGATTGGGTTTGACCCTGCACCATTGGCAAGTGACTCATGTTGGATCACCAAAGACGTACTTTCTCTGACTAATGCAAGCACTGACTCTTGAATGAAATAAATGTATTAGGAAAAACATCCCCAGAAACGCACTTACAGTAGGTCAGGCCTTTGTGCGTGCAACATGCAGTCATTCAGAAATGGAATTAGAATCAACTTGAATATCTTTATATATTAGAAACGATCCTTCTGGATTGTATAAAGAAGGAGCTATATGCATCTAAAATCAGTTTATTTGCTTTTTGTGTAAAAGATTTTCTTCTGACGTCTTTGGGTTATAGGTTGTTTATTTCTTTGTGTTTCTATGTTCTATAATAACACGCTCTCTGATCCATCCTAACTTTCTCCCCTTCATATTGTTTTTACCGAGCTTCATGTTGTCCTGACATTACGTCAGCTGAAGTAGTCAGGTGCTCTGTCTGTCTGGAGCCGGCCAAATACTGGCACCTAGTGGGGAGACCTTCGGCTTCCATTACGTCAAGGGTAAAAGAGCACAACGTCTGAAGGCGATGACCAAAAAAGGAAAATGATTGATTCACTCGGATGAGTCACTGAGCTCAATAAGATCACATAATTTTAATTTTCTAGACAGACCGTTATACAGAGAGGCATTAGTCAAAATCTGAAGAATAGTAGGAGGTGTTATAATCAGTGGGTGTGGCAGGTGTGTTGTTTGTTATTCTGATTGTTGGCTGTGTTATGTCTCCATGGTGACACTGATTTTGCCCTGTTGAAGCCGTGATTGTTCAGCAGTCAGTTAGAAATAGGCCGACACGTGACGCTCAAAGTCTGTTATTTGACCCTGCTGCTTTACAGTTTTATTTCAGGTCATAAGATTGTATTTTTATGGATTCTAACCGTATGAGTACGTAATCCCATAATGCATCTGAACCGCCACGTCGGGTAGGAGATGTTCTCCAAGTTTTGTTTGCTGCTCAGTCTGTTGAACGTTGGCAGAATCAGTGACAGTTTATTCTACAAACTGAACACATTTAGCATCAAGTGCACTTAAATATTAACCATCTCAATATTAAAATGAACATTTATTGTGACTGTGCATCGTTTTAATGTTTTATTGCTGCCGAGCTGCACACACAAGTTGCTGTGATGATGCCCAGACCACCTGAGTGTCCACAGAGGAAATTTCACAGATCAGAGCTTGATCACAGATGTTAACACACTGAAAAGAAAATATGGCAGCTGTGGTGCTTGTCTTTCAACAGAGCCCTGGTGTACATAGAGCCTCCTCCTTCTTCTTTCCTCTAACTTTACATAAACACTGCATTGTGGGATGAGAAGTTACTCTTTAACTTTTGACATAAAATGTGTTTTTTCTGATTTCTTGTTGTTGAATTTGCTCTTCTTAATTTTTAAATAAAAACAAGAACACTATAACACTGACTGATTTGCATAGGATTTAATACATAAAAAACCCAAAATAATTTAAGGTGCTAATTTCTTAAAGCTGAATTATATAAATGTAATTATGCCGTTTTTCCTCTTAGCAAAATGTTTCTATGCATTGTAAAATAGATAACTCTTATTCCTACAGTCTTTTTCACTGAGGCACAGAATGAACATTGGAACGAGTGGAAGAAAAATCCTTGTTGGAGTTAAATTGTCTTTCTCTTCTGTTTTTTTTTTGTTTTTTTTCCCTTTAGCCTAATCCATCCAATAAGCTGGCAATCATTCACATCCTGGGGCTGCTGTCCAACCTGTTCACTACGCTCGACATCAGCAAGCAGGATGATGAGTCGGCTGATGGCTCTGCACCACCTGTCAAAGCAACCCCACCCCCTCCAGGACCAAATCCGGTCTGTCACTACACACCATAACCAGACTCATAGTTAGTTAGTAGTTTAGGAGGTCAGTCACTGACAAACTGAGTGTAAAGATGGATGATAGCATAGTGAATGCATCACTCAAAGGTACATGACAGTATTGGAGATTTAAACGCCACATAATTCTTGGGACAATATGACTTTCTTTTCCTAAAACATCAACTTCAGTCATTGTAATTCTGCTGCTGACCTGTTTAGTACAAATGTTAGAGGCTGTTTTCCTGTTAGTTACCGTTTTTCTTTAGTTTTTCAGTGACTGTGTTCTCTCCACATTGTTTCCTGTGTTTTTAGGTGGTGGTCGTTTTGCAGCAGGTTTTTGCCCTCATACAAAAGGTTCTGAGCAAGTGGCTGAATGACTCGCAGGTCGTGGAGGTACGTAGACACGCCGAGCCAAGTCCAGTCACCTCTCTGTGTCTGCGGCCCACACATCTCAGTCTTCGATGTTTCACAGGCGGTGTGTGCCATCTTCGAGAAATCTGTGAAGACCCTCCTGCATGACTTTGCCCCCATGGTGTCCCAGCTAAGCGAGATGCTTGGCCAGATGTACAGTACAATTCCCCAGGCATCAGCTCTTGACCTGACACGACAGGTAGTCAGTCGACTCAAAAACAAAAAGCACAAACTTCCAGTCGCATCAAGAGAATTTAGAAAAGAGATTGTGTAAGCCAAAAAGCTGCCCATTAGTGAAAAATTATTTCGTTTTTAAAACATCTTGAGTATGATTCATAACTATAAATGAAATTGTTGTTATGTGTTAAGTGTTATAAAAAATTTTCTGATTGGTGTTCATCAAAGAGGTCAAAAAGTGGAACATTTAGTACAGCTAATTTCATTTGACATTTGTCTTCTTGTGAGTAAGAAATTGCTCACATTAGTCACACAGCATTGGCAGCTATTTTTGTTGGTATGAGACCTATTGTTATGTTTAAAGATTAAGGCTTTGGATATGCCAGATTTAATCCCAGTATGTCTATTAAAGCTTGGGGATGCAAGTTCACTCAAGTTGATTACTTTGGAAGAAATGTAACATCTATACATTTCTTCCACAAATTGTGCAGTTTTACCTTTACTGTTGTTTTTTAGGTTTGAAGCTCATGATGGTTGTATTCATTTCAGTATCTGAAAGTGAGAAATATGTTAGAAAACATATACAAGGAAGCTTCAGAAAAAAAGTGAGAGGAGAAAGAGGTCAGGAGATAACAGGCTGGTGACCAACCCACATTTTCAAAGTTGCTCTGTCATTGGACATTTTATCATTAATTCGTCTCAGTGGAGAATGGGCATTTGGAGCAAAATAATAACTTCGAGATCTAAAATTCAGGAAGATTTTTTATCAACTCTGGTTCAGAAGAGCATACTGGTCACAGTTGTGTTAAACATAGCAGCAGTGAACGGAAGAAGCTGAAAGTCTCAGTGTTCTTCAATTAATCAGTCCGTTTCACTCCTATGTAGCTTTTAAGACATTATGCAGAGAATACCATTTGCTGCTCATTCCCTTTGTCATGCTTCATAAGATTTTTTTTTGTTCTTGGACTAAAATAAAAAAAGGTCCATAGATTCCTGCTTTGGACTCTAACTGGACACCTTTATCAGTAAATTTATTGATACATAAAAGCTGGGTGTGAATGTAATCTGGATGGTTTAATGTGAGTAAAGCTGCAGCCTTACATTTTTTGTTTTAGTTGCCGTCTGACTTGCTGAATTGCTCATTTCAGATGGTGCATATCTTCGCCAGCGAGACAGACCACTTCCCACCAATCAAGGCTCTGTTTGAGCTGGTTACCTCGGTAACACTGTCCGTCTTCCAGCAAGGTAGGGGTCCAGCAGAGTTGGGAGTTTCAGGACTCTTAAACAGTTTCTGTTCAGGTGAAGGATGGATGTTCAGATCAGGACAAATTTATTAATAAAACATAAATTTGTTTTGTGTTTGGCGTAAGCAAAATTTCTCATTAAAGTTATCCATCTTCAAAATATGCTAACAAAAGTTGGACTTTTTAATGTTTGCTTGTAAATATTTGAGGAACTGCAGTGTTTTCTGTCATTTTGGTGTTTTTAGAAGACAGAGCAACCCCTTCCAAATACTGGATGTTTTTTGTCTGTAATAATAAGTATTATTTGTTTAAATGGGTGATGTCTTGAAGCTGCTAATATCTGAAAGCAGAGGAACGAGGAGGCCATTTCAATTTAGCCAAAGCAAATCCGTGAATAATCAACATTCATCTGCCAGAAATACCTGACTCTTGTCCTACATTACAGACTACAACCATAAACCTTGTCAGCTTTTCACATTTTCAAAATGTGGTGTTTGATTCAATTAAAAAGAAAACAGTTTGTACGTTTTAGTCGATGAATTTCCTCACTCACATGAATGTCAGTAGACTTAACTTTTTTTGTTACTTACTCAAAAGCCAGCCTTCTGTTCACCGTTGGCTCATGGGTGTAAATCTTGAACAAGAAAGATATTCAGTGGCCATATGTTTTTCATCAATGTGTCCATGCCTTTTGCAGCTTTAATAGGTTCTCTGCAATTTGGGACGACATAATCAAAAACTACAAATAGCAGCCAAGCTAAACATCATTAAGGAAAAAAGTGCAAACATCACTGTCAGCAACTTTCAAGCACTACTTTTTCTCTACCTGTGAGCATTAAATACAAGAACAAAATTAACCACAAACAAAAGCCCGACTCAAGCCTACAAGGAAGATTTCATCAATGCAGACCTTGTTTTGCCCTTACTGTTTAAATCATTTTTCGACTTATGATTTGCTGTAAACACATGAAGTCAACATGTTATCATGTTTTATGTTTGTCTAATCTCTGCTTAATTTTGCTCTTCCGTTTGTTATTTATTTTTATATTTACAGATTAAGGCCAGGTCTTTCAAATGTTTTCGTATTTTTTTTATTTTTACTGAATGTCATTTAGGGATCAAGAGATTGATCCTTTTTTTTTTTTCTAAAATTTTCTAGACTATTTGTATCAGGTGTGGCTGATGCCTCTGCTCTCTGTGTAGTCCCTTTTCTCCCCTCTTCTCTACTCTTGCTTTGACTGGTTAAGTAATGGCTGCCTCTCCTGCATTTTAAGTGATTTTATTTGTTGTACCCTCTGAGCAGGTTCCTGCAGTACACAATAATAATTAAACAGAGTACAGTCCCAGAGCAGGGGACCAGTGGCTTATTCATCAGGCCAGCAGGGAACATGTCCGCTGCCACCCCTGTTTTTGGACAAGAGGCTCTCTGAATAAGCCCTGTGCAAAAATCTTCTAAATCACTGACACGCCAGGAAAAGATGTTGAAAAAACCTAAAATAGATTCATTTTTTTGCAGCTACATAATTTCACATTGAAGAATTTAGAAAACTACAACTTCTCAGAGCTGGTGTCAGTGAGGTTCCACACTGGCACCTGTATCAAATATTGTTATTTGATACAGCAAGTATAAAACTGTATCAAAGTTTTCACTGATTTCTATTACTGTTGATTAAGACAAGACAGAAAGTGTCTATTTTTTGGTGCCGTTTGCTGATTTATAATGATCAATAGAGATTTGTCTGTCTTGATTAAAAGCAAATCAACTTTATCATTCTGCGATGTATTTTGTGGGCTCTTCACAACACATACTAGACAAAATAGAACAAATTAGTTCTTTAATGGAAAGCACATTATCCTAACAGCAGTGTCATTAAAAGTCCCAATTTTATTGCCTTTCATCGAACAATTCTACTTAAATAGCAAAAAAGCAGTTTTTATGGAAGTTTTCAGAGTGGGATTATGTCATTGCATTAAAATACCATATTTTAGGCCTCTTCAACGTCTTTTCCAGGGTACCAATAATTATGGAGGGTGCCGTATCATCTCTAAAGTTTGTGTGATGTGGATGAGGGCTGAAGGGTTTTTCAGTAGGCCTGGGAACAGGCTCACTATAGACACATGTTTTTCTCATCACTTCTAACTCATCTGAATTATTATTTTGAAAGAAAAAAGGAATTTTTCTGTAGACTCTTAAATGATGACTCAAGAAGATTTTTTCCTAATGTAAATTGTAATTATTTTTAAATGACTCACATCAAAGTCTGGTAGTTTGTGTCCAGCACGATGGAGGTAATAAGCAGATTTGAATGTATTATTGAATAGTAGGACAGTACGTTCAGTTTAAAAGCCAAAGGGACCTTTGGAGGAAATGTGTTGCTTTTAATCTGATCACAATGCTGCTGCTGGTGCATTATGGGAAGGAGGGTGCGTTCAGGTTCGGTAGCCCTTCTTCCTCATCCTGTTGCAGTAACAGAGGTGCCTTCTGGGTTCCCACTCCAAACCCACCTTTGCTTCTTAGATTTCTTCCTTTTCTCTCGTTACTTCTTCTCTTTTGGTTTCCCTCCAAGCAGACCCATGTGTTTGTCTTCTGCCTGTTATTTGTTTTTGGTTGGTCTCTTCTTCCAAGACTCTGCCAAAGCTTCATATGTCCCCCCCCCACCCACCCTTATCGCCCCCTCTGTTCCTTACTCACATGTAAATTATTTCAATGAAATATTTTTTGGTTCTCTTTTTATTTCCACATGACTGTTGAATCTATTAAGTTGCTGTTTGTATATTATTCTTATTCTCTCTTATGATTTCTTAAGTTTCATCTTTATTATATTATAGGACCCAGGGATCATCCTGATATTGTTGATTCATTTATGCAACTCCAAGCTCAGGTGTGTTTTTTGGTTTCTTATTTCATTCACTTTGGGTTTCTCTCCCTTTCTTTCCTTCTCTCTCTGACTTCTAGCTGTTATTCTTTCTTCCTCTCTTCCTCTCTGTAGCTCTTGCTGTGTTTTGTTACTGGGCCTTAAGGTGTCCCATCACAAAGGCGAGGCAGTGGAATGAAACACTCGAGGGAACTGTTTGCAAAAGGGACATTTGTCTCTCCACGAATCCTTTTAGGCTCGAGCAGTCGCCTCACCACTCATGTTGAGATTTAGTTTTACCTGCAGAAACCACTGATGGATGCAGGATGCTCTCTTAGTCTGTATACGTTGCTTTAGACTGTGATGGTTTAAGCTTGACGTAAAATACAAGTGTTTTTCAATAAACTGAAATATAATTAATTCAGTTTAAAAATTAAATTCTGTGTAGATACATAGATTTAAACACAGAGAGAAACACCTTCTTCAGCAGCGACCTGCTGTAGCTTATCCATCTTATGGAGAATGTCAGTAGCTGTCTGCTTGACAACTGTCTACTCAACTTCTCCATTATTTTATTATTATTACCTTATATAGAAATATTTCTTAATTAAACTCATTTTTTGTTGTTTTTTTTTTAATACATTTTTCAAGAAACTGAATTTTGGGTTTTCATTAGCTGTAAGCCCAATAACCAAACTTAACAGAAATAAACACTGGAAATATCTGACCTATTGAGTAATTATTTTATATAATGTGAGGTAAACTTTAAGAATTTAATAACTGAAATTAATTACCTTCCCAGTTAAATGCTAATTTATTGGTTGTATCATGGTATTGACATAAAAATATACAACAGGATCAAATTGCTGTTAATCAGAAAAGCAACAGCTGTTCATAAGGCAGCTAAAATAAGGCACCAAATTTGACTTTTGCATTTATAATAATATCAATTATAACATTTCTTGTCAGTCTTTTGGTTTTCATTTAATAGAAAAAGCAAAAATGTAAACACCCACCTCCAAAGCTACTCAAAGTTTCTGTCACCATTTGATTCAAAGTCCTTCTAATAAGGTGCTGAAGTGACTAGGATGTTCACTGCCCCTCCCACATATGTTGCTGCGGACTGCTGGTCAGCTGGCTAAAAGAAGAAAACAACTATGAATCTATCAGCTTTGAAATGTTTCTACTTGCTAAAACACGAAGATGAGTGAAAACTAAAGAAGACTGCTCTTATAAAGGTGATGCCGTCTTAAAGCTGACAAGACGTGACCTGATTTAAATGGAAGAATGTGATTTCCATCACACCTTTTCCCATCATATTCATGATGCTGTTATTTTTCATCAAGGTCACCAGGCCGTGGGAAATCTCATATTGCCAACTGTGTTACATTGTTGGTAGTAGGTTAATGGCATTTTTTTAGTCCTGACAGTGTTTTCCTTGACTGGAAACTTTTCCAAAACTGTTAAATGTGTTTTTATGTAAGCAAAGGAGACTTAATTTAGCCTCTATCAGCCAGCTGACCATCAGTGTGAAGCAACAGGTGGGGTAGGGGAGCTCTACATTATTCTGTCCTTTAAGAATAAAGTTTTTTGCCTGAACATTAAAAGGTCTTTCAGCGGTAAGATGTGGTACGACTGAAAAGTTGACTGCATTTTTAAATAACTGAGAGTTTAGAAATCCTTTCGTTACATTCCTTGAATAAAATTAGACAAATATTTAGCATGAAAAATATGCGATTTAAAACAGCCAATCTGGATCGTTACACGTTAGGTTTTTAAAAACATCAACACCTTAGTCGTATTTTGGTGACTAACCAGGTGACTGGTTAGTCTCTGAGCCCAGTCTCCCTCTGAAGTCATTCCAGCCCAGAGCCAATCAACGCCTGAATGAATTAATATTCAGCTGATATTAATCTGCTCCAACAAATTGGCTGATGGCTCTCTCGTTTTTATATTTTGTCTTTTGTCTTCATTCTTCCTTTGTTTTCTATCTTTGGATAGATCTGACCTTTTCTCCCTCTCCCTCTCTCCCTCTCTCCTCTCCTCCATCCTGAATAAGTTCATTATTATGAGATGAGTTGTCTTTCTCTTTATCTGCACATGTTAATTACTTATTACACACTTCTGTTGCATATTCTGTCCAGTCAACCAAAAACAAGGAAGATGCAATTGAGTTTGAAGAATCAAAGCCAAATCCCACCATTGCCTTTAGTTTTGACTTAAGTTTCAAATGATTTCAAAGTTTGATTTTTTGCAATTTGTTTGTTATATCTGCATCAGTTCTGCATTGGAGGATCTCTGGATGAGTTTGGATAAATTTCTTTGCTAACAGATGGAGAGAGCACTGTAGCCTGGTAGGCAGATCTGGTCCTCTGTTGCCATCAGATCCGGCTACCAGGCTTGGCGGGTGTTGTTTGTTAGCCGTACTTTTGAAGGAGCTTATGCAGTGGAATGTGGTGAAGCAGTAGCGGACGGGTCGGCCCCGCAGAAACGTAATGTGAACTGCTTTTATCTCGTAGGCCCTCAAACGGAAGCCCGACTTGTTCTTGTCAGAGAGTCTTGACGTGAAAGCGGTGTTCCACTGTGGTAAGTGAGCGCGAGTCTCTCACAGGCAGCACCTGCCCCTGTGCAGAGATGTGCTTGGCTTTCCAGCCAGCCGTGTTCCTGTCAGTACAAACTGTTCGCGTTTGACATCGGTCCTCAGCGGCTCCTGTCTCCTCTCTCCCAACTTCAGGAATCCTGTCACTCAAATTTCCAGAGGCCCCGACGGTCAAGTCGACATGTCTGTTCTTTGTAAGCACACGGATACACACATGCTGCAGGAACAGAAAACTAGTGCAAATGCCTAAAATTTGACGACTGTTTGGTTCTGCTAGACTGAACTGCTGCCGCACTGCTCAGATGTGCCTCCGTTAGCCAGGGTGGTGCAGGAGGACGGCAAGCTGTTGGTCCAAGCTGTGCTGGAGGTGAGAAGCTGCATTACTTCACACTTAAATTATATAGCATCATGCTGTGGTGTCTCTTAGCAATGATGGAAAATAATACATATTTTTGTGTTCTCTTTTAAACGGTTATAAAATAAATATTCAGAAAGTATGGTGCATATTTGACTAGGGCTGAAACGATTAATCATGATGAGTTGATTATTGAAATGACAAAAGCTAATTTAGTCGGCGAATAAGCATTAACTGGAGTATAATGACTTTTAAAAAGGCCATGTATTGAAACAACATTCTTAGAGAGGTAATTAAGCTAAAAACTGTACAAAAAATATATATATATCTTTACATATGTTCTACCCACAGCAAATTTTGTATAAAAAAGGCTTAAGTGCTTAAATAAAAAATCTGCAGAATGTGCCAATTTTGTATCTGAATAATTGATAGTTTAATCAATTACTAATCTAATTGTGTTTGACTTTAGCCCCCTTTAACTTGATGCCGTTAAGTAAATGGTTAAGCACAGTGCAACTGAATGTCACCAGAGGTCACATTGTTAGTAGCAGTCCATCTTTGAGTAATTTAATCTCTATGAATCCAGCTGATCTTTTAGAGAACACATGTAAAGCTTAAAGCTGTGTTATTAAAACAACATCCCAAAATCTGAACATCTCACACAGCTTTGCTCACTTGATTATCTGAAAATGGAGAGTATTTACAAAATAAGACAAAACACACATTCCACACTGTAAAAGAAAGGAGTGGCAGCATTATACTGTGGTGAGGATTTTCTCCCACAAGATTTTTGTTTGCACAGTATAAAATACTAGGTTCCAAATTATGTATCAATTTGTCTTTGTCTATCACATAAAATACGCTGCAGGTTGTGCACTGTTCTACATGACGACATGTAGAGAAGTTCTGTAGGTTTCAATGCTGTTGGTACGTCCAGACTAGTAAAGTATTTCCTTGTTTCTCTGCAGGGCATCGGGGGCGGAGCATCCCGGAGTCTGATGGACCAGTTTGCTGAAGTGCTGTTCAGCCTGAACAAGCACTGCTTCTCGCTGCTCGCCGTGTGGCTGAAAGAAGCACTGCAGCCTCCGGGCTTCCCGTCGTCACGCATCACCACCGAGCAAAAGGACAACTTCTCCCAGCAGATCCTCAGGTATCAAACCTGGAAGGTTATTTACACGATTACGAGATGAAGTCTGAGGGTTGGGCAACATTGTAAATTACCTACGCTCAGTGATTTGTTCTTTTCTCTCTCTCTCTCTCTCCCTCTTTTGCAACGCAGAGAGCGAGTAAACAAGAGAAGAGTGAAGGACATAGTGAAAGAGTTTACACTGCTGTGCAGAGGTCTGCACGGCACAGAGTACGCTGCTGAATACTGAAGCACTGCCCCACGTGCTCCCAGCTAATCGTAACCTTCGTCCTCAGTGCAAATACCCAGATGCCACAGCAACAAAGTTCTCTCCAAGCCCATAAAGACATCGAGAAACGATTGTAACGATAATCCATCCAGCCGCAGGACAAAGACACGGAGCACAGACACGGAGCACAGAGCTGCCATCGGATCAGAGGACAAAACTCCAACTCCCAGCAGGCCTCAGAGAGAGCCTCCTCCTTGCTGCATTGATTCTTTCACTGTTAAAAGATTGATTGCCTCTTCCTCCTCTCTTCTCTCCTTTTTAAAGGTCATTTCATTGGAAGGATTTTGAGCAGCACACCCAGCATGCTGCCTAACGCCGCCTCCTATCTCTGGCTTGTTCTGCCTTTCTAGCTCTTCCTGTGGTTCCCTAGGTTTGTTTCCTGGTAATTAGCATCTATATGAAATGGTAGTGGTATCGTACGTAGCTACTTGACATTATTTTTCAAAGTAAACCAAGGTAATTATATAAATGTATATGTAAATACAAATAGGTGGTTTCAGTCCTGCTGCTGCTGCTAATGGGATACAAAGGAGCATTGTTTAGAGGTGGAGGGGAGGGGGTTCTGCAGGAAGTTATCCCAATATTTGCTCCCGCTCATGCCCCGCCCTGTGATCTCTGCGTTTGTCAAATTATATTAATTGTTTTGTGATTTTTTTTTCTATTTCTTTTATTAAAAGGCCTTTTCTGGGGTGTCAGTAGGGAGGGTAGACTGAAAACCACAATGTTTGGACTTTATACAGTCAAATAATTCATCAAGCCCTCTTTATTAGGGGCTGTACCTCATGTACGTGTCATCCTACCCAGTCCTACTACAGTCTCGCTCTTTACCATGAGGTAAAGCAGGACTGCTGAGAACAATGGCAGGAGGGAAACCGGATCCCGGTAACCAGCGCCATGATGGAAGCTGCTAAGAAGGAAACTAGGCATTTCTGACAGTGGGCTCCTTAGTCACTGTAATTGTGCAAAAATATTAATCCGAGTTGTGCATATTAACAGTTACTGCTGAACACTTGCGTATTTGAGTGTACGGGTGTGATCGTATCTGTATGTACGAGAGGTTTGCACATATGTATCCTTTATTTCCCGCCCTTACTCACTTGTTCTGTGCACTTATATTGGACCTATGGTACAAATGCATCGTTTTCTTTTCGGCTGGTATTCAAAGAGCCCATTTTGTCTTTCAAGCCACGTTCACTCAGGCAACCCTCTTCAGAAAGACTGACCTGGAGCATCTAACGCTCCTTGAACTCTCATCGCCTCTTTGTCAAACCAGACTCGTCCATCCATGTCATTCTCACCAACCACTTCTATTAACAAACGCTTGCGATCAAGCTACCCAGAATCCTCTGGGTCACTGCCTTGGAGAGGATCGGGAAGGGTCAGAGCACCACGACGTAAGATCGCCCGATAGAGAGAGTTTCCTCACGCCGACATTCTGTGCTCATCCTTTACGCCTGTGACGCTACGGCTGTAAATTAAAACTGTCTTTGTGAATCAGCAGCACTCGGCATCTAAACGTACCTTGTGATCTCTGATAAAACTTTTATCTCAGTATAATCCTTCTGTCTTATCCGAGGTGCCTGCAGACATGTAGCATGTATGTGTTTCGGGGTGGAAGGGGGATTTTGGGAGGGGGCAACAGTGGACTAAGACAGAGACCCAAGACAGGAATCACTTTTGATCCAAGCCGCTTCGCTTCAGTCCAATTAGTACAGTGAACGTCTTGCTGTTCAACACTGATCCCTGGTTTGTTTTATGCTCTTAGTCTAAAGTGAGAGAAGGAGCGGTGTTTATCACAGTCTAGAGTTGTAGGCGGATGAGGGGTGGAAGGAATTAAATGTACAGTGGTCTTTTTGTACCTTGGCTTTAATTTATTAAATATATCTGAGACTGCAGCTATTGATGTCTAACGGTTGTGGGTGTTTTTATTTTTCTCCTATCAGCACTTCTGTCAAAGATGTTCTTGTTTCTCTAGATGCTGGCTCAGATTTAAGAACATTATTTTGCCTGAGGACAAATATTGAATCACTTAAGTTTGTAAGATTATACCAACTTCATTCACTCAAAAAATATTCATCCTGAGTATAACCAATTTCTGATGAGCCTAAACATCCATAAATACTTGGGAGACTTAATCAATGAGACACTTTGAGAGTGGGTTTTGTTTCTAACAAATGTCCACTGATATTTAAAACACATTTTTTATGCAGTTATTGTTTTATTTGTAGCTCTGATAGATCAAGTGAAATTCTTTGACAAAACCATAAAACTTATAATGCAGGGAAGCAATAAACCCTGTCATAAGGAATTATTAGCAGCCGACATTCAGCCCTCCCTGCAAACCTGTCAAGTCTTGTAGACGACCATTTTCAGCAGAAGTAGCAGATGATGCAGCAGTTCTGCAGGAAGCATCGTTGGAAATTGAACAGTATTTTAATGCAACACATCAACCTGGCCAAATGGTATTTATAACCGCTTGGCTTGGGAAGAAAAATCTTTGGTAATTAAATTTGTCCATTCCAGTCTGTCTTGTTCCTCTTCACAAACTGTTCCCATGAGTTGTGATGTTGCCAAACTTCATAAAGTCCACGCAACGCTTTCTTCTAAAACCTTAAGAGCAGCCCTGCAGAGTGCAATTATACACATTTGAAGGAGGAATTTGAGTAAGAACATGATATAAGTGGTTCTGGGTGGCTCAGTTGGTAGAGCATGCGCAATGACTAGACCTCGACGCGGTTGGCCTGGGTTTGATTCCTGCCTGCCTCCTGTTTTTAACAATGGCTACTTGTGCCAAAAGCAGAAGAAAGAAAAAAAGACATGACGCAAATAGAGAGTGAAAAAATATGGAAAGCACAAATAGCTGTAGTCTAAGCACAATGAGCAGATGCCTTATGTGACGTCACCCGAGGCGTGTTGAAGCTTGTTTTATAGGAGGGTTGAAGTTAAACAAATTAACAAAATAGCAGGAAAATGTATTGATTTGTTATGAAGGTTTAAAACTATGAGAGAAGTGACGTTATAAGTTTTTTGAGCAATATGGAAAAATGTAAGTTTAATTCGACAGAACCTGGGCTTGTTGGTGTGAAGCTCATCTGTTTTTACAAACAGTAGATGCGGAGAGGTGATGCATTCAAGGTCTTCCCAAACTGTCTGACATTCCAGGATGTTCTCCCTCAACGATCCCCAGCTGCGCATGCGTGATGCGGTCAGAGCGGCGCACATGTGAGTGCTGATCTCCGTCCACCCTGCCCCCTGCCATCCTGCGTTGCCGACCCGTAAACAGAGAACTTCCAAGCTTTCGTTCAGGAAGGCGAGTCTTGTCCAGATCTGCGGTGACTGTCTCAGCTTTTCATCCTAAACTAGTGAAGCTGCTGAACGTAAGTTAGCTTCCTGCTAACTCTCTGATCCATAGCTTTCAATCAGTAACTCCCCCTCCCCTTTGGATATGTTAGTGGTGTTACTCCTCATCTTCTTGCAGTCACTCTTGTGCTGTTGCTAACTGCTAAATTTGTAGTTACCGTGAAAATATGGCGTGTGTGTTGGATACAGACTGCACTTTTCTGCATAAAGCTCCTGATTTATGCTCCCAGTTTTTGAATCATGACTGAGAGAGGAAGAACTGAAGTGAAAGAGTAAATGTCTTGTTAAAGACGTTTTCCCTCTAAAAGCAACTAAAGGAATCAAAATACACATGATGATGTGCACGAGAGAAGAAGACATTTTAGAAACAAACTGATGCTGCAGATAAAAAATAAATAAATCTTATTCAAAGCTAGAAAATCTGACTCAGTTCTCTGGGTTTTTTTTTTTGTTTGTTTTTTTCCTTCACTCAATCCTGGCGGTTCATCATAAACCATCGCAAACATCTTGTTCTTTTCACTGAACGTAGTGGTTTATATATCAGTTTTTTTGTTGTTGTCTTGCTAAAGAATGAATTTGAGTAAATCAGTCAAAGCACCTAAAGCAGAACAGAGGACAGTCCTGATCTGAGCTCAGGACTGTCAGGACTGCCAGATTATTGAGGTTCAGTATCAGGGGTCGCCTTTTGTCAACATTTTATCTGTAGAAACCAGAGTTCTCCTCATCACCATGTTGTCTTTAACTGTGCTGCTGAGCTGGTCTTGAGTGGAGGAGGCAAACTTTGCGATTTATCAGTTTCACTTCAAAGTTTAGCTTAAAATTCATATTTAAAGAAAGTAGATTTCTTATTCAGAAATGATCTGTGCTTTATTTATTGTCTAACTTGTTTTGAAGTAGTTTATCAGTCTCTAATCTAAGGTTTAAAATGCATCGTGGAAAGTACATAAATTTAATTTGAAAAGTGGACTTTTCACATTTATGTATACATGATTGTGATGTCTCTTTAATGATTTAACACGCCACAGCTTCATTTGAAATATGATTTGATTAAAACTATATAAGAAGTGACGTGAATACCCAAACTATTATAATAGTTATATTTACCCAATAGTTTGGGTAACTACTGACAAAAAAAATAGCTTTGAATAAAAATATGTTTCGGTTTCCAGAATTTCATGAATTTCGGGGTAAAAAAATCTGAATAAAATTGTGGATTATTCAGATGTTTAGTTTAGTACATCAGTTATCAGCTACATTAACTCTGAAGAATTTTCAATTTACATGAGTCACAGCAACATTTACTTTCCCTTTGGGATTAATAAAGTATTTTTGAATTAAATTTGAATTGAATTTGAACCTTGATTTGTCACAGATAATCTTAGATCGACCAAGTCTGGTTTGGTGACCAAGCAAAGAATTGACATTTGTTTTTCTTATTTTGCGTTTTTACAAATAAAGTCAAATTAAAAGCGATCGCTAGTTGAACTTTAAAGAATCTGTATTGTGCATAAATGTCTCGTAGAGCAGGAATGAAGCCTACCTAAGTTGCCATACAAGACGCTAACTTGAACATTGAGTTTTCAGCATTTTTGGAACATGCAGAAAATAGTCTAAACATAAACTAGGTGTTTTTTTTTTCAGATTTCTTTTTCTAAACTTGCTTCAAAAGTGGAATGTTTATCAGGAGCGAGCCTTGTAAACTGGATTTCTTTCTCCTCCTCAGAAAAATGGCCGTCCTGAGGTTCTACAGCAGTGAAGCTCTGATTGGACGAGCCTTGCAGAGAGCAGCGAAGCTCTTCCCTCACCTGTCCATCACGACCGAGCTGTGCTACAACGTGGAACTGACAGGTGAGATCGCGCCGATGAACTCGCTCTAGAAACGGCAGCCTTCCACCTCGTCCTAAATGCTCTTCCTGATCTCCGCTGCAGGCTGCGAGCGTCTGGATGCGGAGCAGAAGGAGGTTCTCCTCTGGTTGTTTCGTCCTCCTCTGCAGGCAGAGCCACTGTCTGACCAATCAAGGCTCACAGAGGGAAGCGGGGAGAAACTAGTGGAGATCGGACCGAGGTGCTGCTTATGATTTCTGCACACTGGAGTCTGGCATTTGATTAGCTTTAGTATAACAGTATACAGCGTCCTTAAGGATGGCGCAAAAAGAGAGGGGTCTCCTTAACTATTCCTCTTTGCATAACTGGTCTACATCCTCCAGAGGCCTGGTTTCTACGTCTGAATGAAGTAGCCATGAAGGAAAGTTGATATGGCCGTATATTCAAGACCATTATTCTGTGAAGTGACCCAGTAAAGGTCCATGTCCAGTTTTCAAAGCTCTTATGCATCTTAACGAGGTCCTCACTATTTTTTGGAAGAGAAACGAGTCCACATAATCACTGATTCTCCACTGGATTTGCTCAGATATGTATGTTGTCTAATTTTTCCACTGTCAGATTGCGCAACTGCAACAAAAGCTAAATTTATCTTAGGGCCTTCTCTCTACCTGGGGTGCTAATTAGCAAAGCCAGCATAATTTTTATAACTGGAACCTTGGTGAACTGGTGAAAAGGTATTCGTTTATTCATGTAATGAGGCTGGGAGGTTAACAAGACCAACATGAATATTCATCCGTTCCTATTAATAATTATTCATCAGAATATAGGCCACTGAGGATGGACATGCCTGACACTTTGAACCTCAATTTGTATTAAGTATATTCTAATGTGGTGTGCTTTAGAGGAATGAAATGAAAATTTGTCAAAATGTTTAAAGTGGAAATGGACCAATCAGGTGTTTTCCTGGCCAATATAGGTCGGCTAATAGGTCTGAACTTCTGAATTTTTCACAGATTATATTTTTTGTAAGTGTTGACACATAAAAGATCTTTTAAAAAGTGCTGCATGTTCTTTCCTAAATATTTTAGCTTTGAATTCAACCAGAATTTCTAAGAACATTAACATCAAGGTTGTCCGATGTTTATCTTTTATTTATTATTCTTTTATTATGTATCGGTTTTGGTCGAATAAGTAAAACTGGGCTGATATTAACAAGCAATGATTATTTCCATGGTGGCATTTGTGCTTCTTAGTACTAATATTGAAATGTCAAATATTGGTCATTATCGGTTATTGACCATAACACCCTTAGTAATGCGGCCCATATTTTCATATATTTGCATCCCTAGAACATGGGCATCATTCTGAGTTGTGCATCAGCATTTTTGTCTGTGTATTTTTAGGCTGAACTTCTCTACCGCCTGGTCAACAAACGCCGTGTCCATCTGCCAGAGCGCCGGCCTCGCCAACGTCACGCGAGTGGAGCAGTCCCGCAGGTTTCTGATCAAGGTCGCCGACGATGACATGGGAAGGTCACGATTCGATTTTGTTCCTATTTATTTCTCTGAGGTGACCCGTCCATCTCCTCACCAGGCCGAGAACGGACGGAGTACGAGCGAGCTCGGCGCAGACATAAAGGAGCTGGTCGGGTGTCTCCATGACAGCATGACAGAGTGCGTCTATCAACATCCCATCACCTCCTTCGCCGTGGAAACCACGCCGCAGCCGGTGTTTGAGGTGGACATCCTGGGGAAGGGCCGCGCCGCCTTGGAGACGGCGAACCGCGAGCTGGGTGAGGCTTTTTGGAAACGCTGCTCTGCTTTTACCTCTACACACACACACACACCCACACACACACCGAGTCTCTGGTGTTTATAACCTGGTGTGATCTCTCTCTCTCTCCTACTCTCTCTCTCTCATCTCTTTCTTCATGCCCTCTTTCCAGTCTTGCAGTTGTCCGTAAGTACTCTGTGCGCTGAAGGAGGCCGTAACGTCACATGATGCATGACATTCCCACTTAGTTTGTTAAGTCACAAGATGATGAAGCCGCTGCTGATTATCTGGCGTGTGCACGTGTCTTGTTTCTGTGTGCCTCACGATTGTAGTGAAACACTAAGCAGACCGTAGTGTTCAGTCTGAACATGCTTGATGTGGTGTGATTTGGGAGCAAAGCTGAAGATTTTGTGGTAAAGCTAAAACATTCTGCGAAACGCATTCACTTCTCTTAAACGTTTAAACATTTTGTCACAGTACAGACATAAACTTTGTGTATTTTAGTGAGGTTTGTCCACCTTCACTTTTGCACATGAATGTGTTTTTGCTATGAATTATGACAGCTGTATTATATTCGGTCACATTCAGGGGATTAAAAGGCGTAAATCTTGCCAAGCCCATTTGGTAATTTTATTTTGCTTTGCTGTGGCGGAAAACATGGTTTATATTGCTACGATGATTTGATCAGATTACCAGTCATCAGATGCATCAGAGCCAGACTGTGTTGGGTTTCTCTTCCCTTGGAGCAGTGTCGGTGTGTGTCGGTGTGTGTGCTGTTTATCTCTTTTCTCTGTCTAAATCGGTTTATGCTGCCTGTGTTTGCCTTGGTGTTTACGCTGCTGTCTATGTGCGTGCTGCAGGTCTGGCCTTTGACTCCTGGGACCTGGACTATTACACATCCATGTTCCAGAGGATCAACAGGAATCCCACCAGCGTGGAGTGTTTTGACCTGGCTCAGTCCAACAGGTGGGGTGGAGGAATCCCCCCCTGAGCATCTTCCTTGTTTTTGTTTTTGACTCGGTTCCTGTGTGTGTCCCTCTGCGTCCCAGCGAGCACAGCCGCCACTGGTTCTTCCGCGGGCGGATGGTGATCGACGGGCAGGAGCAGCAGGCGACCCTCTTCAGCCTCATCATGGACACCCAGCGGCACAGCAACCAGAACAACGTCATCAAGTTCTGCGACAACAGCAGGTGGCGTTGGGAGACACTCGTGGGCTCGTGGGTTCATGGGCTCATGGTCCCGGTCCCGCCCGCTCTGTGAAACGTTTCATTTCTCTGTTCAGTGGCATCAGAGGCGGGGAGCTGCAGTGCATTTACCCAGCAGACCCCTCGGAAGCGAGCCCGTACGAGACGCGGCGCTCGTTGCGACACGTTATCTTCACCGCCGAGACGCACAACTTCCCAACCGGTCGGCGCCCACTTCTCCAGTCCAGTCACAAGTACCGGTGTGGCTCTTATCCAAAATAACGATGCTTAGTGAACTCTGAACCTTGCAGGTGTTGCGCCGTTCAGCGGCGCCACCACGGGGACCGGAGGTCGCATCAGAGATGTCCAGAGCGCCGGACGAGGGGGGCACGTCGTCGCTGGGACTGCGGGATATTGCTTCGGAAACCTGCACATCCCAGGTAGCTCACTACGCCATAGGAATCAGCTGCTCTAATGGTGGCAGGAAATAAACTTTTCTTTATTGTGAACTTTATTTTTTTGAGCATTTTAAAAGTCTTAAAGGAAAGAAAAACTTTCATAAAGTACAGATGGATCTCAATATATTAGAATATCATCAAAATGTTTATTTCAATAATTCATTAAGTGAAACATTTATAGATTCCTTACAGTCATTGATATAGTACATGATTATTTTGTAATTAATATTGATAATTATATCTTATTCTTAATTTAAAAACCCACCATAAAAGAAAGGATGTTTATTGTAATGTAATGTCCTGGACAATCATGAGGAGGATTGTTGACTTGTTACTTGACCAGCAGATAATTATTGACATTCTGCACAAGGAGGATAAGTCACAAAACGTTATCTCTGACAGATAAACTAAGAGGAAGTTGAGTGGAAGGAAAAAGTGTGGTTCTGAGCGATTCACAAGGCTTGGACTCCAACATCAAGAGCCGCTGTATATGGTCATACGTTTAGTTGGTGGTAGCAGTTAGTTTTTTGAGAAATTGAATTTTGTATTTTCATTCGCTGGAAACTATAACCATTAATATTCTCAGAAATAGTAAAATTTTAATATCCTATGTGCAATAAGTGAATGTAAGTTAAACTTTTCAACTTGAATTGCTGAAATAAGCGAATACTTAGGTTTTATCTTATTTTTCTGAGATTCACCCTTAATTCCAGAACAAAGGCCAATGAGAGACTGAAGTTGGTCAATAAGGGATGTAAATCATTTCTAAAGCATAGAGTTTAAACTGGAAGTTTGCACACACCGACTAAAAACATTCAACTTTTTTTGTCTCACTATCTGGAGTTAAATTAGACCAGACTGCTCTTGTTTTAGTTTAGTTAGAATTACCAAAATAATTTATCTTTCCTAAATGTCAGAATAATGGCTTTGCAGGTTTACAAACCTAAGTCAGGGTGAAATATTCATCCTGGAGAGGAAAAGTTCTCCAGTCAAGCTTTCCAAACTAGACATACGTTAGGGATGCACAATATATCGCGAGTATATCATCATTATAATATCACTGTGTACAATATTCATATAGCAAAGGATTGTTTGGAGTGCAATAATTGTTGGCTAATACATGTTATGAAGTTGAATTTCTTATGCTAATGTAATATTTAGCCAGGTGGACAGAGTCTCGCAGCAGCACATTTTCACACTGGATACTAATGATGACCAAAATGCTAAAAGTCATAAAGTCGTAGAAGCACAGATGAGGAGTAGAGAAAAGAAGAAAATATTGACTAAAGAGACTGAACATATTTGTTCAGTCTCTTTTCTAATTTTCCACTTTTTCCCCAAATTCTGTACGTTTTGTGTGGTCTGATGTTGTGCTAGATTTGCTGGTGTTCCCACCTGCAAGAGCATTTTATGGGGCATATATAGGAACAATAGTAAATTACAGTAATTTAGGAAAACTAGTCTTAAAATAATTCAGAAAATCATTTCAGTTTCATTACTATACTCTCTGTCCTCGCCTGCAGGGTATAGTCTCCCTTGGGAGCAGGAAGGTGAGGGCTGGGAGTATCCATCCAGCTTTGCCCCTCCACTGCAGGTTGCCATCGAAGCCAGCGACGGAGCTTCAGACTACGGCAACAAATTTGGAGAACCTGTCCTCTCAGGTGAGAGAAGACGGTTTGTTCTTTAAGTTCGAGTTAATTCACACAACTCAGTTTATAAACAGCGTAAAACTAGCATGTTTAGTATAATACATTTACTTTTTAAAGGTTCTACTTATTAGGGTAAAAATAACTCCAATCGATTAACTGATAACTTCCGCTCAGACCTTCTTTCGGTGTCGTAGTTTGGCCTCCGTCCAGCAGAAGGCACTATTTTTTTTTGATTTAGCATGTCATGAAAAATTTGTTTTGAAAGATGGCTGACTCTCTTGATTCTAGAGAAAACTGTGTGTGTTTTTTTTTCTTTTAAACAGCTGCTTATCAATTGTTAGTTGATCAATAAGATCTGTCAACTTTAGATTGCTTCATTAATCAATATCTTGCACTGTTATCTGCAATAATATTTAATGTTGATACTGAGGATGTTGGGGCTTGCCATACAAACATTTCAGGAGATACTTAATGAACTTACATTTCAGTAACATGTTTGGTTACTATTATCTTCTTCTAGGTTTTGCCCGTTCCTTTGGCATGCGGTTGGCTAACGGAGAGCGGCGGGAATGGATTAAGCCCATCATGTTCAGCGGTGGTCTTGGATCGATCGAGGACGGCTACGTGAAGAAAGAAGAGGCAGAAGCTGGTAATGTTTGACCGTCTGCGTGAACTCAAGTAATCAATTCTGCAGCTATATTTACACGCGCATCGATCAGTGAGTCATTTCGTCTCCTCTACGGCTGTTTGCAATCAGGGATGGAGGTGGTGAAGATCGGCGGGCCGGTGTATCGGATCGGCGTGGGAGGAGGAGCGGCCTCTTCTGTTCAGGTGTGAACCCCGGAAAGGCTGGCAGCGTGCTTCCGTGACGCTAATGAGTTTTGCAACAAGGAAACTATATTCCTACTGCAGGTGCAAGGAGACAACTGCAGCGAGAGGGACCTGGGAGCGGTCCAGAGGGGAGACGCTGAGATGGAGCAGAAGATGAACCGCGCTCTCAGGGCATGCCTGGAAAGAAGCAACGGCAACCCCATCTGCAGCATTCACGATCAGGGTGCAGGAGGAAATGGTACGAGCTTCGTGGAGTTTGAAAGCATTTTAAACTTAGGAATGGGAGGCCGAGCGCTGACGCATGTTCTCGTCTTAAGGTAATGTTCTGAAGGAGCTCAGCGAGCCAGCGGGGGCTGTGATCTACTGCGGTAAATTCAAGGTAATTGACACAAACGTCTCAGCTTTTGCTCAGGTTTGCACATCAATGCAGTTATTTTGCTCCAAGAAATTGGCCGGCCACTGGACTTCAGGTCCGTCCGGTCGAAAACTCACAAGGTGGGTCGGTGAACACGCAGTGCCAAAGCTCTGGCAGGTCGTGGTGACAACAAACCTCTTTAGTGTACATGCCGTTACTGAAGGAACGCCTGGAGGTAGCCATTTTCAATATCAGTGAGATGCTTGAAATAAAACTAGAGGAAGGAAAGAAATGAAGCCTTTTCAGTGCTAACATTTTGTGGTTTATCTAGCCTGCAGGAAAGATCAAGACTTTAAGCAGATAACAGGAAGGCTCAGTGGAATACGATTTGCTTACTTTCATTCAACTGAGTTTTTAACAACTCTGTCCTGAACCATTCTGGATTTAATGAGCCTTTCAGAAATGTCAGAGTTAAAGAAAGTATCGACATTCTCAAGGAATACACACAGTATTCAGTAAGGCTAGCTGTGCTAATTGCTATTGTAAGGTGCTAAAGACAGTGTAAGCTGTTGGGCCTCTGCTACTAATGTGTAAGCACTATAAAGGATTGATAGTGACAGGAAGACCAGAAAAAAATGTTTAAAAAATCTTTCTACATTATATTTCTTAAATCTGAATAAGAAATAAATTATCATAATTATGGAGAGTGAAGAGTGCCAAATTCTAAATAATTAATGAATAAATTAATAAAATGTGTAATTAAATATAAAATATAAACGGCATAAATATAAAATTATTTTCATGAGCCTCAATTAAATGTAATGATTTCATTTTTCAGTTTTAAAAATGAAATTATTTTCTTAAGTTATTTATTTATTGTAGTCAGGCGCTGTTCATTCTCAACACAAAACCACATCACAGTGCTGTACACGATGCGATACAGAGTCACAAGATGCAGGGAAAAGGTTATCCTTTGCAACTTTTCTCTTTAAGTGTAATTAGTTTTATCTTGGTTTAAACGCATCAGTTCCTCTATTTTTCTGTGTGTGTGTGTGTGTGTGCAGAAAGGCGACCCCACGCTGAGTGTTTTGGAGCTGTGGGGGGCCGAGTATCAGGAGAGCAATGCTCTGCTGCTGCGCCCGTCAGACAAGTCATACTTGGAGAGAGTTTGTCAGCGGGAAAAGTGTCCTGTTGACTTTGTGGGACTCATCACAGGAGATGGAAAGGCATGCTTCATAAATTTTTGTCCACTGCGGCGTTAAAACTTAGCGGAAAATTGTACCGGGATGGCACCAGTTTGTTTATCTTAATGTGTGTGTGTTATTTTAACTTTTTTTCCACACAGATCGTGCTGGTGAATGACGAGGGAAGCGACGGCGATCGGGCAGACGGGGTCCGCCATCCTGTTGACCTGCAGCTGGAGTGGGTTCTGGGCAAAATGCCGCAGAAAGAGTTTCAGATGGAGCGTCTGGCCCCCACCCTTCTGCCCCTGAGTCTTCCTGCTGAGCTGACGGTCAGAGACGCTCTGCAGCGGGTTTTACGTTTGCCTGCTGTGGCATCTAAACGCTACCTGACCAATAAGGTGGTGTCTTTTGCCAAAATAGTTTTTGTTGTTGTTGTTTTTTTTATTGTTCCAGCATTTTGTGACTCTATCCCCACTTTGCTACCTCCCTCCTTTAGGTGGATCGCTCTGTGACTGGCCTGGTTGCCCAGCAACAGTGCGTCGGCCCCCTTCACACCCCTCTGGCTGACGTGGCGGTCGTGGCTCTGTCGCCGTTCGGCCTGCAGGGGGCGGCCACGGCCATCGGGGAGCAGCCGGTCAAAGGCCTGGTTTGTCCAGCAGCGGGGGCCCGGATGGCTGTCGGAGAGGCTCTCACCAACCTGCTGTTTGCCAGAGTCACGGCTCTGAAGGTGAGATCACCAAAATACCAGCAAACATGTTGTCGAGCTGAAAGGAATCGCAAACCCCTTTGAATCCCAACTGATATGACGACTTTGTCGGTCACTTCCTGCTCGGTTTCTGAGATATTTCAAGTTTCCGTGTCACATTTCAGGATGTGAAGTGCAGTGGGAACTGGATGTGGGCCGCCAAGCTGCCCGGTGAGGGGGCGTGTCTGTGGGAGGCCTGCAAGGCTATGTGTGAGGTCATGGGTCAGCTGGGAGTGGCCATCGATGGGGGCAAGGACTCTCTGAGCATGGCTGCCAGAGTGGGGACAGAGACGGTCAAAGCGCCAGGTACTCTCACTTCAGTGCTTCAGTGCAAGAAGATCCTCATCTGATTTATGGAAGCACATGGCAGTCGCACTGTACGAACTTTTGAGCAGCAGTCATCCTTTACGTTATTCACCATTATTTATGCACCACAGAATTGGCAACGAGAATTTTCTTACAGATTTTATAAGGACAGGATCACAAAAAGAAAAAGATTGAACCTAAAGCTTCGCACACAAATAAAGTCTCTGTAGCAGTCTGGTTTTTGATCTCTTATTTTCCAAAAGCAAATATAAAACTCATGTTTTAAGAGTGAGGAGTAGCAAAATGAATTCAACAGTCCAGTGCAATATTGTGCACCCAGATGAAAATAAACTCTGTAAAAGACACAAAATCGGTGTGTCTTTACACAGTATTTTTGTCTAGGTTTTATAGCAAATATCTTAATTTTGTCTTACATCAAGTGCACTATCTTCCAAATAACTCTTCAGCAAGATATAGGTGCTTGTTTTAAGTCAGTAATTTCTTTACTGATGAGAAAGTACTAGTTCCACCAGCACATTTATTTCGCTTAAAACACAGGAATATGTCTCATTATCAATGTAAAGTCTGCCAGTGAAGCTAGAACTTTTAAAAAAATCATAATTAGTATTACATTGGCCGACTTCCTGAGAAATCCTTGGCTCATTCACTGCTATCTGAAAGGTTTTTCTGTTTCAGATGCTAAAAGTCAGATTTTTCTTTGTATCAACCGTCCTTTTGTATATATGTGCAAGTTTTTTATTTCCTCTTTGAGTCATCCATAGCAGTCAACCTTGGACAGTCTATTCTATTTTTAAGCAGTCAGCCCTTCTACCCTTTAAAGTAAATGAAATATAACCTGAAATCAATATATCACTTGAAATCATGTGCTGCTGAACAATATTTTGCTCCGTCATGAACTAATAACACTGCGTCTGCTCAGCCTCCTGGCCAGAATTAAATGTGTCCCAAAAAAACAGCCAGGAAAATGCCTGTACAATCCTGTCTCTGTTGTGTGCATGTTTCATTCTGTGTTTTTGTCTGTGTACTCATAATATATGAGTTTCTGAATTCAACGGGATTTAATCTTTTCCAGGCGCTCTGGTTATTTCTGCATATGCCGTTTGCCCCGACATCACAGCCACAGTGACGCCGGATCTCGAGGATCCAGATGGAAAAGGTGCGATATGCTGACAAAAAGAAAGGACGAATCCATCACTCTGATTGGTTGAAAGCAGGATTTTGGCCTGAATTGACCAAAAGCCACTCTTTCCACACCGTCACAGTGTTTTTTTGTTGTTGTTTTTTACCCCTCTAGGCGTGTTGTTGTGGGTCCCAGTCAGTCCAGGCCACCACCGTCTCGGCGGCTCTGCCCTAGCTCAGTGCTACAGCCAGCTGGGGGACTTTTGTCCTGACCTGGACCGGCCTGAGTTCCTGATCACCTGCTTCACCACCACCCAGAAGCTCATAGAGGGTCAGTCTGCCAACACATTCAAACTTTCAAATACCCAGATGAGCACATGCAAGTGTTTGCTTTGGTTAAGTCTGCCTAAGGTTTTTTTTCCCAACCCCAACTCTTCCTTCATTAGCTATAACCGTACCTTGACCAAACTGCCCCCTGCTGGTTTGGTTGTTTATTTCACCATATAAAAAGCTGCCATTGATTTCCATCAGTGATTTGTAGAAGCCAGAGTATCAGTTTTGTTTTATTATTACAAAGCCGAAGTTTTTTTTCCTCTTTGCTCAGATCGTCTGCTCAGCGCAGGACATGACATCAGCGATGGAGGCCTCATTTCCTGCCTGCTGGAGATGGCTTTCGCTGGGAACCGTGGGTTTGATGTTGAGCTCCCTTCAGACGGATCCGGAGGTGAATGAATGGATTTGTTCTGGTTCTCTGTCATAAAACATTCAGCCTCTTCAGGTCCTTATGCTGCTGCGACCTTTCACAGGCATTCATCTGCTTATAATTTTACAACAGTATCCATAGAAACGAATCGATAAGCGTCTAAATTATTTTAACACCATTTGCTATTTGGAGGCAAAGTGTTGCTGCTTCTGCTTTGCTGTTGAGCTGAAATCCAGAATTTCCTTATGGATTCTAAGCAGATCAACAATGCATCCATCAAAACAGTGAGAAATCTCTCAATTTTTACACAGGCATTAGAGGTATTAGTTTTAAAAAACTTGAATTAAATGCCACCGACTTCCTCACAGATACTTATGTAAGAAAATCAGATCAGGTTTTATAAGAAGTACAAATATGATTCTTGCTTTTTCCTTTCGGATGCTGCAACATTTCAGATGCAAAGAAACTAAAATCTACATGTCTGTGTTTGTATAACTTTTAACTACTCAAATATTATAATTCCTAAACTACTTTTTAAGGGAATTATTGAGTTTTATTCAAATTAATTCATTTCAATATCAGGTTCAATTTTGAGGCTTTTATTTTTGTTCAGACTTGAGCCAATTTGAGGTTTAAAACAGATATTTTATATAATATTTCTGCTTAGATTTAAACTACTTCAGCAGCTTTTTCATTAAGTTGTATCCATTCAATTATTTTTAAAATACAACCTATATTGCAGATTCTTAAAAAAGTATTTAAAATTAAGACCTTTAAATATGTTTGCCTTAAATGCATTAACCACAGGCCCTAAATTTTGATTAAACCTGCAGAGACTCTGTGTAGGGATTTCTGCTCCAGCCTGCTCACAGTATTCACTCTCCTTCCTCTCCTTTATTTCGTAAACTGTGGCGTTCCTTGTTTCCTGTGCAGTGATGGAGCTGCTGTTCAGCGAGGAGCTGGGTTTGGTTCTGGAGGTTTCTCAGACTGATCTAGAAGCCGTTTGTCAGAGATACAGGGATGGAGGCCTGCGGTGCCATCGCATCGGCAGAACCTGCGGCTTCGGACCAGAAGCTACGGTGAGACTGCAGACCATGCCGAGACCCTCTTCTTTTCACGTTGATTGATTCTCTTCCCCCCCGTCGGCTCCCAGGTCAGGGTCCGGGTGGACGGACAGGAGGTTCTGTCCGAGTCGCTGCCCGACCTCAGGGCTGTTTGGGAGGCAACAAGCTTCCAACTGGACCGCCTCCAAGCCGACGAGCAATGTGTGAAGCAGGAGGAGGAAGGGCTTTTCAAGAGGACGCAACCTTACTTTAATCTGACCTTTGACCCCTCCGAAATTCCCAGCATACGACAGCTCGGTAAGATCAATATTATATTATATATAAGATTGTATTGGTGTTATAAAATATTCTCTTGCAAAATATTTACATTTGTCTAACTTTTGACATTGTGTCATGTTGTGATCATAAATTGCAATGTTTTCTTTTTTTTTTAGATTTTCTTTGATAGACCAACAGAATATAGTCCATAACGGTGGTATGGAAGAAAAAACCCTGTACTGCAAAAACACAAAGTCTTACCAAGTCTTATTTCACAGCTTTTTACAAATAAAAATCAAATGTTTTGTATTAATTTATTATTCTATATCCCTCAAAACCACATTAAAATTAGTTCTCCTAACTTTAGAAAATACTGAAAAGTTGAAGGGGTAAAAGAATATGTTTGTAAGTTTTTATATTTTATGGTAAAGTAATCCCAAAATTAACTTTACTGAGTCAGTAATTTCTGCTTTTCTCCCTTCAGCTGCAGGTTTGCCGCGTGTCGCTGTGATCAGAGAGGAGGGCAGCAATGGAGACAGAGAGATGTCCGTGTCTCTGTTCATGGCGGGCTTTGAGGTCAATAACAAACACCTCTCAATCAGAGCTGAGCATGTGCATGAGTGTTCACCTCCTGGTTTAAATGTAACCCTGGCTGTGCAGGTTTGGGATGTCACCATGCAGGACCTCTGCTTCGGATCCTTAACCCTCAAACCTTTCAAGGCGGTCGTGTTCGTCGGAGGATTCAGCTATGCAGACGTCCTGGGATCAGCTAAAGGTGAACCATGAAGCACTGCTTCATCCAGTGCAGGGTTCCTTCTCTTCACAATTTCTTTCTTTTCTTCAGGCTGGGCTGCCACTGTGGCCTACAACCCCAAGGCTAAAGCTGAATTTGAGCGTTTCCAGCGGAGGGAAGACACCTTGAGTCTGGGAGTGTGCAATGGCTGCCAGCTGCTCGCCCTGCTGGGCTGGGTGGGAGGGGGAGAGGAAGGAGCAGGTGAAATCAGATCAGAACACTACATAACATTAATTAACAAAGAATATTTACACTGTCTTGGATCCAAATGTAGGAGCTCAGAAATGTCTTATTCAGTGACAGAAAAAAAAATCAGACTATTTTAGGGCTAAGACTAGCGATTGTTTCAGCTCTTAGGTTTTTGAGAAAATATCAGTTATCAGTTAATTGTTAGTTGACCGATAAGATCAACCATCTTTAGATTCTCATTAATCAATAACTTGCATGCCGATTAGCCTGCTTAGAAATCTTATTACTTTACTTCTTTCTCCCATTTTGTTTTTATCAAAATATATAATTTTTGGTTAGACTCTGAAGTGGTGCTGACCCACAATCGGTCCGGGCGGTTTGAGTCGCGTTTTGTCAGCGTTGGGATCCAGAAGTCGCCATGCATCTGGCTGAGAGGCATGGAGGGCTCTGCACTAGGAGTCTGGGTCGCTCACGGAGAAGGTAAAACTCTGGACCACATCGGATCCTTTGGGTTCGTACAGCAGTTAAAATAAAAGTCAGGATTTTACATATTTACTTCCTGAACAGCTCTTCTCACTGTTAGGTTAAGTCTGGGGGGGGAAGCAGTGATTCATTTACCTCAGTCGCTTCAGAGAGCAGAGTCAGCAGCCATGTTTGATGTTTGTCCGCTCCACCCTGCAGGTCTAATGCGATTCTGCAGCCCACGGGCCCAAGACCTGATCACCTCTTCTGGTCTCGCCCCTGTCCGTTACCTTGACGACCAGGGCTCCCCCACAGAGGAGTACCCTCTGAACCCTAACGGCTCTCCTCAGGGTATTGCAGGCCTGTGCTCCAAAGACGGAAGGCACCTGGCCATGATGCCCCACCCGGAGCGCTGCACCCTCGGCTGGCAGTGGCCCTGGGCCCCCAGGGACCTCAGGCCTGCGCTCTCACCCTCGCCCTGGCTGCGCATGTTCAGGAACGCAGCCGCCTGGTGCAGCAACTCAGATTAATGTGATTCTAGTACTGGTCAAATATTACAGGATTCAACTTTTCACTTTCTGCTACACGTCTCTGTGTTTTTATTGCACAGTTTTTGTTGTCAGAGACGGTTAAGAACTCAAATGTTTACATATTGAACCATCTTACACTAATTATGTTAATTATGTCCTTGAAACATTTAAAAGTAATCTTCATAATAAATTTGTTAAAAAAAAAACGTTTTCTGGGACGTAAATAAAGATGAACGTTACAGTACAATAAATAATCTTTATTTTAACCATAAGAACAGTTTCATACAATGTCACATATATACAGGGAAAACATCACAGTACGGGCATGACGGCTGTCTGCAACCTGCTACATTTACAGGTTAAACTTTAAAGGATGAGATTTAAAAAGTCTTTACCAATATTGCAGCAACTAATTGACGCTTGTCAGCTCAGGAACGACAGCCGAACCACCACACTGCATTTACATAAGCTCTGTAAACACTCGACAAACAGGCCTGGAGTCCACAGTCTGAGGGGATCAATGGCGTCCAACTCTTGTCAATATTCTCTCATCTGCTCATCCAACGAGGCAGAGAGCAGAAATCCAATAAAAGTCCATTTCAAACGTCTTACGGTCGAGCAGCATAAAACTACAACGAACTCCCCATGACTCCCTGTGGGGTCGTCCTGTTCGGAGAGTGTCGTCCCCCGTCTGGTGCAATTTGCTGGTTGACGTTAATGACGCAAAGGAGCAGCAGAATGACCACCACCAGGTCGTCCAGGACCCCCAGCAGTCCGCAGAGAGAGGGGTCCGTTTCCAGGGGGGTCGACGACGGCGCAGAGTCGACAGAGGAGGAGGAGATGGACACCACAGTCCCCACGCAGCACAGGGCCACCCTGAAGAGGAAGAGCCAGACGAGACCTCCCATGGTGCCAAGGCAGTTACGAGCCAGAAGCTGCAGAAGAAGAGGCGCATCGCAGAGGTAGTCCGTCACCTGGAGGGGACACAACAAAGGTCAAGTCAGGCCGGAAGACATGCCAGAGAGTTTTGCACAGGAAACAAAAAGGCATAAGAGAGCAAATCTAAAGTTTAACCTGGTCCATGTGGTCTGTTCTGATCAGATGAGATCAAAATATATATATATTTTTTTTTGCACAGATGTAAAATCTTAGAAAAATGGATGGAGCTAAATACAGGGAAATCAAGCTGAGTGAAGTTATCCCTCCACCTTCTTCAAACCAAACAAAAATGGTGTCGAACGTGTGTGCGACAAAAATTTTCATTTGCCGCTCTCATTTTAAAGATATTAATGAACGTTTCCAGAGGTTTTGATTCCACAGAATCAAAAAAAAGGAAAAAAAGCTAGAAAAATTTTAGCTGCACAAACCAGTACAAACATGGCACTATCAATTAATACCAATTTTGTTTGGGAGAGGGGCAATTTCATTCTGGTCCTGAATGCATCGTCTCCACGTAGTTATGACATCATCACACTGTGGGGGTGCTTTTCTAAAAAAATACTTTTTCAAAGGGACTGCAAGTTTATCTGCTTCTATTTAGTGTCTCACTAATCTGCCATGCTTCCATCCTCCAAGAAGCCCGTTTCTATTTCCTAACAGCGGTACGTGAAGCAGAGCCTTCTGGGAAATCAATTACCTTCTGCCTCTGCCATTGTCAAGTGTTAACGAGGTCCTCTTTCGTCTGCCTTTTATTTTTTTTAGAATGAAATAAAACCTTGAGGTTGCATAAGAGGTGCTCCCATTACCGTGCCCATTGTACTCAAATATAATGAAATTTTGTAATTTTCGTCTCCATCTCGTCTGATATTGCATTCAGAGCTGTGTCTTTGTGCAAACACTGACCCTTCGCGGGGCTCCAGAATAGCGTTTGTTGTAGTCCGTGATTTCCCCGAGAACTTTCTTGGACTGTTGATCTGATCGGCTCTCCTTAAACAGGTTGCACAGCACGCTGACCTGAAAGAGTGACAGGCCACTTTTTATTACAGGTGTGACGCGCACCACGCGATCCGTGATTAACAGTAAATCTGTTATGTCAGCCTACCTTCTGTCTGCAGAGAGGACAGCTGACTGCGTCCAACCAGGAGCCATGTCTCCAGTAGGTGAGCAGACAGTTGGCTGCAGAAACAAACACAACGTTTTAACACATTTGCCTCAAAATGTCAGTTGATTAAGCAAGATTTCAGTTTTTTAATATCTGTAAAGAGTTTAGGCCAGGGGTACCCAAAGTGGGATCTCGAGGGCCGGCATCCTGCACCTTTTAGTTCTCTCCCTGGTGGTAGTAACAACCTTTTCAGCATGTCAGTGTTCTTCTTAGGCCTTCTAGCGAGCCGTCATTGGATCTAAATGAAAACTAAAACATGCAGGATGCCGGCCCTCGAGGACTGACTTTGGGCACCTCTGCTCTAGGCAGAGCGGTTGTAACTGAGATATGGGCGTTAACAGTGAACGTGGGGGAGAGCATGTGTTTTGTAATCAGATAGTGTCAAGGTTAAACAGGAGTGGGTTTATGTCATAAATGCTATCACTATCCAGAGGCAAAGATTTCCAAATGTAGAAGCCAAAGGATTTCTTCCCCAGCAGGACACAAGAAACGTTAATAAAATAGAGCCTGGCTGAAGTTTTAAAGCTCTCTGGTTGAAGTTCACTCAGAGATCCTATTTACTGCAGAAGAATAAATAGGACTTTCATTAAGTCCTATTTATGAAAAATATTTTTCCAGAATATTTTTTTCTTCACTTGAAGAAATATTCTTCACCAAGTGAAGAATATTTTTCTTCACTTTGTTTTTCAAGTGAAGATAAACTCTGTGAACTTCTGAGCATCAATAAAGCACAATCAGGGCCCCTACAGCTGCTGTACACTGATTCTGAATCACTTGTTGACCAACGATATACTGTGCTTAGCTCAAGTATTCACACATGAACTGCTTTACCTTTACAACATCAAACTTTAATGCATTTCATTGGGAAATTTATGTGATAGACTATCAGAAAGTAGCGCATAACTATGAAGTGGAAAGAAAAAAAAAACTTAATTTAAAAGAAATACTTTGTAGGGCAATCTTCTGGTACTTCGACCTGCATTTCTTCCACATTTCAGCATCTAGAGACTAAATTTTGCCCATTATTACTTGCAACATGGGTCAGAGTGACTTTGAATAGGTCATTCTAACTCATGAATATATTTTTGATTAAATCATTTTGGCTTTAGAGACATTGTCCTGCTGGAAAATGAACCTCAGCTCCAGAACAACAACTTCACAAATTGGTCTGTATCCCTACAGCATCACACAGCCACCATTATATTTTCAGGACGATGTGCAGCGCTTGCTTCCAACCATATATGAAGATTTGCATGTGCATGAAGAATATTTAATTTTGGTTTTATCTTATGCAGATTTTTATTTCCAAACCATAACCCCCCCACGCCTCCCACACACACACACTTTCAGTTATGCACAACTTTGTGTTTGTCTGTCACTTAAAATTCCAATAAAATACATTGAAGTTTGAAGTTATAATATGAGAAAACATTTAGCAACCTGAGTGGTAGAGATGGGTCACATTGTGTGTTTTTTGTGATCTCGTACCACAGAATATATGGCCGCAGTTGGTCTGGACTGGGAATGTGGCCGTCTGCAGGCACACTGGGCAGTGGGAGTCTCTTGAGCTCGTGGATGGACCAGACTGCGTTGATTCCTGAAGAGAGACACACGTAAGGAAATTACAAACACACACACACAAAAAAAACCCCCAAATGTATAAAAGCATATAGAAGATTATCAGAAAATCCTCTGAACTAGTGCAGTGGATTTTGTCTTGCATAAGCACATATGAGGAGCTGCCAGATTGTTACAGGCTTTGTTTGGCAACAACTCCCTGACGCCGATTACAACCCCTAATAAAAGTTGTGATCATTATAAGGTTGGACAATGGATGACATGATGATAATCACGTACTGAAGAACTCGCAGCTGTGGCTGTGGCTGTGTGTAACTGTGACACTCACCTTATGGCAGCTTGCGCACATTGTTAGCCTCTCGCTTGTGCAGGTCGAAGCTGTGGATGACGCCAGGTGATCCTGACCCACTAGATCTTCAGGCTGCAGATGGAGCAGTCTGCAATATGTGACATGACATGGCGTGACATAAATGTGTCATAAACATGAGCTCATATAGCTGCCAGTGGTGAGATATTGACACATCACTACTGACTTGATCTTGATAAGAGTGATTAAGCTAGAATCCTCTCTGATTGTGGGTCACACATATTGATGCTCTGCAGTCTGACAGTTTACCTACAGTATTTAAAAGTTGCATTAATACATGTAAAATTAACATTAATAAATAATATTTAATTTTTATTAATTAATAAAATTAAACGGCTAACATTGGTACCCAAAATGTATTTTTACACCTTTCATTTGACAGTTTTAAGCATCACAAGTATGAAGTGCATCTACAATGAACAGGATTGACATTAAATAATAAACAGATCAGAAAAAAACACTAAAAATGTCCTAAAGAAATCCCATAACTTTAAATTTCTACACATACGAATTAATTCAGTAATTTTGGGAAGAGCAGTTATGAGTTTTTGTTCAAGAAAACATGAGGAAGTGCAACGTACCTGGACTGAGATGTGTGCAGCAAGGTCGCTGTTCTCGCAAAAGCAGACGTGTTTAGAAGAGAAAGGTACAATCTCTGTTTCCTAGCGGGAAGTGAAGTGCTGCCTGACAGCACTGCAGCAGATAATAAATCCCAGCTGCTCGTCAATGATTAACTACACCCTCCAATATCAGACGGGGTCCTTTGGTTTAAAGGTAGCGCTGCTGGGGTCGGATCAATGAGACTTTAGAGGAGCTACAGCAAAGGAGGCGTTTAATTTAGTTTAAATTGGACTGTGGTTATTAGTGTTTATGATTTATGCAAGTAATGAACATGTGTCCCTTTTACTCTGGTCACCGATGGACAATCTGGATCATATGATCAGTCAGACAAGATTCCTCCCACGCTTTGTTTGGTGGTTAGGATCTGAATTAGCCAATCATTTACTTTTCGTTTGCTCTGGCAAACCTTCTCCACACAATATTTCACTCACAACGAACTCCTGGTTATGAAATCCATGAAGCAGGCACCAGAAATTATGCTATTTACCAGAGAATTTAAACCAACGACATCGAAATGATCTTAAGTTGCAAACAGACCCATGCAGGCTTTTAAAAGTTAAAAGCATTAAAACGCCTGTCCAGATTGGACTCGAGGTCCAATTTTAATTTACAGGAAGTAAGAAAAAAACAGGTTAAGAGAAAGTTGAGACATTTGCTTCAGATTCTTTAAATCTAGCTTTAGCTTGTATTCAGAAACTTGTATTCAGAAACTTGTATTCAGAAAAACCTTACACTGATCAGAGGACTTAAAACTGGACAGATCATTTTGAATTTTGGAATTGAAGTAAAATTTAGGGTCCCATGCTGAGGAAGTCATTGTTTAGCCTCTGTTTAAAGGCTTTGACATCTTCTGAATGCAAGGTCTCCATGAACCTTGTAAGGAAGGCTGTTTCCATGTTGCCACTGCAGAATGCAGGAAGCCCCCATCCACAGGCTTGATGAAGATACAGCAAGCAAGTGACGCAAACGTGGCATTTTATTCCTCAAGTAAAACTCCCACATTTCTGGTCTGTAAATGCATCAGCAGACTGGTTGTTTTTAGTGCGTTTATTGTTTTGCCACTTCTGGATTCAAAACTACAACCTCTTTCAAAGAACCTGTTGCACTTTTTTTTTCTATCAAATTCAATCGTTTATTGTCATTTTATGGTAGAGCTACTTTTGCTTCCTCTGACAGTCCAAAATCATAATGGTTAGATTGTGTGTGTATGTGGGAGCGCGCGTGGGCTTGCGTGTGTGTGTGTGTGTGTATGTGTCTGAACGGATGTTTATCCTCAGTATGTCTGTGATGGACTGGCAATAATCTGTCCATGGTGTACCCTGCCTCTTGCCCAGAGTACAGGAGATAGGAGCCATTCCCAATGGATGGGTTGTCCATACCAATCCATCTGGTCTAAAAGCAATATTTTTTTTTTTTTACATTTTGACCATTTGTCATTTTCTGTAAATAAATTCTCAAGGTTTTTAAGTAGTGTTTGAAAAGGTGTGGGGGGGAAGCATATTTATCATCTTAACTATCAGGAGGACACTTGTCTTTACATTATCAGAGATGTAAAGAGTTTAAAAATTAAAAAAGAAAACCAAAAGAAAATGCAAATTTTATTCAAACGAACACCAGCTTTTGCAATTGTCTCTAAATTTTGCCTGATTTATGATACAACATAATTTATCAAATCAAGCAAAGTTTAGAAAAAAACTTTGTATGCATGATTAACCTATGAAAGAAAATTTTATTTGGTGAAAATCACAGTCAGGAAGGGTGGGGTCTTTACTACTGTCGCTCGTAAAAGCCTGATCGGTGCGTACGTAATGTTCTCAGTTTGACTGAGCGGTCTCATTGCTGCTTTTAAAATTTTGATGACGTCAGCTGTGCCAAACGAATAAAAAAATTCAGAGCTTTTGATGTGTAACAGAGTAAAACCAAACCATAACGACTAAATAGTAGGACCGAACGAGTTAAATGCAGCTCAGCTTTCATTATGGAAAAAGACACCAACCAGTCTTGGATCTGACTGCTCAGACAAACGGAGATAAAGGATGAAAGGTCAGTGGAACAGTGGTCACTACAATCAGACTAACTTCACACTAGTTCTGTCATCATGGCGTAACCTGAAATTCAACCACAAAGTTTTCAACCCAAAAGGAGATGTGTCGACAGCAAACCAAGAGATGGAGAACTCCTAAATGGGGTCATATTAGTCAGAAAACTAGATTTTTGCATCACATCTTTTGACCAATTACTGTGTCAAAGTAAATAACCCAAAACGGTGCTCTTGATAATGCAGCGGATGTCAGATGTTACCGTCAGTATTTCTCTCACAGAAGTTGACACTGAACCTGGACATGACAGGCCTCACATAGTTCAGGCGTGTGTGCAATACAGGAATATCTTGACTAATATTTACTCTGGCACCCCAGATAAAAGCTGGAGAGTCTGCTGGCTTCAGGTCATCTAAAAATAGTCACTATCAGTCAGTGAGGGTCAGTGTCACAGAGTGGCAGAATTCAGATCAAACCGCAGCGCTCACCAGCTGACATTTAAAACTGGCACAGAGGGGAACCGCTCCACCCAGGGTGAATGGGTAATGGCCAGTGTTCCCTCACACACACACTATTACATTCAGTAATTTTCTGGTGATATCATTTTGTAAACCATAACATAAAGCGACAATACCAACACAGAGAAAGATGTCAAAGTATGAGCAATTAGAAGTTTGGGTAGTTTGTTTCAAACTTTGGCATATTTATCTTAAAATGAAGTGGTACTGTTAGAGAAGTGACTAGAGCTTCCTTAATTTAGCTACTGAAATGTTTTAAACTCAGCCCTTAAAATGTCCTGTTTATGAGTTTCTTGCTTTGTCTTAATAAAAATAAAACAAGGCTAATTTAGTCCTACTGTCTTCGTTGTTAAGCGAATAGGCCAGATCTGAGGAGTTGGATGGATCTAAGAAGACTTCTTCCATAGCAGCAGCTGACATGCATTCACCTTTTTGAGACTAATTATTCTGTTTTTCCTCAGACCTTAAACCTCGTTGTTTGGTTTAAAAAATTTTGAGGGTTTTTTTTTTGTCTCAGCATGCATCTGCCTTTCTGATTATTTAATGGACCCAGCTGCATTTTCAGATTTAAATGTATTCAATTCAATTGTCTTTATTACTTTTAGAAACCCAGTCTTGCTTTCATATAAACTATTTGCTTTACAATTAAAATCAACTTGATCTGAATTTATTGTTCAATAATGTGATTATGCAGCATAACACACTATTGCCTGTCACAAAATACTGCATTGTTAGGGAAATTTTGAGGCTGCCAGGGAACAGTGCTGATATCCCATAACATAATCTACAGCTAAATGGATTAACATTCCCAAAGTTTTAGTTTTCTCAGCTTTAACCAATGAGCTTCTCCAACCTCTACTAACTCTATGGATGGGGGTTTATTTCAAATAAACACTGTCAAGCACAAATCAAACTTCAATAAAATATTTTTGCTGATGTAATAAATAAATGAAATACTGTTCTATAAATATATCAGAGTTTTTAATCTTCCTGTTTTAGATAAATAAAACATTTCTTTGTGATAACTTGTTTTTGACGTGTATTTAAATTGTAATTATTCCCGTGTTAGTATTTCTTATTTTTAGAGGTTATTTCATCCTGAAAATGGGTAAGTTAGAAATTTCCCTTTAGTACAATAAACGAGTGAAAAGTCGTTTGATCAGTGAAAGCAGGGTAAAACGCTTTAATCGCTTCTTAATCACAAAGGCGTGTTCGGAATTCCAGTGCTGCACTTTCATTGGCTGGAACATTATAAATAGTTGTCAATCATATCTGAACTGAATGCTGATTGGTCAAGTCTTTGGCATCATAAACAGTCCTCCCGCGAGCAACTGAACGCCAAGTAGCTTAGCAGCAGCGTCATTCACCAACACTTTACGTGATTTCGTAGCGTAAAGCGTCCTGGTTCGCTCTCGAGCTACGTATCTTTCGTTGGCAGTTTACCTTTGGCAGCAGGTGAGGTCAAATGCAGCGGGACAGAGCGGAAGAGCTTCGTTGACACAGGTGGAGGATAATTTTTTACGTTTTTTTTTTTTTTTAGAAAACCAAAAAGGGAAGCAAATGGAAGACAGTGAAACAGCGCTGGTGGAAAGCCTGATAATATGGGTGAGTGTATTTGGTCAAGTGAAGCTTAAAGGACTGCGGTATTTTTGTCACCTGTGTGGTGTAGGTGGTAGGGCTCTGCGGAAAGCTAGCCGAGTGAAAATAAAGAAGTTATGTTAGAAGACACGGCTAATACTATCCTATGTGGTCTACAATAAACTGATAAAAAATTTTTAGCGCTTAGCGTTAGCTTGAAAGGCATAGTTACCGTAGCAACACCAAGTCAACCGGTACAAAGAGTTGCAACAGGGTAAGGAACTACAGCCTGCTGCATGTTACAGTTAGCATTCAACATATGCAAAGATGTCAATTATGGAGCGCTGAACGTGCCATAACCCAACAAATACATAATCATTACACATAAAAGCATAAAATAAAAGAATATTGTTAATAAATAAAAGTTACATTAAAAGTGTTTGAAATAAATATAGAAAGTTGAGTGGACTAAGACTGAAAATCAATTAAAAAATTCCCTTTCTGTAGTCATACAGCTAATTGAATTAATCAGGAGATTTTTTTTGTGCTCCTGGAATTAAAAGGGGAAAAAAAGCTATGTAACTTATTAAATGTGGCTTTATAACTCAAAAACCAGGAGAGTACCTAGTATTGTTTAAGTATGTTGATCTCATGTAGATTTATTAGATCTTACTGGGGATGTACTTATATAAAAATATGATATTAAAATTGCAGACGACCACACCACTGACATTACTTCTGTGATGCTTCAGTTAAACATCCTATAGTCCTGCACTGCATCACTATCACTGTACATTGCCAAATAAATACTACAGGACCAACCACATCCTGTAACACATACACAAACGACAACAATATGGAAATAAACTTTGGCTCAGTTGATAAAAATGACAAACAATACCTAATACTGATGGTGAAACCAATATATTATGTATCCCTAGATCATGTTTCTATTTTTATTTTCACTAGGTATGTCTGTAAAATTTATTAAAAGATCTGGTATTTCTTTAATGAGCAATTAAAAAACAGATGGGTTTAAAACAATCTGAAAGTTGCACTCTTCTACAAGTTCTAATACTATAAAAGTTGCAGGATACTAGACACCTCTTTTCACATTTAGTTTTTTGTGTATTTCTTACTATTAGAAATTTTCCCAAGGACAATTCTAAATTTCTCAATAGTAGAATGAATGATGGATGATAAATTAGGCTACACTACTATGATCATAACGATCTTGTGTTTTTCCTCACAGCTGCAGACATTCAACACTCCAGCACCTTGCAGCACCGTGGAGGAGCTCACCACAGGAGCAGCAATGTCACAGGCACTTCATCAGATGTAAGAAATCACATGTATTAAGAAAATAGGTGGTATATCTGTAAAAAAAAAAAACCCCATAAAAACATTTTGTGCAATGCCCAATGATTAAACAAATGACTAGTTGTTAAAAAAGGGGGAATTATTACCTGGAGACTTTAAAAAAAAGTTTTTTCCCCCATTTGAATTAAATGTACTTTTTTTTTGTTGCTGTTTTTATTTATTTTTTATTTAGTTTTGTGAAACCACTTTCCAACTATGCCAGTGAGTATACTGTAGTTGCTTCAGGCATGTAATCTTACAGATCAGTAGTCAAACGTTGGCCTTACCTAGTGATAAATTACTGTCATTGAAAAGAAAAATGAATTTTCCGTTTTTCTAAAAGATGTTACATGCAGTTCAACTATTTTTTCTTTCCACTGCTTGTGGTGCAGAGACCCCACGTGGTTCAACGAAGCATGGACGAGCCGTATCAAAACAGATGTTGAGGACAACTGGAGACTGAAGGTATAAAGACACATCCTCACTGTGTAGCATTGGCCCTCTCTGACTGAATGCACTGGTTGCTCCACATTTCATTTAATGCTGACCACAAACCTGCTCCTTTGTTGCTGTTTTTAACCTGCATTGAATAGATTTATTGTGATTCAAGTGTGGGATTAATTATAATAATATTAGGATTAGATTATGTTGACGATCTAACAAAACAGTCATGATGATGATTAGAAGGCAGATTTTAGCTTGTAAGTGTGTGTTTTCTATTCCTCCTTCTTTATTTAGCTTTGTAAATATTTCTGTGGCAAATATGGATTTTACCTGGAGTGTGTTTGTCTTTACAATTAGAATACAGTTATTTGTTTATTCTTTTTTTTTTTTTTTTAAACTTTATTTCAAACAAATAACATGAACATACATAGGATCATTAACTCAATGACAAATATCAAAATATATAAAAAAAAATAAGAAGGAATAACTACATACATTGACAGTGTTGATGTTAAAGTCTTGAAATATTTAAAGCAGAATGAATTAACTAAAAAAACAAAAGTTAAATAAATATATATACATTGGTAAAATAAAACAATGTGTACTTTTTCAGTTATACTGTTTTTATAACAAAAAGTGTCAGAAATACAATCAAATACATGTAAGAAAGGGTATATTACAGCAAAAAGAAAAACAAAAGTAAAAATTATAATAGAGGGATCTGCTTATGAGATCAAGTAAAATTTATGAAGTAGAGTTAAAGTTTTTACCAGTTTCTTATTGTTAAAATTAAGTTTTTCCAACAGAGGCAGTTGGAAAAACTGCTTCTGTTGGTTTAATTTAGTATACTGTTACTTAAATAGGTGTATGATGTAGCACTGCACAGTTCAATGCAAATTTATGATCAAAACTATCATTGCATGCAATACTAAAATGGAAAAGAACTGGTTTGTCTGCAGTAAATTTTAGCCAATAATTTAAGTAACATGGATTCTGATTCTATGTTGGTAACGTATTTGATGCTTATTCTTTAATGCAGCAAAAAATTGTTTTAGAAGGTAAAGTGGTGGTGAAGTCATTAAAAAATTGCATGTTCGGAATTAACCCAGAATGTTGAGACTAACGATGTTGAGTAACATTTTTTTATTATTTATAGCAAGTCATATTCATATAGTGACTTTCACCAACATTATTGCATGTTGCATTTTGGAGCCTTAGTTGGCAATTGGTCTTTTTGATACATTTGAAGCTGATCATATTTTCAAATCTCTCTCCTCTCAGATGAACAATCTGAAGAAGATCCTTCAGAAGGTGGTCGATTATTATAATGAGGTATGAAGTCCATAGATTCCCCCTGGCTTCCTGCAGTAGTGGTTTTATATTGGTTTTTATTTGGCAATTTAGGAAGTGTTTTGTCTATAAAGGTTTTATAAGGTATATAAAGGCATAAATAAGGGTTTTATTTATGCCTGTGTATCACCAGGTCATCGCTCAGGACATTTCATACTTCCCTTTGCCGGATGTCTCACGGGTGGCAGAGCACGCAGAGCCGGTGGAGATGGGAAGGTTGCTGCAGCTCATACTGGGCTGTGCTGTCAGATGTGAGCAGCAACAAGGTTTGTTACTGCTTTACGGTTGGAACAGATGTTATATAAATATAGTTGCTTATATTCTATAAGTCTATCTGAAGTAAAAGCAAAAAGTCCTCTTGTTGAGAAGATGTTCTCCTCTGTTGGCAGAGTACATTCAGATAATTATGACCATGGAGGAGTCTGTGCAGCATGTGGTCATGAAAGCTATCCAGGAGGTTGGTTCGTTAAGTTTCTCTCTCATTTAAATTAGATTTTACAGACAATTCTAGTTAAAATTGGCACCTTGTTTTAATGTCTGAAAAAGTCTTTGAAAGGTGCTAGATGCAGAAGTTGTTGTGGAAAGAGCTGGATAGACCAGTCATTATCTGGCCTCTGTCTTTGCTGTGAACCCAAAGCAGAAAGACATTAAACCATCCACCCATCCATCCATTTTCTGTACACCCTTGTCCCTAGTGGGGTCGGGAGGTGCTGGTGCCTATCTCCAGCTAAAGTTCCGGGCGAGAGGCGGGGTCACCCTGGACAGGTCGCCAGTCTGTCGCAGGACATTAAACCCGGTTACCTATTTATGTGTCATTGTTATCATTCTGTTCACAAACATCATTTTATATTTCATGTTTTTGTTTTATCATCCAGCTCTAATGTTCATGTCTGCCAAAACTTTTAGTGACCATACTACACATTTATTCTTTTTTATTATTATTATTTTGAAATGTAGAATATCATCATAATTAGGTTTTCTATGTTCCTTAGTGATATTTTGTCACCACCCTGGTTTAACTAGGCTGATGTTTTGCAGCTCTTCTGTTGCTTATATCTAATAACCTGATGACATTTTCCTCATCAGCTCATGAAAAAGGATAATTCAGCAGCATTAGGAACAGAGCTGTCAGGGGACCCAGAACAGCAGGTCAGTAATTATTCTGTCATTTTGTCTTCTTTTTTATTGTGTAATGTAAAGTCATTCTTCACTAATTGACATTTCATAATCAACAATGTTCAATGTTTTGCTGTAAAAGAATGTAACAAGAGCTGCAGTGAATTTCAAAAGTATTGGAACTCATTGATACGTTTCACACTTTGTCACAAAGTATCACAAACTGTAATACAGAATCTACAGATCACATTTTCCATACTTCATCTGAACATGGAAAAACACAAATGCAATTCCCCCAATACATTACTGTCCACATAAACTGACAGACTGAGCCTTTGCTGCTTGAATTAATCATTCAAGCAGCAAAGGTAACTCTCCAGAAGCTGCAGAGATCCCTAGGTGGATGAATGTGTTGACAAGACAAGTCCTACTTATGTTCTCCGTAAACTGGCCTTTTTAGAAGAGTGCAAAACAAACCTATTGTTAGGGTAAAAAAAGCCTGAAGGTGTCGGGTTTGTAGCTGGTCACAAGCAATACTGGTGACACAGGAAGTATGCAGAAGAACATCCTCTGGTCAGATGACCTCCGTCTTCATGCAAAACACCATTATGTGGACTGAAACTAACAATGCACAAAACCCCACTATGCCATTCCCAGCTGTTCACAGTTGATCAGAAGATGGATAGAGCCAACTTGAAAACCTTTTAGAGGATGCACAAGATACTGGGAAGGAGGTTCAACTTTCAGGAGGATGACAATCCTAAACATACAGCCAGAGATTTACTGGAATGATTCACATTAAATTATATCCATGTGTTACAATGGCCCAGTCGAACTCCAGTTTTATGAGTTATTCATTCAGAAGTCTGAATATAAATGTTTTACAATTATTTTAAAAAGAAAACGAATATAATTTCTTTTATACTTCAGCTTTTGCTACTTTGTGTAAGTCTTCATAAAACCAAAATAAAATGAAGTTGTGGATGACGCATGACCGAGGATGTGGAAAGGTTGTTTTTCTTATAAAATGCTTTGAGATGACATCTGTCTCGAATGGTGCTGTATAAATAAATTAAATTGAAATAGCTCTGATATTTGACATTTGAGAAGTGTGTTTTCTAATGTTTTTTTAATTTTTCATTGTAATTCTGTTTCTCAATCATGTGTCCAGGTGAAAAAACTCCTGGCAGACCTTTCTGAACTCATGTCAGACAAGGAAGCCTTAGCCCAACGCTGTCAGGAGCTTGACTTACAGGTGAATATAAAGCTCGTGCACAACCTCATTCTGTTCAGACATAAAGTTCTTCATAAAGCACTTGGCAATAAGTTTTTTGTTTTTTTTTCCCAAAGTGGACTCTAGAACATCTCATTAGTTTGCAGATTTTAACTTTGTCTGTGTTCAGACATGCATGCCTTTGGTACAGTGTAACCCAAAGTTTTGCAACTCTCTGTAATGCTTGGCTCCATTGTCTGGAGCTGCTGTGGCAGAATGACTGTGGACTCAGTCTGGGTTGTGCTGGCTCCACTGTGGCATCCAGCCTGCACTACCACTAGCACTACCACTGCTAGTGTGCAGGGAGACCACGTATAACACAGGGACTGATCAACTGTTTACCTCGATTCTCAGCAGATTGATTTGGTCAATTTCCTGCCTTGCTTGGGTCTCTGGGCAGAGAGGTAAGTAAAGTGCAGCTTATCGTCGGGGAGACGGGAACTAAACCAATCTAAACCAGCTACTCGAATGTTTGCTCTAACTTTGCTAACAGAGGGCTCAAACAGGGTTCTGATGAGATATGCAAAGCTTGTTTAGTAATTTTTGCAATATTCCAGTATTTCAATGGGAACTTTGCTAGCCGTTTGTCCTCTTCTTTAGGGGAAAGCATGCTCAGAAATCCTTGAAATGTGAAGTCAAGCTACATTAAACATGACTATTTTATGTCCATATGTGTGTTTTAGGGGTATTGTCTTAATAACATAACTTTAAAATTGGGCAATGGTTTTAGTCTTCCTAATTCAGTCTATTAGTACAGTGCTGTGAAAAAGTATTTCTCCCTTACTCATTTAAATTTTTTTATGTGTAAATCTTTAGAAAATAAGAGATATTTACAGAATGGAAAAAACTGCATAAACCAACTTGGTCTTACATGAACAAATAATTGCTGACCTTGGTCAATCAGTTAACTGTGTTCAACCAAGAAAGCTAAGTTCGGTTTTGTTAGCCCCACCCACACGGGACTACGACGAAACCTTTAGAGTCAAGAAATAACTTGGGCCTGTGTGACAACATGAAGCAGACTAAAAGGTCTAAAAAGCAACACCCAGAACCACAGAAATTCAATAATGGATGGAAAACAAAAGGCTGTACAGCCATTTACAGGGCGTATCCACAAATGAATAAACTTAGAATGGTGGTGAACCTTCACCGGAGTGGCTGACCTTCTTAAATTACTCCACAAGTGGATCAGCAACTCATCCAGAGGGTCACAAAAGAAGCCAGAACATCTGAAACCTGACTTGCCTCTCAGATCAATGTTTCAGATTCAACAATGAGAAACTTTACAGCTAAGCCATACATTGGAGTTGTGTTTTGTTTCTTCTGTCTCTTTTAATTCTCAGATGTAACTTTTCTGCTCTGCATGCTGTTATTGACCTGCAGGAACTTTAACACTGCAGCTCCTTTCTGCTTACTTTAATCCACATCAACATAAAACTCCTAATGAGAGCTGCACTGACATTTTTGTTCCTGGTCAGGTGGCCGCCCTCCTAGAGGAACGCAACAGCCTTCTGGCCGAGAACGATGTCCTAACAGACCGAGCCAGCCAGTTGGACACATTCGATGACCCCAGCACGCCATCAGGCAGGAAACACAGTCAGCTTCAGCAGCAACTGGAGACTCTGCAGGAAGAGAACTTCAGGTTGTTAACTGTGGCTTTAAATGCTTCTCAGCTGTGTATTTGCAGCGAAGACCAAATGCTCATGTGTGTGCGTGTGCTACCTCTAGGCTGGAAGCTGCCAAGGATGACTACCGGATCCACTGTGAGGAGCTGGAGAAGCAGCTGGTTGAACTTCAGCATCGTAACGATGAGCTTACCAGTTTGGCAGAGGAATCACGGGCTCTCAAAGACGAACTGGATGTTCTGAGGTTGGTGTTAAACAAATGCTTCCAAAGTTGTTCTTTTTGTCATTTATAATAAAGTTAATATCTGTACAACACTGATTTCTAAACTGTAGTTTAACTTTTCTAGCTTCTATTCACTCCTAAATACGTTGATCTATGTGTCACCCTAATACTCTACCTCAGTAAACAATAAGTAGGTTGAATGAAATTGGCCTTCACTTCCATTTTACAGTGCTTGTAAGAGAATTCCAGCAAACACATCAATGTTTGTAAAAGTCCAAAGAGTATAAATCCTTTTGCAAACTAGTACTACAAACGACACTTCAGTCTCACTGCAACATTTGACTTATTTACTGGAAATAATTGTGTTGATTTTCTTCAGGAACTGCTCAGACAGAGTGGTGATCCTGGAGGCATCAGTGGAAACCTACAAGCGTAAGCTGGAGAATCTCGGTGACCTAAAGCGGCAGGTGAAGCTGTTGGAGGAGAATAACATGATCTACATGCAAAACAGCGTCACTCTGGAGGAGGAGCTGCGCAAAGCAAACGCTGCCCGCGCACAGCTGGAGTCCTACAAAAGACAAGTAAAGAGCTTACTCTTATTGCAAGATTACATATCATTTTTTGATTATATGTCATATAATTTGCATTTGGAGAATGTGTTTAGTACCAAGCATATAGGGCTGCAACTAACGATTATTTTAGTAATTGATTATTCTATTCACTATTCTCACAATCTGATAATAAATTGACACACTTTGCAAATTTTTTATTTAGCCTCTTAAGCATTTTTATTCAAGATTGTATTATACTATAATGTTTACAAAGAAGATTTTCATCTTAAATGCAAAATGTTTATATTTTTTGGACAGTTTTGGCTTAACATCTGCTAATATTCTAATATTCTTTCAGCAAATTATCTTTTTTTGAGTTTGTATGCTCTAGTTAACAATTAATCAATTACTTAATTAGTTGACGATCATTTCAATAATCGATTCATCTTATTAATTGTTTCAGCCCTAGAAACAGATTTGTTTTTTTGTTTCAAAAGGTCCAAGACCTCCACAATAAGTTGTCAGAGGAAACCAGACGCGCAGACATCATGGCGTTTGAGATGAAAAAGTTGGAAGAGAAGCATGAAACTGTGTTGAAAGAAAAAGAGGTTCAACATCTTATAACATTTCACCATTAATATGTACTATACATTGGCTTTGCTTAACACCTTTACCTTTTTAAAAAAAAAAAAAAAAAACTTTACACCGTTAGCGTATCATCATTGAACGAGATTCTCTGAAGGAAATCAACGAGGAGCTGCGATGCACTCAGGCTCAACAGGACCAGCTCTCACAATCAGGTACTTCATCAATCAATTAATGATGCTTTTATTTACTACCTAAAGTACTGTGGAAATGATTTATCCTCACACTGATTTCTTTTTTTGTCACTCAAACATGTTTCAAATAAACAAATAATCAGCCTGACAACAACAACTAATTAGGTTTAGAGGGCAAGGAAGTTAATTTTATTATCTTGTTCTTCCTTAATGACTTAAATTGTTAGAAAACTGCATTTTCTGTGATGTTATCTTTGTCTGGTTGGAAAATATAAGTATGGCAATAAAAAAAAGAAGCAAAACCAGAAGAAAATTGTAAGGGAGTAAATACTTTTTTTTCACATCGCTGTACCTTTTTGTACTTAGGGATGCTTCCCTCTGGCAGCCCCAGCCATGAAAACCTGGCAGCTGAATTAATTCCCATTGAGTACAGGTAGTATTTTACTGCTTCATCGTATCCATTTGTATTCTTTCTGCTACAATGTTGTGTGTGATTACTGACTGTCGTGGTTATTTAGAGAAAAGGTCATCAGACTGCAGCATGAGAACAAGTTGCTGAGAGTGCAGCAGGAGGAATATGAGCAGGAGAAGATTGCCACCCTGCAGACCCAGCTGGAGGAAGCTGAGAAGACTCACAGCAAACTGGACACAGAGAACAGGTGTGCTGCATTTGTGCTCCTTTGTGTTGATTCTCTTTCTGCATGTTGATGTTTTTCTGTTTGCTGCTTCATCTTCAGATTGAGCCTAGAGCGCATCGGTGAGCTGCAGCAGCAGGTGGAAGATCTGCAGAAGGCTCTGCAGAGTCAGGCTGCCAAACCAGATGATGTGAGGGTGCAAACATGCTCTGTCAGCAAAAAACAGAGTTACAATGTAGTCTGAAGCCGGACTGGAAAAAATGATAATTGAGTGAGAGAGATCAGGGAGTGGAAAATATTTAATTTCTTCCTTCTTGACAAATACGTTTTCACTCCCTTTGTTACTCAATTACTTAGTGACTTAATTACTTAAGTTCCTAGTTACTAATTTAAGTATTTGGTTAATTTGCTTACGTACTTGTTACTTACTCACTTGAGTACTGAATTACCTGCTATTTGAGTAGTTTGTGTATTTAGTTACTTAGGCTCAATTACTTACTTGCATAATTAGACATTTGAGTTTGACAAAGTATGTGATATGGACATGAAAAATGAGGAAGAGCCTTCAATAGAGAGGCTTCATCCAGGATGTTATGTTCAGTTTTGACATATCTTTTTCATTTTCAGTCAAATCTGAAGAGGAAACTGGATGCTCACATGTAAGTGAGTTTGCTCTCAGATAGAAATACAAGCTTATGTTCTCCAGTAGGTGGAAGTGGATCACTTGTTTTTCCTCAGGTCCCAGCTGAACGAGGCTCAGGATGAAATCATGAAGAAGAAAGAGCTTCTGGAGGACCTTCAGCCTGACCACACCCAGACATGTATGGTTTAAAAGTTTTAATGCAGTTGTGCTTTCAACATGTAATAGAAAACTGACTTGTTGCTTCTCAGCTTTGAAAGTGGATGAGCTGATGGCTGCTCTGAAAAAGAAGGATGACGACATGCGGGCCATGGAAGAAAGATACAAGATGTATCTGGAGAAGGCTCGCAATGTGAGTTAAATTAATTTAACATTGGTAACTCTTAAATGTGGGGTGAAATGAAGTTACTTATCAGTATTTTCATCTTGACCCTTACTTTTGCCTTGAAGGTAATTCGAGCCTTGGACCCCAAGCTGAATCCTGCCACCGCTGAGATCCAGGCTCTCAGAAGCCAGCTGGCAGATCGGGACAAACAGATTCTCAACCTTGAAGTAATTGCAGCTTTATTTAATTGATTCTAGTATGAGTTTGCAAACAATTTGAGTATAGCATTCATTAATTGTGAAGCTGAATATGTTTTTTTCTTCTTAGCGTCAATGTGAGCAGGCCAGGCTAAGAGAGTATGAGGAGAAGCTGATTGTTACAGCCTGGTATAACAAAGTGAGTTGTTACAGCTTTAATTAAAAATGCATACTATTCACATTTCACAGTGGTGGCATTTACTGAAGTGATTGAGAGAACTTTAAAACACTATCAGACTTGGATTGCAGCATAAAAAAACACAATGCTTAGATTCTTTTTGCAGACATTGACAGAGTTGTAACATGTTTCTGTTTGGGATCTAGTTTCTGACACTGGACAAGGTTGATCTTGTTAATAAACAGCTAGTTTCATGCAAAACCAAAATAATGCAGCATCTCACAACCAACCATAATACTAATCAGTAGCGATCTTGTTAATAAACAGCTAGTTTCATGCAAAACCAAAATAATGCAGCATCTCACAACCAACCATAATACTAATCAGTAGCGATTCAATAACAAACGGTCAAAATAAAATGTCTAACTTTATACTGAACAGTAAATGCACCGTAATAGTCACTAAAATATCATGCTGTCAACAACCGTCTTCAATCTGGGTGTTGTTTCTGCGAGAAGATTTGGTTAACTATATTCAGTTCTCTATCGGTGGGATGTAAATAAATAAAGTTAAAGGAAGCACTGAGGAATAAAAGCTGCATAAAAGGAAAATGTTTCTAATGCATGTCGCAAGGTGTCAAGTTTACTAATACTGCGAGTGAGAGCTAAACTTTCAGCAGATAACATGAAGTTGCTTTGATGTAGCTTGTTGAAAATAAATAAATCCTTTTAGTGGTAGAAGCTAACAGTTTTATCTGACACTAGACATTCAGAACAACTCAGAATAAGAAGTATTTAAATCACTAAGCTATTAACGCCACATAAGCAGAAACCAGGAGGCTGTCGTTGCATTTAGTGCTGTTTTTTTCCCCCAGCTGAACACCGTCTATGTTTTTATATGTTGCCTTTGTTAAAGCCGGCTATCAATCAGCGAAGAAGGTTGATAGGTTTATTTTTGTCCTAACCTGCAAAGAATCAGCCAAAGACAGAGGTTACTTTTCTGCAGAACAGGAGAATTGAAAGCAGATGCGAAGAATCGCTGTCAAACACTGTCTGGAATCAATTCTGCCAGATCTTTCTTTGCATTTCTCTTTATTGTATAGAAAAAGGAGGTTGGGCTTCTTCACACAGTCACACAGAGAATTGACCAACGATCTTTACGTTCTGGAACCTTCTGTGGACATGCCCATACAAGGGCATGTGGCTGACCACAACTAATCAGTTACACATGGAGCAAATAACACATGAATGTTTTAACGTTTTTAGCTTCCAGGCAAACATCCTAAACAAAGGTAATAATATACTACAAAAGATTAATAAAGTACTACAAAAGAAAGAGAAGTTAAGTAAACATAAAACAGAATAATAATATGAGAATAATAATATAAAAAGAATAATATGAAAACATAACTTGTAAAATAAACTCATAAGTAAATGAACAGGAGGATAATTTTTCTAACAAAGGTATTTTTGTTTTCCATTCTTTCCTGGCGACTGCTCTCACATGTGATGTTGCCTTCGCATTAAGATAATGAATGATTGCTTACCGAAGGTATGCTCGGTAAAAGTGTTGATTACGGTACTGTTTTTAGGACTTCTGGTGGTATTGTTCTCCAAAGAGACAGACTTGGCTAATTATGATCGGTACATCTCTACTAATGACATTTTCAGTTTTCTTTAAATCAATGACTACAATTTACCCCTGGTTTCTGTGCTATTAGAGTTTGCACTTTCAGAAGTTGGCCATGGAATCTCGTCTCGGAGGCCGCGCTGCCGCCATGTTCCCCCCCGGCCAGTCCTTCCTGACGCAGCAGCGGCAAGTCTCAAACGCCCCACGCAGGGCCGCTTCCGCCAGCGTGCCTGCCACTACCTCCAAATAGACAGTGTCACAGCACCTCACATTGATTAAACTAGGCAAAAATACACAACAGTGTAAGCACTCAAGTGACCTTAAATGCATCTGTTGTCGGCCTTTGAGGAGGGTCAGACTGCGTGTGATCAGTGAGAACTTATCAGACCCATCCCAGGTCAAAGCAGAGGTTGTGTTATTATACCCTGCTGTACATTAGCCTGAAGGACAACCTTGCAGAGACATTACCCCGAGTTGACCTCACAAGCCAAAGCTAGATGTAGATTTGCAACAACTATCCTCTCTGCCTTGTGATTGTTTTGTTTTTCTTTTCCATCCTCATATTTAGCTTTTATAACATAGCTCTCCTTGTATTGTGGTAAGGTCAGAAGTAAAAGGGGAAAATCCTTGTGGAAAAGAGGCCTGCTATTTTAGCTTTAGTTTAAATGGTGACTTGAATCTCTGAAATCTAATCAAATGAAATGATTGTACAAATATTTAAGAAATGTACATGTACGTCACAGTGGGGACACTTTAAAAGGTGTGGTGTAATCCAACAGCATGAATAGTGTTGATCCAGCCATATCTGGTGCCGGCCACCAAGGATTTCAAAGCATTAAACAAACACTTGTAGTTTTCTATTTGTCCTATAATTGAAAAGTTTATAGTTTCAAATTCTGTTGAAACAAATTAAGTCATATTAACTCTAATTAACACTTGAGGTGCTGCAATAAGAGGTCTGGGAATAGTCCATTATCTTTTCTATATACTCTCGATGGGAACTGATGGACCTTTTTGATTACTGTGTGTGTTGATTCTTTAAGTCAATAAATATGTTACTGATACAGAAATGAATGATTCAACACCAGCTTTTCATGCAGCCATCACATCCAGGTCGAACACTTTTAAAGCTCCTGCAAATTGTAACACTAAAACTTTTAATACATGTCAATGTTTTCTTTTAGGATGCTGATTAAAAGAACATTTTGAAAAGCACTTATTGTCTTTTGCGCTAAAAGTGATCAGTCTGACACCATATAGTTAAATATCCACCACCCTGCAAAAATATTTAGTTTTGATGCGCAGCAGACACACGCGGATTTTATGGTGACCTTTTGAAGATGGACTATTATAAAGTTCTTTACAAATATCTGAAAAGTGGGGAGTGCTTATGTATTCAGTCCTCGGTCAATTCTTTGTCGAACCATCTTTCACTGTGATCTCAATTATAAATGCAGAGTCAATACAAAATGCTTGTCCCACTTAGACAAAATCCTATAATCCTTATTCCTTACACTTCATATTGTGTGTCACAAAACATCCCAAAAAAATTCATTGTAATTTGTGTTTTTAGAAGGTGTGTGAATTCCTTTACAAGACATTGTAAGCTGTTCAGGTTTAGCAGTCTCTTTACTGCCTTTTCTCTGTTTATTGTCAGCAGCACAAGATGTTCTGTTATACGGCCACATGTGGTAAATGGATGTATGTCACTTGAATCTCTTTCTTTGCAGCTAATTATTATTGTAAATTGCTGACTTAAAGGCATAGTCATTTAATAAAATAGACTGTACAATCAGGTAGAAGGTACACAGCAACCTGCATAATGCTAAATGTTTGTGTGTAACTTATTAAAGAAATGTCTAATGAATTTTAGAAAATTTAATAGCTTTTTTGCTGAATAAAATCTTTTTCAAAAATTGCAGTTTATTTTTTTTTTTTTTCAGTCAAATCTCAATCCTCAGTAGGTTATATTAAGGAACCCGTGACTAATAAAAGAAAGCGATTATATTATCACATCATCCAGGATCAGTCTACTAACAAAAACAAATGCAGAAATGAATCCAATCATAAACACAATTCGACAGGCTCTCAAAACAAAAACCTTGTGAGTAAATCATGGGGTCACATGAGTTTGAGAAGATTGATGATGGTTGACTAGGATAAATGTTGGTAATCGGATAAATTATTACATATAGATTTGTCTGAACAAGGAGAATGTCAGATCCATCAACATTGCCTGGTTAAAAACACTGATGTTTCTGCAATTTGTGAAAATGGATCTGTTACTTTGGCAAAGTGCCTGTTGTCCATCCTGCAGCTTATGTTTTATCGCATGTAACCTTCAAGTCAAAGCGGGATTTTGCAAAGATCTTGAATGGATGTGGTGTGCGTGTAGCTCCAGTTATCCCTTCTGTACTCAGCTCAGCGCCATCAGGAGTGGAAAAGTGAAACTTCTGGAATAAGATGACAAAAAACAGGAAGAGTTCCATCCTTGCCAGACCTTCACCGAGACACGCTCGCTTTCCTGAAAAGAGAAAAAAGGTACCCTCATCACTATCCTTTAAACGCATGGTTTCTGTTTCCTCTTAGATCATTTTTACCAGTGTGTCTTTCCTGTTCAAAATCATAATTCCAAACTAAGTTTATGTGCAGAACTATCACTTAAATGCAGTTGTTACCGGCGGAGAAAGGTAAAAATGCTTCCTTCTTTATGAACCTGCCGTCTTCATCCAGGAAGTGTTTGGGGTTGAAACTGTCGGGGGTTTCCCATTCGTTCTTGTCAAAAAGAACAGAGGTCAGGTTAGGCATCACAGTCGTCCCCTGCAAAGAAAGAAAGAAAGAAAACAGACTTATGAGACGACAAGAGAGGGAGAAAATCATATGCCTTCCAAAAAGACAGGAAACTGGGAAAATAATTCTGTCACGGGCTCATATATTAGATATAATTTTTTACATAATGTGTGAAGTGTTTTTGTCTGTATCTGAACATTGTTGGTCAGTTACATTGTCCTTTACAAACAATAAAAAACAGAAAGGCCTCAAAGGTAAATGGAATATTTTTTTTAAATCCTGATTTGGGAGTTTTCACTACAAAAACCTACTCAGGTGGGAAGTTTGAGTGATGAGGTTAAGTAGGTGTTCCAAACTTTTAAATCTGAATATAAACTTTTAGATATCAAAATAAAATAAAAAAAACTAACCATTTAAATGACGGATTACAACACTTAAAATCTGGAAATGGGCTTGAAAAGAATCACTCAAATACTGGTTGCAGAAGGAAATGATAGAAAAAAAATCCAAATATAGAAAGTTTTGTGAAGATACTTTTTTTTCAGAAATTTGCTAATGTCAAGTATCAAATGGTAATTCCCAGAATATAAGGAAATGTTTGATCCTGAAGACTTTACAACTAGAGCAACTAAAGTACACGGTAACATATTGATTTTACTATTCTTTGTGGCAGATAAAATCACCGTGAGAATTTTCTGTGGCTTTTGCAAAGTCATCTGCTGTTGCTTCAGACTCTTGCTTGTTTAAAACATTCAAATGTGAGATCCTGCAGACGTGTTCGGGGGGATGATCAGACACACCTTTGGTATGAAGTAACCGCTCAGCACTGTGTCCCTGGCAGCCATCCTGAGTGCGTTGAGGGGAACAATGTTTCCCATCCTTTGGATCTCATGGATAACAGCATCAGTGTAGGGCATGTTGGATCTGTCTGCCATGGTGGGCCGGCGGCTCTGTCCGACCACTTTGTCTATCTCTTCCTGGACTTTGTCTATAAAGCAAATCAAATCCAGTTGCTGACCACATGCAGTAGTCTTCCTTTGGTAATTTGATCTGTTGGTGAACATGGTTCTGATCTGAGCTCACCCTGGATGTGAGGATATTTTATAAGGTACAGAAGTCCCCACTGCAGCGTCTTTGAAGTAGTTTCACTGCCAGCCAAGAACAGATCAAGACAACACAGAACCAGGTTTTCTTCCACAAATCCCACATCCTGCTTTCTGTTGTGCTGTTGAGCAACAATGAAGAGACAGATACACGGTCAGGTCTTAAATGTGATATTTCACAACCTTTTTTTTCCTTTTTTTTCTTTTGGTTGAACCAAAGCGAGTTCCATACTCTTTCCTCTATAAGGAAGTTGTCGATGTAATCTCGTGGGTTGCTTAGATCCAGATCCAGCTTGTGTCTTTCTATCTCTTTCCTGATGGATGCCTTCAGAGATCTGGAGCTGCTGAAGATGCCATTGTGAGGCCCTGGCAAGTGTCTCATTATTGCTGGGAAAGCATCATAAAGCTGTTAAGAGATGAAAAAATAAGTGCATCAAAATGTACTGACTGCAAAAAAGTTTATTACTTTCTGACTTTTACACTATTAGTGGAATTTTAGAGAATAGCTTCTTTTAATACTTTGTACAATTTGGGGAAAATATTACGGTAATCTTCTTTTGCAGCAACAGTTGCGCTCATGTGAGGCAGATTGTTTCTCACCCTACTGGAATTTAAGGAGGGTTTGGATAAGAATGAAGCACTCCTCCATTTTCAATGTTTCAAAACTCTTTGCAAACATCCTAATGCTGAGCCAGAAATATTCCCATAATCCCTGTGAGAAACTTTTCATAACTCAGGAAAAGTGGGTAGTGACTCCATCTAATTGGATCAGACTAGACTGAACATGTCTGCTTGCTGTTCTCATTCTTGGTAGAATTAATAAAGTGCTGTTTGAGTTAAAATCACCAATATCTGTTCAGGGGAATCTCCTTTTTCATTTTTTGTCATTAACGTACACCCTGCAACTTTCTCTGTATCTTACCAGGGCCCATATTGAGCCTTCCAGGTAGGCCATGTCTGTCAGATTCCTCAGCATGCTCTGGAGGTCCTGGTCACTGTAGTCAAACCTTCTCCCAAACACAATCTGGCAGATGATGTTGGACACAGCATTGTTCAGAAGTGGCACCGGGTCAAAGGATTTACCTAGTAAGAAGACAGAAGTCTTTAAATACAAGACGCTATCTGTGCAAAAATCTGGTCTGTTTTCCGCTGCTGTCAACCTTCCTCCTTCTCCATGGCCTCCTGCAGGTGTCGACTCTCCTGACAGATGTTCTTCTCCATGGAGCCCTTGGCCATACCAAAGGTACGCAACATGGCCATGGCAAAGCGCCGTTGTCTCCTCCACACCTTTCCATTGCTAAAGAAAAGACCACCTAGAAAAGGCAAAGAAATCGAACATCCCTCAAGTGTTGGTTGCCCTGACGCTCTGAATCTGACCAACCTGACTCACCTGAGTTTCCTGAGTAAATCCTGGTTGCCATTGGACTGTGAGGCCGGTCTGCAAAGTTTTCTGCCTGTGTTACTAACGCCTCTTTCACCGTCTTCCACCCGGACAAAAACACTGTTTTGTGTCTTCCCAGACGTATGCAGAACACATTCCCATAAACATCAGCAAGCTGTGATTGCAGAATCAGAGTAGAAGGGTTCTATTGTGGAGCATGTGACTCTAAAATAATGCAGTCAATTTGTTGTTGACACTGTGACCAAGCATAAATTCTTTTTTTTTGCAATTTTTGAAGTAAAACATCTCTAAAAATGTAAGATGGTAGACTTTTATGAAAATTTGCAATTTTTATGTCAGGCAACAATTGTGTTAAAATGCTGCACTACCAATATTTTCTTATTTCAGCTGCTTTTTTTTTTTTTTTTTTTTTACCTTAGTGAGGTAAATATGAGGCTGCTTGGATTCAATGCTGAAGATGTTCCCAAAAAAAGGAAGTGCAGGCGGTCCTGGTGGAAAGTGAGGCGGATCCTTTCTGTTGAGCAAATTTACGACGATTAGGATCGCAAAAATCAAAATCAGCATCCATCTGAGACTGAACCACTGACACAAGCTGCAGAGCCACATTGTCACAGTGAGGAGAGCAGGGAAGAAAGAAGGCTTATCAAGATTTCTGTCCACGTGGTTCTGAGATGGGCTGGTACTCTGCTGACTCCAGGTCTGGTAAATGTGAAGTGTGTGACTGAATCAGTCTACTCACTCATTTGTAATGTGCATCTGCTTTGGCCAGCTGGGTTTCACGGATTTGGGTTTTGTTTGGGTTTTATGATATTTCAGTGGTACAAACATTTAGCATGAATTTTCAGAAACGGAATAAGAGACTGCAGGTCATTCAACTCTATATTCTCTTATTTCTTTTAGTGACATGTATGTCTGCCATTTTTACTTCAACCAACCAGCAGATGTCAGCAAAGTAAAATATTTGTGGATTTAAAGCCATGATGTGAAGTAATAATTAATTACTGATGATCTGCTGAGGTTGTACTCTGCCTCTCACCCATTGACTGCTGGAGATAACCCCCCATCACACCACCTATCAGTGCAAAGTCATCATGATTAAGGCATATTTATTCGCCTTGATCATGATGGCTTCGCTCCAATGTTTTGCAGCATATCTGGCATACACAAAAATGCAGCTGTCAGCTTCCCCACGAGAGCCCCTGGTTCTCCAGTCCCTGAAGACCAGCTTCATGAGTGCTGATGACAGAAGGCCCTTTTGTGACACTGACCAAGTTTAGTGCAGGCATTTGAGGAACCATGTCTGCCAGGAACTGCACTAATTCTGTCTTGTCATTGTGCCAAAGGAAATTGGATGGAATGTTATTCTTGTTTGTCACCTTGCATCTTCCTGCCTTGCCACGTTGAGACCTGGTTTCGCCTTTGAGGCTCGGTGAGTTGTACACATCCTAACCCTTACTGAGAACTTGTTAGCTCTTCTTAATGAGGTCGTACTAGTGAAGGAGTTGACCTCTGATCAGAGTACAGGAAGCAGCAGGTGCTTCTATGTAAAACGTCGAATAGATGAGGAAACTGACAGACCTCATGAATGAAAAGCTTGTGAATGTTACTGAAAATAAGGGTGGATAAAGTGAAAGCTTTTTGTTTTACATGTAAGAAATATTTATTTGTACAATTAGACTGTTTATTATTCTGACATTAACAGCAAAATGAAAAAAAAAAATCATTCACTTCCATAATCGCATTATTATGGAAATTTCATTTATCAAAGAATGATAAGCCATTTCAATAACAAGAGAAAGATTAATCTTTGTCTTTAAGTTTCTTTATTCGAAGGCAAAAGCATTCGAGGACCCGTCTCACTGAACGCAGTCAGGAGAAGAGCCCTGAGCGCAGTCACATCACATCGTTACATAGTCACAGCAAGGAAAAGACCCACCCAAAGTCTGAGCTCTATTGCCAGATGGACCACAGAGACAACCCCCACCCCCACCTCATGAACTATCCCTCACCTCTTGGAGGGGACGATTTTGTGGCAGGAAAGAGAGTCGATAAGGATTTCAGCAGAAACTTCTAATTCTTCTTTGTCAGTCATGGGTGCAGAGTCTAACAAGGGTACAAACTACATTCCACACATGTCAGTTCTTTAAGACAATTGCCAGGCTTGGCATTATACCCAAGATGTCTTCAGGTCTCTATCAAAGCTGTGGAAACATCTAAACATTATCTTGAAACTTCTTTAATGGAAAAACATATCTTGAAGAAATACAAAAACACAGCAGATATAATCAGTAAATAAATGGTAAAAAGTATCAGTTCCATCCATAAAAACCGAAATGTTCTATTACAGCATCATAATTGTAGTGATTTATTGTGCTCTCTTAATTAAGCCAAAACAAAGTTGTTATGAAATAATTCCTCAACAGTACAGTTTATCCATTCAGCCTGTGTATAAATATACACATTTCTGTATTTGGTATGTTCTTTTTACTCTGTTCAATAAAATGGAGGATGCAAACATTTCGCAAACAATATTTTCATTTTCAGATTTAGTTTTTTGGGAGATACTGTTTAAGACAAATTCTTGCTCGGTCCTATTAGGAGTCAGGGCAAAGTATAATGCCTTTAATGGTGATTAATTCACTCAACATGCTTTTTTAACAAGCAGCTATGCCAAAATCATTATGGTCAGTTTTCTGATGAGCAGAAACAAGTCTGGTAAAAAGTCCTCAGCTCAGCGAGCCTTAGCAGACACCTTGTAGGGATGAGGCACTCGTGTCGTCCCAGTGATTCCTTCAGTGCTCAATTCAACTCCGTCAGGAACAGAGAAAGTGAACTTCTGCAGTAAGCCAACAAAGAACAGGAACAGCTCCATCTTAGCGAGGCCTTCACCAAGACACACACGTTTCCCTGCAGAGCAAACACAGATACACACCATGTTTTAATATGAAGAGTGAGATTATTATTCATAATGTTATTCTTGGAAAACCTAGGTGGAGCACTAAAAAATTTTCATCATAGGTTTTAAAAACTTTCCTTTAATCTTAGTCAGACCCGTCCCATGCAACCAAACCATGCTGGTTTGACATTGGTTGACATTGGTTACATGACATTGTCGGCAGAACATTTTGGTCATGGTGACAACTCAATGACAGGTCATAAATATCAGAGTGCTGTACCTGCAGAGAACGGTAGGAATGCTTCTCTCTTCACAAACTTCCCATTGGCATCCAGGAAATGTCCGGGATTGAAGGTGTCTGGAGTTTCCCATTCAGATTTGTCAAACAGGACGGATGTCAACATGGGCATTAAAGGTGTGCCCTGAAAAATCCGAAGTATCAGTCAGTCATTGATGCGAAAACACTTTTTAATACATTAACCATTTACTGCTCAGTAAATTTACCTTTGGTATGAAGTAACCACCCAGAGTTGTATCCTTGGAAGCGACCCTGAATCCGTTCAGTGGAACAATGTTCCCCATCCTCTGGATCTCATGGATCACAGCATCAGTGTACGGCAGGTTCTGTCTGTCGGCCATGGAGGGCTGGCGACTCTGTCCGATCACTCTATCAATCTCTGCCTGGACTTTCTCTGTGATAGGATTTAAATATGATGAATTGGGCTTTGACTGGAGAGAGAGATTTCCTTTCTCCGTTTAAAACAAGGCATGTGTTTTACTTTGATTCATATCATTGAGAGAGTGGACACAACTGAACTCGCTGCAGAGCTTTTTGACTGAAATAATATTTTCAGCATCTTGCCATTACATTTGACAAGCAGATTTTACCTGGTGGTGCAGCTCTTTGACCAGTGTGCAATGGTCAGTTTTTAAGTTACTGAACTTGATTTAGCAAGTGAAAATGTTTAAATACTGTCATACTTAGCTTCTTTTATTTGTTCAGTTGTAAAAATATGGTAAAAAAGAAAAGAAAAAAAGTTAATACTGCTCCACAACAGCATATCTAACCTCTCTGGTGTGTATCCTGGTCTTTGTGTTGCTTTTTCATTAGAATAAACGTTTAATGGACCTCTATATTTAGCAGAGGTCTATAATAACCCTAGTCCAGCAGATCTATGGTCCTGCTGTTTTCAGATGCAGGTTCCAACAAACCAGAATCAAATGAATGGCTCGTTGCCTTTGCTAAAGTAATTTTATTTTGCGGTAATTTATCTGATTATTTTTAAATGTCATTTTCAGTGATGCAAATTATGTTGGTCCAACACATTGTGTCTCTAAAGTTTGTGGTCGCTATGTGACAAAATGTGAGACATTCAAGGTGTGTTGTTACTTTTGAAACCCGCTGTAGAAAGTCACTCACCTTGAACTTCAGGGTATTTTGTTAGGTAAAGCAAAGCCCAAAGCAATGTGGTCGCTGTTGTTTCTGTTCCTGCCACCAAGAGGTCGAAAGAGCAGAAAGCCAGGTTGCTCTCTGTGAAGCCCAGGTTAGAGTCTTTGTGCTGCAACAACATATAAACACGTTGGTTAATGATTCAATCCTCGACAGAAATAGTTTTGGTTAAAGTGAAACAGCTTCAGTGGTGGATGGTCTACCTACGTTCTCCATTTCAATGAGGAAAGTGTCGATGTAGTCTCTGGGGTTGCTGGGATCCAGATCCTTCTTGTGCTTTTGGATTTCCTCAAGAAGGAGCTCTCTTACTGAGTTATAACTGCTAAAGATTTTGTTGTGAGGACCTGGCAGATATTTCATCACTTGAGGAAATGCGTCATAAAGCTGTTTGTATTGACAGAAATGATAAAACAACCAACCCGTCATGATAAAAATCTCACCCGTCAGAATCAGTGATACAGAGCAGCTTCATTCAGAGCTAACAGGCTTACCTGACCCCATATGCTTCCTTCAAGCCTAACACCTTCAGACATGCACTTCAGCATCGTCTGAAACATGTGGTCATTGTAGTCAAATCTTTTTCCCATAACAAGGTTGCAAACAATGTTGGAGACGGCATTGTTAAAGAGGCCTGCTGGGCTGAAGGGTTTACCTGAAGAGGAGTTTTGAAGAATATACATATTTAAAAAAAAACAGCCTTGCACATTAATATCAGTAAAGTGACCTTTACATTGTATCTAACCCACCTTTCTCACTCTCCATTTCCTCCTGCAGGTGTCGGACCTCCTCACAGATGCTGAGCTCCAGGGTGTTTTTGCCCAGACCAAAGGTGCGTAAAGTAGATAAAGCAAAACGTCTCTGTTTCTTCCATATCTCTCCATTGCTTGCAAAAAGACCACCTAAATAATAAGTCCACAGAGTTGTAAACATCAGCCCTTAAGTTTATAAAGCCCAGCATTTTATATACTGTGCACTGAGAAATAGAAACTGATTTCACACCTGAGGGCTCAGTGTAAAACCTCTCTAAGACTGCATTTAATGGCCGATCCACAAAGTTCTCAGCTTGTCCCACGATGGCCTCTTTCACCATCTTGTGGCCGCTCACAAACACCACAGACTGCCTGCCAAGGCGCAAGCTGAAGACGTTTCCGTAGATGTCAGCCAACTGTGGACGGAAAATGAACAGTATTAAAACTGCTATATTTTATTTTATCTTATTTTTTACAGTTCAACCACATGGTGTCATTAACTGTGTACATATAGAGCTTCATTCAAAATTTTGTTAACGTGGTTTAAATTTGCTTTTTTCTAATAAACTGTTTAAGAGTTTTCTTAAGATCCTGAATTTAACAATACATAATTGAAGGCAATCAAGCTGCTACAAATGATATCTTCTTGTTTCTTTGCTTAATTTGTAATTACTGAAAGTATGCACAACCTCAGAAAACATTTTCATATAAAAGCTCACAAGAACTTTTTATAAGCATAAGTTTGCCTTATTTTCAAGCCTTCGAGTTAAACTACTTTCATAAATTATGTCTTCATAATCCATACCTTGCTGAAATAAACGTGAGGATGTTTGGTGTCCAAACTTAAGATGTTCCCCACAAAGGGGAGAGCCTTCGGTCCTGGAGGAAAGCTTGCTGGTTTCCGGTTCCTAATGAAGTCGGCTATCAAAAGGAAGGAAAACATAAACAAAAGTATCCCCCTGACGTCCAAACTCAGGAAAACATCATCGAGCCACATGGTTGGAGATTCAAAATGGCAGCTGTTGTTTTTCCACCCGCTGTTTCTATACAGCCTGTTGAGAATTGACTGAAATATCTTGAGTTAAGCACATCAGTGTCAGGGAAATGAGAGACACAAAGTTCCTCTGGCTGCACATATGGAAAACTTGTTATATAATACACTGCAAACCACTCCTACCTGAACCACGAACCTAACCCCTGTTGCAATATGTGTGATGTAACCAGTGGTATTCTAACCCTCATGAGATTTCAGCGTGTGCCCTGCAATTTTGCTACAATCCTCTGTGAATTTCAATTCTGTCCTGAATTTTGGTTCTCCATGATAAAAATGTCTCAGGAAATCTAACATCTGACCTCAACTATCATAAGAATCTTGGGAGAAGTCAAAGCATCTTGATCAATGTGTCTACAGAAACGGACACATTTGAGTTTGTGCATGGAGAAATTGTCTCTGCGGTGACGTGTTTAAAGGTTAAACCAGTGGCTCTAGACGTTAGCTGGCTTTTCTTGGATGGAAAGAAAGTCATCCCTGATGATCCTTTCTGCAGACCAAATTGTTTTAGAATTGTAGTCCATCTGTCGGTATAGCGACGGAAGTGAATGAAGCCGAACCTGGTTTACATTTTCAGGGACTTTAATCGAGGCTTCTTTTGTAACACCCATCTTCTGCAAGTCAATATCTGTTGCTTTTGACCCTGTCAACTTTGCTGCAGTCTGTAAACGTACTGTTCAGATTGTGTGTTCTTGGGTAAAAGCCATGCTAACTGGACAAAGTACATTGATAGCAAAAGGCACAGACCATATTTATAGTGCATCTGGTTGTAAATGAGCTTAAATCAGGTGGACTAGTTTACAACTTAAACTAGGCAAAAAAAGATAAAATAAGAAAAATTACCTTAAGTATTTAAAGTTTTTACTTGCAGTTGGCTTAAAAAGTTTATCTGCTGCAGAGCGACATTGTCACAGTGAGGAGAGGAGGAAAGAAATGAGGCTGATTAGGATTTCTGTCCACATGGTTCTGAGATGGGCTGCTTCTCTGCTGACTCCAGCTTTGGTAGACATGGTGTGTGTGTGACTGAATCAGTCTACTCACTCATTTGTACTGTGTATCTGCTTTGTTCAGCTGGGTTTCACGGATTTGGGGTTTGTTTGTGTTTGATATTTCAGTGGTATAAACATTTATTATGAACGTTCAGAAAGTGGATAAGAGACTGCAGGACATTTTTATGGTTGCGCAGGAACATAAGTGAAAAATGCATGTCTGCCTTTCGTACTGGAACCAACCAGCAGATGCCAGTAAAGTAAAACATTTGTAGATCTGAACCCATGATGTGCAGTACTAACATGCTGTGATAGACTGGCGACCTGTCCAGGTTCTGTCCCGCTTATCGCACATTGACTGCTGAAGATAGGCACAGACAAGCAAGTACAGAAAGTGGATGGATGGATAAGTAAGGAGATCCAACCCGCCCCCCAAAACCCTCTGACATCAAACAATAGACAAGTGAAATTACTACTAACTGCAGGTCTTTTTGAGTATTTTTCTATCAACTTTCTGAAAAAAAAATTATCGACAGTTATTCCAGAACCGACCAGGCTCATTCCAGTTGGATCAAGAATATCTGTGAACATCAGTTTTTGCAGCTTGACTCTGATTTTCAATTGAATTCAATTATAGACGTAAAGTGGGTCGTTCTATCACTTCAGTATGCTTTCATAGAAACTGTTCTGTTGTAGCTCTGGCAGTATGTAGATTGTCCTGCTGAAAGGGGAACCCTCAGCCCTTGTCTTAAGCAGCCCTCTAACCAATTGCTAGTCTAACCATCACTTATGTATGTTAATTCTTCAAGCAATTGTCTGTATCGGCACACACCTCTATGTGCAGTGGCCTGCAGGTCTTCACTGTGAGCAAATTCTCATATCTTTCCTTCAGACACTACAGTACCAGCCAAGATGGAGCAAAGCACAATGAGCATACCAGATGATGTGTATCTGCATACTGAGGGAGGGTGTGGCTTAAGGAGATCAACACCTTACATCAAGGTAGACGACTTTTATTTGTCTGGCAAAAGGAGCCAAAAAGACTCTGATATTGTAAAAAAAAATTCAGATTGATACGATATTCAAACAGTCAGAATATTGGTCACAAGACCATCAAACATCATGTTGTAAATTGTCAACAGTGAAAAATGTTTAGACAAAAATATATATATATATAAATTTGAGAAGGTTCAAACATGAACCTACCAGGAACCCACTCTCTCCTCTGTTGCTGCCATTACAGAACTGAAATCTACCTGGAGTAACTAGTAGAAAATATCAACGCTTGATGCACTGGCAAAGTTAAGGAAGGCTGATCCAGCAAAAATACCTGAAAAATGTGCCTTCAGACATGTCCTACCCCAGGTTATGTGTCTAGTTCAAAGGTTTAGTTAAATGATGTGAGGAGATTGACTCTCAATAGGCCAGAATGATTGGCCATGGATGGATAAATAATCAGGACATAAAGCCTCTTCCACTCAAACGCCAGGAAAGTGTTTATGTTAGAAATGTTCATTTGTAAACAAATAAACATTTCTTAAAATGTAAACGGATTTAAAAAATCTTTGCATAATAGCATCATAACTGTTGCAGGATCATTTAGTGTGCTCTCATAATAAAGCCAAAACAACAGGTTTACCTTTGTATCTTAATCAAAATTTACATACAAACTAATTGTATTTGTATGTTATTCAACAATTATAAAATTGTTGAATTTTATAATTCAACAACTGTTTTTGGGAAGACGGGAATATCTTCATAAATACACACTTTACCTAGTTTCTGTACTTGGTACTTTCTCTTTAACCTTTTCAATAAAATGGAGAATGCGAACATATATATTTTTTTTGTTTTAAGGAAGTTTTTAGGAAGTCATTGTTGTAAAAGACAAGTTATTTCTCAGTCCTATTTGAATTCAGTAACTCAAAGTATGATGTCTTTAATGATGATTAATTAAACTCTTACTCAGAATATCATCACATCTACAAGGACTCTTAACAAGCAGCAACCTCTAGAGCTGTGGCAGTCGACTGTTGAGCAGAAACCAGGTTTAGTGAAAAGTCCTCAGCTCAGCGAACTTTAGCAGACACCTTGTAGGGATGAGGCACTCGTGTCGTTCCAGTGATTCCTTCAGTGCTCAGTTCAACTCCGTCAGGAACAGAGAAAGTGAAGTTCTGCAGTAAGCCAACAAAGAACAGGAACAGCTCCATCTTAGCGAGGCCTTCACCAAGACACACACGTTTCCCTGCAGAGCAAACAAAGATACACACCATGTTTAAATATGAAGAGTGAGATTATTATTCAAAATGTCATATCTGGAAAACTCAGCACTAAATAGGTTTTTATTAAAGATTTTATGTATTTTCCAGGCTCATAGTGCCATTTTGAAGTACAATCAAGTAACTATATTACCTTCAGTTGTTATAAAAATACTATATTTATAAAATATCACTTAAAAGATATTTGAAGTCATAATTTCATGCCTTAAAATTGGACTTCTATCTCTTTAAGAAAGTCCTGCTCTTTAGAAAACTTCACCTTCAGGAAGTCATCCCAACAGTTTCCTCTATTAACCCTTTAACAACGTTTTTACCAGCATTTCAATGCGAGGTAGCTCCAATGATAAGCTTTGAATGTGATTACTCAGTACAGTCATATCTTCCTTTAGCCAGTTCTCTATGTTTGTGGAGAACATGTCTGATAGCTGAATCAAAAGATTCTCCACCCTTAAATTTGAAGCACATGTGCTGTACCTGCAGAGAACGGTAGGAATGCTTCTCTTTTCACAAACTTCCCATTGGCATCCAGGAAATGTCCGGGATTGAAGGTGTCTGGAGTTTCCCATTCAGATTTGTCAAACAGGACAGATGTCAACATGGGCATCACAGATGTTCCCTGAAAAATCCAAAGTATAACACAAACATTGATGCGAAAACACTTTTTAATACATTAACCATTTACTGCTCAGTAAATTTACCTTTGGTATGAAGTAACCACCCAGAGTTGTATCCTTGGAAGCGACCCTGAATACATTCAGAGGAACAATGTTCCCCATCCTCTGGATCTCATGGATCACAGCATCAGTGTACGGCAGGTTCTGTCTGTCGGCCATGGATGGCTGGCGACTCTGTCCGATCACTCTATCAATCTCTGCCTGGACTTTCTCTGTGAAAGGATTTAAATATGATGAATTTGTCTTTGACTGGAGAGAGAGATTTCCTTTCACAGTTTAAAACAAGGCATGTGTTTTACTTTGATTCATATCATTGAGAGAGTGGACACAACTGAACTTGCTGCAGAGCTTTTTGACTTTGGAAAATAATATTTTCAGCATCTTGCCATTACATTTGACAAGCAGATTTTTCCTGGTGGTGCAGCTCTTTGACCAGTGTGCAATCGGTACAATTTGAGTTTTTTAGGTCACTGAACTTGATTCATCATTGCAAATGAAAATGTTTAAGTCATATTTAGCTGCTCTTTTTATTTCTTTAGTTAAAAAAAACTGTTAATACATTTTCATTTTAGTTCCGGAAAAGTTTAGTAGCGTCATAAGCCTCCCTATAGTTACAAGTGGATCATTTAAGCAACTTAACCTTTTTCACATGGTGTCAAATTACAAGCACTCATTTTACTGTGTCTTACAGGGATTGTATGTAGTAGAACAGAAAAAGTAGAGCATAATTGTTAAGAGTAAAGACAAATTATGCATGGTTTCATCATTGTTTATAAATTAAAAACTAAACAAAAACTTAAAAACTATACAAACGGATGCTACTAAGTGTAGCATCCGTTTGTATTCATATCAAATTAGTCAAACTGCCTTTCGCTGCGAGTGCAGCTGGAAGTCAGATTAGTAAATATAGCAACTAAAAACTCTGCCCATTATTGTTTTATTAAAACTGGAAATCTGAAGGGAATTTCTTTGCCTTTTTTAGTGATGTAGGTTCAACACATTATGTCCCTAAGGTTTGTGGTCGCCATGTGACAAAATGTGAGACATTCAAGGTGTGTTGTTACTTTTGAAAGGCGCTGTAGAAAGTCACTCACCTTGAACTTCAGGGTATTTTGTTAGGTAAAGCAAAGCCCAAAGCAATGTGGTGGCTGTCGTTTCTGTTCCTGCAGTGAAGAGATCGAAGGAGCAGAAAGCCAGGTTGCTCTCTGTGAAGCCCAGGTTAGAGTCTTTGTGCTGCACCAACATATAAACACGTTGGTTAATGATTCGATCCTCAACAGAAATAGTTTTGGTTAAAGTGGAACAGCTTCAGTGGTGGATGGTCTACCTACGTTCTCCATTTCAATGAGGAAAGTGTCGATGTAGTCTCTGGGGTTGCTGGGATCCAGATCCTTCTTGTGCTTTTGGATTTCCTCAAGAAGGAGATCTCTTACTGAGTTATAATTGCTAAAGATTTTGTTGTGAGGACCTGGCAGATATTTCATCACTTGAGGAAATGCGTCATAAAGCTGTTTGTATTGACAGAAATGATAAAACAACCAACCCGTCATGATAAAAATCTCACCCGTCAGAATCAGTGATACAGAGCAGCTTCATTCAGAGTTAACAGGCTTACCTGACCCCATATGCTTCCTTCAAGCCTAACACCTTCAGATATGCACTTCAGCATCGTCTGAAACATGTGGTCATTGTAGTCAAATCTTTTTCCCATAACAAGCTGGCAGATAATGTTGGAGACGGCATTGTTAAAGAGGCCTGCTGGGCTGAAGGGTTTACCTGAAGAGGAGTTTTGAAGAATATACATGTAAAAAAAAAACAGCCTTGCACATTAATATCAGTAAAGTGACCTTTACAATGTATATAACCCACCTTTCTCACTCTCCATTTCCTCCTGCAGGTGTCGGACCTCCTCACAGATGCTGAGCTCCAGGGTGTTTTTGCCCAGACCAAAGGTACGTAAAGTAGATAAAGCAAAACGTCTCTGTTTCTTCCATATCTCTCCATTGCTTAAAAAAAGACCATCTAGATACAAGTCCACAAATATTTAAACAGAAGCCTTTCATGCCAGCAGTTAGAAGGTAGTGTGCACCGAGAAATGAAAACTGATTTCACACCTGAAGGTTTAGGGTAAAACCTGTCACCGATTGCATTAAATGGCCGATCCACAAAGTTCTCAGCTTGTGCCACGATGGCCTCTTTCACCATCTTGTAGCCGCTCACAATCACCACGGACTGCCTGCCAAGGCGCAAGCTGAAGACGTTTCCGTAGATGTCAGCCAACTGTGGACGTATTTCACAAAGTTAAAATGGAAACAAATAAGACTGCAGGTCAAAGTGCAGCAGGCAGAGTTACTGTATAAAACAGTTTACCATGTGAAAATATATGCTTGTGCCGTTACAGTTTAGCCAGATGTTGCCACCAGCTACTTATACATGTTTTCATTAAAATCACGTCGTGCAGCTAATGTCTTTAAATAAAAACCAACATTTGATTTTGCCATTTGAGACTTTGCTGTAGATCCTGAATGTAATACTGAATGATGAAGGTAACCTGCAACATTGCTTTATTTAACGCTGCAATATGTAATAATGAAATAAAATTGGGTTCTAAAATGCAGGAAAAGAATAGAACCGCAATGAGTAATAGTCGACGCAAAATGTAGTAAAATCCTTCAATATATTTTGAATAGTTTGACTAGGAGGTTAATGCCGAAGCTTCTGCCTGAGTCTGAAAGGAAAAAAGATGACCAAAGGATCACCCATTATTGACCAAAATTTCAAATTAAATACCAACAGTATTAGCAATGTAACATCAAAAGTATAATTAGGATGAACCCAAATGGTTTGATTGTTTTGTACCTAATGTGCCACATTATTGTCATTTCAAAAAAATGCTCTACCTCCGCATTTTGTAATAATAGGCACAAAATGTATTAATGATACATGTGCAGGAAGTATTTTATTACATTTTGTGTTGGTTATTACATAATGTGGTTTTAAAATATTTTGAAGCCAGATTTTGCTACATTCATATAGATGTTACCACAAGAGGCATCTACAACAAATTAAAATGGGTTCTTATTTCTTAGCTGAAATTATCATTTCTGAAAATATGCACGCCACTCACAGGAAATTTCTACAGGCATATTTATCTTATTTTCAAGCCTTCAAGTAAAAAAATATTTTTGTAAATTATGTCTTCATAATCCATACCTTGCTGAAATGAACGTGAGGATGTTTGGTGTCCAAACTTAAGATGTTCCCCACAAAGGGGAGAGCCTTCGGTCCTGGAGGAAAGTTTGCTGGTTTCCGGTTCCTAATGAAGTCGGCTATCAAAAGGAAGAAAAACATGAACAAAAGAATCCCCTTGAGGTCCAAACTCAGAAAAACATTATAGAGCCACATGGTTGAAGATCCAAACAGGCGGCAGAAGAAGAAATGCCCTTTGGGTTTTCCACCCGCTGTTTCTATACAGTCTGTTAAGAATTGTCTGAAATATCTTGACTTAAGCAAGTCAGTGCTTGTCTGACTACTGAAACATACAAAGTTTCTGAGTTTCAGTAAAAAATAGGAGTTACATAATACTCTGTAGACCACTCCCACCTGCCTCTCCATCAACATCCGTTGTACATGCGTGATGTAACCAGCTGTAATCTCTCTCTCGTGGGATTTCAGGGTGTGTCTGCAATTGTGCTAAAATCCTTTGTGAATTTGAATTTGTGCATGAATTTTGGGGAAATATATAAGTGTTAGAGTGGAAATCCTTGATAAAATTTAATGTACAAAGCACTTTATTAGGCAGCTGAACGATGGACATTTATCTCTCTTTTTTTTTTTGTTTTACCTTTTTCCACACAGAAATTATACCATGTCCAATTTATTTAAATGTTCCAAAGTGCAAAACACATTGTTACTTCTTGAAATCTTGGACATATTTCTGTGTGAGTGACAAAGGAGAACCCTTACTCTCCAGCAGTTCATACATTATAATTCATAATAAGACAATGTTAACTCCACACAATAATAAATCTAATTTTGTTTAGGCAACAAAAGTATTACATGTTTCTATATTCAAATTCTTTTTTTTTATGTGGACAATAGATTATCCAATTCTCTCAAAAGCATTCCCCTTTTGTTAACAGTAATATATTGTGCTTTACACATGACTGGTACATGAACAATGTTCACGATGCAAATAATAATAAAAAATCTTTAAGTTACTTTAATGTAATCTAACAGATTACATGTTGTTAACGAAAGCAAAACGAACGAAACCAACAAAAGCAAGGCTGTTACAAGCCTTTAAAATTCTGATGCTTTTGATGGATCAGATAGACTCAAGAAACTGAAACAGCAGGTGTGAAAGAGGGGGCCCAATTTCATTTTTTTTGTCATGGGGCCCAAGATTCCTAGCGGTGCCCCTGGTGACAAACATTATGTGAGCTTTAAAATTAAGATCTGAGTCCATAACCATACCAAGGATTCAGGCATACCAAACAGCTTTTAATAGGTTTTTCTGGAGAGGAGGGAAACAAGTTGGTTGTCTCTTCTGCGATGAGATTAAGTTATTTATCCAGATTCAGAAAATCTTCCACTAAGTGACTGTAAGGAAATGTGGTTATGTGGCATCAGAAACGTATTGTTTCAGCAAACAACAAAAGTGGCCCAGGAATGGGTCCTTGAGGAACGCCACGTGTGACCTTTCTTTGTCCACATTCAAGGTTGCCAAACGACACAATGTAGTCTCAGTGCACCAAGTAAAATTTGAACACATTTATAAGTGGAAATTAATGCCTATTATTATGGTCTCTCAATAAAAATGCAGTGATCAGGTACAACACTGAGATCCGGTAATGTTTGGACAGACGTTTTTGCTGCATCACTGTTGAGATGTATGCCTGATTTTATAATTGCTGCTTCTGTGCTGCTGTTGTTGAAGTCCTGATTGGAAAGTACAAATACTTCGAAAAGCAGTAATTTGAAACACTTTTAAAACATTTTTGTGAGATCATCTATTACACACCTTCACCAGGGGTGCCAATGAGTTTGGAGTGTGGTGTATGACCAAGGAGTTTACCAATCTTTAAAATCCTAACAATATTTACAATTAAAAATGACAGACGTTTCATCTTTCTGCTTTATTAATTCAACACAGTGGGAAACATATCGAATTACATGCTTGTAAATCTTTACTTCACAATTTGATAAGTTGTCTTATTTTGTAATCAACTGGAGTATTTTAATGTCTTGTGAATTGTTTTTTGTCTGCCATCTAGGATTTCTTGCTCCTGAACTCCCAGTAGGAGTCAGCAGGTCACAGTATGTTGCATTGTTTGCTAATAACACATATTGTTACGTAAAACCATCACCCAGATTATAAAGTAGAGATGCATACAATCAGAGTCTTGCCGAACAAGAAGCACTGCTAAGACGTCTAAGAGCTTTTTCTACATTGTACTTATTCTTCTCTTGAGAACAAACAGTAATGGCGGATCTGTCAGCGAGCCTTAGCGGACACTTTGAAGGGGTGAGGTACGCGCGTCGCTCCGGTGATTCCTTCAGTGCTCAGCTCAACTCCATCAGGAACAGAGAAAGAAAATTTCTGCAGTAAGGCGACCAAAAACAGGAACAGCTCCATCTTAGCGAGGCCTTCACCAAGACACACACGTTTTCCTGCACAATGAACACAGACACATAAAGCATAACTATATATATTCTTGATTAAGTTATGTGGTTCCCAGTGGAAAGTTATTTTTTTAAAGCCAGTTTCTGACATCTTTTTTGCCAACTATTCAGATCTTATTGCACTTGTCAACTATGTACGTGCTTTCTCTTTTAAAATTGAGGAACTGGACTTAGATTAATTAGCTTTACCCTGTGGCTGGGAATGGGCTCCAGGGTCTCTGTAAAGACAGGGTTACTACTTCCTGTGCCTTGCTTTCTGAGGATCTTTGAATCACTTCCAACCTAAACCCTTTTTGTAAGACTGTACTTGCACTAAGTTTAGCAAAAAGTGAGGATATTTGAGTTTGGTTGATTATTATTCATCTGTTGTTAAAGCAACATCTTGTTTAGAAAGCCTTTTTATTTCCCTTTAAATAGTGCCACATGTAGTAATTCTTACATTTTGTGGTGATGCCAGTAATTCTGCTTAGGAAGTTTGGAAACTCTTGACTCAGAAACGTGTGTGCTGTACCTGCAGAGAACGGGAGGAATGCTTCTTTCTTCACAAACTTCCCATTGGCATCCAGGAAGTGTCCGGGATTGAAGGTGTCTGGAGTTTCCCATTCAGTTTTGTCAAACAGGACGGATGTCAACATGGGCATCACAGATGTTCCCTAAAAACATCAAAATTCACTAAATAGAACAAAGCAAAACTAGAAAAAACACTTTTACCTAAATGCTTTATTAGCTGCTCAGTAAATTTGCCTTTGGTATGAAGTAACCACCCAGAGTTGTATCCTTGGCAGCGACCCTGAATCCGTTCAGTGGAACAATGTTCCCCATCCTCTGGATCTCATGGATCACAGCATCAGTGTACGGCAGGTTCTGTCTGTCGGCCATGGAGGGCTGGCGACTCTGTCCGATCACTTTATCAATCTCTGCCTGGACTTTCTCTGTAACAACAAAGTCAGTTTTTGCTTACATCTCTCTCAGCCATATATGATTCAGCATATATGCAGCTATCTTTCTGTCAAATCTCCCCGGTCCTCGTCATGGTTCCACCTGTTCCTGCCTCACTAACAAACATTGATTCTGTTTTGCATCAGAGCTGGTCTCTGATGTTTTCTCCTTGAACTTTGTATCACTCCTACCTCAACTTACTCCTGTCTGTCTGTCCTTCATGTATTCAGTTAGTTTAAAATTAGCAACAGCATAAATATAAAAAAACAAACAAAAAAAGAAACAATGTAACAGTATGTAAGAAATAGGTTTTTACTAGGGGTGCACCGATTTATCGGAGCCAATCTTCCTAATTTTGGGAGATCGGTGATCAGCTGATTTTTACACACAGAGCCGATCTTATCCACCGATCTTATCTAGCTTGGTGAAAGTCTAAGAATCAACCACTGTCCTCTTTTGCTCTCTGGTGAGAAAGGTTTGACTGATAGACCGGCCCTCCAAGTCATATCTGCACGTTTACAATTAACAATAGTGACTCCACTGTTGCCAATTAAACGACTTTCTTACTATATTGAATAACATTTCAGAGAAAAAAATTGGTATTGGCCAAAATCGGAATTGGCAGGTTAAACTTTTTAAAAGATTGGTGATCGGCGAGCAACCAGAAAACTACAATCGATGCTCCTCTAGTTTTTACATTAGGTGAGTGAAATTAATCATGGTAACCACAGGTCAATGCTCTATCCAACCCAAACTTTTCTTTATTACAGTTGTTCAGAAATATTTATGAAACTGACATCCGTGCCATATGACCTGGAGCTTTGTGCTCAAGATAATACTTTATTGTTGTGTCATACAACAAAAAATGAATTGGGGCATTTTTACAATATAAAAAACATGCCAAATTTAAGCAAAGCTGTAATCACTTTAGAGAGCCGAGCCTTCCACTAACCTTGGACATCGGGATTTTTAATTAGGAAAATCAAAGCCCACAGCAGCGTGGTCGCTGTTGTTTCTGTTCCTGCTAGGAAGAGGTCAAGAGAGCAGAAAGCCAGGTTGCTCTCTGTGAAGCCCAGGTTGGAGTCTTTTTGCTGCACAGAAATGTACAAAAGACAAGTTGCTTAATGATGGCAGAATGAAATGGGATGTGTTTGAGAGTGAAATAACTCTGATTGGTTACATACGTTCTCCATCTCAATGAGAAAAGAGTCAATGTAGTCTCTAGGGTTGTTGTGGTCCAAATCCTTCTTGTGCTCTTGTATTTCCTCATGAAGGAAATCTTGTATGCTGGTGTAAATCTTGAAGATTTTGTTGTGAGGACCTGGCAAATATTTCATCACGCTGGGGAATGCCTGATAGAGCTGTTTGAAGACAAAATAAAAAGATGGCAATAAAGACAAATATCACATATCCTCTTTTATAATACACCTCTCACATCGCGGTATGTGACACACAGTGGTCCTCCATCGGGGTTATTGAACTTACTTCGCCCCAAATGCTCCCCTCCAGCCAAATCACCTCAGACATGTACTTCAGCATCGTCTGAAACTTGTGGTCAGTGTAGTCGTATCTTTTCCCCATGACAAGCTGGCAGATGATGTTGGACACAGCGTTGTTGAAGAGGCCGGCAGGGCTGAAAAGTTTACCTGATGAAGAGAAAGGCCCGGTTCAAAAAAGAGCCAAGGTGTGATGTATTTCACAGTGAATGTAACCCACCTTTCTCACTCTCTATTTCCTCCTGCAGGTGTCGGATCTCCTCACAGATGCTGAGCTCCAGCATGTTCTTCCCCAGACCAAAGTTACGTAAGGTAGCCAAAGCAAAACGTCGCTGTCTCTTCCATTTTTCACCGTTGCTCAAGAATAGACCAACTAGAAATGAGCATGCAGGCATGAAAATGTTAAAGCCTCATATAACCCATGTCTGTCCAACGAAACCAAAATGTTTCCACACCTGAGGGCTCATCGTAAAACCTGTCAGCGACTGCATTGTACGGCCGGTCCACAAAGTTCTCAGCTTGCGTAACAATGGCCTCTTTCACCATCTTGTGGCCGCTCACAATCACCAACGTATCCCAGCCGAGGCGGACTCTGAAGACGCTGCCATAGAGGTCAGCCAGCTGCAGAGAATGTAACAGGTTAGTATGTACGGTGTCTTCTAGACACCCAAACAGTTATCGACTTCATTCTTTCCATTTTTTTAATATGTGGTGTTAAAGGACATTTTATAGGTAACAGCAACAACAAAAGGGCCTCCAATCATTGCACTTATCACCACTGTGTTTTAATATTTTTTGCCAGATGTGACAAGATGTACAGTTTACAAAGGGATTCCACTTTGTCTTGTCAGTATACAATATTTTTCTCCAAACTCTTGGGTGTTAAGATAGTTTGCTGTAAATGTAAGTCCATTTTCCTCCACTGAAGTTTTTTCTAGATGCTGTTTTTGAATCTTAACTGAGGAAATTGTTGCCTGCAGTATTTTAGTTGTTGATCTGGGTCCTTATGTGATTCCATGAATAAATTAGAGATTCACTTTATGAGAAAATTTAGTGGACTGTCATTGATGTATCTTTCCAAAAAAAAAAAAGAAAACTAGTTAATTACAGTTAATTAACCAAGAGGTAAGTTAATTTTTCCTCTGAGTTATGCTTATCTTAGAGGAAGATAAGATAAGCACAAATTTAATCTGTGATGATTTGATCACAGATGAAATCATCACTTTACCACATTTTTATGTATTCAGGTTACCTTTTTCCTTAAATTTAATCATTTGAAAAATTTTAATGTGGCAAATTGACGAACAACAATCCATCCATCCATCTGTACACCCTTGTCCCTAATGGGGTCGGGAGGTGCTGGTGTCTATCTCCAGCTAACGTTCTGGGCGAGAGGCGGGTTCACCCTGGACAGGTCGCCGGTCTGTTGCAGGGCAACACAGAGACAAACAGGACAAACAACCAAACACACACACACCTAGGGAGAATTTAGAAAGACCAATTAACCTGACTGTCATGTTTTTGGACTTTTGGAGGAAGCCGGAGTATTGACGCATGCACAGGGAGAACATGCAAACTCCATGCAGAAAGACCCCAGGCCGGGAATCAAACCCAGGATCTTCTTGCTGCAAGGCAACAGTGCTACCAACTGCATCACTGTGCAGCCCTTGACAAACAACAAAATATGTGAAAATTTTTTTAACGCAATGTATTTTTACTGTGAATTTTAAAAAAAGAAAAAATGAGAAGAAACTGCAACACCTATTTGCTTGGTTATGTATCTACCCATTCTTTCCTTAGTTAATATTTAACTTCTGTCATTTTTTTTGCCAGCCCCGTCTTCTCAACCTCCTTAAAGCGTAATTCAACTACTGAAATTCTTTAATATATTATTTGATTTCCGTCATCCACCCTAGAAATGGGGGCGGTTCTCATCAGAGCAGCCCTTTGAAAATGTTGTAAAAAGAACATTTAGAAACTTTAATATTTCACAGCAGAATTTATCATCAGTAGGAATGTTTGAATCCCACAAAGAAGAGAGAAAGATATCAGGACACCTGAAAACAACCTTTTAATTCACGTTTCACAATGAATTTAGCCAAACAAAGATACAACTTTAGACAAAGCAATACCTTGGTGAAATAAACGTGTGGATGCTTGCTGTCCAAAGTCAAGATATTTCCCACGAAGGGAAGAGCTCTTGGTCCTGGAGGAAAGTTTGATGGTTTCCTGTTCTTCAGGTAATCAGCTATCAGAAGAAATGATAAAACAAACAAAAAAAGCCCCTTCAGGTCAAAGCTCAGCAAAAAATTATAAAACCACATGGTTAAAGCGCGCAAAAACGGGCAGCAGCAGAAAAAAATACGCTTATCTTAACAGTCTTCTTGTTTTTGTAATGTCTGTTTACAGTCAAAGTCTGCAGCGTCGGCCGCCTGGCAGGCAACTCAAACTCACAGCACGCCTTAGACTGTGCAAAGGGGAAAGTGGTGTAAATGTTGCAGAGCGTACCTGCATGCCCAGCCCTTTGCCAAGCCTAACCTTTGTAATCCATGGAAGATAAAACCTACTTTTATCTATCCCTGTTTAGAGTTCAGACATTGTGATAATGGATATTTAATATGATGGACGCCAACATAAAACAGCATTATTGGCTTCACTACAGTCCTCTGTGTCAAATGAAGTTCCTCCGTTCTTGACTTGCTTGTCTGTATTTAATAAGAATGAAAGTTTTGGAAGGCTTCCTGTCGGCATCTCCCCTAATTCGTCTGCCAGTTTGTGCACTTTTGAATCCTCCACCTTCGCTACTGATTGTGAAAAAACAAAATCAGAGATTAGCTGTTGACAGGAAAGCAGAGCCAGGCCCAACGACACAAAGTGCACCAGTGGCAAAAGGCACCCAGGAGATTTACTGTGCAGGAGTTTCAACAAGCTGGAACTTGAGAAAACTGGAGGAATGTCAGGCATGTGCCTTCAAAAATCATTCACTGTGTTTTATTTGACAGATCGACACTAAATACTCCAAAATTGTGAAGAGAATAGAAAAATACATACATGGCAATTAAACCAGCTGCAAATAAAAACATTTGTACTACGTGATTTTAGGTTTGGGTGTCAGATTGATTGGGTCTAATTTCATATTAGTCAACAAATGGCATCACAAAGAAAGAGGAAGGTCACAGTAAAAGATTTGAGCAAGTTAAAATTAGGGTAAGACTATACACAAGCTATGTGAATTATGCACTATATACTATATACATCTTAAGCTTTGAATGTCACATATCAACCCAAACTGGAGAGAGTGTGCGAAATTAAAGCTTGACAGAGTTGAATGCAAAATGCTCGGAGCTAAATATAGAAGATCCCTGGAGAAAAAACTGTCAGAAAGCTCCAGAGGACCAGGAAGGAGTTTCACCTTTCAGCAGGACCTAAACATAACACCAAAGCTACAAAGTTTTAGATCAAATCATATTCATAAGCTAGAATGGCCAAGTCAAAGTCCAGACATAAATTCAAGTCAGAATGCTTTCACAACAAGCTCTGCATCCAAACTGACTGAGCTTGAACTATTTTACAAACAAAAATCTGATGAGAATCAGATCTTTAGGTGTGCAATGGCATTAAAGACCTAATCTGAAAGGCTTGGAGCTGTAATTAAAGCCGAAGGTGATCGGCTCAAAGGGACTGGAATTGGAGACGACTACATTATTATTTTAATTAAGCTGAAGCTAAACGTTTGGCAGTCTCACGGTCAAACTGGAAAGACATGAGTTGTGCTTTACAGGGCTATTATGTGGAGCTTAACTACACACAGGCACATGATGACTGTGCAGAAAAATCTCCCAGCCTCTAACACAAATATTATTCAGCAAAATCACATAATTTGTCAAATATTGTCATAAGATAAAAGAAACTGACAGTTTTTTCCCCCCTTTTTCTTCTCTTACTTTGTTCTTTGAGCTGAACTGTTGTCACTTATTGGTAATGCAAAAATTGTCTGACAAATGAATCACCATTTAAAGACTATGAATCTTCATATTCTAAGCACTTTATTACATTCCAAGATTGAAAAGTTTATCTTTCGGCATCTTGCAACATTCTCCCTTCTCTCTTTGGTTTGATGTTAAGCTGTTAATACAATTGTCTTGAAATGAGAGGAACATGAAACATCATCTGCAAATTACAATCTAAATACTTCCCAAAATGCTCTTATCAAACTTCCTCGCTCAATATTTTTTTTTCAGTTTTATTTTTTAACATTCTCCAAATTACTGTTAAAGCGAACACTAGATTGTGCTTACGTGACCCCAGAACACAAAACACGTATCATGATTAATTGCTTTGCAGACCGCTGAACATTGCTCTCATGCAGCAGCAAATCTGAGTCATTTAAAGATACAGAACCAACTTCACAGAGCTGCTTGTGTAGCATGACTAAGATATGTTTTTCATGTACAAGAAGAATATATTTTTCACAAACTTACAGGGATGTAGGACAGATTAATTAAGCACCAAGGCGATGCATCGTAAACTTTTCTGGCTCAACACATATGAAGAAATCCCATGTTACTAAGGTTTTTATGTCAAAAAACAAGTAGAGTTTTGATCCACGTATTTTTGTGTTTCTTCTATTAACACTTTCAACTACCAAATGTTATCATATTTAGTCAAATTCAGTAAGGCTTTATTTCAGTAAATTACGAGGATTTCCTGCGTACAGCCAATAAAAAACCTGACATTTATGATTGAAGACATCATCAGACCAATACAAACATTTTTAATCATTGTTGTCCCAATGAGAAGTACGTGAAACACATGCTAGCGCGGCACAGCCAGGAATCTGTACTCCTCAGGGGAATGAGTGAAGCCCATCACGCCCTCCAGGTTGGGCATTTCTCCTGGAACCGGGGCAAAGGTGAAACGTTGCAGCAAAACTGAGAAGAAGACGAAGAGCTCCATTTTGGCCAGGGGCTCCCCCAAACACATACGTTTACCTGCGTTGAGAAATGGGACATGCTTGATCAGCATATGCCGTAGCATATTGTACATGTGCATTTATTTTTGATGACGAGCTTAAAAGTGACGTCAGTGCATCTTTTGGTTTTCTTAGGAAGGTGGCGATTGGATCTGGGGCAGAGCCACGTAGAACTATGTTCATAAGGTAAGTCAATAAAATCTGTGGGATTCTAAAATTAATTGGTGACGATGTTTCCCTCCATTTTATACATTTAAAAACAACAGGAACATGCTAAAAAATATATTTCAGTTGTGAAAGAGCCATTTAAGTACCAACGTGACTGTTTGACCCGTCAGTATTTAGTTTTGTTTCATTTGTGATGAGAATTTTCACATAGAAACATTTATTTGAAACTTCAAAATTGACTCTTCTGTATCTGATTCAACCTCCAGTCCACTTTAAATAACAAATATCAACTGAACATATAGATTGTTAAACTGAACTGACTGTGCTTTACCGCTTCTGTCAAGATTTTCATCACAGATTTTAAAATGTTGCTCATCTAAGTTAGTTCATATGCCAAAAAAGAAAACAATTAAATAGCCTTTTTATCACTCAAATGAACAGCTAACTTCAGTGTTGTACTCTTCTACGGTTTGTGGAGCAGACAGACAACCTCACATTTCCAAGTGAAACATTTAATACTTTAATGTCCTCAATTAGGTTGGTAAAAAGAGGGAACTCTGGAGAGAATATTGTGCAGAAACAGAGGAGAGCGAGCTTCAAACAGAAAACTTGCAACCAACCTGCTGAAAACGGCAAGAAAGCATCTCTCTTGACAAACTTGCCCTCTGAATCCAAGAAATGCTCGGGATTGAAGACATCTGGAGTCGCCCACTCATTCTTATCAAACAGCACAGATGCCAGGATTGTAGTCATATATGTTCCCTGAACAGCGAGACATTTTTCAGACGTCAGCGGCTAACCAACGGTTTCATCACATAAAATTTTGTTTTAACTGAGGTCCGTATTCTCCTACCTTAGGAATGAAGTATCCTCCCAGTGTTGTGTCTTTACTCGCCATTTTAGGAAATCCCATGGGAACGATATTTCCCATCCTCTGAACCTCGTGGACGACGGCGTCGGTGTAGGGCAAGTTCGGCCTGTCGGCCATGGTGGGCTGACGAGACTGCCCGATCACTCTGTCTATCTCTGCTTGGACCTTCTCTGAGAAAGGACGGAAGAGGGAAAAGAGCATTGAAATCTAACACCATTTTTGGTCTTAGTTGGGATATTTCAGTTTCGTAACGAGCCGCTGACCCTGTATCTCTGGGTAGTGCAACATGAACACAAGGGCCCAGCGCATTGTGGTGGCAGTGGTTTCTGTTCCAGCCTCAATGAGGTCAAGAGTGCTAACCAGCAGCGTTTCAGTGTTGAAGCCAGCCTGGGGATCCTCTTTTTTCTAACAAGACATCAAAAAATATCAGAATTTAATCTCATTACACCAAAAGCTCTGCTAACATTGCTCACTTTAAACGTAGTTGTGCATAATTCAGATAGCTTGTGTGCAGTTTCTCTTGCCAGTGATCAATTTCTTCTAAGGGTTTGGCTTTGCTGACAAATTCGACTAACTCAAGATGCCAAAGATGAAGCATGGCTTAAAGCTAGCAGGGAACATTTACACCATTGTTAATGTTTTAGCAATGTAGAGACGCCAGCAGACATGCAGCATGTACAGCCACAGATAAGAGACAGCTGTCTTTTTGTTTTTGACTGTCTCCATGGCTATTTTTTAGTTACTTTTTCGTTTTGATTTCTTGATGAACATGTGGAGACTAACACCACCCATTTGGTCAGTACCAGACATGGTAACATTGGAGATGTAGCACCGCCTGGTGGTTATTGCTGACCAAGGATTGTAGAGAGATTTCTTTAATTTATTTCTTTGCTGCTTATGCCTTAGTTGAATTTAGATGCTCCCAGCGCCTAAAAGCAGTTTCTTCCCAGAAAACGTATTCATAAAAGATGCAAAATAGAATTGTGTTACATTATATATTGTGAATAATTTACGAAAAGACAACCATTACTTTTTACCAGATACTTTTAGTACTTATGTTGGTTTATCAGTGATTGGATGGACTATTGGATCTAATAAATTATGTTAATGAATATTACAACATAATAAAATGTTATTAGGTTCATCTGTTCAACTTTTTATCTCTACTAGTCAAATGACCAATCACATGGCAGCAACTCAAAGCTTTTCAGTGTTTGGTCAAAACTGTGTGACTTAAGTCTCATGTTGTATGAATTTTTCACCTTCTCCATCTCTGACAAGTAGACGTCGATATAATCCCGAGGATCGTCTGGATTCCACTCCTCTTTGTGCTTCTCTATCTCTTTTTCCAAAAAGACCAGGATCTTCCTGTAGTTGGCATGCACAGTCTGGTGAGGCCCCGGCAGGTGCTTCATCAGTCCAGGAAAGGCGTCAAACAGCTGTTGATGGGACAGACTCTCAGATCAGCTGCAGGCCAGCCAGACAGAGTTTCCTTTCAGTGGATAGAAAAGAATACCTGAGTCCGAAGGGAACCAGCAAGAATAACGGCTTCGTTGTCCAGCTCCAGGACTTCCCGATAGCTTGGGTCCGAGTACTCAAATCGATGTCCGAAGACCACAGATGAGATTATGTTACTCACGGCGTTTGTTAAGATGTAGTGGGGGTTAAATGGCCTTCCTGGAATTATTGAGAAATAACATTTAAATGAGCGTAAATCATAATTCTTTCACTGGTTTTGGTTAAAGTCTGCTTACCTTGCTCATCATTGAAGGCTTCGCAAAGAAAGTTGGACTCCACTTCTATGTACTTTTCTAAAGTTTTCTGTCCCTCTCCAAAGTAGCGAAGGTGAGAGTTGGCGAACTTCCTCTGTTTCTTCCACAAGTACCCATTACTCAGAGCTATACCTGTGATAACATCACATCAGAGTATTTTTAAAATACGTTTTCAGCACAAATATTCGTGCTGGCATTTTCAAATAAATGAACAATAAACTGCATAGGGTCTGTGTAAAATAGGTTGTGTTGCCCTAGTTTAAACTGGTGACCTATTCAGCATCTCCCAATGTCTTTCTCCCAAGATCTGTTAGGCATAGGGACAAGCTAGCATGAAAATTGACCAAAGACAATGTTTTTTAAGCAGAGAATAATAAATTAACACACTTGTTTAGCTACTCACCAAGGCCCTTGAAGGTAACGTGAAAAAGGGGAACAATGGGCCGATCAACGAAACTGTCCAGCTGGTTGACAAGAGCCTCTTTGACCATCTTGAGTCCAGAGACAAACACCAGCCTTTCACTACCTTTTCTCACGCTGAACACAGGACCGTACTCCTTTGAAACCTACATGTAAAAAACAAATTCACATCGAGAAATGAAGATAATGATGATTCAGGAAAATATAGGCAGTTGTTTACCCAGTTAAGATGTAAAAACCTTCAAAGCTAGTGTACATGATTTTAAAAAGCCACAACCAATTAAGGTTAAAGTTTAGTTTAAATTTGAAACTCAGTTTTGGGAAACTTTTGGAATCACAACATGGCTTTCGTGGTTATTCCTTCCTATAAGTGAACACCATATTTCATAAACACATTCTTCCCTGTGATTAAAAGCATAAAACCAACTGTACAGTTCCACACACTCTTGTTTGGAGACGTGCACTGACATGCCCCTATATAAACAAGCATTCTCGTTCACCTTATCCATTGTTTTGAAGTCCAACGGCGTGAAGATGTTTCCTACAAAAGGTGCAGCCCAGGGTCCGGGTGGAAAGTTAGAAGGCCTCCCGTTTTTCACAACATCAAATATCAGCAGGAATACAAAGCCTAAGAGAAGCCAGCCGGTAAAGTCCATGCAATCAAAAAGAGCTTGGAAAATCATGGTGAAGAAAATAGTAAGAATGGCCCAGCTAAGATGAAAATTGAGCTTGTTCTTGCAACTTGTTCTGTGCAGAGTGGGCTAAGACAGGAAGGCAGATGTCGAGGGAAAAAGAAAAAAAAAACTGGCTCCAGTGGAGTTATGTAACACTGGTGGCCTCTCTGGACCCATTAACAGGAATAAACACGGCCAGAGTTGAAAATGTTCCAGACAACTGCAGATTGGAAGAATGTAAACTCCCCCGGGGTCAGTGGGAGGTCCTAATAACTTAACCAATTTGTGAAGGAAAAATGTATTAACAATGTTTAAATAAATTTGAATGTACACTTTATGATGTTTTTATTAAAGGTTTGCACTCAGTTGCAGCTCAACAGGACATATGCTCTTCTGACCCTCCGCAAATAAGTTAAGAACAGGGTGTTCAGCAGTTAGAAATGTTAGACATGGCTAAGGTGATAAGCCTATTTTGTAGAAGTTCAGTTACTAGTATCTGTTTAGCCATCAGCAGAGAGGCCTTTTTGGATAAACGCCTAGAGTTGAGCTGTGAATGTGTATGCAACCCTGCTCAACTGAAACTTACAGATAAGTAACTTATAGATTTTTGCCTGACACTTGAGCCAGGGGGTGTGGCTACGTAACGTGTGATGTATCCTATGTAGATGAGGGGACGTTCAGCCCCAAGTCAGAACTCATCCGATTCTCACTGAGATGTGAGCTTTGTATGTTTTCTCCATTTGCAAATGTTAATTAAAACTCTGTTTGTGTTTTCCTAAAGCTGAAGTTTGGTCTCGAATTTTGTGCAACTTAACCAATTAGTTTTGGATAACATGTTTTATTATGGCAACTTTTTATTTTTTAGAGAGTTTTTCAAGTCAATCATGTAAAAGCTGAAGCTTTTCGCACAATCATTGGCAAATACAAAAAAATAAAAAAGACATGACGATAGAGAAAAGGGTTAATTCCAGCGCCGTCATAAAGAAAAGAAGTCCAGGGTGCAAATTAGTGCTGCTGCTTTGCAGAAAGAAAGTCCGTGGTTTGAATCCTATCCTGGTGTCAGGACGATCCATACCATGGTACTGCAACAAACATGATTAAAATATACAAAAATATTTTTCTTAAATAAATGTTTTTCACATGGCTGAATACAATCTGAACAAATACACATCAGCCCATCACTTTTCTGCACCAATTTCCAGAAAAGTCAACTTGGCTGTAAAATGACAAGAGTCTAATCCGTTGGATCAGGTTGCTGGTCTGTTGTCTAAATAACAACAACAACAACAAAAACAACAACCCAACACAATCAAACAGTCTCACATAGGCTCCTTAATGTGCTACAACACGTACAGGATCTTAAAAACAGGCAACAAGACTCTAAAAAAGGAAATAAATAAAAAAGAAAGCCATGGAGAATATATAAACCTCACACAGAAAAACCAACAGAGCCTCGGTTCAGACAAGAAAACTTCTTGATTTTAGGTGATTTTCCTTGTGTGACCCAATGAAAAGAGACACATTATCGGAATATTGTTTAAAAAAATTGTTTTTCAGATGCCCTGAAAGGCCCCATTATGGCAAAAACTGCACATCCAGAAGAAATCTTATTTTACCAAAAATTAAATAACAAAAATGTGAACAGCAGAAATGTATTCTCTTTGTGCGCTTTCTGTAAATCTCCTTGCTAAAAGATTTGCTGAAGTCCTAGTAGTAGGACTTCAGCCTGTAGTGATCTCTTGGACTAAAGCCGACCCAAAATGCACCTGTCACTTATAAAAGTGCAGAAATGCTTTTATTTTGAAAGCTATACACACTCTGTAGTATACTCTCATAACCCGCCTGACTGACCTTTAGTTGTAGTAGAACAGTCAAGCGATGGAGGCAGTACAGCACGTTCTGGGTTTAGACTGGCTCGACACCAGGGCTATTTTAATTTTTATTTTTGTTTTTCTGCTGCTGAGCGACGTTTTGAAGAACTGGAAACCAAAAAACTTTCCTCCTGGACCGCTGGCTCTTCCATTTATTGGAGATCTTCACCGCATCAAACCTGCAAGACTTCACCTGCAGTTCTCAGAGGTGGATCACAGACTGCTGGCATAGGCAGAAGAGACATTACAATCATTTATGTTTTTCTACGTATATTTTAATGGAATAATGAAACTCATAATGTGGAACTAAAGAAGTTTGGCTTATTACTATATAGCGATATAGTAATATTTTATGGACTAAAATTGGCATTTAAATATAATTTTAAAAAATATATAAACACTGAAGAAAATTCAGAGAAAATGCTAATGAAACATGGACCATCATCTGCAGATTGACTTGATAATATTGATATAATATTATTAAAATGCCAAATGCTTTGGAGAAAAAAATTAAAACTCAGCATAGATAAGAGAAAAATATTGGTTGCAGCTGTCTTTTGACACAAACTGATTTGAAACCTTTATGGTTGCTCAATCATTTCTGTGTCACTCCTTTTATAGCTTATTGATAAATGATACATGCGATGTTTATGCCATAAAAAATAACATCTAAGACATATTTCTTAAAAAAAAAAGGCAGGGGCTGTTTTTGTAGAAATGTATTTACTTGAAATCCTTTTTGTAGGTAGTTGTACTCTGACATTTGAACTTAAGGGGCAGGTCCATTCTCTGTGGATTTGTTTACTCTGCGCTATTCAGCTGCCATCATGTTTGTAGGAAGAAGTAATTATTCAAGTGGGCCTGAAAAACACTGCAGCAAAATCCTCATTAGTTCTCTTTCTTCAGCTTGCAGAGAAGTATGGAAACATTTTCAGCCTTCACATCTTTGGGGGCAGAGCTGTGATCATTAATGGCTACAAACATGTGAAAGAGGCGCTGGTCCAAAAGGGAGAAGACTTCATGGATCGCCCCTCCATTCCACTGTTTTCTGAGTTTTTTGAGAATAAAGGTATATTTATATATTTACACTTGCATCGTGGATATAGTTCTTGAATATCGGACAACCCAAACTTAAACATTGACGCTTTTTTTTCCTTTTGCCATTAGGTCTTGTGATGTCTAATGGTAATCCGTGGAAAGTACAGAGGAGGTTCGCTCTTCATACGTTGAGAAACTTTGGTCTGGGAAAGAAGACAATGGAGCGATACATCCAGCAGGAATGCCAGTATCTCACTGAGGCTATCTCAGAACAGCAAGGTATCCACAAAGATTTATTTTCACACTTAAATTGTGTCCATACCATTTTTATGTTAGACCAGGTATCTTGGTAAGCCGGTGCAAACTGTGTGTATAGTTTCCTGTACTTGGAAGATATGAATGCCACCTGGTGTGGCCCTCTGCTGCTGCAGACCCTCTGCTGCTGCAGGCCCTCTGCTGCTGCAGGCCTGCTGCTGCTGCAGGCCCTCTGCTGCTGCAGGCCCTCTGCTGCTGCAGGCCCTCTGCTGCTGCAGGCCCTCTGCTGCTGCAGGCCCTCTGCTACATCCTGTTATGGATGCTGAGAGACACTGAGAGATGATTGTGCTCAAAATCAGACAGCGGTTTCTGAAATACCCCGGCCCATTTCCCCAACAGCAGCAATCGTGCCACTTCCAAGTCACTTGACACCCTTTTCTTGACCATTACGATGCTTGACTTAAACTTCATCAAGTCATCTTTACCGCAACTACAAGCCTAAATGGACGGAACTGTAGTGATTTGAAATGTGTGTGAAACCCTTTGCTACTTTAGCTTTTCATCACTATCTGAATTTTTTTCACCTTCTGTTGATCTTGTGAACTTAAACTGATGAACCTTTCTTGCTCCCCTGATGCTTGAGATTTTTACAGTATTCATAAAACTCTGTAAAAGTGTTATTGATTTCTATTAGGTCTACTGTCAGATCTCTTGAAGAAGCTGTCGCACGTGACTGTTTTCTTAATTTACCAAGCTTTTTCTACCTTTTCAGATATTCATTCTTTTAACAAAAGACCTTCATTCTTTTCATTCTCCACAGGTAAGGCGTTTAATGGCCAGGCACTGATCAACAACGCCGTGTCCAACATCATCTGCTGCTTGGTCTTTGGGAGTCGATTTGAGTACAACGACAAGCATTACCAGACTATCCTTAAGTACTTCAACGATATAATCCTCTTACAGGGAGGTTTGTCAGTTCAGGTACACCTTCTCTCTAAAAACACATCGCTTTTATTTACAAAATTGTCCGCATGCAATTCTTGAGTATTTTATACTGCAGCCATAGACAGTGAAGGTTCTTTGAATGTATCCAATCAACTTAAGAAACACTGGAGGATCTATTATATTTTTATTTATACACTTGAGGTTACATTGAAATTATTTTAAAACTATTTCCACTACGTTCTTCTTTCTCTTCAGATTTTCAACTCAATGCCCGGGTTGATGAGGTGGATCCCTGGACCACATAAAAAAATATTCACGCTCTTACAGAAGCTGCTTGACTTTGTAGACATTCGGATCAAGGAACACAGAGAGAACCTCGACCCGTCATCTCCAAGAGACTACATCGACGCCTTCCTCATAGAGATGGGAGAGGTGAGTCTTCTGTTCGCTCTCAAATATCCTCCGCACATGGTAAACAGATTCTTGCAGCTGCCTCTGGTGTCTTTGGTAGAAAGAGGACAAAGATTCTGGTTTTGATCTCGTCAACTTGAGTGCTTGCACTCTGGACCTGTTCGGTGCTGGAACTGAAACTACAACCACCACGTTGCACTGGGGGCTGTTGTACATGATCTACTACCCTAAGATTCAAGGTTAAGTATTATCTATAATTACCTTTAAATTTATATGGTTTGTACTTTCTCACTCACAAGGAAAAGCATTTCTCTGTCTCTGTGCAAAAACTCATATTTTATCCTGTTTTCTGTGTCTTCAGAGCGGGTCCAGGCTGAGATAGACGCCGTGATCGGTCCATCCAGGCAACCCGCGGTGACCGACAGAGAGAACATGCCCTACACTGACGCCGTCATCCACGAGATACAGAGGATGGGGAACATCGTCCCACTGAATCTCGCACGACTTGCAAACAAAGACACCACTTTGGATAAATACTTCATCCCAATGGTACAGTTTAAAAAAGTTACAGATAAAAAGTTACTGACATCTATTCGCCTGGAAAGGGTTAAAAAGCCATTTTTAAGATTTGTGGATCTCAATGAACCACAATGAGAATCATATCTACGCATAGGAGGTAACTTAAAGCAGAGGTGAGCCCACCCAGGAGAGGCTGCTTCACAGAGCGAGGTAGTAACTAGTTACTTTTACTCAATTACATTTACTTGAGTAACTTTTCTGAATAAAAAGTACTTTCAGAAGTATTTTTTAACTATGCTGTGCTTTTTCCTTTAACTTGAATAATTTTTTTATGACGTATCACAAATTTTACTTGAGTAACATTTCTGTATTCTCTACCCACTGTGAGTAACTTCACTAAACGAAGAAAAAACACGTTTTAACTAAAAACCAAACCAAAAAAAGTTAAATAAGTTTTTTTATTAAAAGAAACTGAATAAATTTACTTTTGCCTAATTTTATTTTTTGGTACTAATATGAATTATTGTTATTTTCATCCTTAAAATACAAGAATTTCCACTTTTTGATTCATCTGATGATATCATATTAAAATTATTTAAAATCCATCCATCCATCCATCCATCCATCCATCCATCCATCCATCCATCCATCCATCCATCCATCCATCCATCCATCCATCCATCAACCAAATTTGATCAACAAAGATTAAATAAATTAAATTAGTTTATTTGTTTCTTCTTTTCATCAAGACTTATTTTATTCAGTTTAGGGAAAGTTTAAAATTAATGTTAGCATTTTATTTTATTGAGCAGCTATATCTAATTATCTTTGGCACATCATTGGAAATGAACATTTCATCTTATAAAATTAAAAACCTTAAAATAATCACTGATGAATGTAGAGTAGGGATCAGACTTGTCTCTGTTTGTCTGCAGGTTATGAACTCATAAATAATGTTATTGATCCTTTTTACTGATATTTCTAATTCTCAGGGAACCATGATTTTGCCTACGCTTCACTCTGTCCTCCATGATGAGTCGGTGTGGGAGACGCCACACACCTTCAACCCTCAGCACTTCCTGGACCAGGACGGTAAATTTAGGAAGAGAGACGCCTTCATGCCTTTTTCTACAGGTGAGTCGTTTGTTTTGGTCCTTCAAAGTTGAACTTTCTTCTACTTCCTGTAAAGTCTTCGAAATACACAAACTGACAGACCAAAAAATAATTACTGGTTCTTGTAATCAGTTTAATTTCATAGATGAACAATTGAGAAACTTTGTGGTCAATTTTTGTTCTGTTTTTTTTCTTTGTGTGCGGTCCGGCAGGGTTGCACTGACCCTGTGTGCGCTTTTATGAGTTTTTTTTTCTTTTTTTTTAATGTATTGTTTTGGAAATTGATGGTTTGATGGGACAACATCCCTGCTACCACACTGTCTGACTGTGACATTTTCTGCATAGCCTTATTAGATGAAGTTGGTTCTGGGTAAATTCCTTCATTCACCAATTCAAAACGGTGTTCATTGAATTGGTAGACAACTATTCATCCCAAAACATTTTTGTACAAAACAATAATAACTTTATCAGTAACAGTAAAGGATCAAAATGACAAACACGCACCAATGTCTCGCTCTCTGCTGAAGCAGTCTAAAGGAACAATTGGCATCTCGGTTTCCTTTTAAAGCTTCTCACAGTTTTTGTCCTTCCTCTGACTTTTTTTAAGCTCCTCACTGATGCTGAAGAAAGTTAACTTTAAGGCTTCCTCCCTCAGTAACAACTTACACGTTGTGAGTTCACTGAGCAGAAAAAGCCACTATTGTCAGGTTTCCCATCAGTCACCACACTGAGCTGATCCAGCTAAAATTCATCTGAAACAGGAAACCATCTGTTTAGCATCTCCAGGTTTATTTTTATTTGTTTCTAAATGGTAAACAGTCTAAATGTCAGCTGAGGCCTTTCTGTGTCGAGGTTAGACATTCTGCTTCTGCATATGTGTGTTTCTGGGCTCTCCAACTTCTTTCCACAGGTCAAAACAGGCTAAATTGTGAATCTAAATAGCCCTTAAGGTTGAGAGTGAGTCTGTGTACAGGTAATTGTCTTGTTCATAACTGTGTGAAGACCTGCTAAAGACGGGCGCCACGCAGTCAGAGACGTCGACGCTTGGTTTTACACAACGCAGTCGCCATTAACGTTTCCTATTTGTAACTCCTTCTCTTCAGTGTCCATGTATTGATTCAGTTTTATGATAAATGTTTCAATATATATTTTAAAGTTCTAGTAAGACAGCTGGAAAACCCTCCTGAAAATGGTTCAGTTGGAGGGGAGTATCATATCATGATCTCAGTAAGAACCAGAGAATCCTAAGTAGCTACGTAAAGCAAATAGAAAGCTCTGAAAAATAGCAAGTGTGTGCAGGACCTTTGTTTACATTATGCCAAAGTAAATAGAAGGAATGAAGCTCAGCAAGAAAAGATTAAACACCAGATTGTGTTTTGAAAGCGAACATCTGGACACACTTAAGATTTCGCAAGTTCACCGGGACGCGAAAACTAAACTAAATGAGTCACGTCAGATGATCGGCATTAATTAGTTACTTTGGTAGCAAAACAAATATACGCTGTAGATACACTGATCTATTATCTGCACACTCAACAAAAAGTCTAACAATTAGTCAATGATTACCAAGCCAACGTTGCTCCTTCTGTTATGGATAACAACCAAAAATGGAGTAATTTTCATAGGACCTTGAGTTTGAGTTTTACCCACTGCTGATCCTACAAGCACTCATATTTTAGCTACAAAATCCCCCATTTAGCAGTAGGGGGTGCAATTCAGAGCCTTCCGGCATGCAACTTCACCTGATGACCTCTCACCGTATTTTGCAATGTTCTACTTTTTCACAGTGTGACGATAAACCTTGTCTCCTGCATTGTTGATTTCCAGGTAAGCGTGTGTGTCTGGGGGAGCAGCTGGCCAGGATGGAGTTATTCCTCTTCTTCACCTCCCTCCTCCAGAGGTTTAAGTTCTCAGCTCCACCTGGAGAGCAGCCCAGCTTGGAGTTCAAACTGGGAGCGACTCGCACTCCCAAGCCTTACCGCCTCTGCGCTACACCTCGCTGAGCTGAGCTGAGCTGAGCACAGCCTCTCTTTTCTTGTATTACATTGGTCAAAGAAACAACTCTGTCAGCTGTCAATCCTCTGAACATTAAAATTAAACAGTGCAGTGTCTCTTTGTTATATAAAAAAAACAGTGTTATATCTCTTTATGTAAAATCAGCTTAACAATTTACAATTTGTCCTGAAAATTTGTTGATTGAAAAACATCACAGTTTCATGGCTTTACAAATAAATGGTGTTGCAGTGTGTTGTATTCACCTGAATATTTTTTAGATTAATCAGCAATAAAAAGCCTCAAACATGTCATGTCATTCATTTCATCTATGCTGGGGCAATAAATGCAACACGTTCCTTTCACTCACAAATCTAGCGAGGTGACTATTGCTTCTTAAGTTTCAGTAGAAATAAAACAAATGTTGCATTTGTGTTATTTCTTAAAAAGGACAATGCATTTAAACAAACTTGGTTTGCACTCTACAAGTACCTGAGCAATTTGCCGTGTAGCCAGAAACCTTTGGTGAGTTATGCTTTGATGATTTCTTTTGTAACCTGAATCTCTAAATCCAGCATCGCTCTGATTTTTAGTGCTAAATCTTTGGCTCCTATCCCAACATTATACATCAATCCATACTCTCATTTTAAAATTTATAAATCACATTTCATGCTTGCTCATATTTGGTCTATGCAGAAAGATAAGTTTTTCTCAGTTGCGGATTGTAAAAATAAACTTAAACAAAGAACACTTCCTCCCCTTGCCTCTGTTTTCTAAGAAGAGGCACGGCCGGGGGCCGGAGAGCAGGGTGGGTGGGACGGGTCGCTCAGGGCGTTTGAGTCCAAACAACAAGCAGCCGATTTAAAAGCAGCCATAGAAAGCTCAGCGACAGCCAACCAGTGAATCTAATTGATCGAAATAGCTTGAAATTGACATGAAAGATGCTTTATAAAAAGCTTAAGCTTCAACAGAGATGGAGGTGGTGGCGGGCAAACTGGGTGATAAGTGACTATAAGGAAGTTATATAACAGTTTCCCTCCCAGGAGTCTCACGCAACAGGAAAAACATGTGGGAGCTGGCCCCGTTCCAGCTGGTTGCAGAGGGGAAAACTATGCAGCAGGCCATTTTGTATGAAGATACAGCAGAGCCTGGACAATTTAAACAAAGCACTTTTTGACTAAGATTTCTCTGCGGCTGTGTGGAGAATGTGTGCTTGAAGCGATCAGTAAGAAGGCGAAACAGACTGAAGACAAGTTGTACAGGAGAATATTTAGCAACATAAAAAGAGAACGTCATTTTTTTTCTCTTAAATTCTTTACTTCAGTCTTTCATAGCACATGTATCAATCAAGGGAGAGGAAGACCACGAGTCACAGTATTGGCAAAAATTCATCTGTACTTTGTTTATGGGTGAGCTTTAACGCTCCACTCTTCCTAGTATGTCCATTACTTTGACTTTAAAAAGCAAATTATTTGACTCAACATTTTCCCATCCATATCTACCTGGCTATTTTTTTTATTTATCTGAACACAAATACAGTTAATATAAAATGTAGCAGAGCACCAAGAACGTAGAACTTCAGATTACAGATCAAAGCAGAAACTTAGAGGGTTGTGAAACTGTTTTATTACAGCTTTTATGTTCACAACCTTTACCTTATTTACAGAGTATGGTGTGTTTACTCAACAGTTACTCACAGTGCATAACAAGTCTTATCACTGATAAACAGAATGGTTAAATATAAACATTCAGAGATTCTTTTGTTTCATTCATAGCTCACCTCACAGAGCTGCACCTGTGTTAGCAGAGCACAGGTTGAACAATGGACGCTTTATACAGTCTCCTTGGCTTTGAGTGGCTGGACACCAGGAGTGTCTTGATATATTTTTGTGTGTTTCTGCTGCTGAGCAATATCTTAAAGAACATAAAACCAAAAAACTTTCCTCCAGGACCACAGGCTCTGCCATTTATTGGAGATCTTCATCGCATCAACCCTGCCAGACTTCACCTGCAGTTCACAGAGGTACAGTTACGAGTTCCTACATGGGCAGAAATGTGATGTTCTTCCTCTTTTGTCCTTTGTTTCTTTTTTTTTAACTTTCCTTATCGAGCCCTTAATGAACTCAACCATGGTGATATGTAAAGTGTTCAAACCTTCTTTAAAAAATGTATATTTCATCACATTAAATTTATTGTACCATCAAACAATTTTTCTAATCAAATAAAGATAACCTGAGTAAACTGTTTACACTATCCTTGGATGGTTGGTGGTACTGGTGACTTACAGCAGTCTCTGACCACTGAGGGCTGGTGAGGGCTGGTGTATGAGGTTGAACAATTGCATGTATTTATAGTCGGATTCACCATCATACATGACTTGCGCTATAGAACCAACTTCGTCCGACTCTGGAGTTTCCCATGAAGAGAGACAATGCTCCTTCAAAGTTAGGAATCAGTCTCTGCCTCAACTATTTTGGTGTTTTGCTCACTGTTGTTGACCGGACAGAGAGGGAGATGGATCTACAGATTGGGGCAGCACTGAAGTAGTGCGGCTGCTTCCTGTGTTGCAAAATGAGGTGGCGAGTGCAGCAGGATAGATGGATGTCTGGGTTTCCCTACTGGTCTTATTACCCATGATGACCCGGCCTTGCATAAATGGAAGACAATGGATGGACAAGTTCAAATAGTCCTGAATTTTGGACAAACAGTAAAACATGTTCCTCAGGTAGTAACTGTGTCTCAATGCCATTTTGTTGAAAACCGAAATCTGTTGTCTGTGTTCAGTTTGCAGAAAAATATGGCAACATTTTCAGTCTCCATGTCTTTGGAAGAAGGACGGTGATCGTTAACGGGTACAAACATGTGAAAGAGGCACTTGTTGAAAAAGGAGAGGACTTCATGGATCGTCCCTCCATTCCATTGATTTCTGAGCTTTTCAAGAACCAAGGCATGGTGTCTCTTTACATTCCTGTTGAAAATCTTTCTAAGTCACTCTTTCATGTTAAGCAATATCATTTGTATCTGACTCCACAAACCTCAATGTTGACACAGTTTCCTATTTCTGAAAGGCATTGTGATGTCTAATGGTAATCCATGGAAAGTACAGAGGAGGTTCGCTCTTCATACGCTGAGGAACTTTGGTCTGGGGAAGAAGACCATGGAGCGATACATCCAGCAGGAGTGCCGGTATCTCACTGAGGCGTTTGCTGATCAGCAAGGTACAAATTAAGCAAACAACCAAATAAACAAACATTCAATTATTGTCATTGCTGCAGTTGTTCATCTTCTTTTTTATTTTTTAGGTTTAACATTCCTCGCTTTTATTTAGCTTGCAATCTGTTATTATTTCATAGGCAAGGCGTTTAATGCCCAGGCACTGATCAACTACGCTGTGTCCAACATCATCTGCTGCTTGGTCTTCGGGAGTCGATACGAATACAACGACAAGCAGTACCAGACTATCCTTCTTGACTTTAATGAGCTTGTGAGCTTACAAGGAAGTTTTTTCATACAGGTCAGCCTTCTCTCCTAAAATTTCTTTTTACAAGCATTGATGATGAAAGTCTTTTATATGAGCTGTAGCCTAAGAGCGACAGAGGATTCTAAAAGTGTGACTTTGTCTACGATGGCCCGTCATTCTCAGTGCTGTGGAAAAACAAAATGCACCTTGCTGGTTTTAATGAAAAACCTACAGTCTATTTAAAATGAGTACAAGTGTCATCAAAACACATTTAAAAATGCTATTCTTATTAATTGCTATTAATTTATACCCATATTATATTAGCATCAAAACAATTTCTAACATTAAAAACGATGCATCTTCTTTGCTTTTCAGATGTACAACACAATCCCCTCAGTAATGAAATGGCTGCCAGGACCTCATCAACAAGTCTTCAGTCTCATGAAGAAGATAACTAAGTTTATAGAAATTCGGATCAAAGAACACAGAGAGAACCTTGACCCGGCATCTCCAAGAGACTACATCGACTCCTTCCTCATAGAGATGGGAGAGGTGAGTCTTGGGTTCCTTTATTCATTACGTGAGATGTTCAATGTCTTGAGTATGTTTTACCTTCGATTAGCCAAGACCTTCTTGAATTGTTTGATCAGAAGTTCCCATCGGTTCCTGAAAGCCTCTCAAATGTTATTTTATTCATTTTCCATTTGTTATTTACAGAGCAGAACAGATCCTCTTATAGGGATGAACCACATCTAAATTTACAGAAAAATAGCTTAACACACACAAAATGATGCCTTTGAACATAATTACAAAGATAACAATAGATAATAACAAAGAGTTCTTTATTGCCTTACAAAATTATTATGCCCCTTTAGGTATTTCACATTTTGTCATCTTACAATCACAGACCTTCATGAACTTTATTGGCTTTTATGAGATTGACAAACCCATGACAGAGCACAATTGGAAAGTAGCAGGGAAAAGATGAATGGACTTAAATTTATATTAAATGTCTTCTTGTTTTTCACAGAGAAAGTTGTGCTTGAATTTATATGTAATTCTTTGAGTCAATAGCTTGTGGAAACACTTGTTCCCCAACTACAACTTGAAGTCTTGTGAAATTTCTTTACCAGCTTTACACATGTAAGAAAGATTTTTCCTGAGTTTTCTTTACAAAACAGCCTAAATTCAGTCAGATTTGATAAAGAGTGTCTGACAACATCAGTTTTCGCATCTTACTAGAGGGCCATATTCCTCATTTGGTGACACACATGCTTCTGTACAGAGACATTAAAGCCTGCAAAAGTATAAAACTTAAAAACAACATTACAAAATCTGGCTAAGTAAGACATGGGAGGTGATTTAAAATGCCGGAGCAGCACTTTAAATATAGTAAACATTTAAACACCTCTCTCTGGTGTCTTTGGTAGAAAGAGGACAAAGATTCTGGTTTTGATCTCGTCAACTTGAGTTCTTGCACTCTGGATCTGTTTATTGCTGGAAGTGAAACTACAACCACCACGTTGCACTGGGGGCTGCTGTACATGATCTACTACCCTGAGATTCAAGGTTCGTATGACAAATATGTTAAACAAATCTGTTGCTGTTGTATGCATCTCCTCAAATCTTTGTATTATGTATTTATTGGGAGAGATCATGGTAGAAAAGCTTGTTTTAATGTCTTCAGAGCGCGTCCAGGCTGAGATAGACGCCGTGATCGGTCCATCCAGACAACCCGCGGTGACCGACAGAGAGAACATGCCTTACACTGACGCCGTCATCCACGAGATACAGAGGAAGGGAAACATCATCCCACTGAATGTGGCCCGCACGACAACTAAAGACACCACCCTGGATAAATACTCTATTCCAAAGGTGTGTAACCCACATTATTTAACTTAGAGCATAGATTTGGTATTAAAATTATATATCAGACGTAAGAAACATAACATTTCTACCAAACAACACCAAGGAGATTTGTGAGGGTAACTATATCTCTGTGAAATGGGTAATTGTTGAGATCCAAAAGTTGTGGGTTAAGGTCCAATTTCCTCCTGCCAAATGTTAATGTGAAGGTGCTAAACCCCAATTTTCCTTCATTTTGCCTGTCAGTCTATGAATCTGTTTGTGAAACCCATGAGGTAAACATGATCCACTGAGGAACATTAACTGGCCGCCATGACTAGAAAAGAGTTCTTTAAATTTAGTCCGTTTGCCTCTTACATTACGGAGGCAACTAAGAAATATGGCAAATGACAGTGGACCAAACAAGCTTATTGTTTAGAAGGGAACGTCATCATAAGTTATACTCTGTAGGAAGCTAATTAGAACCCTGTAAATAGCAGTAAAGCAATGTTTTTCTTTTTTTAAGGGAACCTTGGTCATGGCGACGCTTCACTCTGTCCTCCATGATGAGTCCATGTGGGAGACTCCACACTCCTTCAACCCTCAGCACTTCCTGGACCAGGACGGTAAATTTAGGAAGAGAGAAGCCTTCATGCCTTTTTCTGCAGGTAAGTCTTTCTCTGTCTAAGGAAACCTTTATAAAACGATAAACAGCTTAAATTCCTGTCGGATTCAAGACAAGACTACAAAATTCAACAACGACTTTCAGTCATTGGTAAAATTAAGACTTTGCTTATGCCTTGGCAACAAACATGTATTGGAAGTACAATCTGGACTGATGAGTTCCTACGATCAGCAGTCACTATAAGGCAATGTTCTGGTGGCATGTCAGGAAAAAACCCTTTTCTGTCCTACCATCACAAACATAAATGTACAGAGTTTATGTTTAGCATTTCCCTACCATTAAGCACACAAGAGGGTTTTGGCATTTAAAGTGTAAACATGATTGCATATTCTTAATCCAATCATAGAGTTTCTCTCCAGCCTCTGGAGGAACCAAACAGAGTTACATCACATCATCAGATTACAGTGGAAAAATGAGGTGTTGTGTATCCTCAGGTAAACGTGTGTGTCTCGGGGAGCAGCTGGCCAGGATGGAGCTGTTCCTCTTCTTCACCTCCCTCCTCCAGAGGTTTAAGTTCTCGCCTCCTCCAGGAGAGAAGCCCAGTCTGGAGTACAAACTGGGAGGAACTCATTGTCCCAAACCTTACCGCCTCTGTGTCGCACAACGTTAAGCCAACAGAAGTGTTGACAGAACCTCCTGCATCCATTACACTGTCTCTGAAATCAAAGATCTCAGTGGCAGCTGTGTCTTAAATCCTATTTCTATTGCAGCTATTAAGATATCAAAACTTTAATCTGCTGCTTTTGTGAAAGTTAGACTATAAGTCCATAAAACTGAATGATTGTTGAGACTTTTCGAATAAATTGTGTAGCAATATGTTTGTGTAAATTGTTGAAATTGACAGTGTGAACTAAATGGCCATATTTTTATTGTAAAAGGCATTTAAGCTTTCTGTGGAACCTCGTGTGTTGCTTGAATTTGTTCAACAAATGACAAAATGACAAACCTGCTGGTGGGGAATTGATCAAAATGAAACCTTCCTTTGAAAACTATTTCTGGATGACAAGCCTAATTAGAAAACACACAGACAAGATAACTAAATATGTAAAATGGAAATGAACAGATACAAAGCATCTTTTTGGTCAATATTTACATTGGAGCATGATAGTGGCCTTTACTGCATTCATAGACGTTTAGATAAAGTTGTTAAATCTCGATGAATATGTGACTGTTTAGCATAATATGACAGCTGCTGACTGAGAACAGGAATGACTTTTATTTAAAGAATCCATTCTGCTAACGTCTAAGATATGTCATTGTCAGTGTCAGGGATGCCTCATATTATGTAATCATGCATCTTACCTGTTTAAATCAGTTTCTGTTGGCTATGATTCATGTCTGCTCAGAGATTTAATGTTTTTAATGTAATGTCCACTTCCTTAAAAAGAAGCATGTTATGTATTTACATGAGATATAATAAATTACACAAATGACCAACAGCTCTCAGGATTGTTTTTAATGTCTTATTAATGTATGATTCATAGAACTAAGGCAAAAGGGAGTCCAACCCAGTACATTCATGGGGAGATCAGTTCCCCATGAATGTACTGGGGAACTACAGTACCCCAGTACTACAGTACCCCAGTACTGTAGTACTGGGGTACTGTACTACCCCAGTACTACAGTGAGATATCAGGATGTCCTGATATTTAGGAGATCAGTCTCCCCATGAATGATCTCTTGGCGGTCTCCTCCCTCACTACAAAAGGAGCATAATGGGTTGGTCAGCACACCCACCTCCAATCGCTGTAGTTCCATACACGCCGTGACTCTATATCCCCCCACTGTTAGATCATCTGATTCAGTAAAACAATCCAGGTCCACATTAATATCTCATCAGCTCCAACAGCAGTGGCATCCATTAAAACCTGAATCTACCCAATGAATCTGCCTCTCCGTCCCTGTTGGTTGACAGGCACTAGCAAAGTGTACCTAATAAAGTGGCCTGTAAGCATAGATGAGAGCTGAAGCTTGCAGAAAAATGGTAATCAAAACCAAATTCACAAACCCAGTTACCTGTGGAGAGAAAATATGCTGGAATAAAATGTGACATCTTCTCTTCATCTAGCAAAATGCATCAGACTCAAGTAAGAAAGTTAAAACATTCAAGAGCAGACAAGATTTAAATCCACATGACAAATACACAAAGCATATCACTCTTATATGGCAAACCACAGGTTTATTCATAAATTAGAATTGAAACAAAAAAATTAAAATTAACCATAGTATTCTTAGGTGATGTACTGGGTTTGGTTTGCTCATTGTTTTAGTAATTAGTTAATTACTTTTTTCAAGTTAAAAAATTATCTCTTTCCAGAGCAAAAGTATTTAACAAATATATTTGCACATGGAAATTTCATCTGATTTTTTTCCTGTTGATTTTTTTCTGTCTGGTTATGGAAGTTTCAACTAATTATAAAAAACCCCAAAAAACTAAGGATAAGATTAATTTTGTTGTTGTTATGAAAACAGTATGGTGGGTTTATGACATGTTTTGAACTGTTACACCCTACATTTACAGATTTCCCCCCCAACATGAATTAAAGGCCGCTGAGGATTAAGGCCTCCGCAGAGAGAGAACGAGTGATGCTTTTATTTTGAAAACCAGGTAGGTTCGGGCTCAACATTACACAGCTCATCTGACAGACCTGCACCTGTGTTATCGCAGCACGGTGTCGGAGTAATGGAGGCGCTAAACAGTCTTTTCGGCTTGGAATGGTTGGACACGCGGAGTATTTTAATATTTTCCTGCGTGTTTTTGCTGCTCAGCGATATTTTAAGGAACCGAAAACCGAAAAACTTTCCTCCTGGACCGCGGGCTCTTCCTTTTATCGGAAATCTTCATCACATCAGACCTGCTAGACTTCACCTGCAGTTCACAGAGGTGTGAGTTCTTACATAGACAGACATATAATACTATTATGATGCTTATTGTTTAATTTTATAGCCGGAGCATGCTCTAACTTTTGATGGTCAGGTTGTAGTGCGTTGTTCATAAACCACATAAGGTCTAGTGTGAACCATAAATAGGCTTGCATACATCACAGAAAAAATTAAACTATAATTCATGATGTAAAGTTGTGTTAATCTACTTATTGTAGTAGAAATAAAGGAATAGGTAGTTTACGATACAGAGGAAAGTAAGTTCTAGAAGTTAATTAGACTGTAAAGCACTAAGTAATGCGCTTTATAGTAATTCATACTTGCTAAGTAGATTTCCCACAACAGCACGTAATGTGATCCAAATGTCTTTTTTAACCTAATGCATAATCAACACAAAATAAAGGACCAAAATACAATAATTCATGTGGCTCAGACACAGATAAATAAAAAAAACTGTGGCTGCTGCAGTTAATTATTGTACAGGAGTGTTATGTTGTTTTGATAAAACTATCTGTGGATGTCAGGAGATGTTTTGAACTGACAGGAGGACATAAAACATAAGAACAATTTTAAAACTAATTTTGTGAGAGACCTTTATGCTCACAAACAACACCCATGTTTGCCTCAGTGGTCTGGCTTGTAGCTACAGTATGTTGTTGCCCTGGCCTGAACTTTTTAGTATTCGCATCCCTCAGATTCAGGTTTGTTGTCCTGTGAAGTCAGTATTTCAGTTGTGTAATAGTCACTGGGCAAACAGAGAGAGTGCTTTTGGTGGGAGAACAGATGTCTCCCGCTCTTCGTATGTTTGATTTCTGCATCGCTGTTAGGGGTGCACTGATGTATGGGCCAGCTGATTTATCGGTGCCAATTTCCTTAATTTTGGGAGATCGGTGATCGGCTGATTTTTACATATAAAGCTGATCTTATCCACCGATCTTATCTTGCTTTGCAAAGGTCTAAAAATCAACCACTGTCCTCTTTTGCTCTCTGGTGAGAAAGGTTTAACTGACAGTCCGGCCCACCAAGTTATGTCTGCACGTTTACAATTAACAGTAGTGACCCCACTGTTGCCAACTCAAAAACTTCTTGCTATATTGAGCAACATTTCAGAAAAAATCTAATTGGTATCAGCCAAAATCGGAATCGGCACGTTAAGGTTTTTAAAAAATCGGTGATCGGCCAGAAAACTGCAGTCGGTGCACCTCTAATTGCCGGGTCTTTTTCAGTAAAGTAGCAATGCTCATGCCATCATTTTTGTTGTTCAGTTTGCAGAAAAATATGGAAATATTTTCAGTCTCCATCTGTTTGGGGAAAAAGCTGTGATCGTTAACGGGTACAAACACGTGAAAGAGGCACTTGTTGAAAAAGGAGAGGACTTCATGGATCGCCCCACCATTCCACTGTTTTCCCAGATTTTCAAGAACAAAGGTGTAGTTTATTAAATTTGTAATTCATTTTGTCTAAAAATTTGTCAAAATGTTGAGTTGGTGAAGATGTAATTCCATTGACCTGAATGCTAATGCAAGTTTCTATTATTTTACTTATTTATAAAAAAGGTATTGTGATGTCTAATGGTAATCCGTGGAAAGTACAGAGGAGGTTCGCTCTTCATACACTGAGGAACTTTGGTCTGGGGAAGAAGACCATGGAGCGATACATCCAGCAGGAGTGCGAGTATCTCACTGAAGTTTTTGCTGATCAACAAGGTACAAAAAAATAATAATTCTCAGATAATATGCTGTCCTTTACTCTTGCTATAGCATTTGCTTCTATTTTTGTATATCTGCTACTGTTATTCAGATTTCAGATTTATTCGTATCCCAAATTGGGCTGTTATTTCAATATTACAAGCTATACATCTTTTTTTTCCCATGTTTCTAATGCTTTTTTTTATTTGACTCTGTTTTGTCTGCAATCTGTTTTTATTTGAAAGGAAAGCCTTTCTCTGCCCACGCACTGATCAACAACGCCGTGTCCAACATCATCTGCTGTTTGGTCTTCGGGAGTCGATACGAATACAATGACAAGCATTACCAGACTATCCTTGAGAACTTAAATGAGATTTTGCGCTTACAGGAAGGTTTGTGGGTGCAGGTAAGTCTCTTTGCACACATATTGCACACTCAGAATGCAGATAAAGTGTAGTTATAGTTTCAACTCCCCAAATCAAAATTTGTTCGACAGAAGATCCAAATGTAGCTGAAGATATATTTTACTGCATATTCAGCAAAACAATATTTGTCTAAAGGTTTTTCACCAAGGATGAGATTTTATCTTCTTTGATCCTTAGATATTCAACGTGATTCCCTTTGTGATGAAGTGGCTACCTGGACCCCAAAAGAGAATATTTGATCTTTTACAGAACATAGTTGACTTTGTAGAAATCCGTATCAAAGAACACAAAGAGGACTTTGATCCCTCATCACCGAGAGACTACATCGACTCCTTCCTGACAGAAATGGGAGACGTAAGTGTTGAATTCAGTGATAAATTACATATAATTATTTGACTATTTTGGACGTTTGGGTTTATAGCCATATAGCCTATAGTCTCATGTCAGTGTTTGTTATATTTTTGCTTCAGTTCTGTCCTAAAGAAAGGCAGAAAAGTTTATTTTTCTATACATAATATGTTTGTGTTATTTATGTCATTTTGCTTGCACTAAGCCACACAGACAACACTTTATACATAAAGAGCAAACATATTCAAATGGAAGATATTATATAAAGTTGACCTTTTAGCTTCATATTATGTTATAAAGTTATTCCCTCATCAAAAACATATATGGAGTTTTGTTTTAATTCTTACATGCATGTTTGAGGAAACGTTGAATCTTCTGTGGCAGCCAAACTCTTGCTCCTACAAAACTTGCTCTCGGAGTTGCGGTCTCTCACAGAGCACGACATTGCATACAACATTTTTTAGAACAACTGAAGGTAACATGGTCATTTGAATTTACAGGAACCTTTTCATCCATATTTCTCATTTGTAGCAAGAATAAACCATCGCAGTCAGGGACGTTAAAGTCTGTAAAAGTACTTTTGAGTTTCTCTTAAAAACAACATTAGAAAGTCTGGCTAAGTCTTAAGAGATCAGAGCGAGATTAAAAAGCTTGAACAGCACAATGCATATAGCACGTATGTAGACACATTGTCACTCCTGTCTCTCATATCTTTGGCAGAAAGAGGACAAAGATTCTGGTTTTGATATCTTAAATTTGTGCGCCTGCACTCTGGACCTGTTTTTTGCTGGGACAGAAACCACCACCACCACTTTGCACTGGGGGCTGCTGTACATAATCTACTATCCTGACATACAAGGTGTGTGAGGAACACTCAGCAGTCTGAAATATAAATATAAAAACAAGAGTAAGGCATTCATTTTTCCCATTGCTCAGACTCCAGAGTCAGTTGTGTTTTCGTTGTGCTCAGAGCACGTCCAGGCTGAGATAGACGCCGTGATCGGTCCATCCAGACAACCCGCGGTGACCGACAGAGAGAACATGCCCTACACTGACGCCGTCATCCACGAGATACAGAGGAAGGGAAACATCGTCCCACTGAATGTGGCCCGCATGACAAACAAAGACACCACCCTGGATAAATACTCTATTCCAAAGGTACATTATTTACAGCGGACAGTATTTTAGTTAGGAGCAGTGATTGTGGGTTAACATTTTCTCAGCACTGCCTTTATTTCTGACAAACCCACACATTGAGGGACACAGAAATAAACTAAAGAAAAAAACAACTGATTACTTTAAACAGAATTATTCATTCATAATTTACTCACAATTATTTTTTAAATGTTTCTTTGCCATAAAAAAAACCCCAAGAAGAATTGAAAACTCACCTTACTATCTAATAATTCCCCTACAGGTTTATTATAAATGGGTGCAAACTACTTATCTTTATTCACTATTTATCTTGTTTTGCTCCCTGTACAGATAAAAATCTACTGACAAACTGAGTAGAAATAAATGTCTTACTGAGCCTCTTGTCTTTTTTCAATCTCCAGGGAACCTTGGTCATGGCGACGCTTCACTCTGTCCTCCATGATGAGTCCATGTGGGAGACTCCACACTCCTTCAACCCTCAGCACTTTCTGGACCAGGACGGTAAATTTAGGAAGAGAGACGCCTTCATGCCTTTTTCTGCAGGTTGGTTTCAGTCTGTTAAAATTCACTTTATTTCCACTTGAGTCTTCGTAAAATGATAATCAGCTTTACTGCATGATACGTATTTGTCCTTATTAAAAAAAAATGGAACAATTCAATCAGCGATCAATAAAAATAGCTCAAATTTTCTTTGAGTTAATAGCTACTGAAAAGTTATAGGATAACTAGATTTTTCTTTGCTTGGTTTAAATATGAAGTGCCAGAAAAGAGATTGTGGTGTTGCAGGCAGAAATTAATGAACCTGTAGCGTAACCAAAGTGTTTTTGGGACAATTTTGTTATGATTGTGCTCCTGTGTTTGCTTGCTTTCTGTTAAGTTGAAGATAAATAAAAGCCAACAAATTGCCACTGATGGCGCTCTTGCTATGTGCAGGAGATAAGGAGCTGACACTGATCAGTCCAGAATAAAGTGTGGCCGTGTGAATAACTCCAGTAACATGCTTAAATGGTTATTTTATTCAACCTGGCATATCATATACAATAGAGAAATAAGCATTATAGGCAAACAAAGCATTAAACCAAACTGGAACAATCTTGACGGACTTTAGTACATCACAATTGTGTAGCAATGGCGTTGTGTTGTGTATCCTCAGGTAAACGTGTGTGTCTCGGGGAGCAGCTGGCCAGGATGGAGCTGTTCCTCTTCTTCACCTCCCTCCTCCAGAGGTTCAAGTTCTCACCTCCTCCAGGAGAGAAGCCCAGTCTGGAGTACAAACTGGGAGCCACTCATTATCCCAAACCTTACAGCCTCTGTGTCGCACAACGTTAAACCAACAGAAGTGTTGACAGAACCTCCTGCATCCATTACACTGTCTCTGAAATCAAAGATCTCAGTGGCAGCTGTGTCTTAAAACCTATTTGTATTACAACAGTTAACATATCAAATTGTGTAGAAATAAAGTTGTCCAAATTGTTGATGCTAGAAATGAACGGTGTGACTTTCATCACATTTCATCACATTTCATCCTGCTGTGGAATATTTTGCTTAAATTTTGAACCTGTTGTTGGGAAGCAGATCAATAACCTGTTAAGTTCTGTTGGTTGTGATTCATGTCCATTTAATATTTTTTTACAGTGAAATGTTTTTGATGTAATGTTCACTTCCTTAAAAAGAAGCATAGAACGTATTTAAGCTAGAAGATATGAAAGACGACACAAAAGGCCAAAGGAACAGCTTTGAAATGATCGCATGTGATGAAATCATAACTTTCATGTTTTATCAGTATTCACAAATGTTTATAATCACTTGACTTCAATAATCTTCCAATTCTGGGATCAACAAAGTACATCTAGTCTTGTCTTAAATGAAAAGCTTTGGTTTTACCTCTGTCTTTAAAATCAGCGTATCTCCTGATAAGCTTTGGAGAAAAGTTATTGTGAAAGCAGCTGGATATTTTCAGCTTCAGGGGTAATATAAAAGTTTTGGAGATAAGATAAAGCTGATCTACCACTGGGAGAAATGTCACTGATAAGTGCGAGTCAGTGGGGCAAAAGTAATGCTGAATGCCAGGGCAGGAATCAGTCAATAAAAAGTAAATAAAACAGATGCAGAACTGCTCACAACCCTTGAGCTTTTCCACATGTTGCCAACCAGGATTATATGATTACGACCATAAGCTTCGGGGTACTTTTGTCATGGTTTTCGTGGAGGTGTTTTGTTTATTTAAGTTCTTTCTTTTGGCAGTTGATTTTTTAATGTTTTCAGTCATGGTTTCCACAATCAGTTCATTGCTTTGTTTTGGGTTTCTCAGTTCTTTCTTGTGTTCTGTGCTTTGTTCATTTCGTGTCCTGCTAAGGTTCTCCCCCGTTCTCTTTTCTCCTGGTTCTCGTCAAATTCTGTTCATGTTTCATTTTCTCAGCTTTTGTAAATCTTTTCTATAATAAACAAATAAAAATAATTTTGATACGGCCCAAAATGAAAGTGAGTTTGGCGTTTCTAAATGAAGTTGATCTACATCATAAATACCCACAGCAGTTAGACACAATAATTCAACTGAAAGTTAACATTGCTCACCATGTTACGATCACTGGATCTCATTTCCCTGCGAAATTGTTAAAATACAATTAGATTTTTTCTTCTTCAGGATTTTCCTGTTAGTTCCGTCCAGTTTCCCATCATGCAGTGGGAATATTGCAAAACGTATTCCCACAGCATGATGCTGCAACTACTGGCAATCAATTATTATACGTGTTATATTATATTTTATGAGATGGCACCAGGAGGGAGATTTTAGGCTCCCATGAATTTTACGACTAATAATTATTTTTTTCTTTCAGTGTTCTGCGCTTACTGCTTTTACTTTGAAGGCCAACAGCGTACCAATGTGATTCTGTGACGTCACGTAGAGTGTTTTCTTCCTGCGTTTCTGCCTATTAAAACTTAAGGCATTTTAATCAGACGCAGTTTAAGGAGAAGTCATGAAGTCCCTCTTGCGTATTGTGGGGTTGGACTGGATCGACAGCAGCAGCTTTCTCATATTTGTGTTTGTTTTTCTGCTGCTCAGCGATGTTTGGAAGAACAGAGTGCCGAGAAACTTTCCACCCGGACCCTGGTCTCTTCCTTTTGTTGGACACCTTCATCTCATCGACATCTCTCGGATGCACCTGCAGTTTTCTGAGGTATTCAATAAAATGCAAAATAAATAAATAAATAAATAATCTGAGTTTAATACTCTGAAACATTTTCAGGTTTATCTCTTTGAGAGTGATTTGTTTTCTCTGTGGGAGATGAAACTGCAACTCTTACATTAAAATAACTAAAATACCCCGATGATCCGGATTTGGAAGCAACTAGTGTAAAGGTATAGTGACTATACTATAGTCAAATGAAGCGCAGGATTTCCCAGACAATTTGGACCTTGGTCTGATTGTCAAATAGTTTTATAATGTAGATACTGTGAATACAAGCATTTAGACTCAGAAAAATAAAGTATAATCAGAGGTGGGCAAAGTATCCAAAAACTTTGCTCAAGTAAGAGTAGTACTACTATAACATATTTTTATTCAGGCCCCACCCCAGGAGTCTGTAGTTTGTTGCGACACCTTTCACTGCAATTAAAGCTGCAGTGTGTAACTTTTACAATAATGTTTTTTACACATTTCCTAACACCGTTGCTGTGTTGTGACAATGTAAGATGAGACAGATAATCTGTGAAAAGATGTAGCTCCTCCATCTCTTCCCAGTGGTATTCTTGCTGTCTGATGAAATGCACCAGAGCAAAAACAACCAATCAGGCCACCAATATCTGTCGTCATTGGTGGCCATGGTGACGGAGGGATGCTTACACGAGGGTGATTGACAGTGCTAAGACCTTCTTCCTTCTTCTGATGTGTTGTTTCTGATGGAGCAGTGTATTTCAGTAGACAGCAGGTCCATAGAGAGGAGGCAGAAAAGCTCAGATTTTTTCTCGTACATGTACTGTCTCGACACAATATAAATGTGAAAAAATAGATATTTCTACAAAACAACTTACATAATGGAGCTTTAAAGCAGCTAATGCCATTTCCTACATAGCTAAAGCACAACCTTTTGACCTCTGTAATTGAACATTTTGAGGTGTTTCCAGTGTAGGTCTGGACTTTGACTTGGCCATTTCAAAGCCAAGTTCACACTGTCCATTCATCAGCTATCTCAGCCCAAACATATAACGGTAAAATAATTGGTGCAAGATCTCTAGATTTGAGGTTGAACATTTGGTCTGTGTTTCTCAGTTTGACAGATGCACAAACAGAAATGTTGGTTTATCACTTAAAGCTCCAATAAAATAAATTCAAGCTTGGGGTTGTACTGTAACAAAGTAGGAAGACATTCAAAAGTTCTTTATAGATTTAGGAAGTCACTAAACCTCCGAACTAAAGCTTTTAGAGTCCAGGGACACTGCTCCCCGTCTCACTGGGTGGACTGCTGGTACTGAGCACAAAAGGAAAGTGTCCTCAGTGTTTTGACAATTCATTTTCCTTTGTGTTGAGTCATTGGGGCCATTCTTTGTGCTCAGTTGGCAGAAAAATATGGGAACGTTTTCAGTGTTCGCCTCTTTGGTGGATGGACTGTCATCGTTAGTGGCTACAAGCAAATAAGGGAGGCTCTGATCCTTCAAGGAGAAGACTTCGTAGATCGTCCCGTCATCCCGCTGTTTGAAGAGTTAGTTGGGAATAAAGGTAAAAATGTTGTGTCCAAAGCTGCAGTTTGGAGTTTTGGTATTGATAACAACTGTTTCACACAAGAAACAAATCATATAGATGTTGCTTAATGGAGTAATTCCCAAATACTTTTACTGTAACATTGTTTTTTGCTTTCAATAGGTCTTGTTGGATCCAGTGGTTATCCATGGAAGACACACAGGAGATTTGCTCTTCAAACACTCAGAAACTTTGGCCTGGGCAAGAAAACGCTGGAGCGATCCATCCAGCAGGAGTGCCAGTACCTCACAGAGGGCTACGCCGCTCATAAAGGCAATATATATATATATATATATATATATATATATATATATATATATATATATCACTTGGACTTATTTTTTTATTAATTTTACACATATTATGAACACCAACCCTGAAAGCTGTGAAGAAATAAGATGACACAAGTGGAGTAGAAACTTTAAGGACTTTTTAAAGAAAATCTAAACCAAGTTTTATATGTAGGTGCATGTTAATTAGAATTTATAGTTGATTTATATCAGTGACTTTATTTCAAAAGTGAGATTTTTAAAAAAAGAAAAACATCCAGTTCCTTAGAAAATGTAAAAATGACAAAGGACCAATGAAAGTATTTTACTTCTAAAATATTAACTTTTAGAAGTTAATATTAGAAGTTAGATACTTACTGAAAAGTATCTAAATTTTCATATCTAACTATGGAAATTTGGGCCAAATATCGATATCTGATATTAATATTGTTGTTATGGCTGATAATTGATCTCATTAGCGTTTCAATACCTTTTTAAAAAATGGACCACACTGCTGTCTCCACCACTGATTCTCTGCTTCAGTTAAATTTCCCACAATCTTGAGGTGCATGACTGTCACCGTCACATGGTCAAACAAATACCACCATCGATCTCCTCCAGAAGCAAACAAGATGGAAATAAATACTAGTTGTTAACATCAGGCCAGTTTTATTTATTGGACCGATACCGATCTGTTAATAAATTACTAATATCAAGCAGCACTGACGTAAGTGCAGGTATATCGTGTATCCCTAATATAAAGGCTGGAAATATATTACCAGGAATTTATATACGAGTTTCCCTCTCAGATTTGAATTGTTTAAATAAACGAACTTTTCCATTATATTCTAAATCACTGAGAGGCTCTTGTATCCTAAGAACAGAAGCAGGATCAAACAGCATGGCAAGAGGAAGCAGATCTGTGAAAAGCAAGATGATAATAAGAGTGAGGGACACAGTATTTCCCCAGATTACAAAGCAAAGAGAAATGAAACACATAGAATAACAAAAAAAGTAAAAAAACTCACAAAGGATGTTTAAAAACAGTGGAAATCTTACTGAAACTTTTCTCTGTCTTACAGGTCAGCCTTTTAATTCCCAGACTTTGGTAAACAAGGCTGTGTCCAATGTTATCTGCTGTTTGGTCTTTGGGAACAGATTTGAGTACACAGACCAGCAGCAGCAGACGATACTGCAGAAATGCAATGAAGTTATGCGCTTACAGGGAAACATAGTGGTGCAGGTGAGAACTCTCAAAAAAAAGAAAAAAATCCTTGAATCAAAATATGGACTAAATCCATAACACATTTTTTATTTTGTAGAGTAGATTTGTGTTGTTTTTATGAAGGTATACCTTGAAATAAAAATGTCTCTGACACCTAAAAGTGTATGTCCATGGTCTTTAGCTTTACAACGTAATTCCCTGGCTGATGAAGCGGCTGCCGGGGCCTCATCAGACGCTATTCTCCATAACAAAGGAGATAGTTGAACTCATAAAAATCAAGATCAAGGAACACAGAGAAAACCTCGACCCGTCATCTCCACGAGACTACATCGACTCCTTCCTCATAGAGATGGGAGAGGTGAGGACTCTGCTGTGTCTCATTAAGCACATGCTCTCATCTGATTTATTTATTTATTTTACTTACAGAAAGAAGACAAAGACTCCGGTTTTGATTTGGAGAATCTGTGTTTTTGCATTTTTGACCTGTTCGGTGCTGGAACTGAAACCACCACAACCACTTTGCACTGGGGGCTGCTGTACATGATCTACTATCCTGACATACAAGGTGTGTGAGGAAGCAAGTATTCCTATGACTTTACATATTCACCACTCACTAACAGATCAGTCTGGTGTTGGGTATAATCTTTATAAAATTGAAATTTCAGAGTATCAGTGTAACAATAGATTCAAAGGTTGTTTTTCTCTGCATGCAGAGCGGGTCCAGGCTGAGATAGACGCTGTGATTGGTCCGTCCAGGCAGCCGTCTATGACTGACAGAGACAACCTGCCTTACACCAACGCTGTCATCCACGAGATACAGAGGATGGGGAACATCATACCGTTAAATTTGCCCCGAATAGCAAGCAAAGACACAACCTTGGATAAATACTCCATCCCAAAGGTATAAAATATGGAAACAACATTAATTATGAGTTTATAAATGCATCTTAACATCCAGGAATAATTATCTGTCATAGATTGTTACAGATTGCTCTGTACTGACTTCTTCAAACACAACGACTGTAGACTCCTGCTGTATCAGGGCTCGTCTTACTGAATATTTTCCATCTGTGATTATTTTTTAAAAGGTGATGTAAAAATCTGAAGATCATCTGTTTATCTTAACAAACTGCAATTCACACATTTGACCACTTGGGGCAGACACACAGGAATTTAAACTTTATGCACACTGTTGGAGCCTTTTAAGAATTAGATTAATTTATTTTTTGCTAAATTATTAATGTTATAGATCCAAGGTTTTGTGAATGGTAGATCTATTGTTATTTATTTATTTGTTTTGATTAGATCCTCCTCCTTGTCAGTCAACCTCCTGCTGTGATTAACAAGCAGAAGCAGCTGCTGTGGTTGATCTGATTGCTTGGTGAAACAGTTTTTCAACCACAAAATTCATCCTTTTATATATCATAAATATCATTCTTTTTGCCCATGCATGATGGGCTAAAAGAATGATACTCGGGGTTTAATGATGACAAAAACAAGAATGCCACCTAAAACAGAGTGAAAGTTGTAGATGTGAAGCATTGATTAGCATCCTTGAATTACATTTAGCCAGTAGTGTGCTTTGTTCTATACATCATCTATTTGGGAAAAATGGTAACATAGCTTTGCAATACATAAAATGGAGAAAATTACAAAAAAGTTTGATTAAAATGCATTGCATGATCTAAAAAAGCATAAACTGTTAAAAAAAAAACTCAGAGTGGATCACAATTTCTTCACAGCGACATAAACAAGCGTATTGGCAGACATATAAAACTGTTTTTGGAAACATTTAGGTGTGACTAAGAAGTAGGAGTGTGAAGCCGTGTATTTGCTGTGTTTTTTTCCTCAGGGCACATTGATATTAGCTCCACTTCACTCTGTCCTCCATGATGAGTCCATGTGGGAGACGCCACACTCTTTCAACCCTCAGCACTTCCTGGACCAGGACGGTAAATTTAGGAAGAGAGACGCCTTCATGCCTTTTTCTGCAGGTTAGTCTTTTGTTTCATTTTTTAAAAGCTTTTTATTCTGCTTGATACAGTTTAACAGAGTTGGCACATCTTCACTTGTAGTCAGCCAGAGCCTTTTGGTGACTGCTTGTTCTTATTTTGAAGAGAAGTAACATAGTGAAAGTGGTTATTGATGAAATGTTAAATTTTGCTCTTGTAACTTAAAAAAAAACTGAATTAGAAGTTTATTCCATATAATTTTATTTGTAGAAATATAATCGATTTTGATTTTTATTCATGTTATATAAATAATATCCTTCAGAGAAAGCGAAATGTGCCTGCAAAACTGTTTTTAAGTTTATGGAATTGAACTTTTAAAATGTTTATTTTTTTAACCCCAATTACTACAAAGTACATAAAGGAACAAAAAAATCTAATCTAATTTAGGTTTAAATTTAAAACTGAACACACAAACTATCAAGGAACCCAAATATTGGTTGGTTAAAATAGCTTATTTATTGGGTATAAAATAATTTAAATGACAATAAAAAGTGAAATGCTGAGGAAAAACATGTAAAAATTACTTAAAGTAAAATAATTTTTTTCAAATAAAATTATTATTTTGAGATTGTACAAAGACAGTATTGATGCATAGGCCTGCAGGAGCTATATCTTATGTAAATAAACAGGTTTAGAAACAGTTTTAGTATTTTACATTTTTCTATAAGACATTATTTACATTGCATCTCAATAATTTTACATCCATCAAGAAATGATTTTATAAATCTTTTTTTCTGAAAATATGCAATTTTTCATTAAATATTTGTTAAATTTAATATCAAATAGAAAAGTAGGAAACTAATATTACTTTGTGTTGCATAACTAGTAACTATGTGTCGAACTGTGCATCCTCAGGTAAACGTGTGTGTCTCGGGGAGCAGCTGGCCAGGATGGAGCTGTTCCTCTTCTTCACCTCCCTCCTCCAGAGGTTTAAGTTCTCACCTCCTGCAGGAGAGCAGCCCAGTCTGGAGTGCAGGATGGCAGCAGTTCGTAGTCCCAAACCTTACCGCCTCTGTGCTGTGCCACGTTAAACCATGAAAATAGATGGCAATGACTTAAAATATTGCTATCTTGGCGTAAATCAAAAATATGTCTAATGAAATATTTGCTGATAGCTTAGACGCACAATCAAGACATTTAAAGTCACTGACATTTGAGTGACTTACATTTTTTAAATCATCTGTTTTTAAAGACTTTCAGAAAAGACTTTAACATTGTTGGGTTTATCTTAGCAACAACTTACTAAATAACCTGAAACAAGCAATATATCTGCTGTTATTGTGTCACTTTTGTGTTGTACAAAAATAAATAATCTTGAAATCCTGCGCAAGTCTCAATAATTGAAGTAAATGTTGCATCTTCTGATGAGAACATTTTGCATCTGTTTTTCATAATTGCAACATTTGTATGAATGACATACATTCACATGTCATACATTGTATGACATACATTGTCATGCAATGTATAACAATGTATACAATGTATGACAATTGTACTTTGTCATACATTGTCACAATTGTGATTGTATATAAATATTCTGAGTGATGTGATCATTTTAGCCTTAAAAGTTTCGTGTACAATTATTGCTTCACTGTTAATTTTCACTGTAGTTTAAAATACAGTTTGAAAAAGAGAGTTTTACTCCATAAATAGTTTGTGATAATGTAGCGTACACTAAAAAAAAATAACTAATTGGATTAACATAAAAAAACATGGAAAGGATTTCCACCTGATAACTTTGCTTTATTTCAACACTATGTAATTATGTTACTCCAATTTAAAGCAAATGTGTTAGTTCAACTTAATTTATTAAGGTTGATTCAACTCATTTACTATAGTTGGACCCAATGTAATTTAATAGAGCCAGCCCAACTAATTTGCAATGTTTTGGACCAAATAATTGACTTTACTTGATTAAGATGAATGCAAATTTAGTTGAAACCACCTTATTTTACAGTGGTACCTTCACACTACTTAATTAAGTTGATCCAACTCATGAAAATTAAGTTAGCTCAACAAACATGCTTCATGCTGAAAGAAAGCTATTTAATCGTGTGGAAGTCCTTTCCATGATTGAATTACGTTAATTCAAAGACATTTTTTTAAGTGGTATTACATTAAGTGTTTTAAGACAGCACTGGATGAAAGGGTAGAAAGAACACTCAACAATTAGAAAAGGTACACAATACTACAACAATACTTGTGTAGTATTAACTTATTTTGTTTGTGCAAATTCAAAGACCCCTCAATTCTCATTTTTTCAGTGTAGTTCCTGGTTCAACACAGCTTAAACCAAGCTGAGTGGTTTTATTTTGAAACTCAGCTGTTTTCACCTGTGAAACTTTGACTCAGTTCAGTTTGTCTTATCTGGTTCCCGCTGTGTTTGATAATAAAACATCTGGTTGCTCGGTGTTCATAGAAGACATGGAGATGATCCTGAGCGTCCTGGGCTTGGAGTGGATAGACCTCAGAGGTTTTCTGATATTTTTCTGTGTTTTTCTGCTGCTGACAGATGTTGTGAAGAACAGAGTGCCTAGTAACTTTCCACCAGGCCCGTGGTCTTTTCCTTTTATTGGAGACCTTCCTCGCATTAAGGCGTCCAAAATTCACCTGCAGTTTAAAGAGGTAGGAGAAAAACAGAGAATAATGAAATACAGTTATTATTGTTTCATAAGTGTGTATGGCTCAGCAGAATCCCATGAATCCTGTCTTTAAATACTCTTATTTCCCAAACACAAATAATTGACTCAAACAATAAATGAATAAAAAACATATCTTTAAAAAAAGTAAAATACATAACTGATTAAGTTCAGATAAAATGTTTTGCTTAAAAGAAGATTATTAACTCAGCCTCCTTTACGTCCTTCCAGGATAAAGGTGGCTGAAATGGACTCTAACCTTTTTATTTTTCTGTTGTAGAGCAAAGTGCTCAATTTTAACTAAGCTATTTAACCTTATACATACATTTATAATTTTTACTGTTATCCATCATATTTTTCCTTTGATCCTTTCTCACCTCTCCTTAAAAATATACTTTGTGAACAAATTTTAATTTTATTTTTTTAAGTGAAGTAAGGGTAGATATTTACACATAAAAAAAAGCATGGAAAATGAATTCACATACCTCTACATATGCGTGTATGCGTTCATATTTGAGCACATTAAAGATTCATAAAGACAAAGACGGTGGGATGCGTAATATCTTTTTAAGTTGTCCTTGGGTTGTTTTTCTTCATAGGTTTTTACAAAGTTTATTTCTTGTGTTTTGAATGAAATATCTGCTCTGTGTTCAGTTTGCAGGGAAATACGGGAAGGTTTTCAGTCTTCGTTTGTTTGGTGGAAGGGTTGTCGTCATTAATGGCTACAAGCTGGTGAGAGAAACTCTTATTGAACAGGGAGAAAACTTCCCTGATCGTCCCAACATCCCGTTGTTTGAAGAAGTATTTCAGAACAAAGGTGACATTTATTTGTGTCAAAAGCTGCAATCTCCAATCAAGCCCAAAATATCCATCTCATTTCACACAAAGAATATTAGTCTGTCAGTTCTGGCGTCAAAATAAACTTTTTTTTGTTGGTTTCTAAAAGGTCTTATAACTTCCAGCGGTAATCAGTGGAAGCAGCAGAGGAGATTTGCTCTTCACACACTCAGAAACTTTGGTCTGGGAAAGAAAATCCTGGAGCGATCCATCCAGCAGGAGTGTCGGTATCTCACTGAGGCTTTTGCTGATCTACAAGGTAAAAAAAAAAATAACAAAAGGAAAATCTTATTTTGTGTTCAGGACTACCATGTCTGAAATATTCACTATATTGGGTTTATTAAACCGACCCTACTGGTATTACAGCCATCAGAAAATATATTCACCAACTACAAATGTGGTACGTAAGTTAAAAACTATGAAAGCATAGCCACTGGGACACATGAAACACACTAAAAAGAGTATTTGAGAAGGAAAGTAGCAGCAACAGAGAATTCCCAATTATGTTGTTTCTTCAGCTTTTTAGATCTGCATTCTCATGGTAAACAGGAAACAGCTTGTGTTTGGGTTCAGCTAGACTTGCCTTAGCTTTCTGGAAGCACCTAAATCCTATTTTTGCAGGGAGCATCGATGTTGTTCAAGAAGGCTTTGGCAATTTTGCTAAGAAGACTCACAACGTGGTGAATACAGATTTTACTTTTCTATTTCATAGAAATTGAATAAAGCAACTATAAAATGTTCAGATGAAAGAAAATTCTGCATTTCATTTGGAAATCAAGGTTCCAGTGTCTGCAGGTAGAGAGGAAAGGACCAGAATCCACATTGCTTGATGTCCAGTGTAAAGTCTCCACAGTCGATGATGGTTTTGGGGTTTCATTTCATCTGCTGGTGTTGGTCCACTGGGTTCCTGAAGTCTACAGTCAATGTAGCCGTGTACCAGGAAATGCTAGAGCACCTGCCTACACTTCATCAGCTGGTTCAATGACCATGGTGTTTTCTTATTTTTATTTCAGGTCAGCCATTTAATGACCATGAACTGATCAACAACGCTGTCGCCAACATCATCTGCTGCTTGGTCTTTGGGAGTCGATTTGAGTACAACGACAAGCAGTTCAAGATCATCCTTCAACACTTTGACGATTTACTCTACTTACAAGGAAGTGTGTGGGCACAGGTGAGAACAGCAGAAAATTTCCAAAAGAAATTTTATGGTAAAACAATAATAAAATATTTATGTGAAAAACAGCTTTCATTCAATACTTGAATATGCAATTAGAAGATCTTAGTGTCAGAACCACTTTGATGAAACAATCAATTTTTCTGTGTAGATTTACAACGTATTGCCATGGCTGATGAAATGGATGCCTGGACCTCATCAGAGGATTTTCACCATAACATACGAAATATTAAGTTTTATTAAAGTAAGGGTCAAGGAACACAAAGAGAACCTGGACCCTTCGTCACCCAGAGACTACATCGACTCCTTCCTCATAGAGATGGGAGAGGTGAGACCTCCCTGCTGTGTTGAAGCTCTTCTCACCTCACATGACTCATGAAAACAACATCTGCCTCATGTGTCTCATTCAGAAAGAAGACAAGGATTCTGGTTTTGATATCGACAATTTGTGTTTTTGCGCTCTGGACCTGTTTGGTGCTGGAACCGAAACCACCACCACCACTTTACACTGGGGGCTGCTGTTCATGATCTTGAACCCACAAATACAAGGTTGGTTTGACTGATACATCTCTAAGTCTGTCAAACATTTTCCCATTGCTACACTCAACTATATTATAACATTATACAGTATCAATCAATCAATCAATCAATCAATCAATCAATCAATCAATCAATCAATCAATCAATCAATCAATCAAATTTTATTTGTATAGCACATTTCAGCAGCAAGGCATTTCAAAGTGCTTTACATCATTACAAACACAGAAACACAATGCAACATAGAATAAATCATTAAGTCAAGTTCCATCATTAAATTTGTAATTGATTACATTTCAAATACAATCCTAAACAGGTGGCTTTTTAGTCGAGATTTAAAGGAAGTCAGTGTTTCAGCTGTTGTACAGTTTTCTGGAAGTTTGTTCCAAATTTGTGGTGCATAGATGCTGAAAGCTGCTTCTCCTCGATTGGTTCTGGTTCTGGGGATGCAGAGCAGAACCAGAACCGGAAGACCTGAGAGGTCTGGAAGGTTGATACAATAACAGCAGATCTTTAATGTATTGTGGTGCTAAGCCGTTCAGTGATTTATAAACTAACAACAGTATTTTAAAGTCTATTCTTTGAGCTACAGGGAGCCAGTGGAGGGACTTTAAAACTGGTGTTATGTGCTCTATCTTCCTGGTTTTAGTGAGAACGCGAGCAGCAGCGTTCTGGATCAGCTGCAGCTGTTTGTTTGATTTGTTGGACAGACCTGTGAAGACGCTGTTGCAATAATCAATATGACTGAAGATGAATGCATGGATGAGTTTCTCTAGATCTTGCTGAGACATTAGTCCTTTAATCCTGGAAATGTTCTTCAGGTGATAGAAGGCCGACTTTGTAACTGTCTTTATGTGGCTCTGGAGGTTCAGGTCAGAGTCCATCACTACTGCCAGGTTTCGGGCCTGATCGCTGGTTTTCAGTTGTAATAACTGAAGCTGTGCATTGACTCTAGATCGTTCCTCTTTAGGTCCAAAAATAACAACTTCAGTTTTATTTATACAGTTTGTTATAATATTCATCAGTCCAGCACATAGACTCAGATTGTTCTGTTCTTCTCTGCATGCAGAGCGGGTCCAGGCTGAGATAGACGCTGTGATTGGTCCGTCCAGGCAGCCGTCTATGACTGACAGAGACAACATGCCTTACACCAACGCTGTCATCCACGAGATACAGAGGATGGGGAACATCGTCCCGCTCAATGCGGTCCGGACAGCTAACCAGGACACCACAGTGGATAAATACACCATCCCAAAGGTCTAACCTGCACATGTGTTATTTTATTTAGATTCTTTCTCTATTTTTACAGGTCACACTTTAATTAAAGGTCTTAGACTACACTGTTTGAGGAGATCTTTGTGAACTAACTACACTGATTTTCAGGGCACCATCATCCTCACTATGCTGGACTCAGTTTTACACGATGAGTCCATGTGGGAAACTCCGTACACCTTCAATCCTCAGCACTTTCTGGAAAAGGACGGCAAATTCAGGAAGAGAGAAGCATTTCTTCCCTTCTCTGCAGGTTGGATGTTGAACGTTGATGTCATTTTATGGACAGCTCTTAAAATAAGACATTTTTGTCTGAGAGACCTTCAAAAACCTCAACCAGATGTTCAAAAACTTAGCATGCAGTCACCACATATATTCTTGAATTAATGCTTGATTTTATTTCAGCTCAAACCTGCTGCAGACAGTGACGTATTTTAAGCATTAATTTAATTAAAACTGTCTGTTGTTAATGGAAACCCAAAATTCAGTTTGTCAGAAAATCTAAATGACTTAGTACAAAAATATTTTTAACACAAAAACATTTTTCTGGGCTACACAATATTCCAATTTATTGAGCTGTTCCTCTGTTTATGTATAAATACTATTTTTTAACTTGTTGTTTGAGACTTTGAATCAGTTTTCTTGACCTCATCTTGACTGTGTTGTGTTGTATATCTAAATGTGATAGGAAGCTTGTTATAAATGGGCTCTATTTAAATTGAATTGATATATAGTGTCTCAGTGAAATACCACATCACACTTCCAATTATTGCTGACCTTGGCATTAATTTGCCATTTTACGTAACTTTTAAGGCTATCATGAACTCTGTGACATCAGATCTGATTAAAAACTTTATAATTCTGCATCCTCAGGTAAACGTGTGTGTCTCGGGGAGCAGCTGGCCAGGATGGAGTTGTTCCTCTTCTTCACCTCCCTCCTCCAGAGGTTCACGTTTTCATCTCCTCCAGGAGAGAAGCCCAGTCTGGAGTTCAAACTGGGACTCACTCGTTGTCCCAAACCTTACCGCCTCTGTGCTGCACCACGTTAACCTGCTGCCTGATGATAGCAGCCATAAAATCACTATAAAATGAGTCATAATGTAGGTCAACATGAAAATTAACTTATAATGTGCAATAAAGATTAAAATGTTTAGAAAATGGCTGTTTAAGGTAAATGACGTGATTTTATTGGACCAGACTCATTAAATAATTGTTTCATTTAAACTGCATTTGACCAAATATTAATGCACTGATGAAAACACTTTCAGGTAATCAGCCTACTTAAGATATTTCTAGCATTTACTTTCTGTTTAACTACACTTTTTTTTTTAAAGATTTTGCATTATTATCTTTTGTCTGAAAGTCCATCTCTTTTAAAGGTTAGTCTCCAGTATTTACAGTACTTTGAACAAATCTATGATTCAGTGGATGCTGTATAATCATTTCTTTTCCTTGCAATTACTTTCATGATAATCATCAAGTCTCACAAATGTTTGGCTGGCATCTTTAATGGTTTATGAATTTAAAATGCAGATTTAAAAGGATTTGCAGATGACCAAGTGTTATGACTTAGATTAGAGGTCTTCAAGTTGGGAGTCGCGACCCCCAGTGGCGTTGTGCCAGTACTACAAGAGGGTGTTGTAAAATTTCTGATTGATTTGACATATTCAGTTGTTTGTTTTTTATCCCAAGTTGTCTTTAAAAACACATGAACATGAATCCAATATGCAACATATTCAAGAAAGGAGCCATTGAATATTGTGTTTCAGTCAGAAATACATTCATTGACCAAAAATCAGTTCATCATGGTAAAAGTTCTGAGTTTTATTAATTTGTTCATAACAGTTTCATTGACATGTCATCACTTTTGTAATCAAACCTCAATAAATAAAATTAAAACGTGATGTAAAGAAACTGTGTATTATTTGTGTTGAATGAGACACACAGTATACATACAAGCTGAGTGGTTTTATTTTGAAACTCAGCAATGTTTCCTAGTGAAACATTAACAAAGTACAGTGCGTCTTATCTGCTTCCTGCTATATTTGCTAAAACATCTGGTTCCTTTGCTTCACCTCGGTGTTCACAGAAGACATGGAGACGATCCTGAGCGTCCTGGGCTTGGAGTGGATAGACCTCAGAAGTTTTCTGATATTTTTCTGTGTTTTTTTGCTGCTGACAGATGTTGTGAAGAACAGAGTGCCTAGTAACTTTCCACCAGGCCCGTGGTCTTTTCCTTTTATTGGAGACCTTCCTCGCATTAAGGTGTCCAAAATTCACCTGCAGTTTAAAGAGGTAGGAAAAACAACACAGCAATAAGGTATAGATTCTGTCTTTAAATAATGTTGTTTCAAAAATATAAAGCAGTGACTCAAACAATAAATGAAGAAACAAATAACAAAATTATCTTTCTTTTAAAAAATAAAAGATACCATAGATTAAGTTCAGATAAAATACTTTATCAAGGACATTGTTGACTGAAGAGTATAAAGGTGGCTGAAATGGACTCTAACCTTTTTATTTTTCTCTAGTAGAGTAAAGTGCATCATTCTAACTTCCTAGACTTTTTGCCTACATACTTTTTAACGTTCATTCATCATATTTCCTTTGAGCCTTTACCACTTCTCCTTATAGATATACCTTGAAAAAGTTCACTTTATTTTTTTAGAAAACACAGTAATGAAAAATTGTACACCTTCATAAACACAACATTTGGTGATACAATTCATTATTACTGTTGCAGTAGTAGTAATAGCATAGTGACAAACTGTTCAAAACCTAATAAATGTCTGATGTTAGTGATTTCCAAAGTGCATTATTTATGATGATTAGTATGTGAAAAGATACTGACCCTTTTAGAAATATTACATGTTGATTTACATCCACATTTGTGATGTAAATAAATATATTTATAACTGTGCTGCAACCTTACTGTATAATTCATCTGGATGAATATTTGTTTCTTGGTAAAGAAGGAATGTTGTGGAATAGAGAACTACAAGACTCCAAATATGGTTTTAGTTATTATATTGTCACAATTCAGGCTTCTGCTGATTTCAGCCTCCTACATTCTCACTCTCTTGTCTCTTTCTTCATTTGGCAGCAGCTTGCCTGAGAAAAGGCTTGGAAACCAAAGCAAAGCAAAGTCAGAGGTGTTCACCTGGTTTTCTATTTCCCCACAATTTAATCTGATAAAACCTTTGTGAGATGCATCCAGGAAAGATAATTCACAAAGGCCACAGTCATCAATCCTCAGGATAAATATTGTCAGAATTTAAGCGAGGCTTTCTTAATAGATGAAAAAGAAAATTATGACCTCAATGAAGATACATAAATACAGTGATGTTGTCCTTTAGATTTCTTTCTCAAAGGTTTTATAGAGAATAAAGAGAATAGAGAATATAGTTGGACATCAAAGGATAAATAAACTACAATTTCAATTAACAAAAAGGTAAGCAAAGGGAAGAAAGGGATTGATGAAAAGATAGAGAGAGATAAATCTTTATTGTCATTTTCACAAGAACAACAAAATTTAAAAAGCAGGCTAAAAGCTAACAAGGATTTGGTTCATTTTAGACGGCTAAAGTACTGAGAGAAAATATAACTATGATTGTTATTTTTGATCTCAAATGTTAGAAAATGTATGAAAACAAACCTCAATTTTATCTTTGAGCTCCAGGACCTCAGTGAAGAGACATAAATACAAAGATGTTGTCCTTTGGATTTCTTTCTCAAAGGTTTTCAAAATGTTTATTTTCTGAATCGTAAATGAACTCAAATATCTGCTCTGTGTTCAGTTTGCAGGGAAATACGGGAACATTTTCAGTCTTCGTTTGTTTGGTGGAAGGGTTGTCGTCATTAATGGCTACAAGCTGGTGAGAGAAACTCTGATCCAACAAGGAGAAAACTTCATCGATCGTCCCAAAATCCCCTTATTTGATGACTTAGTTGGGAATAAAGGTGACATTCTTTATGTTTTGTGTCAAAAGCTGCAATTTCCAATCAATCTGAAACCATACATCTCATTTCACTCAAAGAATGTTTGGCTATGTTAGTAATTGCATTAATTTATCAAAGCCCTGAAAGGCAAACGGGACTTACGCAGCTAAAAAGTAAGGAATTAAAACTTCTTTCCACTCTGTAGTTGTTTTCTGTAGAATTGAAAGGAATATAAGTTGCATAATCAGAAATACTTAATAGAAGAACACAATTGATCAAATTTTGCACCTCACAATTTTTTTTATGCTATCTTAAGGGGAAAGAATCCAGAAGTAAAAACTAAACAGCAAAGCCTGACAATATTTTCATTTAAAATATACCGTTTTTCCTTTTCTATATACTTTTACATGATTTTTAAAGTTCAGGGGAAAACACAATTTGGCTTAGAAAATGGGTCTTTGAAAATATATTTTCTCTTTGCCGTTCAGGGCTTCTGTATTACAGTATTAATTTCATTCAAGTGTCAGTGTAAACTTTTCTTTTTTGTTGGTTTCAAAAAGGTCTTGTAATTTCCAGCGGTAATCATTGGAAGCAGCAGAGGAGATTTGCTCTTCACACACTCAGAAACTTTGGTCTGGGAAAGAAAACCCTGGAGCGATCCATCCAGCAGGAGTGTCGGTATCTCACTGAGGCTTTTGCTGATCTACAAGGTAAAAAAATAACAAAAGGAAAATCTTATTTTGTGTTCAGGACAACCATGTCTGAAATATTCACTATATTGGGTTTATTACACTGACCCTACTGGTATTACAGCCATCAAAAAATACATTCACCAACTACAAATATGGTACGTAAGTTAAAAACTATGAAAGCATAGGACACATGAAACACACTAAAAAGAGTATTTGAAAAGGAAAGTAGCAGCAAAAGAGAATTCCCAATTATGTTGTTTCTGCAGCTTTTTAGATCTGCATTCTCATGGTAAACAGGAAACAGCTTGTGTTTGGGTTCAGCTAGACTTGCCTTAGCTTTCTGGAAGCATCTATTTCCTATTTTTGCAGGGAGTAACTATAGGGTTGTTCAAGAAGGCTTTGGCAATTTTGCTGAGAAGACTCACAACGTGGTGAATACAGATTTTACTTTTCTGTGTCGAAAAGATTTAATAAAGCAACTATAAAACTTTCAGATGAAAGAAAATTCTGCATTTCATTGGGAAATTGAAGTCCCAGTGTCTGCAGGTAGAGAGGAAAGGACCAGAATCCACATTGCTTGATGTCCAGTGTAAAGTCTCCACAGTCGATGATGGTTTTGGGGTTTCATTTCATCTGCTGGTGTTGGTCCACTGGGTTCCTGAAGTCTACAGTCAGTGTAGCCGTGTACCAGGAAATGCTAGAGCACCAGCCTACACTTCATCAGCTGGTTCAATGACCATGGTGTTTTCTTATTTTTATTTCAGGTCAGCCATTTAATGCCCATAGACTGATCAACAACGCTGTCGCCAACATCATCTGCTGCTTGGTCTTTGGGAGTCGATTTGAGTACAACGACAAGCAGTTCAAGATCATCCTTCAACACTTTGACGATTTACTCTACTTACAAGGAAGTGTGTGGGCACAGGTGAGAACAGCAGAAAATTTTATGGTAAAACAATAATAAAATATTTACCTGAAAAGCAGCTTTCATTCTTGGATATGCAATTAGAAGATTGTAGTGTCAGAACCACTTTGATGAAACAATCGATTTTTCTTTGTTTTTTCTCTGTAGATTTACAACGTATTGCCTTGGCTAATGAAATGGCTGCCTGGACCTCATCAGAGGATTTTCACCATAGAACACGAATTATTAGGTTTTATTAAAGTAAGGATCAAGGAACACAAAGAGAACCTGGACCCTTCATCGCCCAGAGACTACATCGACTCCTTCCTCATAGAGATGGGAGAGGTGAGACCTCCCTGCTGTGTTGAAGCTCTTCTCACCTCACATGACTCATGAAAACAACATCTGCCTCATGTGTCTCATTCAGAAAGAAGACAAGGATTCTGGTTTTGATATCGAGAATTTGTGTTTTTGCACTCTGGACCTGTTTGGTGCTGGAACCGAAACCACCACCACCACTTTACACTGGGGGCTGCTGTTCATGATCTTGAACCCACAAATACAAGGTTGGTTTGAGTGATACATCTCTAAGTCTGTCAAACATTTTCCCATTGCTACACTCAACTACGTATATTATAACATTATACAGTATGTTATAATATTCATCAGTCCAGCACATAGACTCAGATTGTTCTGTTCTTCTCTGCATGCAGAGCGGGTCCAGGCTGAGATAGATGCTGTGATTGGTCCGTCCAGGCAGCCGTCTATGACTGACAGAGACAACCTGCCTTACACCAACGCTGTCATCCATGAGATACAGAGGATGGGGAACATCATACCGTTAAATGTGGCCCGGTCAGCTAACCAGGACACCACAGTGGATAAATACACCATCCCAAAGGTCTAATCTGCACATGCATTATGATTTCATTTAGATGCTTCCCCTATAATGTGATAACGCGACTTTCCATAAATCAGCAGTAAAATAAAGTATTCGGTCCAATCTGACTAACACTGCACTGATTTTCAGGGCACCATAGTCCTTACTATGCTGGACTCAGTTTTACATGATGAGTCCATGTGGGAAACTCCGTACACCTTCAATCCTCAGCACTTTCTGGAAAAGGACGGCAAATTCAGGAAGAGAGAAGCATTTCTTCCCTTCTCTGCAGGTTGGATGTTGAACTTTGATGATGTCATTTTATGGACAGCTCATAAAATAAGACATTTTTGTCTGAGAGAACTTCAAAAACCTCAACCAGATGTTCAAAAACTTAGCATGCAGTCACCACATGTTGCATTAATGCTTGATTTTATTTCAGCTCAAACCTGCTGCAGACAATGGCGTATTTTAAGCATTAATTTAATAAAAACAGTTTGTTGTTAATGGAAACCCAAAATTCAGTTTGTCAGAAAATCTAAATGATTAATACAAAAATATTTTTAACATAAAAACATTTTTCTGGGCTACACAATATTCCCATTTATTGAGCTGTTCCTCTGTTTATGTATAAATACTATTTTTTAACTTGTTGTTTGAGACTTTGAATCAGTTTTCTTGACCTCATCTTGACTGTGTTGTATATCTAAATGTAATAGGAAGCTTGTTATAAATGGGCTCTAACTATTTAAATTGAATTGATATATAGTGTCTCAGTGAAATACCACATCACACTTCCAATTATTGCTGACCTTGGCATTAATTTGCCATTTTACATAACTTTTAAGGCTATCATGAACTCTGTGACATCAGATCTGATTAAAAACGTTATAATTCTGCATCCTCAGGTAAACGTGTGTGTCTCGGGGAGCAGCTGGCCAGGATGGAGTTGTTCCTCTTCTTCACCTCCCTCCTCCAGAGGTTCACGTTTTCATCTCCTCCAGAAGAGAAGCCCAGTCTGGAGTTCAAACTGGGACTCACTCGTTGTCCCAAACCTTACCGCCTCTGTGCTGCACCACGTTAACCTGCTGCCTGATGATAGCAGCCATAAAATCACTATAAAATGAGTCATAATGTAGGTCAACATGAAAATTAACTTATAATGTGCAATAAAGATTAAAATGTTTAGAAAATGGCTGTTTAAGGTAAATGACGTGATTTTATTGGACCAGACTCATTAAATAATTGTTTCATTTAAACTGCATTTGACCAAATATTAATGCACTCATGAAAACACTTTCAGGTAATCAGCCTACTTAAGATATTTCTAGCATTTACTTTCTGTTTAACTACACTTTTTTTTTTAAAGATTTTGCATTATTATCTTTTGTCTGAAAGTCCATCTCTTTTAAAGGTTAGTCTCCAGTATTTGCAGTACTTTGAACAAATCTATGATTCACTGGATGCTGTATTATCATTTCTTTTCCTTGCAAATACTTTCATGATAATCATCAAATCTCACAAATGTTTGGCTGGCATCTTTAATGGCTTATGAATTCAAAATGCAGATTTAAAAGGATTTGCAGATGACGAAGTGTTATGACTTAGATTAGAGGTTTTCAAGTTGGGAGTCGCGACCCCCAGTGGCGTTGTGCCAGTACTACAAGAGGGTGTTGTAAAATTTCTGATTGATTTGACATATTCAGTTGTTTGTTTTTTATCCAAAGTTGTCTTTAAATACACATGAACATGAATCCAATATGCAACATATTCAAAAAAGGAGCCATTGAATATTGTGTTTCAGTCAGAAATACATTCATTGACCAAAAATCAGTTCATCATGGTAAAAGTTCTGAGTTTTATTAATTTGTTCACAACAGTTTCATTGACAGGTCATCACTTTTGTAATCAAACCTCAATAAAGAAAATAAAAACGTGATGTAAAGAAGCTGTGTATTATTTGTGTTGAATGAGACACACAGTATACATACAAGCTGAGTGGTTTTATTTTGAAACTCAGCAATGTTTCCTAGTGAAACATTAACCCAGTACAGTGCGTCTTATCTGCTTCCTGCTATATTTGCTAAAACATCTGGTTCCTTTGCTTCACCTCGGTGTTCACAGAAGACATGGAGACGATCCTGAGCGTCCTGGGCTTGGAGTGGATAGACCTCAGAAGTTTTCTGATATTTTTCTGTGTTTTTCTGCTGCTGACAGATGTTGTGAAGAACAGAGTGCCTAGTAACTTTCCACCAGGCCCGTGGTCTTTTCCTTTTATTGGAGACCTTCCTCGCATTAAGGCGTCCAAAATTCACCTGCAGTTTAAAGAGGTAGGAAAAACAACACAGCAATAAGGTATAGATTCTGTCTTTAAATAATGTTGTTTCAAAAATATAAAGCAGTGACTCAAACAATAAATGAAGAAACAAATAACAAAATTATCTTTCTTTTAAAAAATAAAAGATACCATAGATTAAGTTCAGATAAAATACTTTATCAAGGACATTGTTGACTGAAGAGTATAAAGGTGGCTGAAATGGACTCTAACCTTTTTATTTTTCTCTAGTAGAGTAAAGTGCATCACTTTAACTTCCTAGACTTTTTGCCTACATACTTTTTAACGTTCATTCATCATATTTCCTTTGAGGCTTTACCACTTCTCCTTATAGATATACCTTGAAAAAGTTCACTTTATTTTTTTAGAAAACACAGTAATGAAAAATTGTACACCTTCATAAACACAACATTTGGTGATACAATTCATTATTACTGTTGCAGTAGTAGTAATAGCATAGTGACAAACTGTTCAAAACCTAATAAATGTCTGATGTTAGTGATTTCCAAAGTGCATTATTTATGATGATTAGTATGTGAAAAGATACTGACCCTTTTAGAAATATTACATGTTGATTTACATCCACATTTGTGATGTAAATAAATATATTTATTACTGTGCTGCAACCTTACTGTATAATTCATCTGGATGAATATTTGTTTCTTGGTAAAGAAGGAATGTTGTGGAATAGAGAACTACAAGACTCCAAATATGGTTTTAGTTATTATATTGTCACAATTCAGGCTTCTGCTGATTTCAGCCTCCTACATTCTCACTCTCTTGTCTCTTTCTTCATTTGGCAGCAGCTTGCCTGAGAAAAGGCTTGGAAACCAAAGCAAAGCAAAGTCAGAGGTGTTCACCTGGTTTTCTATTTCCCCACAATTTAATCTGATAAAACCTTTGTGAGATGCATCCAGGAAAGATAATTCACAAAGGCCACAGTCATCAATCCTCAGGATAAATATTGTCAGAATTTAAGCGAGGCTTTCTTAATAGATGAAAAAGAAAATTATGACCTCAATGAAGATACATAAATACAGTGATGTTGTCCTTTGGATTTCTTTCTCAAAGGTTTTATAGAGAATAAAGAGAATAGAGAATATAGTTGGACATCAAAGGATAAATAAACTACAATTTCAATTAACAAAAAGGTAAGCAAAGGGAACAAAGGGATTGATGAAAAGATAGAGAGAGATAAATCTTTATTGTCATTTTCACAAGTACAACAAAATTTAAAAAGCAGGCTAAAAGCTAACAAGGATTTGGTTCATTTTAGACGGCTAAAGTACTGAGAGAAAATATAACTATGATTGTTATTTTTGATCTCAAATGTTAGAAAATGTATGAAAACAAACCTCAATTTTATCTTTGAGCTCCAGGACCTCAGTGAAGATACATAAATACAAAGATGTTGTCCTTTGGATTTCTTTCTCAAAGGTTTTCAAAATGTTTATTTTCTGAATCGTGAATGAATTCAAATATCTGCTCTGTGTTCAGTTTGCAGGGAAATACGGGAACATTTTCAGTCTTCGTTTGTTTGGTGGAAGGGTTGTCGTCATTAATGGCTACAAGCTGGTGAGAGAAACTCTGATCCAACAAGGAGAAAACTTCATCGATCGTCCCAAAATCCCCTTATTTGATGACTTAGTTGGGAATAAAGGTGACATTCTTTATGTTTTGTGTCAAAAGCTGCAATTTCCAATCAATCTGAAACCATACATCTCATTTCACTCAAAGAATGTTTGGCTATGTTAGTAATTGCATTAATTTATCAAAGCCCTGAAAGGCAAACGGGACTTACGCAGCTAAAAAGTAAGGAATTAAAACTTCTTTCCACTCTGTAGTTGTTTTCTGTAGAATTGAAAGGAATATAAGTTGCATAATCACAAATTCTTAATAGAAGAACACAAATGATCAAATTTTGCACCTCACAATTTTTTTTATGCTATCTTAAGGGGAAAGAATCCAGAAGTAAAAACTAAACAGCAAAGCCTGAGAATATTTTCATTTAAAATATACCGTTTTTCCTTTTCTATATACTTTTACATGATTTTTAAAGTTCAGGGGAAAACACAATTTGGCTTAGAAAATGGGTCTTTGAAAATATATTTTCTCTTTGCCGTTCAGGGCTTCTGTATTACAGTATTAATTTCATTCAAGTGTCAGTGTAAACTTTTCTTTTTTGTTGGTTTCAAAAAGGTCTTGTAATTTCCAGCGGTAATCATTGGAAGCAGCAGAGGAGATTTGCTCTTCACACACTCAGAAACTTTGGTCTGGGAAAGAAAACCCTGGAGCGATCCATCCAGCAGGAGTGTCGGTATCTCACTGAGGCTTTTGCTGATCTACAAGGTAAAAAAATAACAAAAGCAAAATCTTATTTTGTGTTCAGGACAACCATGTCTGAAATATTCACTATATTGGGTTTATTACACTGACCCTACTGGTATTACAGCCATCAGAAAATACATTCACCAACTACAAATATGGTACGTATGTTAAAAACTATGAAAGCATAGCAACTGGGACACATGAAACACACTAAAAAAAATATTTGAAAAGGAAAATAGCATTAAAAGAAAATTCCCAATAATGTTGTTTCTGCAGCTTTTTAGATCTGCATTCTCATGGTAAACAGGAAACAGCTTGTGTTTGGGTTCAGCTAGAATTGCCTTAGCTTTCTGGAAGCACCTATTTCCTATTTTTGCAGGGAGTATCGATGTTGTTCAAGAAGGCTTTGGCAATTTTGCTAAGAAGACTCACAGCGTGGTGAATACAGATTTTACTTTTCTATTTCATAGAAATTGAATAAAGCAACTATAAAACTTTTAAATGAAAGAAAATTCTGCATTTCATTGGGAAATTGAAGTCCCAGTGTCTGCAGGTAGAGAGGAAAGGACCAGAATCCACATTGCTTGATGTCCAGTGTAAAGTCTCCACAGTCGATGATGGTTTTGGGGTTTCATTTCATCTGCTGGTGTTGGTCCACTGGGTTCCTGAAGTCTACAGTCAGTGTAGCCGTGTACCAGGAAATGCTAGAGCACCTGCCTACACTTCATCAGCTGGTTCAATGACCATGGTGTTTTCTTATTTTTATTTCAGGTCAGCCATTTAATGCCCATAGACTGATCAACAACGCTGTCGCCAACATCATCTGCTGCTTGGTCTTTGGGAGTCGATTTGAGTACAACGACAAGCAGTTCAAGATCATCCTTCAACACTTTGACGATTCACTGTACTTACAAGGAAGTGTGTGGGCACAGGTGAGAACAGCAGAAAATTTTATGGTAAAACAATAATAAAATATTTACGTGAAAAACAGCCATCATTCAATACTTGAATATGCAATTAGAAGATTGTAGTGTCAGAACCATTTTGATGAAACAACCGATTTTTCTTTGTTTTTTCTCTGTAGATTTACAACGTATTGCCTTGGCTGATGAAATGGCTGCCTGGACCTCATCAGAGGATTTTCACCATAGAACACGAATTATTAGGTTTTATTAAAGTAAGGGTCAAGGAACACAAAGAGAACCTGGACCCTTCATCGCCCAGAGACTACATCGACTCCTTCCTCATAGAGATGGGAGAGGTGAGACCTCCCTGCTGTGTTGAAGCTCTTCTCACCTCACATGACTCATGAAAACAACATCTGCCTCATGTGTCTCATTCAGAAAGAAGACAAGGATTCTGGTTTTGATATCGACAATTTGTGTTTTTGCACTCTGGACCTGTTTGGTGCTGGAACCGAAACCACCACCACCACTTTACACTGGGGGCTGCTGTTCATGATCTTGAACCCACAAATACAAGGTTGGTTTGACTGATACATCTCTAAGTCTGTCAAACATTTTCCCATTGCTACACTCAACTATATTATAACATTATACAGTATGTTATAATATTCATCAGTCCAGCACATAGACTCAGATTGTTCTGTTCTTCTCTGCATGCAGAGCGGGTCCAGGCTGAGATAGACGCTGTGATTGGTCCGTCCAGGCAGCCGTCTATGACTGACAGAGACAACATGCCTTACACCAACGCTGTCATCCACGAGACACAGAGGATGGGGAACATCATACCGTTAAATGTGGCCCGGTCAGCTAACCAGGACACCACAGTGGATAAATACACCATCCCGAAGGTCTGACCTGCACATGCATTATGATTTCATTTAGAGCCTTCCCCTATAATATGATAATGTGACTTTCCATAAATCAGCAGTAAAGAAAGTATTCAGTCCTATCTGACTAACACTGCACTGATTTTCAGGGCACCATAGTCCTTACTATGCTGGACTCAGTTTTACACGATGAGTCCATGTGGGAAACTCCGTACACCTTCAATCCTCAGCACTTTCTGGAAAAGGACGGCAAATTCAGGAAGAGAGAAGCATTTCTTCCCTTCTCTGCAGGTTGGATGTTGAACGTTGATGTCATTTTATGGACAGCTCGTAAAATAAGACATTTTTGTCTGAGAGACCTTGAAAAACCTCAACCAGATGTTCAAAAACTTAGCATGCAGTCACCACATATATTCTTGAATTAATGCTTGATTTTATTTCAGCTCAAACCTGCTGCAGACAGTGACGTATTTTAAGCATTAATTTAATAAAAACAGTTTGTTGTTAATGGAAACCCAAAATTCAGTTTGTCAGAAAATCTAAATGACTTAGTACAAAAATATTTTTAACACAAAAACATTTTTCTGGGCTACACAATATTCCAATTTATTGAGCTGTTCCTCTGTTTATGTATAAATACTATTTTTTAACTTGTTTGAGACTTTGAATCAGTTTTCTTGACCTCATCTTGACTGTGTTGTGTTGTATATCTAAATGTGATAGGAAGCTTGTTATAAATGGGCTCTATTTACATTGATTTGATATATAGTGTCTCAGTGAAATACCACATCACACTTCCAATTATTGCTGACCTTGGCATTAATTTGCCATTTTACGTTAATTTTAAGGCGATCGTGGACTCTGTGACATCAGATCTGATTAAAAACTTTATCATTCTGCATCCTCAGGTAAACGTGTGTGTCTCGGGGAGCAGCTGGCCAGGATGGAGTTGTTCCTCTTCTTCACCTCCCTCCTCCAGAGGTTCACGTTTTCATCTCCTCCAGAAGAGAAGCCCAGTCTGGAGTTCAAACTGGGACTCACTCGTTGTTCCAAACCTTACCGCCTCTGTGCGGCACCACGTTAACCTGCTGCCTGATGACAGCAGCCATAAAATCACTATAAAATGAGTCATAATGTCAGTCAACATGAAAATTAACTTATAATGTGCAATAAAGATTAAAATGTTTAGAAAATGGCTGTTTAAGGTAAATGACGTGATTTTATTGGACCAGACTCATTAAATAATTGTTTCATTTAAACTGCATTTGCCTAAATATTAATGCACTCATGAAAACACTTTCAGGTAATCAACCTACTTAAGATATTTCTTGCATGTACATTTGTTTAACAACACTTTTTTTGGGATTCTTTTTTGATCTTTTAAAGGTTAGTCTCCAGTATTTGCAGTACTTTGAACAAATCTATGATTCAGTGGATGCTGTATTATCATTTTTTTTCCTTGCAAATACATTCAGGATAATCATCAAGTCTCACAAATGTTTGGCTGGCATCTTTAATGGTTTATGAATTCAAAATGCAGATTTAAAAGGATTTGCAGATGACCAAGTGTTATGACTTAGATTAGAGGTCTTCAAGTTGGGAGTCGCGACCCCCAGTGGCGTTGTGCCAGTACTACAAGAGGGTGTTGTAAAATTTCTGATTGATTTGACATATTCAGTTGTTTGTTTTTTATCCAAAGTTGTCTTTAAAAACACATGAACATGAATCCAATATGCAACATATTCAAGAAAGGAGCCATTGAATATTGTGTTTCAGTCAGAAATACATTCATTGACCAAAAATCAGTTCATCATGGTAAAAGTTCTGAGTTTTATTAATTTGTTCATAACAGTTTCATTGACAGGTCATCACTTTTGTAATCAAACCTCAATAAAGAAAATAAAAACGTGATGTAAAGAAACTGTGTATTATTTGTGTTGAATGAGACACACAGTATACATACAAGCTGAGTGGTTTTATTTTGAAACTCAGCAATGTTTCCTAGTGAAACATTAACCCAGTACAGTGCGTCTTATCTGCTTCCTGCTATATTTGCTAAAACATCTGGTTCCTTTGCTTCACCTCGGTGTTCACAGAAGACATGGAGACGATCCTGAGCGTCCTGGGCTTGGAGTGGATAGACCTCAGAAGTTTTCTGATATTTTTCTGTGTTTTTCTGCTGCTGACAGATGTTGTGAAGAACAGAGTGCCTAGTAACTTTCCACCAGGCCCGTGGTCTTTTCCTTTTATTGGAGACCTTCCTCGCATTAAGGCGTCCAAAATTCACCTGCAGTTTAAAGAGGTAGGAGAAAACAACACAGCAATAAGGTATAGATTCTGTCTTTAAATAATGTTGTTTCAAAAATATAAAGCAGTGACTCAAACAATAAATGAAGAAACAAATAACAAAATTATCTTTCTTTTAAAAAATAAAAGATACCATAGATTAAGTTCAGATAAAATACTTTATCAAGGACATTGTTGACTGAAGAGTATAAAGGTGGCTGAAATGGACTCTAACCTTTTTATTTTTCTCTAGTAGAGTAAAGTGCATCATTCTAATTTCCTAGACTTTTTGCCTACATACTTTTTAACGTTCATTCATCATATTTCATTTGAGCCTTTACCACTTCTCCTTATAGATATACCTTGAAAAAGTTCACTTTTTTTTTTTTAGAAAACACAGTAATGAAAAATTGTACACCTTTATAAACACAACATTTGGTGATACAATTCATTATTACTGTTGCAGTAGTGGTAATAGCATAGAGACAAAAGCCTAATAAATGTCTGATGTTAGTGATTTCCAAAGTGCATTATTTATGATGATTAGTATGTGAAAGATTCTGACGCTTTTAGAAATATTAGATGTTGATTTACATCAACAGTTGCGATGTAAATAAATACATTTATAACTTTGCTGCAACCGTACTGTATAATTGTCACAATTCAGGCTTCTGCTGATTTCAGCTTCCTACATTCTCACTCTCTTGTCTCTTTCTTCATTTGGCAGCAGCTTGCCTGAGAAAAGGCTCGGAAACCAAAGCAAAGTAAAGTCAGAAATGTTCACCTGGTTTTCTATTTCCCCAACAGTTTAATCTGATAAAACCTTTGTGAGATGCATCCAGGGAAGATAATTCACAAAGGCCACAGTCATCAATCCTCAGGATAAATATTGTCAGAGTTTAAGTGAGGCTTTCTTAATAGATGAAAAAGAAAACTATGACCTCAAAGAAGATACATAAATACAAAGATGTTGTTCTTTAGATTTCTTTCTCAAAGGTTTTTAAAATGTTTATTTTCTGAATCGTGAATGAACTCAAATATCTGCCCTGTGTTCAGTTTGCAGGGAAATACGGGAACATTTTCAGTCTTCGTTTGTTTGGTGGAAGGGTTGTCGTCATTAATGGCTACAAGCTGGTGAGAGAAACTCTGATCCAACAAGGAGAAAACTTCATCGATCGTCCCAAAATCCCCTTATTTGATGACTTAGTTGGGAATAAAGGTGACATTCTTTATGTTTTGTGTCAAAAGCTGCAATTTCCAATACATCTCAAACCATACATTTCATTTCACTCAAAGAATGTTTGGCTATGTTAGTAATTACATTAATTTATCGAAGCCCTGAAAGGCAAACGGGACTTACGCAGCTAAAAAGTAAGGAATTAAAACTTCTTTCCACTCTGTAGTTGTTTTCTGTAGAATTGAAAGGAATATAAGTTGCATAATCAGAAATACTTAATAGAAGAACACAATTGATCAAATTTTGCACCTCACAATTTTTTTTATGCTATCTTAAGGGGAAAGAATCCAGAAGTAAAAACTAAACAGAAAAGCTTGAAATATTTTCATTTAAAATATACCGTTTTTCCTTTTTTTTAATACTTTTACATGATTTTTAAAGTTCAGGGGAAAACACAATTTGGCTTAGAAAATGGGTCTTTGAAAATATATTTTCTCTTTGCCGTTCAGGGCTTCTGTACTACAATATTAATTTCATTCAAGTGTCAGCATAAAACCTTTCTTTTTTGTTGGTTTCAAAAAGGTCTTGTTATTTCCAGCGGTAATCATTGGAAGCAGCAGAGGAGATTTGCTCTTCACACACTCAGAAACTTTGGTCTGGGAAAGAAAACCCTGGAGCGATCCATCCAGCAGGAGTGTCGGTATCTCACTGAGGCTTTTGCTGATCTACAAGGTAAAAAAAAATAACAAAAGGAAAATCTTATTTTATGTTCAGGACAACCATGTCTGAAATATTCACTATAATGGGTTTATTACACCGACCCTACTGGTATTACAGCCATCAGAAAATACATTCACCAACTACAAATATGGTACGTATGTTAAAAACTATGAAAGCATAGCAACTGGGACACATGAAACACACAAAAAAAAGTATTTGAAAAGGAAAGTAGCAGCAAAAGAGAATTCCCAATTATGTTGTTTCTGCAGCTTTTTAGATCTGCATTCTCATGGTAAACAGGAAACAGCTTGTGTTTTGGGTTCAGCTAGACTTGCCTTAGCTTTCTGGAAGCATCTATTTCCTATTTTTGCAGGGAGTAACTATAGGGTTGTTCAAGAAGGCTTTGGCAATTTTGCTGAGAAGACTCACAACGTGGTGAATACAGATTTTACTTTTCTGTGTCGAAAAGATTTAATAAAGCAACTATAAAACTTTCAGATGAAAGAAAATTCTGCATATCATTTGGAAATCAAGGTCCCAGTGTCTGCAGGTAGAGAGGAAAGGACCAGAATCCACATTGCTTGATGTCCAGTGTAAAGTCTCCACAGTCAATGATGGTTTTGGGGTTTCATTTCATCTGCTGGTGTTGGTCCACTGGGTTCCTGAAGTCTACAGTCAATGTAGCCGTGTACCAGGAAATGCTAGAGCACCTGCCTACACTTCATCAGCTGGTTCAATGACCATGGTGTTTTCTTATTTTTATTTCAGGTCAGCCATTTAATGCCCATAGACTGATCAACAACGCTGTCGCCAACATCATCTGCTGCTTGGTCTTTGGGAGTCGATTTGAGTACAACGACAAGCAGTTCAAGATCATCCTTCAACACTTTGACGATTCACTGTACTTACAAGGAAGTGTGTGGGCACAGGTGAGAACAGCAGAAAATTTTATGGTAAAACAATAATAAAATATTTACCTGAAAAGCAGCTTTCATTCTTGGATATGCAATTAGAAGATTGTAGTGTCAGAACCACTTTGATGAAACAATCGATTTTTCTTTGTTTTTTCTCTGTAGATTTACAACGTATTGCCTTGGCTGATGAAATGGATGCCTGGACCTCATCAGAGGATTTTCACCATAGAACACGAATTATTAGGTTTTATTAAAGTAAGGATTAAGGAACACAAAGAGAACCTGGACCCTTCATCGCCCAGAGACTACATCGACTCCTTCCTCATAGAGATGGGAGAGGTGAGACCTCCCTGCTGTGTTGAAGCTCTTCTCATCTCACATGACTCATGAAAACAACATCTGCCTCATGTGTCTCATTCAGAAAGAAGACAAGGATTCTGGTTTTGATATCGACAATTTGTGTTTTTGCACTCTGGACCTGTTTGGTGCTGGAACCGAAACCACCACCACCACTTTACACTGGGGGCTGCTGTTCATGATCTTGAACCCACAAATACAAGGTTGGTTTGAGTGATACATCTCTAAGTCTGTCAAACATTTTCCCATTGCTACACTCAACTATATTATAACATAATACAGTATGTTATAATATTCATCAGTCCAGCACATAGACTCAGATTGTTCTGTTCTTCTCTGCATGCAGAGCGGGTCCAGGCTGAGATAGACGCTGTGATTGGTCCGTCCAGGCAGCCGTCTATGACTGACAGAGACAACATGCCTTACACCAACGCTGTCATCCATGAGATACAGAGGATGGGGAACATCATACCATTAAATGTGGCCCGGTCAGCTAACCAGGACACCACAGTGGATAAATACTCCATCCCAAAGGTCTAACCTGCACATGCATTATGATTTCATTTAGATGCTTCCCCTATAATGTGATAACGCGACTTTCCATAAATCAGCAGTAAAATAAAGTATTCGGTCCAATCTGACTAACACTGCACTGATTTTCAGGGCACCATAGTCCTTACTATGCTGGACTCAGTTTTACACGATGAGTCCATATGGGAAACTCCGTACACCTTCAATCCTCAGCACTTTCTGGAAAAGGACGGCAAATTCAGGAAGAGAGAAGCATTTCTTCCCTTCTCTGCAGGTTGGATGTTGAACGTTGATGTCATTTTATGGACAGCTCATAAAATAAGACATTTTTGTCTGAGAGAACTTCAAAAACCTCAACCAGATGTTCAAAAACTTAGCATGCAGTCACCACATATATTCTTGAATTAATGCTTGATTTTATTTCAGCTCAAACCTGCTGCAGACAGTGACGTATTTTAAGCATTAATTTAATAAAAACAGTTTGTTGTTAATGAAAACCCAAAATTCAGTTTGTCAGAAAATCTAAATGATTAATACAAAAATATTTTTAACACAAAAATATTTTTCTGGGCTACACAATATTCCCATTTATTGAGCTGTTCCTCTGTTTATGTATAAATACTATTTTTTAACTTGTTGTTTGAGACTTTGAATCAGTTTTCTTGACCTCATCTTGACTGTGTTGTGTTGTATATCTAAATGTAATAGGAAGCTTGTTATAAATGGGCTCTAACTATTTAAATTGAATTGATATATAGTGTCTCAGTGAAATACCACATCACACTTCCAATTATTGCTGACCTTGGCATTAATTTGCCATTTTACATAAATTTTAAGGCGATCGTGAACTCTGTGACATCAGATCTGATTAAAAACTTTATAATTCTGCATCCTCAGGTAAACGTGTGTGTCTCGGGGAGCAGCTGGCCAGGATGGAGCTGTTCCTCTTCTTCACCTCCCTCCTCCAGAGGTTCACGTTTTCATCTCCTCCAGGAGAGAAGCCCAGTCTGGAGTTCAAACTGGGACTCACTCGTTGTCCCAAACCTTACCGCCTCTGTGCTGCACCACGTTAACCTGCTGCCTGATGACAGCAGCCATAAAATCACTATAAAATGAGTCATAATGTCAGTCAACATGAAAATTAGCTTATAATGTGCAATAAAGATGAAAATGTTTAGAAAATGGCTGTTTAAGGTAAATGACGTGATTTTATTGGACCAGACTCATTAAATAATTGTTTCATTTAAACTGCATTTGCCCAAATATTAATGCACTCATGAAAACACTTTCAGGTAATCAACCTACTTAAGATATTTCTTGCATGTACATTTGTTTAACAACACTTTTTTCGGGATTCTTTTTTGATCTTTTAAAGGTTAGTCTCCAGTATTTACAGTACTTTGAACAAATCTATGATTCAGTGGATGCTGTATTATCATTTCTTTTCCTTGCAAATACTTTCAGGATAATCATCAAATCTCACAAATGTTTGGCTGGCATCTTTAATGGTTTATGAATTCAAAATGCAGATTTAAAAGGATTTGCAGATAACCAAGTGTTATGACTTAGATTAGAGGTCTTCAAGTTGGGAGTCGCGACCCCCAGTGGCGTTGTTCCAGTACTACAAGAGGGTGTTGTAAAATTTCTGATTGATTTGACATATTCAGTTGTTTGTTTTTTATCCAAAGTTGTCTTTAAATACACATGAACATGAATCCAATATGCAACATATTCAAGAAAGGAGCCATTGAATATTGTGTTTCAGTCAGAAATACATTCATTGACCAAAAATCAGTTCATCATGGTAAAAGTTCTGAGTTTTATGAATTTATTCATAACAGTTTCATTGACAGGTTACCACTTTTGTAATCAAACCTCAATAAATAAAATAGAAACGTGATGTAAAGAAACTGTGTATTATTTGTGTTGAATGAGACACACAGTATACATACAAGCTGAGTGGTTTTATTTTGAAACTCAGCAATGTTTCCTAGTGAAACATTAACCCAGTACAGTGCGTCTTATCTGCTTCCTGCTATATTTGCTAAAACATCTGGTTCCTTTGCTTCACCTCGGTGTTCACAGAAGACATGGAGACGATCCTGAGCGTCCTGGGCTTGGAGTGGATAGACCTCAGAAGTTTTCTGATATTTTTCTGTGTTTTTCTGCTGCTGACAGATGTTGTGAAGAACAGAGTGCCTAGTAACTTTCCACCAGGCCCGTGGTCTTTTCCTTTTATTGGAGACCTTCCTCGCATTAAGGCGTCCAAAATTCACCTGCAGTTTAAAGAGGTAGGAGAAAACAACACAGCAATAAGGTATAGATTCTGTCTTTAAATAATGTTGTTTCCCAAATATAAAGCAGTGACTCAAACAATAAATGAAGAAACAAATAACAAAATTATCTTTCTTTTAAAAAATAAAAGATACCATAGATTAAGTTCAGATAAAATACTTTATCAAGGACATTGTTGACTGAAGAGTATAAAGGTGGCTGAAATGGACTCTAACCTTTTTATTTTTCTCTAGTAGAGTAAAGTGCATCATTCTAACTTCCTAGACTTTTTGCCTACATACTTTTTAACGTTCATTCATTGATTGATTAGTATGTGAAAAGAGACTGACCCTTTTAGAAATATTACATGTTGATTTACATCCACATTTGTGTTGTAAATAAATATATTTATAACTGTGCTGCAACCTTACTGTATAATTCATCTGGATGAATATTTGTTTCTTGATAAAGAAGGAATGTTGTGGAATAGAGAACTACAAGACTCCAAATATGGTTTTAGTTATTATATTGTCACAATTCAGGCTTCTGCTGATTTCAGCCTCCTACATTCTCACTCTCTTGTCTCTTTCTTCATTTGGCAGCAGCTTGCCTGAGAAAAGGCTTGGAAACCAAAGCAAAGCACAGTCAGAAGTGTTCACCTGGTTTTCTATTTCCCCAACAGTTTACTCTGATAAAACCTTTGTGAGATGCATCCAGGACAGATAATTCACAAAGGCCACACTCATCAATCCTCAGGATAAATATTGTCAGAATTTAAGCGAGGCTTTCTTAATAGATGAAAAAGAAAACTATGAAGAATAGACAATACAGTTGGACATCAAAGAATAAATAAACCACAATTTCAATTAACAAAAAGGTCAGCAAAGGGAACAAAGGGAGTGATCAAAAGCAGGCTAAAAGTTAACAAGGATTTGGTTCATTTTAGACAGCTAAAGTACTGAGAGAAAATATAACTATGATTGTTATTTTTGATCTCAAATGTTAGAAAATATATGAAAACAAACCTCAATTTTATCTTTGAGCTCCAGGACCTCAGTGAAGATACATAAATACAAAGATGTAGTCCTTTGGATTTCTTTCTCAAAGGTTTTTAAAATGTTTATTTTCTGAATTTTGAATGAATTCAAATATCTGCTCTGCGTTCAGTTTGCAGGGAAATACGGGAACGTTTTCAGTCTTCGTTTGTTTGGTGGAAGGGTTGTCGTCATTAATGGCTACAAGCTGGTGAGAGAAACTCTGATCCAACAAGGAGAAAACTTCATCGATCGTCCCAAAATCCCCTTATTTGATGACTTAGTTGGGAATAAAGGTGACATTCTTTATGTTTTGTCAAAAGCTGCAATTTCCAATCAATCTCAAACCATACATCTCATTTCACTCAACGAATGTTTGGCTGTTTTAGTAATTGCATTAATTTATCAAAGCCCTGAAAGGCAAACGGGACTTACGCAGCTAAAAAGTAAGGAATTAAAACTTCTTTCCACTCTGTAGTTGTTTTCTGTAGAATTGAAAGGAATATAAGTTGCATAATCAGAAATACTTAATAGAAGAACACAATTGATCAAATTTTGCACCTCACAATTTTTTATGCTATCTTAAGGGGAAAGAATTCAGAAGTAAACACTAAACAGCAAAGCCTGACAATATTTTCATTTAAAATATACTGTTTTTCCTTTTCTATATACTTTTACATGATTTTTAAAGTTCAGGGGAAAACACAACTTGACTTAGAAAATGGGTCTTTGAAAATATATTTTCTCTTTGCCGTTCAGGGCTTCTGTACTACAGTATTAATTTCATTCAAGTGTCAGCATAAAACTTTTTATTTAATGGGTTTCAAAAAGGTCTTATAGGTTCTAACGGTAATCATTGGAAGCAGCAGAGGAGATTTGCTCTTCACACACTCAGAAACTTTGGTCTGGGAAAGAAAACCCTGGAGCGATCCATCCAGCAGGAGTGTCGGTATCTCACTGAGGCTTTTGCTGATCTACAAGGTAAAAAAAAATAACAAAAGGAAAATCTTATTTTATGTTCAGAAAAAGGTTTTGTTCAAAATATTTACTATATTAGATTTATTATGCTCACCTGAACAGTATCACATTGGACACCTTTGTTATCTCTAGAATTGTTTTTACTCCTGATGGTGCAGGTTAACAAGATATTGCAAAACTTCCTCAAAGGTTTTGGTTAATATGAACATGATAGCATTGCAGAGGACCTGCAGGTTTTTTTAATCTTGTGTATCTGTTTCACCACTTCCCACATAGAGCAGGGTTAGACTGAGATCTGGAGCCCGATGGAGAACAGAGAGGTCACGTTCATCAAATATTATGCTACCCAAGCCTTTAATACAAAACTGAACAGAGCCACGCTTTAATGCCATTTGTACAAAATTGTTACACTGGCATCTGAATGTTGCAGCTGAAAGTGAGACTCATCAAACCATGAAACATTTTTCTATCTGTTAATGTCAAACTTTGATGGGTTTCCTGTTCTTAGCTGATAGAAGTGGCTTATTGTCTGATCTTCTGCTGCTGGAGCCCATCTGCTTCCATGTTCGATGCGTTGACTGTTCAGAGATGCTAATTCACATATCTTGGTTGTAACTAACTGGAGAATTTTTTAACTAACTAATGAGAATATTTCAAGTCGCTTTAAGTCTGCCCAGTCTTCTATGACCTTTGACATTAGCAATATGTTTGTGTCCAGTCTACACCCACTCTATGGATTTTTTAAAAATATGTTTATTAATTGTTTGTTAAGATCAGATATATTTTTAGACCACTCTGTAAGTGTTTGTGTTAAAATCTGAACAGATAATTAGTTTCTAAAATACTCAGGCCAGTTATAGAGACACTTGTCACCATGTTACATTCAAAGTCACTTAAATATTCTTTCTTTACCATTTCGATACCTTTAATATATTGTCACATTCCTAAATTAATGTCTTTTTGTCTTTTTTTGTCAAAAGTGATTTTGACAAAAATAAATAAATAAAAAATAAAAAGGAAAGAAATCAACACCTCTCTATTTCCAAAAGATGTGTTAGGCAAAAAAATATTCCTTTGGTCAAAAAATGACCTAAGCTGTAATTTTAGGAATAATTTAGGAATTATTATTATTATTGTTTTACTAAACTCTGGATTCCAACATTTATAGTAAAATATGTGGATTCAAAGTGACAGAGTTTCAAACACCAAAACAAAATTCAGTACATAGTGAATTACTGAACAATGCTGTTGTCTAATGAGTTTTCTTGTTTTTGCTTCAGGTCAGCCATTTAATGTCCAAAAACTAATCAACAACGCTGTGTCCAACATCATCTGCTGCTTGGTCTTTGGGAATCGATTTGAGTACAACGACAAGCAGTTCAAGATCATCCTTCAACACTTCAATGAGACGATTTACCTCGAAGGAACTGTGTGGGCACAGGTGAGGACAAGTTTCCAAGAGAAGAAGAAGGTTGGAGCTGTATGACTCTGGGACAGAGATAAGCGCTACTTAACCAATGAGCAACTTAATAAACCACAATTTCTGTTACCAATAATGGAAATACAGAGACAGATGGGAAATCTTTGTTCAAGTAATTCTGGTCATAAAGACTTACAGCGATCTCTGATTCAGTCTAGTGAAGTTGGAGGTGATACATTCACACATATAGACTTTCTGACCATTTAGATACGTCAGTTCAACACATCATTTTTAGCACAATTAATGAGCCAGCCAATAACATGGCAGGAAGTTGGTGAAGACGACGATGACAATTTCAAATGGAGAATCAGAAAGAGGAAGAAGAAAATTCAAGTAGCTTTTAATGTTACATGATGGTTGGTGCCAGACCGGTTTACAAAGACTGGTCTGAAAATAGAGAAACTATCCAGATGTCTGTACCAATACCAAAATGCTCAATGGATGTCAGCGTTCAGAGAACGATGGGTAGACTGGCTGGAGACAAGACAAAACCAGCAATGGCTAAAACAACAGGGACTGGTGTTCATGAAAGGCACTGACTGGTTTTGTCTGGTGGTGGTGATGTGATGATTGATGGAAACTCTGACTTCTCATTCATTACTTGGATGTCAGAACCATTTTGATGGAACAATCAATATTTCTCTGTCTCTTCGGTAGCTTTACAATGCATTGCCCTGGCTGATGAAATGGCTGCCTGGACCTCATCAGAGGATTTTCACCATAACATATGAAATATTAGATTTTATTAAAGTAAGGATCAAGGAACACAAAGAGAACCTGGACCCTTCATCACCCAGAGACTACATCGACTCCTTCCTCATAGAGATGGGAGAGGTGAGACCTCCCTGCTGTGTTGAAGCTCTTCTCATCTCACATGACTCATGAAAACAACATCTGCCTCATGTGTCTCATTCAGAAAGAAGACAAGGATTCTGGTTTTGATATCGACAATTTGTGTTTTTGCGCTCTGGACCTGTTTGGTGCTGGAACCGAAACCACCACCACCACTTTACACTGGGGGCTGCTGTTCATGATCTTGAACCCACAAATACAAGGTTGGTTTGACTGATACATCTCTAAGTCTGTCAAACATTTTCCCATTGCTACACTCAACTATATTATAACATTATACAGTATGTTATAATATTCATCAGTCCAGCACATAGACTCAGATTGTTCTGTTCTTCTCTGTATGCAGAGCGGGTCCAGGCTGAGATAGACGCTGTGATTGGTCCGTCCAGGCAGCCGTCTATGACTGACAGAGACAACCTGCCTTACACCAACGCTGTCATCCATGAGATACAGAGGATGGGGAACATTATACCGTTAAATGTGCCCCGCACAGCTAACCAGGACATCACAGTGGATAAATACTCCATCCCAAAGGTCTAACCTGCACATGCATTATGATTTCATTTAGATGCTTCCCCTGTTTCTATATCTCAAACTTTAATTGTGACAGGATTGGGTTTTTTCTGTGTTGTTTTGAGTTTTTCTGTGTGTTTATTTTTGCGTTTCTGTGTCTTGAGTCTCCATGTTGTCCTGTCTATCCCTTAATTGTTCCTAGGTGTGTCTTGTTCCGTGATTACCCTTTGTGTATTTAATGCCACCTGTATCTCTGTGTCTTTGTCAGGTCCTTGTTGTACCAGTCTGTCAGTTCTGTCGTGGCGCTTTTGATGCTACCAGTCGCTACCAGTTTTGAGCCTTAGCTTTCTGCTCATCTGTGCTGCCTGGACCTTTGGATTATTTGTGCCTTTGTCACCATTAATTATTAGTTCATCATTCCAACCTGGGTCCTCCGCGTTTTCCTCACCACCCTACAACCGCACATCTTGACAAATTGGAGGTCTTAGATTTTGCCTTAGAATGACAAATAATGTGAGGAGAGAGGAAGTTTTCAGACTGCACAGCTTTAGCAGAGCTTTGTGAACTAATTTTAGTCTCGGTGAGATTAACAACGTAAATACAGCTTTACAAGATGTGCATACTATAATGATTAGAGATTTTCTTGTTTATATAAATTGGTTTGCAGCTTTTGGAGCTGACACAAAATCACTGATGGTACAACAATGGTAGATTTTGGGAATTAGTCAGCGACTAAATTTGCTTAGAAATGCTCTGATGAGAAAATCACTGGCACTTGGGTTTGGACCTGATATTTCTATTCATATCTCCTCAGCACAAACACAAACTACTGCTATATAGCTCTAGAAATGATGTGAAGTTTGAATAAAGAAAAAAATTTCCTTGCACTCCCCAATGCTTGTAACTGAGATTGAACTTCAAACTAAGCCGATGTGCCGCCTCGGTTAGCACAGTCTGTGTAATTGTTGTTTTTATAATCAATTTCTATTGAAATATTTGCCTTAATTATCAATGTTACCCTCATCAGTGGGTACGCATGACAACTCTGAATCAACAGAGAAGCAATCAAGAACATTCAGTCAATTTCAAAGGCTAAAAAAATTCAAGTAGTGATTTTGACTAATTTCATTTTTTTAGATTTGTAATAATGTGGCTTTCCATAAATCAGCAGTAAAATAAAGTATTCAGTCCTATCTGACTAACACTACGCTGGTTTTTCAGGGCACCATCATCCTTTCTATACTGGACTCAGTTTTACACGATGAGTCCATGTGGGAAACTCCGTACACCTTCAATCCTCAGCACTTTCTGGAAAAGGACGGCAAATTCAGGAAGAGAGAAGCATTTCTTCCCTTCTCTGCAGGTTGGATGTTGAACTTTGATGATGTCATTTTATGGACAGCTCTTAAAATAAGACATTTTTGTCTGAGAGACCTTCAAAAACTTACTGGGAAACCTTTAAATTAAAAGTAGGCCCATTAATTAAACATGAAACTCATGCATTACGTATGTTTACAATATCAACATTTAAGAATTAATTTTATGAAAATGATATATTCTTCATGAAAACCCACAGTTTAGTTTCCCATACAGTTACATAGACCAACAAAAAACATTTAATGGTTTTGAGTAATATTCTTATTTTCTGAATAATTTGGGGTTTTGGTTAGCTGTAAGCATCACTAGTTTACTAGTTGAAACAAATGAAATCAATTAAATTATTGGTGATGTTATTATTTACTGAGCTCCACATCTATAGATACAATATTGTTAACTTGTCCTTTGAGACTTTGAATCTCTATATGAGGTCTGCGGTGAAATTTAAGTATCACAAAGTTTTCTTCTCCTTTAGGAAGAATCTCAGAAGCTAAACCTTGCTTCATAAAATCAGCTGTAAACTCCACGTCTTCCGCTCTAGTTTTCTGTTTCCCATGACTAGAAAACCTATCAGCTAACATAATATATCAATATATTGATATTAACTGTATTGTATCTATTAAATGCACGTGACTGAACTTGAATTCATCTCTAGAGTTGGATCGACTAGATTTTGATCCATTTATCTTGTAAGGAAGCTTGTTATGAACGGGCTCTATTTAAATTTGTATGTAAACTGATTTGATATATAATGTCTCAGTGAAATACCACGTCACACTTTCAATAATTGTTGCAATTGGCAATTTAAGTAAATTTTATGTCATAGTCTCTGTAGCATAAGATCTGATTAAAAACGTTATAATTCTGCATCCTCAGGTAAACGTGTGTGTCTCGGGGAGCAGCTGGCCAGGATGGAGCTGTTCCTCTTCTTCACCTCCCTCCTCCAGAGGTTCACATTTTCATCTCCTCCAGGAGAGAAGCCCAGTCTGGAGTACAAACTGGGAGTAACCCATTGCCCCAAACCTTACCGCCTCTGTGCCGTGCCGCGTTAAACTGCTGCCTGATGACAAGAAATTACCCCGCTGATATTTCTCCTTTATAAATTTAATCATTATATTAGGAGGATGAACCTTTGTGATGCAATAAATATGAAATAATAATGCGAAATTGGCTGAGTTTGATATTTGGCTGATTAGACTTAGACTTAGTCTTAGACTTAGACTGACTTTATTATCATTTTGCATGCACAGGGTGTATACAGAACAAAATTTCGTTGCATACAGCTCAGGACAGTGTTTTGAGGTTCCAATGTTGTGAGGTTACTCCAGAATAAAATAAAATACAGTATAAAATATGAATATAAATATGAATATAAAATATAAAGTGCAGGACTGACAGTAAAATGGAAGTTACTTAGCTATGTATATGTGCAAGGTATAAAGTGGAGACCAGTTTTTGAGTGCAGTCCAGTTAAGAGTTCAGCAGTCTGATTGTTGCAGTACTAACATCATCATCATTATCATCATCGCATTTCAGTAACAAAGCTGTTCAAAGAGCTTTAAGTTTTAAATGCTTCACAAAAAACAAAAAAAATACAAAGTCATCAACCATTGTAACATGCTCTTGCTTTAATCTCCGCTGGTTCTGCATTACTCACTACCTCCACAAGATGGCAGAATAATTTGGACAAAGGTAAAAGCGTTGACGTCACTCACTACAATGAACGAGCAAGATTAAAACAAATCTTGTTTAAATTTTCAGCATCAGATATTAAATATTCTGATGTTTCAAAGTATTCTGATGAGATTTGATGTTTTATCAGGTCTCATAATAAATTATCACCAGAATTTTTATCGATTGGCTTAATGTATGTAGAAAGTTAAGTTTCAGCAGCTTCTGAGTAAACTCCAAAAGACCTTTACTCAGAGAAACCTCCACAGTTCAGTCAACAAGCAGCATATTGGAACGATTTAAGTTGTTGTTTTAAAAACAAGAGACATTATCAGATAAATCTTTGTAGAACAGTAAAGATAACGTTTGGAAATATTCATAAAGCCGTCATTTTGAAACCTTATTTGAACGTGTGTATCTAGTGGATGAGTGAAATTACAGAGAGGGCTGCTTGGGTGGATCAATCAAAGCTTCTGTGATAAAACATGAGTCCCAGTCGTTTGTAAATGACTGACTGAAGATGCAGCTCACTTAGATTTTCATTCCTAGTCTGATCAGTGAGGGACTGGTGACATTAAAAGGTCATACAGCTACATCCTCACAGAGGAAGACAGAAAAGCATTACTCATACACCCACACCTTGGATGCCAGGATTGCTGATCAGCAGCCCCCAGTAGTGCACTCAAAAAATGACTCATTGGATGAACACAATTCAATTTTGGGCAAGTTTTCCATCCAATAAATTAGTTTCTATAGGTTAAGTTTGTTCACTGAAACAGTAAACCATTATTTATTGATTGAATCTAAAGTATTTAAGTTTGACCAACTCAATTCTACCTTTAGCATCTTCTTTAATTTGATTTAAGTTTCTATAAATCCATGAATTTTCATCAGTTGTATAATATATATCCACTGACTTAATGCACTTCACTATTTCCATTCCAAAATCAAATATTTGTGATGTTATTTTCAGACTGGATGACAACATTCTTTGGCTCTTCTTGCACTTCAGCTGCTGCTAAAAACTATGGACGACAATTTTATTACCTCAGTTTGAGCAGTTGCAGAATATGAATGAGAATCCAGATGTGCTGCTGCCAAAATAATGAACCCACATAATCCCAGCATTTGGTTCATACTTCAAAATAGTCATGAAACAAGAGCATCTGTGAGACTTTGCAGAGACCGTCCATGTTGAGGTTGGTTGTACCTTTCAGAAAATGATTCTCGTGAAAGGGCACGTTTGGAGACAGGATATAAAGATGATGTAACAATGTGACGCTGTTGATATTAAGCCGATGGTCTAGATATGTACTTTGTTAATTTTCTCTGAAAAACAAAATCTTGGAGGCAGAAAAGAAGGTCAAACATTTTCAAATTTCAAAACATAGTTTAATCAAAACGTAAAACCTGGCTCTCCTCCCATCAAAAAAATTGTCAGCCTTTGGGAATCGAAATAAGTCAAACTTTTTAGGTCATGCAACAGCCATTGGTACGGTATTTTATGTGTTGATGAGTGTGTAGCTTCAGTCATTACAGCTAAAAGCTCAAGATCAGGCCAGAATCCTGGGTGTAGTGATGGAATCTGATCTGAACTTTCAGAGCCACAAAAAGACAATCACAAAGTCGGCCTTCTGTCACCTGAAGAGCATTTCCAGGATTAGAGGACTAATGTCTCAGCAAAACCTAGAGAAACTCATCCATGTGTTTATCTTTAGTCGCATCGATTACTGCAAGTGTTTTCACAGGTCTTAACATAATGGATTAAGAATTTCACATTGACACTGGACTAAATATAATGTTTCCTTTGTTGATTCAGTGTCACACGACTTTGTGTTTTTGTATTTTTATGATGTAATGCACCTTGAAATGCCTTGTTGCTAAAATGTGCTGTACAAATATAATTTGATTGATTAATGATTCGTTACCCTTTGCATTTAAAATTGGAAAGAAAGTGAATCTGAAACTCAGTGTGATTGAAAATGTACAAAATGTTGCAAAATATGTTTTTGAAAGGAAAAATAAAAAAGTTTTTTCTTTTAAATGGTTGTTGCCATTAACATTACCGACTCTAGTTACAAATCGAGAGCTGAAAATGTTCCTAAAGATTTTGTTAATAGAAAGATTATGTTTTAGGAGGAAAATGTTTCTGAAGATGTAAAAAAAACAACAAAAAAAACCCAACTACTACCAGACGGAAATGGAGGTAAAATATTTTACCTATGGAGGTAAAATATTTTAATTTACCTCCATAGCTTTCTGTTTAAGTAAATTAAGTGTAACTTACTTATGTGTGAATGTGTCTCTGTATCCAATTACATAATTAAGGATAAAACAACAGCTATATCAACACATGTATAGCATTTAAAATGTAAATAGTTTAGTTGAAGCCATGCAATCCAAAATCAAAGCAAATTTGCTTAAATCTAAATTTAAAATTCTTCAGATTTTATTTGTAGAGCTTTCAAAAGCTGGACATATTCACAAAAGAATAAAGAGCAAGCTTTAGTTTCACTTTGCCTCTTTTTTCCCCTCCACCCGACTGAAACTGTTGATATTTTGTACAGACAGGTGCTACCTGTCTGGTCTACCGCCAGATTTATATCTTTCTGCACGCGCTGAACATAGTAAACCACTCATCTGCCGTGCAATCTCAAGCATTACCCCGACTTTCAAAAGCATTTTACGATGTTAAAACTGAAAAATAAATGTTGACATTTGCCATTTTTTTCAATGCAATCTGAACCAAGTTTTATACAGTTCACATTAAAAATGAAATCACAGTGCTTGGTTTCATTTTCAAACACAACCTACCTCATTTTAGATGATATTATAATAAAAAAAACATTGTTTGTTGAGTTATTCTTGGAAATTTTTTGTCATTATTTTTAGGTGTTGCAGGCAAACAAAATGCAATGTATTAAGAACTTCAAGCAAGGGATTTTACTCCACGAAGAAGATGCTTTACTTGATGCGCTCTCAGGACAAGACAGGAAAAAGTACGTTGACCTGACCCTGATTAGATCTGCAGAAAAGGATGTGGCAAGTTCTTTCTTGCACCAGAATTACCACACAGCGTGAGAACAGTACACGAGTTAATTGCTGTCGTTATCTCAAAATGTCTGTTTCAAATGGTGGAACACAAACAAAACCAAATGTTCACTTAGCAATCTTAATCTTCAATAGACCCGAATAAACCAGCTGTTTTAAGTGAGCAAGTGCTTTGTCCCAATTTAAATGCTGCTGAATGAAAACAGCTTCTCATACGGTTGTAAACGTCTAAACGTGTCATAGAAGGAGAAACAGATTGCATCACTTCACAAATCTCAAACTGATTTTATTCACATCAGAGCAAAACTAAGAAATTGTTCCTGGTTTGCAACAACAATAGAAGCACCTCAAAACAGGTCGGGTGGGGTGGGACTGTGAAGCAATGCTGTTCGGTTGTGTCTTGCTAAAATACAGTACAGACCAAACGTTTGGACACACCTTCTAATTCAATGGGTTTTCTTTATTTTCATGACTATTTATAAGGCAAGAAATCCCACTTATTAACCTGACAGGGCACACCTATGAAGTGAAAACCATTTCAGGTGACTACCTCTTGAAGCTCATCAAGAAAATGCAGAGTGTGTGCAAAGCAGTAATCACAGCAAAAGGTTGCTACTTTGAAGAAACTAGAATATAAGGGGTATTTTCAGTTGTTTTACACTTTTTTGTTTAGTGCATATTTCCACATGTGTTATTCATAGTTTTGATGCCTTCAGTGTGAATCTACAATGTCAATAATCATGAAAATAAAGGAAACTCACTGAATTAAAAGGTGTGTCCAAACTTTTGGTCTGTACTGTATGCCCAGGTTTTATACCTGAAAATATGCCATATAAATGGGATTAATTAAAATCACATGCGCACAATTCATTGTACTCTGCACAGATTCAAGACAACCTGAGCCAGATGCAGCAAAACAGGTCCAAAACACAACCGAGCCTCCTCCATGTTGCACTGTAGGAACAGGCTTCTTTCTTTCTTTATTTTTGGCTCTGAGTATTTTTTGTGTGCGTTGCGTAAAAGCTCCAGTTTTGTCTCGTCTGCTTAAAGGACATTCTCCTAGAAACCTTGGGGCAAATTCCAGTCTTGCTTTTCCAGCTATTAAATAGGAAGACTGACTGACTACAACCTTGAAGACACATGTACTGCCAATTAGAGAACACGCCTTAATTTAAAACGTCCCTATAGTCAATTTCATTTTTTAATCTTCTCTAGAGGGACCATCATTTTCAGACAAGCCTGTGTCTTTGAATGATTCTGTTGAACCACAATTCAAAAGTGATGCTCAAGTTATTTCAGTGGCTACCAACAGTTTTGCCGATATGAGCAGTCCCCTTGATAACTTCATTATTTCACTCAGATGTGTCAAAGCAGAGACACACAGAAAAATGACAAGAACTGGAGTGAGGCAGCTGGGTTTACCCATTAGCCATGTGCTACATGAGCCTTCGCCAATAAAACATGTTCTTTTATGGTCTGCAATGCGTCACTTTTAGAAAAGAAAATCTACTTGGTATTTAAAACTGTCATGATATAGTGACAGTTTCCTATAGATGACCTATGAAAAGATGGAGTTCCTTCTGCTGTCTCTCTCTGCTGCCGTCAGCAGAAATAGACGGCTCCAGGTCAGAAAGGGAGAGTTTTTGAAATGGAAAACATCTTCCTTCCTGTCTTGGAGATTCGCCGTTCAGCTTTTGCATGAAAGATGAAAGAATCAGATTTAGGGGAAACAACCTGATGATGATGGCAACATTAAGAGCAGAAGCACACTGATCATAGAGATGTTAAACCGCAACGTGTCATCTGCTTTTGGAAAATCTGCATTTTTTTTACCTTCAAAACATAAAGGGGAATTCAATCAATTTTTGACAATTTAGAGAGGTTATGAACCTCAAAAACAGATTACATATATGCTTTTTATGTATTTGAAATCTGTCGTATTGTAATATCAAAAACATATCTGTGTGACAATTAATTACCTTTGTCATGGAGCCTAAACTGCTTATTTCATCCATCCATCTACACCTTGTTTATCCTTGCAGGGTTTCAGATGATCTGGTGCCAAACCCTAAATCCCTAAAAAACTGATATTTTGAAGACATATTTATCCTCAGAATCATAATGTTAGGACTTGAACTGGTCATTTATAGACTCCCACTTTTATTTTTTTTAAATGAATAAGTGAAGAAACAAGACAAAATGACCAAGAAACCAAGTTGTTTAAAACGAAATTCTGAGCAGAAGTGAGAACGAACATTTAAATTAGTAGGAAGGCAAACATCTTGATCATGAGGCAGGAGAAAAGAGCTTCCAGTTGGTTCAGATCCTCTTTACTTTCCCAACTTGACTTTCTGTTTCAAGTCCAGTCAGATGTGGCTTCTCTCTCTCTTAACTGGAAATGCCACCAACCGTTGGGCTCACAACTTCTTTCTGCCCCTACAGGGAAGTTACTCTGTTGGATGTTTGATTGTTTCCATTCCCTGCAATTCAGAAAACATTAACATAACTAAAAGCAACACAAATGAATTTTAAACGGCTGGATCAGACATATGTGCAGCAGGCTCACTTGGGTCCAAACTTCTGGGTTTTGTGTGTGTCTGCCGGTCGATCCAACATTGTGCCTCGCTGGCTTTTACAGTCTTTGCACTGACTCAGCAATGACAGCACACAGAAGTCGGATTAATGTTTTGCCATAAATTTGAAAAGTAAAACCTTTGAAAGAAAAAAAAAGTAGATTTTTTTCCTAAAAGTCTATTAAAGGAGATTGTTTTAAAAAAAGCAAGCACACCAAAGAAAGGTTCATAGCAGCGATGTTTGTTGCATTTAGTCACCCAACATTTAGCCTCTCAGAAAAAAAGATTGTACATTTAAACACTACTAACTTAACACAGAGAGAGGGATTAAAAAGGAAAATCGTATGAGTGACAAATGTTTGCACAAAAATACTGAGAAAACACAATAAGAAGCTTTAAACAGAGGAATCAAATCAATTGAGTATGGCAAGCTCTTACGAGCAATAATAAAATAATAAGAAAGCCCAGAAAAATGATTAGAAAACAAACCCGACAAGAAAAGCAAAACCCAAACACTCATGAGAACAATAGCATTTGAACGATTTTAATGGGACCAAATTAGAAAGAGTACAAGTGCGTTGACTAATTTGCTATTCGCTGTATGCCTTAAAGAAAAGGGGACGAGGACACTGTAGTGTTGTCCACATTGTCGTTTCAGTCTGCGGTTTGACATGTGAGGAAATTTTGAAATTAGATTGCAGAGCCGAGTCAAGACAGTCAGGCTGAGTGAAGCTTGAGACACAGAACGCATCAAGCAACAAATCATATATCAAAAGTAGCGCGTTCAATATTCACCCGGGTTTAACATTCTGCTCTTTCAACCCAAGCACTAATAGCGGCCCACCAATTTTGAGGTCTGTTTTATCTTTACGAGCAGGCGTTCTGCTCAAATTCTGGGTTTTCCCTGCAAAGCGGTTGAGGTTAGAGACGGAAAAAACTCGTAAAATTTACAAAAGCAAGCTTAACTGAAAAAAAAAAAGGCTCAGAGAAGACACGCCAGTTCAGCGACAGGCTACAAACACCATCAAAGAGCTGAGCTGGAAAACAAATATGACATGTCAAGTGAAGCAAAGCAGTAAACATGTAAGTATGACTTATCTCCATGTAGAAAAGGCAAAAATAACTGTAATAGTTTTCTAATAGTTTTTGTTTTCATATAAATTCTAACTTGGCTCATGCTGATAAACCCTTTTTCTCCTCAGGGCATCAGCACTTTTAGCATTTACTGTAGGAAACTCTGAAAAACAGTCAGTGTTAGCAGGAAGCAGAGAAACCGGGTTGGATGGAAGCAGTGGTCAGCGCATAATTGCGAGCAGTAATCTGGGTTTATCGCTCAATAATCCGCTAACAGCGGCATGTTCACGAGAGCAGCCACTCTGGCGACGGTGACACTTTTACGTCAGATCAGCCTTTTGTGGTGATGAAAAACAGGCAGTTGAAGTAGGGCGCACAAGTACTGAGACAAATGTTCAAAGTTTCTGCTCTGACAGAATACCGCCAAACTAGGTCAGTGACCTCCTTAAGATGTGACTCTGTTGTTGCAAAGATCAGTCGAAGGAAGCGCGTGGAACAAAGCAGGTCGCGTTAGACAAGCAGACGGTTGTTGAAATTATCACTGGATAAGAAAAATGCTTAGAGGACGTAATTCTGGTGAGTTTTATCTTCTTTGGGGAAATAAGTGGGGGAAAATGAGCACAATTGGAAATAATTGTGCTTTCAGGATGACTTTGAAATTCAAGTCATTTGTGGTGATTTAAAATCACAATCCCGTATTACAGCAGAATATATATATATATATATATTTTTTTTTTTTTTGTTTAATGTGGCAGGGTGGATGTGTCACAGCTGCTGTGACGCACTTATGAGAATGATATCAACAGGAAAACCTGCAGTGAGATAGGAGAGACAATAAACTGCTCTTCCTCCTCATGTTGGAAAGATTGGTGCCTTATTTCTGGACACGGATGGATGAGGTACAATCATTTTCTTCGTGTGCTTCATTCTTAAAGATGTAACCCATGATTTTTAATAATAGAATATTTTTTTCTCATCACTCTACAGGGTCCTCCGGTTTCAGAGAGATGAGCTGAGATGAATCTCTTGTTAGCCAGTTGGAGATGCATTATCTTGCTGTTTTGTTTTTCCATCAATGGTGAGTTGTTCGTCCACAAAGCCGTCCATGTGTTCTTCTCTGTTGCTCATTAAGTCTTCATTTGACAAAAAAAGAACAAGCATGCAAGAAGCTGAGTCTTGTTTCTGAGTTTTCAAAGGGTTCTTTTTTTCTTGCGCAGGCTGCCCTCTGCTCCCTGCAGGCTGTATGGACCTCATTTCCAGCGGCTATGCGACAGCAGAGCCGGCCACCGTCCTGCTTATGGGTTCAAACCTGACCGTGTACTGCCACACCTTCAAATGTGAAAAGGAGTGAGCATATTTGCTTTGAAACTTTGACGAATGCAGAACATACTGTATGTGTTTTTACAGTGGCGGATCTGGCAAGAATGCCACCCGGGGGGGGAGCCCCTTCCCCCTCATCACTCATCCTGTGCCTCATAAAAAGGACTTTATAGATGACCTGGCTGCATATTCAGCTTTTCAGGCTTCTCACGATCAGGGGTGGTCTTAGTGACAAGGAGAAACAGTGTAAATTCTTCTTAAAATGTGATCATAGCATCTCTGTTCTCTGTAGAACAGTATGGTTTTTGTTTAACCATGTCTAGATATCTACAGATAACCAAATGCGATCAGATTTGATTATCCGTAGCTTCGGCATCACTTGGCATGCCCAGAATCAGACACCAAGTTCAGCATCGTTAGCGAGGCTTTAAATCAGACACCTACTTCAAGCATCAACGCCTGGGCTACACGTCAGACACTAGCTTCGCCGTCATCAACCAGGCTTACTTTGCAATGTTTTCACTGGACTTGCAAACACTCAATAGAAAATGTGTCTGAAATGTAATTTATTATGCCACAGTGGGAAAATTCAGGATTATCAGCAGAACTAAAGCATGTGGATTCACACAAAATTTTTTAAAAAAGTATTCAAAATATATAAGATCAAATAATAAATTAAGGACATGATCACAACTTAAAGGTACTGTGCAGTTATCAAGTACTCTGATCCAAGTAATATGCAGCTGAGTAGGAAAAAATTTTAATGTACATAATGTACAGTATGTGTGTGTGTTTGTTCATTAAAAGACAACAGACTATTTACAATATAAGAAACTAACAGAGATGTACAAAAAACATCAAGGATGTAAACATTTACTGAGTTTGTCTAACAGAGACTGTGAGGAAGGATCTCCTATAATGCTCCTTTGTGCACTTAGACGCAGCATTCTGCATTGTTTTTCTGAAATGATACCTTCAGATTTATAAAACCACCTTCTACTGTTGACTTTCAGGTCGAAGATGTACCTGGACCTGAATAAACAGACTGTGAATCTGTCGAAAAGAGTCAACTGCACCACAACGGCATTCTACCTGACCCGCGTGTCCAAGCCGCTGTCTAAGGTGGTCTGCAAGATGAAGAGCAGCCAGCTGCCTGCTCTGGAAATCATCTGTGGCCTAGATCTACGTCTTGGACGTACGTACGCTGGTCGGGAAGGAGGTGTGGGACAGGGGAGACACTATTTTAATCTTCTCTCACAGTGCAGTTACGCTAAAAAATATATAATAGACTGATGATTTTATATTATTTAAAAATATGGTATTTTGTAGAGACAATAATAAGCTTTTACCAAATTTTACAGGAATCTTTTAAATGTACCTTCAGCTAAATTTTGCCTATTAAACAATACTAAACCAAGATACGGTTTGGTTGTAGCGCACTAAAGCATATTGAGCCACCATATTGAGAAGGAATGAGTAATAAAGTATACACTGCTCCATTTCAGAACCTCATTGTGACTGCTCAAAAATTATCATTTTATTAGCTTGTTTATATACACTCATGTTCAATAAATTAGAATAATATTGGAAAGCTCGTATATTTCACTGTGTGTTTCATTTTCAATTCAGAAAACACATTATCTGGAATCAGTGCACACACACTCATGTTTTCAAAACTCTATTTTTGTAAATTATGATGATTTTTGGCTTAGAACTAATGAAAACACAATCATTAAGAAAGACATTCCTAATCCAGAAATGTGGATTTAATGAGAAGTATTGTTTTCAAAAAGGCATCTTGAATTTGACAAATATGTGTTCCATAGGAACATATATTTTAATTTATTGAATGCGATTGTATAATCCAGTCTGAAATAACTGGAATATGAAGTTGTAATAACTATTGCTAGAATCACATTTTAGTAACAGTTACTTGTTAACTTATTGCATTACTTGATAATTTTCTGGGCAATAGTTTTAAATCAGTCCCAACGGCTTTACATTTGTCTCACAAAATTGCGAGACTTTGTTTAGTTTTTTTTCTTTCAGGGTCTGCTTTAGTACTCATTTTGTTCTAAAATATTGAACCTGAAAGATCTATCATCTTTCTCTCGGTTATGCTGTGAGTTCATCTATTACCGCTGTGAGAAATCACCTTTTTTATTTCATATTTTGTGGGTCAAAGAAAATGACAAAGCAAAAAAAAAAAAAAAAAAAACTAAAATGCCTTAAGTTGAATTGAAAATGAGTGAAAAGGCAACTAAAGAAAAAAAAACATTCAGTAATTTTGCCTTGTACTGATAACTTTCTCTTGTAAAACATTAGACCGCTTTAATCTAGTGCAGAGTTGTTACAGATGACCTCGTTTATTCGGTTTCTCCTCCGTTTAAGGGAGTTGTTTCTCCCCACTGCTGCCTCATGCTTGTTGAGGAGGAGGGATTGCTGCTAAGTCAGTGACTCAAATGCAGACAGCTTGGCTTCCCTTAGATAACTTTTCACCTTTTGGCACAATATGATCAGCTAAACTTGACCGCTGTATGATGACCTGGATAGAGCTGAACATTTTCTACATCATCTGCTGCTCGATTAAAAGAGAGCTAGATCCTTAAAAACGCCGTTGGGTGAAAGCTGCAGTGAAGCCACCACATCATGTTTGGATTGGGGGATTTTTTTGTGAGTGCAGACCAGATGCAGTAGAGTTAAACTAATCTCACAAATTAGTCCTAAACATTTGTTCGCGCTTCCAGATGATAAGAAACATTCTCTTGGTTTTTTATATCACTGCAGTTCCTCCTGACAAGCCTGCAAATATCAACTGTGGAACAACAAGGAGCTCTGACTTGGTAAACTGCTCACTGGACAGAGGACGGGAAACGTACATCGACACATTCTACAACGTTTCAGTCCACAGGTATAGAGATTTGCTTCCTATTTGCTTTAGTCAGCATGTGCTTGTGGCCTAATTTTCCTTTCCTTTTTTATTATCAGGGAGAATGAAAGCGTTTTAGATCTGATCTCGGACGGGGAGGAAATCAGCGTACCACGAGCAATCTTAGAGGAAAACACTAAATACACGCTGACCGTCTCCGCTTACAACCACTTTGGAGCGTCCCGGTCGGATCCGTTCATTTTTTCTCTGGCAGACATAGGTAACGCTTCAACATTCATTCAATGGGAGTGCATTAACCTAGTTGTTCATTTGAATTAATTAATCAGAATCATCACAGCTTAAAGGCTGAGTCATATGTCGAGTGGTTAGTTCAATCAGTTGTTTTCTCCTGAGTCTGACTAATTTGACTTTCAGTAAAGTTTCTTTTTTTGTAATATATGTCACAAGGGGACAATTTCCTCTTTCTTTCTGCCACCTGCCCACTGCATGCCTTGTTTGAACTTTAGCAAGTTCACCGACAGTAGCTGTTCAATAGATTACAGAGCTGATTCATACATCAGTGTATTTTGTCGGGATAGTAGGTGTGTGATACACCTACACAAAGTAGTGCAACATTGTGGAAAGAAAATTATGTATTGGTTTTAAAGCTTTTGACAAATAAATATCTGAAAACTGTAGTGTGTTTGTATATTTAATCAAAACTCAATAAATAGAGAGCGTTTTCACCTTTTGGCACAATATGATCAGCTAAATTTGACCGTGTCAAGGATCAATGACCTGCTGGAGGGTGAGCCTGCTCCTAGCTTCAAGTCTTCTGCAGGTTTCTCATAGCGTTACTTGACTTTTTAGTATTTCATGTAAGCAAAAAAGATATATATTTTGGCCCTTCTTTGCTGTTTCCCCTGTATGGCTTGTGGGAAAACTGCAAACAAGGTCTTTGTTTGCTGCTTATTCTCTAATGTTCTCTGACAAACCTCTGAGGCTTTCGTAGAACATTCTGGATTTAAGCTGAGATTAAATCTCACTCAGGTCCACTATATGCTAAACGGGTGGCTTCTGAAAACAGTGGTTGTGCAAGATTATATTTGGGGTATCTGGATAAAGAGGCAGAATAGAAATGTAATATCCCACTTTTCATATTTTTATTTGTGAAAACCATTTATTTGAATTTCCTCTTCTAACAATTCTCAATTGTGCACTACTTCGTGTTGCTCTGTCACATGTTGAAGTTTGTGGTTGCAAAAGTTGCGAACGCCTTTAGATCTGTATTTTTTATTTTTAGCACATTTGCCATTGCCTGTTCAGATCGCTTTATTGTTGTTTTATATTTCAGTGATACCAGAAACTCCTCACGTAGTTAAGGTGGAGTTCATGAATGACTCCACATCAGCCGTGCTGCACTGGAAAACCTTTGAGTCTTTGAAGCGCCTCAGATCCCAAATCAGGCTGCGAGGAAACAATACCTGGGTAAAGCGGCGTCATGTTGACTTTGCAGTTTTTCTTGGTTTAAATCTTCTCATGCAATAACCTAAAAACATCCCGCACTCTTTCAGGAGCAGAGAGCGGGAGCAGAGCTGAGTGAGGGTCTGATACGAGTGGAGAACCTAAAGCCTGAGACTGAATATGAGTTCCAAATCAGAACGTGTTCCTACGCATCAGGACAGGCCACGAGCTTTAAAACCAGCCAGCGAGTTCTCTGCAGCAAATGGAGCCCGTCTGTGAAGAGGATGAGTCCTGGAAAAGGCAAGAATGAGATATTTGAAATATAAGGGAGTGAAAGTGGTTCTTGTGTGACACCTGGCAGAGAAACTTCATGCTGCGTCCGTTCCAACAGGTCCGTCTCAGCAGCTGCATGTATGGAGACGCTTAGGAGACCAGGCCAAACCCGGGCTGAGGAGCGTTACTGTTTTCTGGAAGGTATTGATATTTTCTGCTAATAATCTTCCAAACATACATATAATTAGGCTAAATGTTAGATTTTTATGTTTAAGTTATTTTTTGATTGTTAAATTCATTTTCAAATTTTCCTCCTGTAATAGTTGGGAAGGTGGAAGTATGTGTTTCCCATGCATTAACAATTTGATAAATGATCTCGTTCCCAGCCTCTGCCTGTGGAGGATTACAGTGGTGAATTGCTGCGGTACAGCATCGTCCTGGATGATGGCCGAGAGGAGATCTGTCCTGCCGCTTCCAGCCAATGTTCAGTCCAGGCACCAGTGGCGGTTCTTGGACTGAACGTCAGTGCAGTGACCTCCAGTGGGGCGTCTCCGCCGGCTTTTGTAGACCTCAGACATGCAGGTGCAAATAAAGTTACAAAAAAGGGACCGAAATGTTTCTAATACTTTACATTTCTGTGGTAATCACTAAAATGTCTCGATCATTTAGGTGCTTCTGAATCTTTCTTTGATTCAGCACCAGGAGCGCTGCCATCTGCTCCTGGTGCAGACGGCAGCGCTGCTCGGGTCTCCTGGTCTACGACGGTTCAGAAAGGTCTTCTGTACTTTGTAGTAGAATGGGAAAGCATGCCTGCAACGGGGCTGCAGTGGAAAAAGGTGCTTAGAGACATGAAAGACACAACAATCACAGGTATAGTCATTCATTCACACACATGCATTTATTTATTGCTAAAATAAGACACATTTCATATTTTTATAAATTTTCTGGATATGCTTCTTCACCTCCAAATACCTTAAATAGGGCAAAGTGAAGATAAGTTAATAAGGAAATATTCCTGTACAATCCTAAAGTCCTTCACCAGTTGCTCTTGTGGAGACATTTAAAAAATATGTTTTCCTTCTTACCTTTACTGCTCTTGGATTTGTCTGAAGTTAAATTTATATTAACCATTAAAAACAAACTCAGAGGATAATATGCAACTAAAATGAGGAGGCTGCCTTTTTGACTCAATATAAACTTCAACTCAAACAAAGACAATGTATGACTTCTTCTCTGAAGTAAGACTGAAAAATATAAGCGAGGGTAAACACTTGAAGCAAATACTTTTGGATTAATGAACAATATAATAATGAGGGCTGAACAGTGGGGCAGTTGGCAACACTGTTGCCCTGCAGCAAGAAGGTCCTGGGTTCAAATTTGTGGTGGTTTTCTTTTATGAAAATTTAAATAACTTGTTCAAATTACAATAAGAATAGTTGAAAATACATATTAGATTAGAATGAGAAAAGGAATTGTTGACCAGACAACACTTATATAAACTTATATATATATATTTATTCATGTTTCTGTCATTTCTTAATCTTCACAACATTACCTCTCCCTATAATAAAAATTATGCTGTCGCTTTTAGTTGCGGTGTGCCACCGTAAGACATCTAACCACGCTTTTCGAGAACTTTCTGGCATAAATCAGCAGATCACAGTGTGGCTTTTAAAAGCGGTCAAACAGCGCCCTCGTGTGGCCGTTGTTTGGTATAATTATTTTTAGGTCTTTTTGCCTTAATCACACCGTATAGGAAGCATAATTTGTCACACCCACAAACCAGACATAGTGAAGTAAGCTACCCGCTTTCAGAATACAGCGCGGGTTTCATCTTCACACTCTGTTTCAGGTTTGATGGCGGGTGTGAGGTACAACGTGTCTTTGTACGCTGTGACCACCAGAGGCGTCAGTGCTCCAACATCCACACCGATCTACTCCAGAGAACAGAGTAAAGCAGACAGCTTTTCTGTTGTTTTTTTTTTTTACAGTCTGCACCAACCATTCTCTAATCATTGTGTCCATGCGTGTTTGCTTCAGGGCCACTTTCAGCTCCCGTGCTCCATGTTCTGACCCGTGAGGCCAGACGGATCCTGGTCCGGTGGGACGAGCTGCCCCTGGACCAACGGAGAGGCTTCATCTCAAAGTACACTGTCTACTTGCAGACACTGGACTCCAGCAGCGCAGAGCTCAACGGTGAGCACTTAGGAAGAATACAAACATGCAAACAACCCATCATGAGAAACTTTTCAAACAAGAGAACTATTAATAGCTCTCAAGTCTGGCCTTTTGATAGATGATTCTATTTTTTTTAAAGAAAGACATAAGAAGGGCTGTTTGCAGTTTGCTACAAACAATGTTGGGAAAAACATGAAACAAGGTGCTCGGGTCAAACGAGACCAAAATGTATGTTTTTGCCATGTGTGATGGAAAACTTATACTTTATCTGACCTTGAACACACCATCCCCTTTGTTAAACATAGTGGTGGTTGCATCATACTGTGGGCATGATTCTCTTCAATAGGGAAAGGAGAGCTGTTCAAAGATTATGGGAAGATTAAATAGAGAAAAATACAGGGTGATTCCGGAAGAAATGTTGAGTAAAGGACTTGAGATTGGGGTTGAAGGTCACCTCAAACATACAGCCAGAGCTATGGGTCAAAGCATATTCATGTATTAAAATGACCTAACCAAAGTCCAGACCTAAATGCAGCTGAGGCTCTGCGAAGATTTGAACATTTTCAATCCCATCTGACTGCGTTAGAGCTATTTTACAAAGAAGTGTAGGCAAAATCTACCATTAGTAAATCTACAAGTATTGATTTACAAGACCCAAATACAAATCCAAGTTAGATTTCCCTTGTGTTTTTAGAAAAGAAATATGAAAACAATGGCCTTTTTGTTTAACTTTACACTATTTTGTGGTTTGTCACATTAATATTGGCTTAAATGCTCTGATGTTTATTGACTGTAATAGGACCAAATGTGCAGAGATGCAAAGGGTTTGAACGGTTTTGGAAGCTGCTGTAGCTCACGTTTTATTTGCAGCATCAGTAAATCCTCCACTAAATGAAGTGAAAGCAATTTCATGTTCATGTTTAAATATATCAGCGATTTTGACCAGAGTAGCTACTGATTTGCTCTAAGTTGTCTTACTGCCATGAATACTAATTTATTAAAGCCATTGAAGCGTCATATACAAAACCTACTCCAACATTTCTCATGTTGATAAAATATAACATTGTGTTTTAAAAGTATTGCATCATCCACACTGGACTTGGACAACCTCTCCTTTGAGCTTGTTCAACATGTTGATCCGTGCTTCTTTAAGAATCTTACAACCACAAGTCTTTTCTTCCTTCCTTTCTTCCTTTTGCTACGTATTTGTTTCATCTGGCCTTTCTGTTTACAGTAAGAAACAAACTGTAACCTAGTATTCTGTAGATTTCTTGATTATTTACAGATTGTCTGAACTGGATAATACTCTGATGAGTTATTTTGATTCAACAACTTCCTCTATGCTCTGTGTCATCAAGTCTCTAGATAGACCCGAGACTTCCTCTCACATGTCTTCATGGCAGTTCTTTCATCTTGTTCGGTTTACTGCCGACTGTGCGTTTTTAAGTCTTCTTAATCTCTCACGCCCTTTATTTGCAGTGTTGCCTCTTTGCTTTCCAAAGTAGACATCTTATTTTGTAGCATTTAAAAGTGCAGAAGCTTTCAACAGGGTTCCTGCGAAGCTGTCAAGTTGAAAACTTTCACAGACTCAATTTTCAAAGAGTAGTCAGATCTTTATTTATTCCATCATGCACGCTAATTTTCTTTTTTTAAAACTCATCCAGACCTAAAATGCTGAAATCAAATACTATACTTTTCTATCCTGGGTTTTCATGGCCAAGCAGCTGCATCCATTTTCTACTTGACCAAGGAAAACGCAAATCGTCAGATGTGGTGATGTAAGGCATGCCAGTAGATTCTAGAGCAGAGTGCTAATGACGATCCAGTGGATGGGTGTGGATTTAGCTGTTGCCAGGGTAACACCACTTGCTTTACTGCATTGTCTCAGGTGTGAAGATTCGAGGTAAGTAGGGTGATTGTCAGCTTTTTCAGGAATTGGGCTTAGCCCCTGTAGTTCCAGTGAAAGGAAACCGTAATGCTTCAACGTGCCTTGACATTCATTTGGCATGAATTAAAGCGGAGACCGCAAGCTAGGACATCTCATCCAACATCAGTGTCTGACCCCACAAATGCGATTCTGGAACAAAAGGTCAAAAATGATCAAAAACATATAAAAGTGGGAGAGAAAGCACATGGGGGCTGGCATATTAAAACCCGGTGATTAAAAATAAGTCTTTAAATCAAATTCACATCTGTATGAATACTTGTGGCAATATAGTGTAAGTTAATGATTACTCTCAAGTGCTCTGCATGACCAGACTTCTATTTGAAGCTACAAGGTTATGCAGTTAAAGTATGAAGGAAATAATGCATACATTATTAAGGTATCATACTCTAAAGTAGCATAGTAGAACCAGTTTATTGTCCTAAAATTGGAAATTGAAAGGATAAACAAATGAGTAAAAAGTTATAATGAAGGCACATCTTTACATATAAAATAAAGAAAACTACTAAGGATTTTGAGCATGTTTAAACCGCTGCTATATTTTCAAACTCGGTTTACCCTGCAGTCTGGAGAAAGTCATTGAATGACTTTGAGGAAAAGAAAATCCTTTTTCCAAAATAACAACAACAACTTGATCATATCTGACCTTGAAATTAAGTGGAGCCTCTCATTCACAATAAAGCTCCATGTTGGTTTGAAAGTGTGGGAGGAAACACAACTTTGCAGTGAGTTTCCTGTTCTTGCTCATCACCGCTTCAGCCTGCCCTTGCCCTCCTGTAACAGCAACATTTTTTTGTGCGTGTGTGTGTCCTTGTACTTCACCTTGGTCTCAAGCAAAGGCAAACTCCTAACACCTGTGTGTGCACAGGTGTGGTGAATTATACATTCAGCAGTTCGCATGCGTTGCGTCTCGGCACAAACCACACTTACAAAATGGAAAGCGTGCAAGTGGCAATCCATTGATATTCCCCTCCCTCGAAGTTTCAGTGCATCAGCAGGGTATTTTTCGCTCAGGCTTCCCGTAACGAAAAGAAATTCAGACGTGGAGCTCAAATTATTATTTCTCTGTTATTGCTAATCACTCTTTCAAAGAGCAAAAAAAAAAAACACATAGCAACCTAACATCAAAGCCAGCATCTGCTCACAAAAACAACAAAACAATCCAGTGTTTTTAACATTTGAAGAAGATGTTCAGTAGTGAAGAAACTGGAGCCAAACACGAGTTGATGTCGCTTTAGAGGTTCCTCGAACTCGTTCTGACCGCAAAACAGGAAGCCGTGTGGCTTCATGCACATGTGTCAGAAGAGGCTGTTACCAGCTAGCCCGCCTGGTTCTGTATTTGTAGGACCTGACTATGAGAGCTCCTCAGAGCTTATACCTTTTCCTCTTTCTAAAGTGTCATGTGCTCGCTGAATGATCTGTGTTGTCTTTTTCGCCGTTAGTCTGGTTGAGGGTTTTTGCACAAAATGATTCTGGTGTACTCTATATTAATTATCTGCTTCTGAATATTATTTGCAGGTTTTTCCTTTTGCCTGGTTTATTTTAACTTGTACATGTGCACAGAAACTTTTAAATGGCATCATTATGCACACATTAATCCCCAATCAGTTGGCTGTCATTGGATGGGTTTCTGGATCCAGGCATGGGGCTTGATGATTAGTTACAACAAACGCAACATCATATCTATTCAGGTTAACTGTTATTTTTGCTTTCTCCTTTTTTGTCTTCAAATTCAATATAGCAAAGTTTCAAAAAGGTAGCATTTGTTTTTTGGACTTCCAAGTTGCATCCAGCTCTTAAAGGTAACTTTGACTTTTGGCTGGGTGTAAGAACAGAAACTGGTTTAGTCAGTATGCAGAACCGTGCGGCTTCCTCAGCCTACAGTCTGTGGGTCAGTATTGACTGCAAATGTTCATCTCTCCTACACTTCATGTGATTTTCAGTACGAGTCTCTGACGTCAAACAGAATACACTCAGTAGCAGAGGGTAAATTCTACTGACCGCTGACTTTGCCGAGCCAAAAGTATTTATGTATTTTCAACTTTTTGAGATTTTGTCACGCATCAAACACTTATTGCCGAAGTTACAGCCGTGAGTCTTTTGGGGCTTTGTTCGTCTAGAAAACAGAACTTTTGCCTGTTCCTCTTGACAAAACAGCTTAGTGAGTTTGCATAAGAGCATCTGTGAGATTCGATTTCTAATTTGACTGGTCCATGAATAACCTATGCCAGAGGTGTCCAAAGTTGTCCTGCATGTTTGTCGTTCTCTCCAACACATCTGAATCAAGCGATGGTTCATTAGGAGGCCTCTGCAGAACATTGAGAGAGAGCTGAAACATGCATGGCACTGGCCCTTGAAGACTGACTGTGGACACCCCTAACCTATGCTCTCTCATCTAACCCTAAGTTTGCAAACAATGTATCATTTTCCTTTCCTTTTGGGTCAACTTTGCACTGTTTCAAGCTGGCATGCAGCACAATGCAAAGCCCGTGAGTTGAATACCCTTCAAACACTCCACGTCAATATTCTCAAGGCTGATACACACGTTGCATCACTGGGCATATCAAGCAGTGGCCAATGCTGACTTTCAGTTCAAAAAGCTTTGCTCTAGGCTGAGCTGTTTTTCGTGCAAAAAAAAAAAGAAAAACAGCTCGAAAAACAGCTGCAGTGGTTTAAGTTGAGCAATCAAGCAAGAAACTCTTTAGATTCTGCAGGATGGGAAAAAAGCTAACTGTCGTTTTCTTCTGCACAGTGACAGTGTCTGGATCTGGCCAAAGACAGACGTGGCTGGACTGTCCAGAAGGAACGTTGTCCCTTCAGCTGACCGCATCGAACTCAGAAGGAGAAGGGCCTCGAGGGAGACAGACCTTATCTCAGCCTCCAGCTCCAGCCGGTCAATACATTTTCTCTATCTTTAGTCGCAAAATAGAGCCATATATAAAACTTTTACATATATAGCCTTAATTTCACCTGATCAGTAAAAATAAGGTTCTGACTCCAGGATTCATCCAAATAATGACTTTTTCTTTGTATCTCTTACAGTGGGGCTGGTGATCGCGATTGTGTTCAGCATTACGATCTCCATAGCAATTGTAGCCAACCTGATGTGCTGGAGCTGTGTGAGGAAACGGTAATTTTACAAAAAGAAAAGCTTCCCTTTCCACAGAAAGCTTCAGTCATTTTACTAGACAAACTTCTGAGCTGGCGTCGTTTTTTTCTTCGGCTCTTTGTCCTGCAGCTTGAACGTTCATAAGTTTTGTTTTACGAGTAAAAGGGATGGAGGACCCTGTGGTTAATTTTTAGTGAAAAACCACACCGCAACATGAGTAAAAACCCACTTGGTTGTAGTGAACAGAAACCTAAACCTCATTCCGATGTTGCTATTTGGCTATCTGCATCATTAGTCATGACATTAGCATCTATGTGCGCTTCCTTGCAGAAGCTTTGGCTCCACTTGCACTTTTAACCACATATTGTCACGTCGCAACCACAAACCTCCGTGTGTTTCAATGGGATTTCATTAATTTAAACCGACACAAAATATTGGACCCACGTAATCGCAACGAAAAGCGCATTCTTGTGGATTCTTTTTTTTGTAAATAGTTCCAATCTCAGTCAGATTGCACAGATTCTCAATAGGTTTACGGTATGGCCTTTAATTAGGCCATTCCAACACGTGAACAAGCCTTGAGCTGAACTGCAACACAGAACACAGGACAGATGAGCATGCATACGCACATGGTCGAGACCTAAAGACAACTTAGAGTGGCTAGTTCATCTAACATGCACGGTTTTGGACTGCAGTACCCAGAGAGAATCCACATATGCGCAGAGAGAACATGAAAACGCCGTGCAGAAAGAACCCAGAACCTTCTGACAACAAGATAACAGTGATCTATGCAGCTCCTTCAGCGTCACCAGGAGCCTTTTTTATTTAAGGGTATGAGAGTAAAAGAAAGTTGCACAACAGTGTCCAGATATTATTTGTACAAAATGTTGAAAGCATGCATGATTTTGCTCCCTCTTCACAATTTTCCGCTAGTCTATGCTGGCCTTTAAAACAAAATGCTAATGAAATATAATATGTGGCTGATATGTGACAAAACGTGAATATGCTTGTGGTTTGAACATTTTTTGAAGTAATCTGTGTTTAACTTTGTCAATTCAGACCAATAAAACAAAGTTATACAACTTTGCGTATCCAAAAAAATAAATCTTATTTCTTCTTTTGTTTTAGGATCAAACAGAAATGTATAGCATGGGGACCTGAGTGGCTCGTGGACAACTTGCCCAAACCAGGGCACAGCAACGCCATCAGGCTGCTGGAGGTAATCAACTCTGGATGTATTAGCACCTAAGACAGCCAGCAACTACAACAGCTGCAAATTTGTGCCATTTAAGGATTATTCTAATATTAAACCTATAGAAACAACGCTACAGGAAGAGAAACCATTGCTAATGGTCTCTTTTGCCCTTCTAGATCTCAATGTTTATAAAATGTGCATTTGTCCAACAAACATATTTGCCTTGTAGTGATAACTCAATATTTGTCAATAATTTTTTCCTGCTGTTTTCTTTTCTGTAGGACGACAGAAGTGAGCCTCTTTTCTCCTTCACCGACAGTGACCCGACCCTTTCCCCGATCCTCGTGGTCTCCCAGGACGAGAGGGACGAAGCGTACCCCAGCATCCACGTGGAAGAGTCCCCGGACGGAGCCCAACAGGCGAAGTCGCTCCCCAGAACCATTCTGGTTGAACACACCGGCTACAAGCCTCAGATTGCTGCGCTGCTTCCGCTTGACGAGGAGATCAAGGATGCAAGGGAGGAGCAACGGGAACATCCAGAAAACGCAGAGGAAGACAGGCTTTTGGTTGGATTTGAAGGATTTCTGGGAGGCTTCCTGTCCAACATGGATTGCTCTAATTCGTCTCATTGGGCCACTCTTGGCTCTACCGGGGATCTTTTGTGGCCTAAAACCTTTGAAACGTCTGTCTGGAAAGGAGTCTGCTTGCAAGAGATTCCGAGAACGCAGGAAGACACGGAGAACAATGTTTCCTCTCTGGATTTGCAGCAGGATCAGAGAGAGGCTCTCGATTCAGATGATACCTGCTCCTCTCCGTTTTCAGCTCGCATGTTCCTGAACGGTGGCTACTTCCCACAGGTGGCTTCCCTTGACGTTGACACTTGACACGCCAAGGTGGCAGCGATGTTGGAGGGACAAGAACTGCACTTTTAAGGATAATTTTGAGAAAGCATTACAAAAGCGCACATTTTAATCATTGTACCAATAAACTGCCCGTATTGTAGTTACTGATTGTATTTAAAAGTCATTTTTACTGTGGAAGCGAGTGTGTAAGAGGTTTTAAATGGCTGCACTCTCAGGTGAGAGTCTGCTGATCTTTCTGGATGGATGTTCTGTCAATGTGTGCTACCTGTCTGAATAAATGAACAAAGATGTTGATTAAATTTGAAACTTTATTCCCCTAAATACAAATATGCTACAGTGGTGTAAAAATACGCTGACCTCCCTTCGTGATTTCCTGTTTTTGCTTGCTTGTCACAGTTAAGTGTTTCGGAACATCAAACCAATTTAAATATTAGTCAAAGATAACACAAGATGTCCATTATTAAGGGTAGAAAAAAAAATCAAGCCTACATGGCCCTGTGTGGAAAAGTGATTGCCCCCTAAATCTGGTTGCGTCATGTTTAGCAGCAACAGTTCCAAACAAGCATTTGCGATAACTTGCAGTGAGTCTTTTGCAGCTGTGGAGGAATTTTGAGCCACTCATTTTTGCAGATTTGTTCTCATTCAGTCATATTGGAGAGTTTTCCAGCTTTTCAAGGTCATGCTGCAGCCTCTTAATAGGTTTCAGGTTAGGACTTTGACTAGGCAACTCCACAGACTCGTTTTAGTTTTTCTTCAGCCTGTCAGAGGAGGACTTTTCAGGTCCATTTTGAATCATGTTTCTGCTGCAGAACCCAAGTTCGTATCATTTTGAGGCCAGGAACAGACGGCCGGACGTTCTCCTTCAGGATGTTTAGGAAGACGGCAGCATCCATCGTTCCATTTGTCACAGCAAGTCTTGCAGGTCCATGTTTTCCTGTTCGTACGATGTTCTTTATCTGAAATGCTGTTTTAGTTTCACACCAGATGTAACGAGATACACAACTTCCAACGAGTTCAACTTTTCAGTCCACAGAATGTTTTCCCAGAAGTCTTAGTTAATCATCAAGATGTGTTCAGGAAAAACTAAGACGAGCCTTAATGTTTTTTTGTTTTGTTTTTTTGCTAGGCAGTGGTTTTAGTCTTGGAACTCTACCAAGACAAACTCTTGTGGTGGAGGCATGACCTTTGACCTTAACTAAGACAAGTGAGGCCTGCAGTTCTTTTAATGTTGTTGTGGGGGTCTTTTGTGACCTTTTGGATGAGTCGGTGCTCTCTTAGGGTAATTTTGTTCAGTCAGCCACTCCTAGGAAGGTTTACCACTGTTGCATGTGTTTTTTTGTTTTTTTTTTCTATTTCTGGATAACAGTTCTCACTGTTGTTTGCTGGAGAACCAAAACTTTGGAGTCCCAAAGCTTTAGGGACAACTTTGTACCTTTTCCAAACTGGGAAATCTCAATTGCTTTTCTCTCTCTCTCTTATTTGCTCCTGATTTTCTCTGGATCTCTGCATGAGCAGGATCTTTTGGTGTCCTTCACTTTGTCAGGCAGGTCCTATTTAAGTGAGGTATTGATTGAGAACAGGTGTGGCAGCAATTAGGCCCGTGTTTGACTAGAGACCGTGAACTCAGGTGTGATAAACCACAGCTAAGCAGCTAAGTAACAGTGTAGGGTTTTTTTTTCTCCCATAATAATGAGCATCTTTATTTAAAAACTGCATTTTGTGTTTTCTTGTGTTGTCTTTGGCTAATATTTCAATGTATTTGATGTTGATGTCCTATTAACTTGCATGTGAGAAACATGCATGAAATTAACTTCACTTTGTGTTGTCCTCTAGTGTTAGCTAATAACATTAATATTTTTAATATAACACCACACAAAGTGACCTGCGTCCTGCAGTGTCATACGTTGCACTACATTAGTGTTTGGACAGCAGCCACTCTGTTTTACTGTCGCTTTAACCCTGGGGTGTGACCTCTGTGTATGTGTGTGTGTCCCCTGTGTTTAGTGATCAATGAAGTGGCACAGAGAGGGAAATTATTCCAAAACAGGCAGAAGTCAGTTGGGACTTCCCCCGTGGCTCATGGTTAATAGGGTGACAGGTCCCTGAACCTTCAGTCCTACTCAAACTAGCACCACCTGCAGCGCTGTGCAAGTTTTTATCTCTTCCTGAGAGTCGTCTCAGTTCCTCCTTCTCCATGATCGCATTTTCACCTGGGTAACCCGACAAATAGAGTCTGCATACTTTCTCTCCATGTAGAAGTTTGATCCCTGATGTTGCTTTTCAATTGACCTCAAGTTCTGAACTACGGCTGTGTAGTTGAGGTGCAGATTTTGAGGGAAAGTCCCAGACTGCACCACATGGGCATGTGTTTGTGAAAGCCACAGACATGGGCTGGGTGGAAAATGTGAGAACGCAGGTTTGATACGCTGAAAAATGTGAAGTAAATAGAAATGCTAAGGGAGAATGTGAGCCACTTTAGTTGCCTGAATGACTTGCGTTTAAGCAGAAATACACACAGTGTATCAGATCATAAAGCAAAAAATGTTAACAATTTAGCAATAATTAATTTAGTAAATACTATTAAAAAAATTGAATAAAACGATAAAAGCAAAAACTGGAGTTTTCAAATTGTTATTTAACTTATTAAAAGTTGAAAGCTAAACTAGCAAAAAATGTGAAAAACATAATAATAATAATAATAATAATAATAATTCCCTCTAAACCTCTAAATATCTACTTCACTGTGGAGGAATACCAGCCCATTCCTATTAGCGGAATAGTTTTATGAAGTTCTGTCGATGTTCAGGCTGGGTGTGCTCAGTGTGTCGTCACTGATGAACTGTCACACACACACACACACACCACTTGGCTGAAGTTTGTCACTTCAGCAGAGGCAGCGCGCAGTCTCCCCGCGGTGAAGCTCTGAGTGAAGAAGATGCGTGGAAACAGACGCGATCACGGATAAAGCCTCAAACCGCTGACAGAGGCGCTGAACGTGGCCAGGACGCTGGGATGCGAGTCGCTGGTGAGTTCTGGGGACGGATCCCACACCCCTCCGTTTATCGCGCCTTTCTTTTAACATAACACTGTCGCTGCATTTATGATTCCACATTAAAGATATGTTTACAATAAACATAAAACAAGTACACCATCAAAATGGAATCCTTTTAGGTCTAAGTGGTTGCCATAACTTTCCTTTCCCTCACATGTTTAGAACCGTTCGTGCCATAAATGTCTTTGGGCTTGTGCGCCCGTTTTTATTGTTCTCTTTTCTGCTATGTGTTTTTAAGAGGAACTAACAGGATCGGCGGCGATGTAAGACTCATACATGCCGTTTCTGGTGACTTACGTCGACGATGTTCCTCTCATGGTCTGTTACGGTCGTCGCGGTTGCCTTGCTGGTCGTGCAGCAGTGCGCAGGTAAACCCCGTATACGCATGGTAAACATAACTTCACAGTCTGGGGCGTCTCATCTCAATAAATAAAAAAAACATTACACTTATCTAAAGAGTTCATAAATTTATGGTTCAAACTTTTACATTTGTAATTTGAGTTTTAATGCAAAAAAAAAAAAGATGGTCTCCTCAGTCATTGGGAAGATTGCTGTGTTACCTTTTAGACAGCTATTGACACCTCCACAAGGAGGCCAAGCCAAAAGGTCATTGTGAATGAAAGCTGTCTGTTCACAGAGTGTTGTATCCAAGCATATAGATGGAAAGTTTAGTGGAAGAAGAAGAAAAAGGTACAAAAACAACAGGAAAAACCACCGTGAACGGACATTGCATCGATCCTATTTAGTTTGAGAGGTACTCTATGTTTGGTGTCAGAGTTTACATTTCACACACACACACACAAACACCCTGGGACTTGGTGCCTTGCACAAGGGCACATCAACATGTGACTGAAGGAAGACAGACTTTCCAATTTCAAGACAACTGCTCTACCTGCTGTGACACAATAACACCACCAAACAGAGACGTAGCGATGACATGGGAGGAAACTGTCAAATGTAGGCAGATATGAACAAGATGTAAAATATAGTTACCTGGGCTAAGTGGATTTTTCTTTTCTAAAGAAAGTGAATTTTGCATTTGATTAAAAAAATTAAGAACCCCAGATTGTGGCGAGGGAGAGCTGAGAGAAAGAAGTTACCAACGCCTGATTTTATTTTATTTTTAATCAAGTCCAGAATTAGCGCTGTCCATTGGGAAAATGTTGATCCTTTCCTCGACTGACAAGCTTTTTGGAGATGTTGCTTTTATGTTCCACCTGGACGTGACACTTTCCAACACTGACAAAAGTACAAATACTTTGTAGACCTAAAAACCCACCTGCCACTATAGAGTCAAGAGGAAGACGTAAAACTGTAGAGCCAACAGCACAGACGAGCTGAAGGTTGCCATCAAAGCGGTTTGGGCTTCCTGAACAGAACCACAGGCCACTCCGCATTAATACAGTAATTCATGCAAAAGAAACCCCGAGCACAGTCAGACAAAAAGACATTCTAATTTCTTGAGAAGCGCCTGATGTGCAATAGAAGGTGAATATTTCACCAGGGTTCTTCTGATGTGTCCAAAACGTAGAAGTGCATCCATTCTCCAGAGTCCTGAGGAAATAACGAGCCTCCCTGCTTGCAGGTGAGGGGACGTCCTGTGTGCTGTGGTCCAGTGCCAGAGCCGTGGTGCAGCGAGGCTCCGGCTTCGTGGTGTACTGCACCTTCCTCCCCAGATGTAGGACCCAGAGATCCATGTACATCAACGGCAGCATCAAATCCACACACGAACGGCTCAACGACACAACCATATTCCTGAGGGTGGAGAACATTACGGAGAAGAGGACATACAGCTGTTCGTCCGACTGCCACCCACCGCTGGACGCCTGTGGACTGGACATCTTAGCTGGATGTACGTGGGGCGTTTTATTTGGCTGAGATGAGTTTCTTGATGAAGCAGTTTTATTGCACATGACACAGCTGAGTTTGTTTCCTGTTTACATTTAATCTTCTCTGGAAGAACCGCAGAACATGTTCACATAAAGCTTTCCTGACCTACACTGGGATTAACTTTAGTAACCTGTAAAAAAAAAAATAGCTTGTTCTGCTTTCTCTTTGTTGCTTGGTGACACACAGTTCATAACAAACTGTTAGGAGATTTTTTTTGTTTTCTGGCTGAAGTAGGGTGGCTGTTTGTTTTCACACATGCAACCAGACAGTTTGATCAACGGAACATTGAAACAGAGAAAAATTATTCTATTAGTCATAAATTTGTGGGGTTTTTTGTTTTTTTTAACTACATCCGGTTCTGTAAGGATATCCATTCACAAGCAATGTTTGTCTCCTTTCCTCTCCAGACCCACCAGATAAGCCCAAAAACATCTCATGCATCTACAGGATCCTCAAAAATGATACCGGGAGTGTGAATTGCTCCTGGGACAGAGGAAGGGACACTCACCTTGACAACAGCTTCGTGGTGTGGTGAGAACGCTCTCTTCCCACATTATTCTGCTTGTAAAAGTTAGAGCTGTGCAGATGTTTTTGAACTGAAACTTTGCTCTGTGGGCTGCAGGGTTGGAACTTCAAGTGGAAACCAAACGGGACGGCTGGTGTGGAACGTGTACCGCAAGGGGACTGAGTCGACGTCTGCCTGTTTCACTTTGCCCAGATCTGTCCAGCTCATGTCGGTGCAGATTCAAGCCCTGAACTCCCTGGGTTCTGTTGAATCCTCCATCGTCAGCTACAACCTCAGTGACATCGGTAAGACTTTGAGCGCTTGTTGTTAAGGTACGGCTCTGCACAGATGAATCCACAGCGCGTCTAGTCACCAGCAATCGTTTCCAATCACTCATTCCTCAACCCCCTTTGCACCATAATCCTGTAAATCTTGCTATTACTTTTCGATCGTAACACGTCCCATTACTTTGTTCTGATCCGAGCAGTGATGCCATCAACGCCCGTTATTGATCAAGTCGAGTGCTCTTCCAGGAACTGCACCATCAAAGTGGAACAGCCTGCTTGGACTCCGCATCTGCAGGTCCAGTACCGAGACAAGCGCCAGCGGGACTGGACAACTTATCCAGACTCTGTAAGAAGTTTTAACTCCCCCAACCCTCGACTCTCTGAAAGCTTTTCGGGGGGGATTTTGAGTGAGGCGCAGAAATTGCAAAAGGCAATTTCAGGTCTTTGAACATGTTTGGCTGCTGAACTTGTCTTGCTCTGAGCTTCTGCTGATTCAGAGTTGGAGGCAGAGATGAGTCTCTCGGTCGACGTGTGAAGAAGTGAATTTGAGATGACTCACCTGTCTCAGGAATAAGCTGAAATTTTGACCTTTCAGGCTCCTTTGTGCGTTTTGCTCATCAACAGAAGCCCATCAAAATCGTATTCAAGTCATTTCAGCTTTTTTTTTCTTTTTTTTTGTTGCATCAAGTAAAAAAACAAAACCATGACAGATGAAAAGATGTGATAGTGATAGATAACCACAAAGTAGTGCATAATTATTCAGTGGGAGGAAAATTTTTTATACTCAAAAGTCAAAAATTGTTCATTTGTATTTTTCCACAACAGCTAAAGCTGCGAGTCTTTGTTGGTACATTGCTGTCAGCTCAAGCTCAGTTAGACTGGATGGAGACCAGCCTTGCCACAGTTTGACTATTTGGCTTTGACTAGGCTATTCTAAAACATAAATGTACTTTCACATAAGCAATTGCATTGCGGCTCTGGCTGTATCTTTGGAGTTATTGCCTTCCTGGAAGATGAACCTTCACCCCAACCTCAAGTATTTTCCAGCGTCCAATTGGATTTTATTTTCTCCAGGATTGCCGTGAATCTATCGTCACGCACCTGCACCTCAACCCTGACCAGCTGTACCAGCATGATGCTGGTACCCTGTGCATTTTCAGGGTATAGATATTTTTGTGGAATGGGTTTCAAAGTGCTCCAAAAGAAAAATCACAGGGTGTTGTTTTACAATCTAACCCTGCTTCGAAGATCTCCTCAAATTCCTTTCCGAAGAAAAGCAAAATGTTTGAAATGTACTTCAGCTGAACTCAAACAGCTGATCAGATACGTTGTGTGCATCGATCGCCTGCAGGCTGGACTGACGACTTCATTCGAGGCCAAGCACGTCTCCTCCTTGGAGCCCTGCAGTGTGTACGATTTCAAAGCGCGGTCCAGATTCAGCACCGGCCAGTGGAGCGAGTGGAGCTCAGTCATCTCCAGCGCGACTAAAGAAGAGGGTGAGTCTGAAGCCAATATTGATTTAAAGCTCTGCCCGTTCTGTCTGCAGGCTAACCTCTCAGGGACTGTATCAATATAGGCCATCTGACAGTGCAGCAGTGCTTCCTAAAGTCTGGGTTTGTGAGGCAGCTATCAGATCACCACTGACTGACAAAAAAGAAGTCTTTTTTTTCCGTTTTATCTCGCGAACATGACCGCTCGAGCTGATAAGGTGACCGATGCGCCTCGTCCCTGCTGAGATTTTATTGAATTGGTTTGGGCGAATTTAGTTCTCACTCGCTCTTGCATCAGTTGAGAGCGAAGGAAGCCAGTGAAGAGGAAAGCTATGTTTTATAGGAAATAAAGTGTGTGTTTTGTAGTTCTGATGGCGTGAAGATATGGAGATCTCTCTATAAAAAATGCATGAGCTATGAATACGCAGCAGTGACATGTCATCAGTTTCCACTTCCGGAAAAACGCTAACGATGTTGAGTGAGCAGTTATCGAAAACATCAGCTGCACCGGTTTGTGGTGCCTTCCTCTTCTTATTGATAAGGAAGGTCGTGTGCAGATTTTCACCTTGTGGGGCTGAGTTCATGTTGTTCTCCATCGTTTTTTGTTTTGTTTCCCCCCTGATCCTTCACCGCTAAGGCCAAAATTATTCATACCCCCAGGAGATTTACATATAATTATTTTCATCAACTAAACTATTGTCTTAAGGTTGGAAACAAGACGAAGCTCTCCCAAAACATCATTGAAAGTACAAAAGGCTCTGTCGTTAAAAAAACTCGTTGTCATTTTATCTATAGTCTATGTTCAAAATTATTTATCCCCTTCTTAGTAATGGCTGGCAAGTCTTTATTCGCTTTTACAGCAATCATGCATGTCTTCGTTGGTATCTTTGACCATTCGTTCTTTGTGAGGAGCTTTGAGGTCGGACGGCCTCCTTGCCAACACCCTTATCTTTAGCTCAGATTTAAACCAGGACTACAACTGGGCCACGTTCAAAATGTTAACATTAGTTGCTAGCTGACCGTTTCCTCGCTTTAGCCGTGGCGTCATCAGGATGAAATGTCCATTGTTGTCCGAGACGAAGTTCCTCTGCAGACGAACGTTGATGTTATTGTTTAGAATCTTTAGATTTAGTATTTTTTTTTTAATGCCAGCCCCACTGGGTGGAAAACACCATCAAGTCGTAATGTTACCACCATTGCTTGACCGTAGAGATTGTGTTCTTTGGGTTACATTCATTTTATTTTTACGCCATGTGAAGGACTGCATTATTGCAGCCGAACAAATCTATTTTTGTTTCATTTGATTACTAAACAGAAGGTTAGAAGTCTCCTGAAGACTAAAAGACAAAGTTATTATTTTCTCTCAAACAATAAGAACATTGCAGTTTATAGCAGCAACTTTCCAAGAGGATTCGCACCCATCACTGCGGTTCTGTCTGCGCTGTATGCCTGCGGCTTGTTACTCGTGCGTCTCTTACTCTGTGGTTTTTGCAAACGTCTTGTTCATCTCCTGAAAAAATGACCAATAAAAAATTTTTAAAAAAAAGGCCAAATCGAGTTTGATTGTGCTCGTAACTGCTGGGTTGAATTCTTGCTGAAACTCATTTGCAATCTGTCTTTTATATGTGAATGCAGACAGCGCAGCTGAACATAGAGCAGGGTGGAGGGGCGTCAAACACAGCTGCCAACTGTCCGAAAGTATCCCTTCCTGTTTTTGCTGCACAGTCATAAACACCTGCTAAAAATAATAATTCATAATAAATTGCCAGACTCAAGAACAGAAGTGCGATCCGTGTTTTTATTGTCGTAACTTGCTGAGCTGCGAAGTTTGAAAGCATCAGATTGAATTAAAGTTTAATAAAAAAGATTTCTGAGCTTTTCGTCACCAACTAGTGAATGAAACGTATCGAGGAATGTACAAGAAAAGAACGTCTTGTAGATTCATAAGTTTAAAGAGAAACATTTATCCAGCATCTATTAAAAACAGAGAGTTAAAAAAGTAACTTTTTAATGTTTGGTTTTAAAGCTCCTGCCCAACATCTGGATGTGTGGCTCGCTGCTAGCCCCAACTTCAGAACCATGAGAGTCTACTGGAACGTAAGTGTTGAAAACTACCTGTTTTCTAAATATGTTTTCTGATTATTAGTAGTAGTAGTAGTTTGAAATGGTGTAGGTAAGTTATTGAACTCCTTAAAAAGCATAGGCCTTTGCACAGATATAACCAAAAAAAAAAAAACGAGGCGAATGTAAGTTTGAACTGAAAACTTGTAGAGACGAATCCTGAGGTGCTGGGTGATTGCAGCTCGACAGGAAAAACTAAAAATCACAGCCTCAGAAAGGTAGATTGGTTGACCCAGTTCCAGGCATGACACATCTTTTTCAAGGACAATGATTTGTTTTAGGCAGCAAAACACACACACATAAAATTGCTCTTTGACGTATTTCATTGCAAAGCCTTAAAAAAAACTCCCATGTCTTCAGAACGTTTTCGCATTTTGTTTATGTCACAACAACCAACTTTAATGCTGATTATTGAGTTGAATATAAAGAAGTAAGCCAATACCAGGAAGCACAGCACTGTTTTCTATAAATAAATAACTCTTAAATATTGTGGCATGCATGTATTTATCGCTCACAGAGTGAAAAAATTTTTAGAATCACCTCAAAAGGTGGATCTGCATTTCGGTTTATGTCGACTTTCATTGATTGAATTAATTTATATGTGATGTGTTTTATATCAAGGAGAACCATGGCTTTATTTGGTGGTATTTACTAATTGGATCAGCGAAGAGCAATGGTAATTTGTCATTATTTTTCTAATAATGATAGACCTCCACATCCAGATGTAGGATATGGACACAAATTGCTTCCAGATACCAAAAAAAAAAATATTGAAAGCCACTGAAAACATTGGAATTTAACCTTAAAAATTGCCACCAATCTTAAGAGATTCATATCCTTTCTCATGAGAATATGTAAATTTTTGTTTTGTCTTGCTTAGGTGTATTTGTTTTACTACTGCTACTTCATAAAACTTTATGAATCTGTTTTTAATATTCAGAAGGGAGAAAAAAACATGTTCAGAAGCGTGTGTGCTTTCTGGATGAGGATGCTGTTTCCTCGTCATACGTAAAAAGTCCATGTTAGATTTCACTGGAGCCTCATGAGATTGAGGGTTCTCACATCTCCATTGTTCTCACACTGCTGCATGATCGCGGTGTTGTAACCATGGCAACATTTTCTTTCTGCTTCCCTGCTTTGTTCTGCACAGACTAAAGGTCAAACCTTGACCACATCTTGTGACATCCTCACGCACAGAGAGAGAGATGAACGCCCTTTCGCCAAATACAGAGTTAAAAACACACACCTAGAGTGTTTTAATGTCACACACACACATACACACACACACTCAGGGGTAACTGAAACCTGACAGTAGACGCACCGCAGTTTCAGTTTACAAGAAAAAGAGGAGCTGAACAGAAATGATGTGTCTTACACACTCATCTTGCGGTTTGGCTGTAAATCCTTGGCGACAGTAATCACTCACCGAGGCAAAGAACGCATTCACCTGCAGAGCTAAAGTTGATGTTTTCCAAACGTTTCAGGAGTCCAACATGTCCGTCTGCAGAGGGAGCATCGTTCAGTATGCCATCAGAGTGAACAGCAACAACCTGACGGTCGTCACGAACGTCAGCGCTGACGTGAAGAGCCGCTCTGTCCCGTTCTGCTCCGACTGCGAAGTGACGGTGCAGGCTGTGAACTCTCAAGGCTCGTCGCCTCCTGCAACCATGACAACGCGCCACACAACAGGTAAAAACCATGAACACCTTGTCGGATCTTCATCTGATGGTTCTGAAACTAGAGCTTCACTTTTATCACATACATACGTGTGTTTGTGTGTTTTTAGCCAAGCCGATTCTTGACGTTCAAGTAACGGCGGGGAACCACACTGTCGCCATCTCCTGGAGAAAAGCTGAAGTTGCACCCGCCTACTCCGTGGTGGAGTGGTACCCGGAGGGGCACATGTTGGACGAGCTCAGATGGGCCAGACTGGACGGGAATGAAAACTTCGTCACCGTCACGGGTAAGAAGTTAGAGCCGAGTTGCAAAAATCGTATCGGTTGGGTTCAGGCATCATTCTGGCTGGATGTTTCCAGAATAGTTGAACATTTTTCACAAAATTTTCAATGAACTTGGGGTCCAAAATATTAATGTTGGCCTGCCTTCTCCTTTCCAAGTTCCAGTTCTGATGTGTGTTTGGAATAAATGTCCTGTTGGCACACCCAGCTGATGTTTTAACCATCTACATGTTGATTTGAATCAGTGGTGTCTTCTTTTGAGCTTGAAAATTATTTTTTATTTTATCGTATCTGCTCAATAGTGAACAAAATGTGCAATAATTTCATGAAACAAACAAAAGAGACTTTTGTCCAAGAAGGAAATCGTTGCAGATCCAAAACATACAAAGAGTGTTGCTGTTAAAAGAAAAGCATACTGTTTCCTAATTTTGGGAAGTTGAACGTGGGCTATTTCTTTCAAGATTAAGATAAATGCGGAAGCCTGGCTAATAAATTACTTTATAAATTTTCTTTCAACATTGTGGTCAAGGGGTGCACAGAGTCATTCAAAAGGCCACAAACGGCCCCCGGGCCTCACTTTGGACACCCCTGCATTAAAACAGACGTGAAATGTTGAAGACAGTTCGTTTTCTTCAATATTTCATTCTCTCTGTGCAACACAGAGGTGCTGCTGGCAGCAAAACAAACCCTCAGAATGATGCTGCCACCGCCATTCTTGACATTTGATATTTTCTCAGGTTTGAAAGTCTCAGCTTGACTCAACCAGCAATTTCTTGTCACGTTAGCCAGATTGCTCTTACTCTGCAGCCTTTTCACTCCACGTTGAGCTTCATGTTCATATGTTTTTCTTGTTAATAACAGATTCTAAGTGTATATATATTTTTAAAATGTGCAGATATTAATCCATGGGAGTGCTATGAAGGAGCGGTGTATGTTTTCTACAACCAGAGCTCCGTCAGCAGGACCAGCTTTAAACGGATCGCCACGTTGGAAGCAGGTAGGGTTCAACAGCACAACTACGGCTTTTTACTCCCGAGTTTAAAATCTTAGTCAGAATGGTCACACATATTTCGTGTTGGTAATTTTGACCTAATCGACATCGCTGCGCTGCTCTGCTGTGTTGCTTGCAGCTCCAGAAGTGGGTCCGTCGGCCCAAGACAAGGTGGAGGGGAAAAAGGTGACGGTGTCTTGGACGCAGCTTCGCAGGGCGCAGCGCAGGGGATGCATCACAAAGTTCACCATCTACCTGCAGAACAGCCGAGGAGACCTGAAGCTTTGTAAGAACGCTTTAACTGTAAAGCCTCACTAAAGCAGTCGTGCTGCATTATGCCATTTTACTCGTTTTGTTTCACTTTAATGCTCATGACGAAAGGAGATGCAGCTATCCAGTGAACACTCGCATCTTGTTTTGCCATGTGAAGAGGATGTGGTTAGGGGTAAAAACACTGTGGTGCCAAAGCTTGTCAGAACGCTGCTGCCAGCTGTGTTTATTTAATAACCGCTTCCTATTCATGGTTATTAGCTTTATTAAGTCTGCCAGGCAGGGAAATGTTACTAGAATAAGATTTGAGCATTCGGCTGCAGAAAAACTACAACAAAATATTGGTTTTTGGCTGACAGACGCATGAATAGTTTCACGGTGAATGTCTCCTTTTGTCCCAACCAGACTCAGCAAAAGCATCACAGAGGTCGCATCCCATCGAAGGTCTTTCTCCCGATTCCTACAGTTTGTGGATGAGCGCTTCCACTTCGAAAGGAGAAGGTCCTCCCGGTCAGAAGATCAAGTTCTACATCGAGGGTAAGTAGATTTTCCACATTTACCGGCACTCCTTGTGACGACGTGCAACACATTACGATAAATTAAGCTTTTATTCCACTAACAAAGTCTTGCACTGAAAACTTTGAGCATCTTCGTATCTGCCATTTGCATCGTCTGATCATTAAACCGGCTGTGGTGGCAGTTTTGACTCTTCTTGCTGATTTGATTGGCGCACGGTGTAACACTTCATCCTGCTGCTGTTGCAGAAGACGACCGTCTCTCCCCTGTGCTGATGTGTGTGTTCGTCACCGTGATGGTGCTGTTTACTCTGTGTCTGTGGAAGAGCTCAGCAGTAAAGCACAGGTATGTATGTGACCCCCTGGGGCTTAGCAGCACCACACAATGCAGTTGCACATGCAGCAGCTTGCTGCAGGTTCTAAAATGACAGAATGACATTTTGTCATTTTAGAAAGAGCAAATTCTAATGTATCTGTACACAAAGTATCATATTTTTGAGAAGTGATCCTTCTTATTATAGCCCATCGACTCAATCTTTAGGTTTATCTGGGGTTGAGTAATAAATCAATAACAATAGCATTATACATCACAATAGACACATAATCAATATCAGTGGATATGTCTGACAGAATATTCAATGATTTTAATGAACTCCCAACCAGAACCACACAGCACTCTGGGGGATGTCTATCTATCTGTCTGTCCGTCCGTCCGTCCGTCCATCACTCGCTCACTCACTCACTCACTCTTTGGTTACTTAGCAACAACCTGTTGAGTAACTGACGCAGCAGCAGTTTCAAGTTTTTCCTTTAAATTGCTTAAAAATAAACAACAACATGGAGTGAAAACTGTGGATGAACCAAAGCAAGAAACTAATCAATAATTATCCATATCAACCGATATGAAATGCTTATGCTGTAATATGTTTTTCAGCCATTTTGTCAGCTCTAGGTTTATCCAAAGACTTTCAATGAAATTCCAGTCAGCACTCTGGAAAGGTCTCTCCAAAATCTTAAAATTAGCCGGATGTAAAGAGTACTTTCAATCTAAATCTAGGGGTATGATTAATTTCAAGCTACATTGCATGAATGACTTCCGAGAACTGCTGGTTAACAGTTTTCCATATCTCAGGTTCAAAGAGATTTTCCAGTGTCTGATGCCTGATGTTGTGCCAGACCCTGCAAACAGCAAGTGGGCAAAAGAGTGCACCAAAGACAAGGTAAAAATGCAGAAAACTTTAACGGATCAACCACTGGTCGAACCCGCCACAGTTCCGATTTGACCCTCTTCGTCCTCCTCCTCTCCATTCAGGGCAAGATGAACCTGCATCTCCCGTCTCACAATTCCAGTTTCACTGACCCAGAAGAAGAGACCATCCTGGTGGACGTGGAGGAGCTCTGCAGGCGGATGGGGGACTCCTCCTCGCCCCGGAGCGACCGCTCGGCGTTCCCTCCCAAGAGCTGCGAGGGCCAAGAGACCGAGCTGTCGGCTCTGCTCTATCCTCCTCTCACCACCTACATCAAAAGCCTCTCGCACGACTCGGACAGCTCCGGCCACACGCAGACCTCCCTGGACACGAACACGACCGTCGACTACATCTCGTCCCACGGGCAGGACAATCTGGACAACTCCGACCAGGAGGATGAGGAGGAGTTTCCAGGGATGCAGTTTTTCCCCAGCCTCAGCATCCTCATGGAGCCCGTGGGGTTTGGAGGGAAGCTGACCTTGGACGCAGTGAAAATCGACTGCGGTGACTTCTTTCAGAATGCTTAGAGCGACACGCCGAGCCTCTCCAAATTGAACTCTCATCCGAGATGTGCATGAACTACCTCCTTTGCTTTTAGAAATCACAAAGAACTGCCTCTCTGCAAGCTAAGCTTTCAGTTCAGCAGAAATCCTCTCTGGCATTACAATTGTTTTCCAATGGAACGTCTATGGACACACTAAGCAGACCTAAAAGGAAGAGACAAGAGGAATTTTACTAAGGTTTAATCTCGAAAAGGCAGATTTGACTTCTCTTAGTAGGAGACGGTATCATAACAGCATCATCGTCCATCATGAACTTTAGGATCTACGCCTATTCTTCCTGTTACATGCGCAGATGTAACAGCTTCTATTTAAAAAAGTCTACATGTTTTTTTTTTATATATACTGCTGTATATTAATTGCTACGCTCTTCATTCTACCTCAATGTGGATGCAAATTTGATCAAATTAAAACCGAATCCTTTGTTCGATTTGTCTGACTAAAATTATTGTGAGCACAGTGAAACTTTTGGAAGTTTTTAAGATTTTCATTCAGGTTCCAGAGCCGAATATAGAACACACACACACACACTGCAAAAACACAAAAGTATTTTTGGTCTAGTTTCTAGTGCAAATATCTTCAATACACTTGAAATAAAACAGAACTAAATCACAGTTGTGCTGAAAGTAACTTTTCAGCACAATATAGCAGCTTGTTTTAAGTCAATCATTTCTTAATACTGAAAAAAAAAGTTCATTATTTCACTAATAGCTAGCACTTTTCCATTACTATTAGGAATTAGTGACTTAAAACAAGCTCCCATATTATACAGAAAAGTTACTTGCAAGTTAGTTTTATCTTTATTTCAATTGTATTCAAGATATTTGCACTAGAATGCCAGACCAAAGCTTTTTGGTAAAGATTTAGTGTTTTTGTAATGTAAAAAAGCAGAGTTTCATATCAACATAAAAATGTGTATTTGAGCAACTTAGGTCAGTTTGACCAAAACCGTTTGGTCTTAATAGACAAAGACTCCAGTTTATTTGCCACTATACTCGCAAAAGTACAGTAAAAGTAAAACTAGAGTAGAAAACTGCTTTGTTTTTACAATGCATCGATGCTCTGTTGGAAGTTAATGTGACACATCCACACTTCACTATGATCCCCTCATGCCTAGTTTACTACTTATGATGGCAGCCTGACAATGCAACATGTCGCCAAGACACAAACGTCCCACAAAAAATGTGACACAACTCGAGGAAGCAGTTCTACTCAGTGGACTTGATTTCACCACCTCTCCACAAGAAATACCTGTTAAGGGGCTTTTAACTGCAACTGAGTCAACCACGAGGAACAACGGCATAGCAGAGGAAGAGCAACTTTGTTACAACTCTCTCCAGGTCTAAACTTCCTCCTCCTAAGCTCTAATTGGAGGAAAGGAATGTAGTATTCTTCAAAATTGACCTAAAAAGCCCTCACAATCTTGCCAATACTGCGCGTAATGTAGTCGTAACAAATCACGCGTCGGCATTTTGGGGGTTTTAAGTGACAACGGCCCAAACATGTAGGTTCAGTGACTCATGCAGCTCGTTCTTGTGAGCGTAACTTGCAGGCGTGATGTTTCCAACCCATGTTTAGAACTGAAAAAGCCTTTTGAATGGAAGGTGAAACATCTTAAAATAAGACATGAAGTCAAGCCGTCAAATCCCCCACGCCCTCCTAAATCACTATATTACTGAGAACAGAACTGGGATGTGACACAACTAGCACGTCGCTGGAAAAACTAGAGAAATGCTCCGAAGTTAGCTTGTGAATGTGTAGCATTGTGACACTTATCCTCAATTAAATAACGTTTCTCGCCACAGTATTGGTAGGCACTGGGCCAGACTTTAAAAAGAGCTTACTGGGGCAATTGCCCAGGGCTCCAGATTTTGGGGGCCCCAAAGACTTTTTTTTGTAATGACTGCAAAAAATATATATATAACCAACTTATATCAGGTTATATATTATAAGTTTTACATAAAACTTATATACTTTATTTAAAACTTATAGGCCTACATCAAGTGAAATGTATTAAAATTTTGGGACTTTTATTAACATAAACTATAAAATATTTAAAAATTAAGAAAATATAGTAATTTCTTTGGAGGGGGGACAACATGGAGCTAGTGACCAGGCGGACTTAATAAACCTACCATGGACCGATTTATGTCCAGGATTATATATTAATGTGTTGTAATTTTCATTAGTAGAAGAAAGTTTCTGTAGTGGACAGGGCCCCCAAACTGGTTCCAGCCCAGGGGCCCCAGGTAGGCACCGCATTTAAAACTGATCTGAGCAAAAACAGCGAAAGTTTTGATATGTAGAGTTGAAGATGCTGGACAAATACCACGTAAATATTTTACTTTTTTCTCCAATATTCCAGATGTGCTTGTAATATTTTTATTTCTGGAAATCATTCAAGGTTTTATTAGAACGTTAGCAGCTGCTTAGTGAAATTGAAACTCAATAGATTAAACTATATTTTGTCCAAATTAAAGGGAAGAAACTGGAAAACATAGTTTGATTTTGAATTATTATACTTTAAATCTTCAAAAAAAAAAACATTTTTTATTTATTTTAATCCGGCCCAAGTGTGCTGAGGCATTGTGTTTTATATTATTATTGTGGCTCCCAATATTTTTGAGCACAAAGTTTCACTTTTAATCATATTTATTGTGTATCTGTCAAAATTTCAGTTTGGCAACAAAGATACCTATTGGATCAATAATCCATTTTAATAATCAATATAGTTGATTGATTGAAATGCAACCAGCTTCTAAATCCACAGCACAGACAAAATAAAAAGTCTGAGGTCTAAACCGTTGATGGTACTAATGAAGTGGTTGCCGATGTGTAAAAAAGTCATCCTTTTTTTTACCTCAAAATTGCAGGAGCTTGTATAAAAAAACAGTAAATGAGTGATCTTCACCCCTAACTTAAAAGAAACTCAGGTAAATCTCGTCAGGAAGCAGGTGCATTAAAATAGGTCTGGACATTTGCAAATATGTCTAGAGCAACAGTTTGTAACCCCCGATAACAGGACAGGAAAAAGCTTTTTGTTGACCACCTTTATTTACCGACAGAGGTCTAATAGCAGGGCTAGAATTCACACATTTGTAGAGCAATTCAGTTGATCCACACTATGGACAACTGTATTTCTTTCAGAGCAATTATGCAGTGATGCCATCATGGAAACTACAGAACAAGTCACCAGCAGAGGAAAAACATTCAGCACAGACGGAAAGAAACCCGAGGCCGAGCAGAGTTTATATCTGTGGAAGGACGCCGAGTGGAGTGTGTAAACGAGAGGGTCGGAGGTTTTCCAGCGGGCTCCGGTCACATCTCAGCTGTTGGGGAGGAAAAGGAAAGAAACGCCTCTCCTCGTCACTCAGAACTAAGAGGAAGGCAGCAACTGACTCGCACGTGGCCGATGATGACCTAAGATGAAATGAGCGTGGGAGGAAGAAACGTCTGAAGATTATCCTTCCGATACGGGCAAATCCGAAACGCATGGACACAGCCCTTTTCTCGATTGAACCGAACCGGGGTTAAAATTTGGGACGCGTTTCCAATGTGTTCAATAAAAAAAAATGACGAGCTTTTAAGAATGTTTCATTAAAAAAAATGAAAAGTCCAGATTGCGTGCCTTTCCACGTACATTTCCAATGTAGGCAGCATCTCTTTCAAATACAAGTTTTTTTATGTGCACCATGTGAAATACAGTCTCTGAAAGAATTTATGAAAATAGTTGATTTACAGGCTGAAGATCATATAAGAATAGACCTCCTCTATAAAATATAAAACAATATCTCCATGCTAAAGTAAGGGGGGGGGAGCCCATAAATCTCAATGAGTGGAGCTGTAACTTCTGAAACAGCAAGGTGAGGCGGAGCTCGTGTTGGAGCTCTGGCGGCGCCCGCTTTAAAGCAAACAAGCAACAGCACTCACCACGCCAAAAGATATTCTTATGCTTACATTTCAAAATGCATATTTTCAAGCAGCAATTACAAAACTTTATTAATGGACAATGCATAACCTCTGAAAAAAATACTGTATGAAAACATCCCTGCTACTTTGTTTCAAAGTACAAAACCTCTACCAATAAGTTGCTCCAGAGTAGCAAGAAGTCCTTTTGTTTTTATGTGTTTTTTTTTTGTTAATATCTTTTTGTTTTTTTTTCCACCTTTGTTTTGTTTTTATTGAATAAAACTCAGTCCTCACAGAGTGTCATAGCTATGACAGTCTTCGCCATCATTTGACTTTGCTGAAGGATCCAGGAACATGCAAGCCTCGTAGTGGAGGTGCTCAGGAGGCTCCTGAAGGCCTGAGGGAGGTTTGACAGCCGGAGCTTAAGCCAGGGCTGGGAAGGCCTCAGGGTCGTCCACGTTCGGCACAGACGTAGATGACTGCAAGCAAGAGCGAACGGAGAACACGCTTAGGATGGGAATTAACTAAGTGGCTAACAAGCAGCAGCTATGCTCCAGATTATTTACCCTGTCAGTCCTTCCTCCGCGTGCCGGCCTGGTGGTCTCGGCGCGCTCGGCACGTTCCCCACGCCCGCGGCCTCCCCGGCCGCCGCGGGGTCCTCCGCGCCCGCGGCCAGGACGGCCAAGGTCTCCGAAGTTTATCTCCAGCTGGGACGTGATGTCGTTGGCTGGTTTCCGGAAGTGGTGCTCCTCGTCGCCCTGAATTACCAAAAATAAATAAATATCAAAAGAGGGTTTTATTAATTAGAAGCGTGCTTTCGCAGCCCCAACGCCGTCTGCATACAGGTTTAGATTGAGCCGCTGCATGCAACGAGCAACACTTTACCTTGGAATCATCGATGTCAAGCTCAGTCAGATCACCTTTCTTGTCCTGTGTTAAGAGAAGTTCAGAATATAATCATCACATCAGAAAAACCCAAACATAAGCGTGTACTAAAATGTTAAGAGACATTTGACAGCTTGTCTGACTAATATGTAGAGCGACAGCACATTAGGGGAGCATATTTATTGTATTATTTATCATGATAAATTTATTAATGTGATCAGAAATCTGATTTATTGTCATAAATTTCAATTAATGTTTAAAACTCCCCAAAATTATCTGTATTGTCAGGACTGTTAGTTTTACTATTTTTTCCACAGTTTGTTCAATTAAAGTATTGATAAATATCAATAAATGTGGAAAATATGATTAAATGTAATTACCGTGTGCAGTTTAGTGATACAAATCACACTTCTTTATGTGACTGGTGTCCCATCACGAATGGGAATGTTTTTCAAGAACATTATTTGTGCTTGTGAGGATATGATTGCTGTCACAGCCATACAATTACCTAAAAGGCTAACGAGCAGCAGCCTTGCTCCAGATTATTTACCCTGTCAGTCCTTCCTCTGCGTGCCAGTGGTCTCGCCGCGCCCAAGTTCTTATCGTCACTTTTACCGTTATTATATTACTACAAAATATTGTGATAAAACTACATTCCTGTCACCCACCCCTACAATGAATTCTTCTTTCTGCTACACACTGGCATTTTGAGATTTTGCTAAAGCCCAATTTCACCTCCTCTTATTAGTTGTGTTTTGTAGCACAACTAATACACAACTAATAAACCATCTAATGTCAGCTCGTTCTACTAGTCTTAGTGTCATAACAGAACAGTGAATAGATATAATCTTGTTCACCCTTAACTAAAAATGTTTCATAAAAACTATTATTACATTTACTGAGCATTAAGCTAAGAATAAATAGTAAACATAACCCAACTTCAGTACTAATAAGCAGCACTGTGTTTAGTTTCAAGTAAAATTAATTGGATCATGTTTGCAGTTTAGTTTTCAAGTCGTGCCAGGATGCTTATGCCGACTTCAGAAACATATCTAAACAGTATTTGCCTCTGTTAAAACGTGAGGTGGGGCTTTAGGAGCTTCGGGAAACGCCTCACCTCGGCCTTGGACTTGTGCAGCACAAATCCTTTGTTCCAGTCAGCGCCCTCGTTGGCCTTGCGGATGTTGAACTCGACCTTGGCCCGCTCTTTGTCCTGCATGGCCTTCCATTCGTCCAGAGTCATCTCCTTAGGACCTTCTTCCTTCTGTTCTTCAACCTCATTCTCCCTTCAACACACACAAACGCAAAGACATGTTAGCATGGGCATGTTTAGCAACGGTATCTTTAGTTCCACATTGTCTTCCTTCATTGGAACAACAACTTACTTGTTCTCAGAGTCGGCGGGTGGATGCTCCTCTCCTTCTGGGTTCTCCTCGGTGACGTTAGACTGGTCGAGCTCACTGCGGAGAAAACAGAAAAAAACCTCAATATCCTGCATTGTTACGGCTCCGACCTCCTTAGAAACTAGAAACATGTCAAGTTTTTGTATCTGTCTTTTGAAAGCACTCACTTCAGTTCATCTTTAACTGTGCCCCAGTTGTGAGATCCACTCCCACCACGCTTGTCCTCACCTTTCAGACTACTGGAGAGGGAAAGAAAACCCCCCCCGAAACATCAATCATGATAACAACACACACGCAACATGAGCGCAAACATCTTGAGCACAAATGATTCGGGTTTAATTCAGACCATGAAGGGGTTCAAAGGAACACTTACGATCGGTCGCTGCCACTGTGTCTGTCAAATTCCCGTTTTCCTCTGGAGTCGAATCCGTCGCTGCGGCCCATGCCGCGGCCTCTTCCGCCGCGACCTCCCCTGCCGCCGCCGCCGCCACGACCCCTCATTGGCCTATCACCAACGGGCCTGAGGAGAGACAGAGAGAAAAAAAGTCAACCATAAGCAAGTAATTATGGAGATTTGTATTTAAACGTGCCATCAATATTTAGTTTTGTGGAAATAAATTACATTTTGTTTCTTATCTGCTACAGATTTAGGTTTTCTAAATGTTCATGCCTTTCTATGTATTTTCTCAATATTAATAACTTTAAATGATGAATTATGTTGGACTCCAAAATCTGTTCCCGCAGTCTTTAATAAAATATCAAGCAGTTCATCTGCTTCATAATTCATCAGCTAAATGTTAAATAAGCTCTTTTTCATGTCTTTACTAACTACTTTATGCAAACAAAAAAAAGCATAGATAAAACTATTTAAGCTTTTCCTCACTGATAAGTTTTGGTTTTTATTAAGATATGATTTAAAGAGTTTTTTTTCCCAAGAGAGATAAAACCAGTTCCTTGTTAGAAGCTGTAGTTATAAAACCAACAGAAAATTTAAGAAATACAAGATTAAACCCATTTATGCACATTTCCCTAACCTTCTTCTGATCTGTGATGAACTTTAAAATGTCACGTATATCCTGTAGGTTGATGCATTTATAGATGGAGTTTGTAGTTTTCATGCAGTTATTAAATAGGGTCAAAAGAAAAACTAATGGACTACAAATTTATCATCTATTTTATGAATTTCAGACACACCGAAGTGAAGTTTTGATTTATTGGGATTTTCGAAATATAGAAATATATAGCATGCATTTTAAAATCACATTAGTTGCGTAAACATGCACAACGTTGGAGATATTTAGACGAGACAAGTGGGGGTAGGATTTAATAAGCTCCATTTCAAACTGGATATGAAAATGTTATTACACTATTTTTTGTTTTCTCTGACACTTTACCTGTTCAAAATAAGAACAAAGATAACTAATAAAAGTTTTATGTAATTAGCTTAAAATAAATAAAGAAATAAATAAAAATACTCTTAACTGAAGTATCAGTTTTGGACTCTAGTGATGGTTCATGTGCCAGGTTGGTATATTATCAGTCCAAACTCACTTCTCCACGGAGAACTCGCCACCCTCGGGTTTCTCTGCGGCTTCGCCGGCAGGCCGCTCGAAGCGGCGGGGCGGCCGCCTGTCCACAGGCCGTCTGTCTGCGGGGGGCCGTCCGTCTCCCTGTCCGCCCTGAGGTCTGGAGCCTTCGCCCTCTGGTTTTCTACCCATTCTCCTCATGCCAGCACCTAGGAATTGAAATAATCATTTTTTTAAAAAGTGATCAGATGACCTGCAGCACTGCCGGATCAACACCCAACACTGAGTCAGGAGACAAGAAAAAGAAACAACATTGTTCCGCACAAGTGGAGCAAATAATTGCAATTAATGTGGTCAATAAAGACGAGGAGAGGCAGGGGTGGGTGGGGTTGTTGGCAAGTTGGTGATTCAGGATTTCTCCAAAAGGTTATTTCTCAGCCCTAACGTGAGTTTCGTAATTTACTTTTAATTTGTGATAAAGTTACCTCGCCAGATCTACTGGGATTACTGGTGACCCAGTTATTTTTTTCCCTTACTTGTGTCAGAGCCACCAGCCCAGTGTAACACAAGTCCCTCCCATTGACTAAATCGCCTGATCCAGAAATAGATCCGCTCCACTACACCACAGCGGCAGCTGGTGGAACCACCATCAATGCACCTGTCTCATCCTCTCGCTCAGGCAGATAAATATGATTCTACTTGTCAGCTGATGAAAACTCAATTACGCAGAAAAGAATTTTTCAAATCTGATTCAGTCTAAGCTTTGTAGGCAGCGCCTTTTCACCTAAAAGTCACGACTTACTTTGAGCGCAGGGCAAAAACCCGGTGATACAAAAAACGATTAATCGTGTACATATGCGATTTGTTGCAAATCGACCGCGTGCGGAGTGTTTATTGTGCGCCAATAGGAAGTAAGAGTGTGGAGGCTGTGCCTTAACACGCCCTACAGCCACGAGGTTCAGCTCCGCCGGAGCGGACAGATCCGCATGTCAGTAGAGAAATCCGCCAAAACAAAAACCCAAACTGAAGCTCACACCTATCTTCTCTACACGTGTTACTGCCCTCTCACATGTTCCGGAGATTTTTTATTTTTTTCTTTCGCAAATTTTAAACTTTAACCAATAATTGTTCGGGTTTTTTTTTTAAATGATTCTCGATTTATGGAGCAACAAGTAGTTCGGCTTCGAGTGGCTCCTGAGCGGAGCTAACGATTTAACTGAAGCATGCTGGTAGTTAGGCTCTCTGTTCAACCAGGCCCTCTGGGGGTGTACAGCTAAAACTAGCTGGGCCGCAAACTGTTTATCTTTGTATCGCAGCAACCTCGCGTCCCCTGTCGTAAATTATGTTTGGGTAAAAGTCGTTGTTCGTGCAAATGTCATTTATCTTAAGGCATTAACATAGCGAGTAAGCCGACCTCATGTCACTAAGCCCGGTTATAACGGCTAGCTGGTAACCGAGCAACTTAGCCTGTTAGCTTAAATTTCTAGGCAGCTCTTTTGACTAATTGGAGCCCAAAACGTGCATTAAATATTACCATCTTTCTTAAGTGGAACTGGAGCCTGGGTTTCCTCCTTCTTATCAGCCAGCGGGACCTTTCTGTCCTTCTGGGACTCCTTCTTGGGCTGCTTGGCAGCCTGCGCTGCAGTCTTGGCGGCACCAGGAGCTGCAGCCTCCTTCTTCTTCTTAACTTCGGCTTGCTTCAGCAGCTCGAACGGATCCGACTCGTCGTCAAATAACTGGTCGAACCGATTGGTTATGGCACAGCCAAAACCTTCTTGCATTTGTCCGGGCATGATGGCGCCCCTTCAGCAGGATTTTCCTCCGATTCTACGAGGCTTGGTGCGAGCACTTCGCTAGATGAAGCCACAAGATGGCTGGGAAAGGACCTTCTTCTCTTCCGGCACGGTAGACATCCGGGACCTCGGAGTTTGCGCGGGTGGGTTGTGTAGTTTCCGTGGAAACCCGTAGCCATGATAGCAGCTAGGGAGTAGATGAAAGAAAAACTCAATTACCCACAATGCAAATGTTTTTGAATCGCTTTGCAAAGGAAAGCATGGTCGCCCCGGTCTGCACTCTGTTGTTGTTTTGACTTTTAGGAAAGAACTATTTAGTTGTCAGGAGTGCTTTTCTCAGCAGTTTGTCAATTTTAAAACTTACATTAGCAGATAACCTGCTAGTTCTTTAATATAATTGAAGACCACAGAGGAAGAATTATCTTGATATTAGGGATTAATTTGTTTTTAAAAAAGACAGGAAATTAGTTGGGCCTAATTATTTATCAAGTTCACAAGAAATTACCCCATAAACACGTTTACACACTAATATCTAGATGTTTAAACCGTGCTGCAAGTTAAAATTATTTCACTCTTGTTTGCCTACGCCCTTGCTTTTGGCAGTAAGTTTTAACCTACAGTGGTGCACATGTTACATTTGGCAATTACAGAATCAAGAATTGGCTTTTTTATTTGCAGAAATGTGTATTTCTTTGCTGTCGTCAATTTTTTTTTATTGGTGTGGATAGCATCTTTACTTATTTTGTAGAATATGTTTACTCTCAATTGAGTATTGAGGAAAAAAATTAAACAGGTTAAAAAAATGTTCATGTGGTTAAAACACATAATTGGAGGGTTCCATTAAACGACAGAGAAAATGCTAGGCTTATGCAGCTTGCCAGTGAAGTGCATCTGGAGCAATGAAAGAAGCTCAACAAAACATTTTCCACACTTTAAGAAATGCACACTCTTTTTGCAATCACGTGGCTGTCTTGTGCATAGATTAATTCAACTCCAGTGTTTTATAAATAGTATTTATTACACATTTTCCATCATAAAAATTTGTCAAAAATATTCTGTCTTTTATTTATTTTGAAACTGCATCTCCCACAACAGTAAAACTTACAGGTGAAAAAAAATTAAAATCTAAAGTACCACATTTAGAAATTAATTTTTTTAACAACACCACAAGGACTACAACTGTTGGTACCCCATTTTCAAATATATTTTCTCCTAACATTTGATAAGGTTACAGAATACATTGAAAAAAAGAGGTCAAGCTTTTCTACTGGATTAAGTTCTGGTAAGGTGGCCTAATGAGTAAATTCTGTTGATTTATGTTTGGTTAATAATTCTACTAAAGGACCCAGTGGTGACCCATCAGGCACCACAGCATCCCAAGTTCTCCACGGTACAGTAAAACCATTTGGAGTGTTTGTGGTCAAAAAGTTAAATCTTATAGTTTCATCTGACCAAAGCGCAAGGTTCTAGTCAAAGTCTCAGATGAACAAACTCCACACCTTTAAATTTGTGATGGTGTGACAAAAAAACAAAACTTCTCTTGCATCGCTTTCAAACAACTGGTTCCAATTATGCAAACGAGCAGAGACAAAGTCTGTCCATCTTTTCTGCACTTCTCTGTAAAAACCTCCATTATGATCATATTTCCCCGTTGTGAAGATAAACAGTTTAAAGCTTTTTAATTATTACTCTGATTGTAGGTTGGATCAACATGAAGGAGGCAGCTTTCCCATGTCTCCATTTTAAGATCGGCACACATTACTTGAACGGCATGTTCTCTTGTCTTTCCAGTATTGATCAGTGGCTGTGTGAAATTGGACTGTGTGTCACATAAAGTCATACAGTGACGTAAGAGGATTTACAACCCCGTGAAAATTTCCCCCACTGAACAAACTCACTTCAAAAATTGGTGGGCCTATTCAGTAACATTTTAATTATGTTCTCCCTTTTTAAAAAAAAAAAAAATAATAATTGTTTTTATTTGTAATAGTTTACTTTGAAAGCAGATGTTCTCTTGTTTATAAGGCCCGGCCCCCTTTATTCATGATCACGGTGATGACCCGCTCAGCCGCTTCTTCTGATTACAATCAATGCTCCTGCTCTCCTTAAAGAAAAATGACGTCTCCAGTTACTAAAGCTATGATAGAGTCCTATGCGCTCATGGTCATGGTCATGGGTACATTTTTCATCTACTTCTGCGGAATGGTGTGGGCGTTTTGCAACCCCAAATTGAGCGAAGCGGAGGAGGGAGAGTGCGCCGCTGGAAACCAAGCCGGGGAGCCGAGGCAGCGCCGCTGGATGTGCGCACCAGGTTCTCCACAGCGGGACGTCAGGTGCGCCGCTGGGCTTCTGCAAGTGGCCGCGCCGCCGTACACCGCGGAGACACTCACCCAGAGCACATATGTCAACTTCTGGGAAGATGATGACGATGACGACGACGACGATGATGATGACGACGATGAAAGTCTGCTGTCGGACAGCGCTGCGTTTTGTCTGGATAATTTGGGGATTGATAACCAGATTACAAACAGTCCCTCCTGGATTGCAATGTGATGACTGGACGCCAACTTCCTAGAAAATCGGTAATATTCTTATGTTATTGTTTTCTTATAATTTGCTCCATATTTCAGAAAATGCACGACCCTGTTGACATACTGCAAAAGCTACACTAAAATGTTTTGGGTTGAATAATTTGCATTAAATTTATGACCAACTGGATGAGTTTTCTTGAATATGCCTGACGTTGAACTATTTTACAAAACAGAGTGAGTCAAAATTTAAGAGTAGTTGTACCCAAAAAAATACCTGCAGGCAGTGGCTAAATAGAAATGTTAGCCACATTTCTGAATTGTTTAGTTGTTTCGATAATCACAGATCCTCTCCTCCCCCCACGTCACAATTATCCAACGCTTTTGTCTCGTATATAAAATCCCAATAAAATATGCATTAAATTTTGAGGTTGCATAGAAAATGCAGATAAGTTCAACGGGTGTGAATTTTCCTGCAAGCTGCTGGTGGAAAAAAAAGAAAGCATCTTCTTTCTTTCAGTGTGGAATGTGGATCATTCAGCTCCTTCAGGTCTTCAGTGAGGGGCCTGCAGCTTGTGTTTCTGCCAGTTTCTTCCTTGTGTCACTTTCAAGTTGAAGTAATTTGATATATAACGACTCTGATGTCTCAAAAGTAATGTCCATCTGCAAATGGGAAAGCACCACATAACATTTAGCTGTTTTAAACATTTTTTTTTTTTTAACATAATTCACATTTTAAAGAAAACAACAACAAAAAAACATCTAGTTACTTGCTGCACCTTATGTAGTTGGGTGTAGTTGTTTCCAAGCCCTGATGTTAAGCTGTGGTATTTAGCATAAGGATCCAGAGATTCAGGCTTTTGCCTAAATAGCCAAAGCTGCCAAGAAGGGTAGAAATCAGAACATGAATTTGCGCAGAGCTGTTTTTTTTTTTTTTAAATGATAACATTTTTGTTTTACCCACCAAAGCTTCAGATCCATTATAAGGTGTCAGGGTAAAAGTGTTGGTAAACACCCTGATCTGTTGGCAGGAGAAGGAGATGTTTGTCGTTATAGAATAAAAAAAAAAAAAAAAGCATGGACGTTTTTCGTGTTGTTCTCACACTTCATGAAGCTGAACCCACCAGCCAAAAGACAGGCATGAGCAATGTCCACAGAAAGGCCGGAAACGACGGGAGAATGCCAAAGGTCAGGTTTGTCATCACAAATCCAGGGGAGACGACAGATGAGTACAAACCCTAAAGCAAAGGCTCGTATTGATTAATTTTGTTAGCATTAAGTGACGTTAAATACATGTTTCTTTTTTGATTTTCTAACCTGCTTGTTGTAGTGCTGATTGAGAGACAGGCTGAGCAGGTCTGTGGCGTATTTGGAGGAGCTGTAAGGCTGAGTTCCTCTCCGGTGCTGTATGTCTTCGAGACTGAAGGCGGAACGGTTAGCGTTACTAGAGGAGGTCCAAACCAGCTGCGAGGTTCGTCCTTCTTGGCACAGAACCGGCTCCAGTTCCCTAATCTGGGTCAAAACAAAGAATCAATTCTGGATGCGCATCCCCAAAACTTCAGAATCGGGTCATTTCTATCCAAACTACGGAACTCAAATTTATTTTTATGAACCAAAAGCATGAAGTTGCGCTTTTTTGAGTTTAATAAACACTGGATAAATATTTGCGATATATGCTTTAGTGCATGCTCAGAAATAAAAATACTACCTCTATCAAAGAATACTATTAGCTATTAGAAATAGCAATCGCTAAAAACGATCAAAGAAAACCGTAAATTAGTATCATCCTGAAAAACTCTGATTTCGGCTTTGTCTTCAGTTCAGCCTTACAGGGTAAAAAAAAACAGACTTTGCACTGCACCAATAGCACCAACGATTCCTTGCCATCCAACCATGAACCTCGCAAAAGTCACTCATCGATGGCAACTTAATACAATCATAAATTCCCCTGCAGAAGCAAATTGAGCTGAATAATGTCTGCCGTGACCTTAGGCTCTCAATGTGCTGTTAATTTTTAATGAGGACAGTTGCTAAGTGACAAACGGATTCAGTGTCAGCCTTGCTTCTTTCCATCAAGGACACACAGGCTGCCTGCAGAAAACCAGAGACTGGCTGAAAGCAAACCTTTGTTTTTTTGTATCATTTAGGAGTCAAAACATCCTGCAGCAGCGACTTACGAGAAGGAAGTGACCAAAGAGGTTGGTGGCAAAAACTTGCTGCAAGCCGTCAGGAGTGACACCATCTTTCTGAGTCAGAATCCCGTCACCGGTGGCAAACATAGTGATCACCTTACTGTAAGCACATATTTAACAAAATGAATGAGATGAAAGCATTGAAAACAACCAGTTACTTTTCTTTATTGATTTATCTTTAAAGATAAATTCGTTCCGCAAAAGGCCTTGATACAGATTAATATTTTATTCATTGAATTTAATTCATTTATTCTGTTTTTGTCTTTACTTACAAATATATGACTGAAGTCAGTTATTTACCTGGAGAAGAGGCCTCTAAAAAAGGCCTTTGCGTCAAATTCTGGGTTTGGCATGATGCCGGCATTTAGGTAGAGGTAGTCCAGCCGATCGTACCTGAAAATGACAAAATGATAATAAAAAATGGAATCCTGTAGCACTTTTCTGAGGTGCAGACGTAGACTTAAGTGTGTTGCAAATTCTTTGTGAAAATGCCTCAAAGGGGAAAAAAATAAAAGTCCATCCTCCCACCTGACTTTGACTTCCTGTGCCGTTCTGAGAACAGAGGAGACGCTGCTGGTGTCCATCTGCAGCAGGTCCACCTGGGCTGCAGGGTGAGAGGCGAGCAGGGCAGCGCGCGCCGCCTGAGCTCGCTGCACGTTCCTGCAGGCCAGGCAGAGGAGCAGGCCCTCCGTGTCGTGTGAGAGGAGACGCTCGCACAGCGCGAGGCCGATGCCACTGCAGGGGAACCGTTAGACCGTTTTAATGTTACAACTATACAATTAGGATATAATATAATAATTATATGCTCACATATGCATTAGCTTTAAACTTAGAAATGAAATGAGAAAATGGTTGGTGAATTGAAATTTTCAACTTCTTGTACAGACTTAAATCCAACATTTCACCGATAAGTGACAGCACCACGCCTGTGCTTGTTATTGAGTGAAGAAAATTCAAGGTGATCTATTTCCAGGATCAGTGGGGTGTTTAAAAAAGAAGCCAGAGGAAGCACAGATGCTATAGGAAGTTGTTTATGTTTTTTTTTTTTTCTCAAAGTGTTTTATATGACAGCTCTCCTGTGCATTCAGGCTTCCACAACATAACTAGACTTCAGGAGGTGCTGGTCATTTTGCTCCATCATATCGTATTGTTGCAGTTTTGGTGGTTTCATGCCTGGCTTTTTTTGTGTATGAAACACCGAAGGGCAAAATGGATCTTGAGCGATTCAGAAGATAAAATGAAGACTATATATATTTTAAAGCAAAATTGTGTCGCTTGATCTTTTTGGGCTGTAAACCTCAGTCTGCTTGTGGGACATGGAGGATTTTAATATATTGTTAGCATTGTGGAAAACCCAAATCTAAGGTAAAAGATTATCATTCTGTTAGAAATACTGAGAGCAATGTTTAACGCACATATTGCAAATATGCTGAATATAGTAAAACCCTGTTTCACACTGACCACTTTCTCTCTCTCTCTCTCTCTCTCTCTCTCTCTCTCTCTCTCTCTCTCTCTCTCTCTCTCTCTCACACACACACACACACACACACACAGTGTGACGTCTCCTCTGCTCCTTTTTTAATGAAATTATTGACCTTTCACAGCAAGAAAGACATATTTTAAAGCTGTTATAGTACTTAAAAGAAGAAAAACAGGATATTTGAAATTGGTCGCAAAAACAAGATCAGTACACATTTAACTAAAAATGACAACACAGTTGATATAATCAATGTTTAAAGGAACAATACTTTATTCTGCCTGAAATGATTGAACTTTTAATTGGTTTCGTGAAGTACGGGGCTTCTCATAACAGAGGTTATAAATTGGGTTGTTACCTGTTCGCTCCAGTCACCAAAACCACCTTTTTCATCTTGGTAAAGCCAAAACCTGTAGCGCGACAGGAGAACTGGGGGGAAAAGGTTGCGCGTCTGGTTCAGGAACTGGTTTCCTCTTCTGTGGAATCATAGTTTAGCTCCACCTCCCATGTTCTGATTGGATCCTGAGGCAGCACTCCAGCCAATAAGATCTTATTACGCCTCAGCCCAGACACAAAGGTCCCGCCCACTCCAGACACTGAAAAATTGGATCACAGGAGCAAAACAAGGAGTCCTGACCAAGAGAAAGAGTAGGTTAGGACTTTTATTTGGATTTTTGCCATCAAGGTCTAAGTTTTGTTTACAACAAATCAAAATCTTGCAGAAATGCAACCATTTTCATACAAAAATATCCTAAAAATGAAAGAAACTAGTACTTTATTCAGATGTTTTTACACATTTTTTTTGCACTTCTAACAATATTGAAAGAAGAATGAATGCAATGAAACTCATAAAAGTGTATCAATTTGAACCTGAGCTCGATATCTTTTTACCCTGCTAAGCAGAAGAAGAATCACAATTGTCTTTCACGGGTGAGACGACTGGGCTTGTGTTTAAAGATAAAAACATAAAGCAAGAACAAGTAGAGAAAATCAACGAGACAAATGCTGCATGAAGTCCAGACGCGCCAGTAAAATATATGAGCTCTAAACTAATGCACTTAAAGTTGATCTTCATCGACCGTACTCTTTCCAACCATCCAAGAAAATTCATTGTTATGGTGAAACTCCTAATTTTTTCTGAAGCAGAAAAAATTAGGAGTTTTTCCCTAAAAAACTCCTAATTATAAGGAGCTATTTATAAGAAATAGCTATAGACATCTAGAACCAGGGTTCTTGTTACGGAGCCCTCTAGGGGACATGGGGATTTTTTTTTCTTTTGCGTTACCTCGCAATACTTTTGCGTTCCCTCGCAAAACTTTTGCGTTACCTCGCAATACTTTTGCGTTACCTCGCAAAACTTTTGCGTTCCCTCGCAATACTTTTGCGTTCCCTCGCAATACTTTTGCGTTCCCTCGCAAAACTTTTGCGTTCCCTCGCAATACTGTACTGGTCAGTTATGCAGCATAATTGAATACTGCAAGCCTTTCTTACGGTGGGCGCCGTACTTTATGCTTTAATATCAATCAATCAATCAATCAATCAAATTTTTATTTGTATAGCACATTTCAGCAGCAAGGCATTTCAAAGTGCTTTACATCATAACAAACACAGAATCACAATGCAATATAGAATCAATCATTAAGTCAAGTTACATCAATAAATTTGTAATTGATTACATTTCAAATACAATTCTAAACAGGTGGGTTTTCAGTTGAGATTTAAAAGAAGTCAGTGTTTCAGCTGTTTTACAGTTTTCTGGAAGTTTGTTCCAAATTCGTGGTGCATAGATGCTGAAAGCTGCTTCTCCTCGTTTGGTTCTGGTTCTGGGGATGCAGAGCAGACCAGAACCGGAAGACCTGAGAGGTCTGGAAGGTTGATACAATAAAAGCATATCTTTAATGTATTGTGGTGCTAAGCCGTTCAGTGATTTATAAACTAACAACAGTATTTTAAAGTCTATTCTTTGAGCTACAGGGAGCCAGTGGAGGGACTTTAAAACTGGTGTTATGTGCTCTATAAGGTTATGTGAGGTATTTCCATGAATGTTAGTATCTTTTTGTGAAATATCTGAAGTTTTATATCTTTCTTTAGGATAGAAAGGCGCCACAAACCTACGATATAAACAGAAACTTTCCGTAAGTAGGAAAGAAATAAAAAAACATCCTAATTTGGACTATTTCTGAGTTATTATCGCGGGTAATAAATCATCTGACAGTTTTGATTGTGTCTCTATTGTGTTCGTAGTCTGAATGGTTTAAAGAGCTGCTTTCAGTGCCGCTCCATCTTAGCCTTAACAGACATAAACATGCAGGAAAAAAAATCGATTTTCAATTTGTTTTTTGCACCAAACAGTTAATAATAATAAACAAGTTTTCACTGAGGCTCTGTAAGAGCCATATGAATGAAATAAGTAATTATTGATATGACAGGAGCAGGAGGCTTTGACACTTAGGTGTGTCAACTTGGGAGTGACGTCACCAGGTATGAATGGGAAGGATACTGGCTTTGTGTGTATGAGGAAGCGGTGAGCGGCGCGGTCAGTCCTTGCAAAGTTTGGAGCCTGATGATCAAAATGGAATAAATCGATAATTGTGACAGAACAAAGAAAAGGTTTGGAGTTGATTGATACACGGACAGATGAGATTCCCCGAGTTAACCCAGTGCGGCCCTTTACCATCATTAGTTTGTTGTGTTTTTAATAATAAAAACTTGTTAATAATAAAAACTGTTTGGTGCAAAACACTGATTGAAACTCGATTTATTTTTTCCTGCATGTTTATGTCTGTTAAGGTGAAGATGGAGCGGCACTGAAAGCAGCTCTTTAAACCATTCAGACTACGAACACAACAGAGACACAATCAAAACTGTCAGATTATTTATTACCAGCGATAATAACTCAGAAATAGTCCAAATTAGGTTGTATTTTTTATTTCTTTCCTACTTACGGAAAGTTTCTGTTTATATCGTAGGTTTGTGGCGCCTTTCTATCCTAAAGAAAGATATAAAACTTCAGATATTTCACAAAAAGATTCTAACATTCATGGAAATACCTCACATAACCTTATATTAAAGCATAAAGTACGGCGCCCACCGTAAGAAAGGCTTGCAGTATTCAATTATGCTGCATAACTGACCAGTACAGTATTGCGAGGGAACGCAAAAGTTTTGCGAGGTAACGCAAAAGTATTGCGAGGGAACGCAAAAGTTTTGCGAGGTAACGCAAAAGTATTGCGAGGTAACGCAAAAGTTTTGCGAGGGAACGCAAAAGTATTGCGAGGTAACGCAAAAGAAAAAAAATTCCCCATGTCCCCTAGAGGGCTCCATAGTATCTTGTAAATCTTTCGTGATATTTTCCTAACTTTCCCAACTTGTGACTCTTTTCTAATGTGTTTGTAAAACGAATGGATGGATGTCCCAAGGAGTTTTCTTCTTCATGCCTTTCTTCTGGAAAATACTTAGATCAAACTTTTCTCTTTTCCTGATTGTCTAGGATCCCTGCAGAAAACACTTACTGTCTTTCTAATCCCACCTGCTGCACACACACGCTTTGCATCAACACACGACACACGACAACAACCCAGCACGAAGTTCCAACGGGATTTCTTCAAAGCATATTCAACTGCAGACAAAAGGATGCCGCAACAGATTTTGCAACAGAAAGAAAACATATCCAAATCAAAGAAGAAGAAATGCTGCAATAAACCAAATATGACACTCTGGTTTGAGTGCATATTCTTATGCACATCTATAAACAAGTCATAAACACAAGTCAATATATAAATACTGATACAAAAAAAAATGATACATGAAATTTAAACATATCTATTGGAAATACACAGTCATGTACACTTGTTAAAACTACTTCAGGAAAATGGCAGGGAGAAGGAAAAAAAATGCACTCATTGTTATTTTTACTCTGTGTGTATGAAGTTTTTCTGAACATGATGAAACTATTAAAATATAATCAAATATGAAAGGAATCATTGACTGCACTTTCCCTTTCTACATTCAAGCAGTCTTCCAAAAGAAAAGACAAGAAAGCAGTATTTCAAACAACACTGTAACATGGGATATATAAACCACTTAATACACATTGCATTTAGACATAAACCAAACAGAAATAGTGAGGAAATTCAGGTCTGGTGAACTGTTGCTTTGTTGTAAAAATGCTGGAACGTAGGCTGCAAATCTTATTCCACTTATTCAACGTCTGTTTATTTCGCTTTAAATGGGGCCACATTTGTAAGAATAAAAAAAACAAGTTAAATCTTCTCTTCAGTATATTTTGTTATCGACTCCTGTTTGATGTCATCTGTTGGATTGGAGAATGGAGGTCTGAAAAACAAGACATGTTGCCACTTTAACATCCTGGCACATCCTTGTCATGTCTTAAATTGGACGATGTGATTATTTTGGTGACTTCAGGATATTTATTATGCCCAACCTAATCCCACAAGTGTTCAGTGGGTCTGAAGTCAGGCCTGCAGGCCGGTCAAACCAACCTGCCTGTATCCAGTCTCTGATAAACCTCTGTGGGGTAACAAGTGACGACTTCACAGTACCCTGGTACTCAACCTTGCTGTTCAATGCATAAATGCGTTTTCCTTTTGAATGTGGCACCACTGTAGGGGACATAAACAGGTATGAGATTCTTTTTTTTTTTCCCCAAGAACAATTCTGCAACAAAGAAAAAAAATGTCCAGACACAAGTCTCCCTACTTTTAGTGTTTAGTTTTAAAAGTGCCAAATGTCTCTTGCTACATTTAAATGTTGGCTTCCTCCACACCCACCCGACAGTTCATGCCTCTCTTTTCAAACTGTGATAAAGTACTTTGTCTAAATTTATGCTTCATAAAAATAAAACCTTTGCATTAACTGGAATACAGATCAACCTAGATTATTCAGTCCTCGAAAATGTAGCTTGGAGCCAGCAGGTGGCCTCCCATCCTGTCTCTGTTGAATAGGAGCGTAGCTTAAACCTGGACATCCTGCGGCATCAGTTTCTCCAGAGATTTGCGCAGACTCTACAGTGTCTTAAACACTACGCAGGCTTAAGGCTGTAAATCCACCAGGGCTCTGTGTAATTCCTGGAAGGAGGGCCGCTCCTTGGCGTTCCTCCTCCAGCAGTTCAGCATGACCTTGTAGAGCGAGGCCGGACACAGCACAGGTTGAGGCAAGTAGATCTGCGAGATCAAGGGCGAGACATGAAATACATCGCTAAATTATTTTCCCCACTCATGAAATTAAAACCGTTTAGTCGCCCTCACCTGTCGTTTCTGGTCCCTGAAAAACTCCCCTGTGTTTTCTATCACCTGCTCGTCGGTGAGCTGGGAGTACGGCTGCTCCTTGCAGAAGTTCAGGATCTCCCACAGCGTCACGGCGTAGGCCCAGACGTCACTCGCCGTGGTGAACTTACCCTGCACAAACGGAGATGTTGCGTTGTACGCGGTTCGACGCAACCGTAGCAAAGTGGATTTACTTGAATACAGCACTTAAGTACAGCTTTTGAGAACTTGCACTTCACTTGAGAAGGATTTTTGTGGAAAACTTAATACTTTCACTCCACTACATTTTAATGCAGAATTTTTTTTTACACCATTAAATTTCCATCATGTTACTTCTGTTGGTCTTATTGTGTAGTGTCTATTGTGTTACTCTAACACACAGTAAATTTACACACTGCACCCCTAAGCGATGGGTGGCAATGTGCAGCTTTAACCGGTTGCAAGAAGAAGAAGAACCCTTTTTGTCCGAGTAGTGTTGCCTTATGACTTGAATGAATAATACATAAAACTGCCTAGTGTCTTTGAGCATCCAAAAAAGCTAGAAAAATATAAGACATTATTATTGATGATCTGGGATCTGTCCAGAATAGCACTACACTCCAGTGAAATTTAAATACTTAAAGCTCATACTACAGTTCTCCAACTTAGGTAATAATTTGACAGAGCTACTTTTACTCTTACAGGAGTAATATTTGACCAGTAGGAAAATTTCTTCCACTCAAGTAGTGAAGCTAAGAACTTGCGCCCGGTACAAAGTCGTGTTTCAGCAGCGGCCCTCACCAGCAGGATGCTCTCCCATGACATCCAGCGTATGGGCAGCACCGCTCTGCCCTGGATGCGGTAGTAGTCGCCACTGTACAAGTTTCTGCTCATGCCGAAGTCAGCTATCTTTATTGTGTAGTTTTTCCCCACCAAGCAGTTCCGTGTGGCCAAGTCTCGGTGGACAAAGTTCAGGGAGGAGAGGTACTTCATCCCCGAGGCTATCTGGGAGGCCATGTAGCACAGATCACCGAAGCTGAAGGGGAGATGAGAGACGTCACCATGTGGTGGGGAGACAAAACTACAAATGAAATGCGATGGTCGCTGGCTGACCTGACAGTAGGTGCGTTGCTGAGGAGAGCGAGTTGTCCCTCGGGTTCATGGCGGGACAGAAACTGGTTGAGGTCTCCATTTTCCATGTACTCTGTGATCATACAGAGCGGGTCGCTGTAGATGCACACGGCTAGCAGACGAATGATGTTGGGGTCCTTCAGACGCGACATGATCTTTATCTCTTTCAGGAAGTCATTCCTGTCCATGTAGAAAAAGTTTGCGCAAGTTGCTTAAGTTTATTTTTATATAAATCAGGTGAATAGTAACCTCATGTTTGCTTTCATTTGTCGTTATATTTCCAGCTCTAACGACGAAAGCAGCGCACCTTGCATTCTTGTTGGCATCTGAGCGGAGCATCTTCACAGCCACTAGCACTGGCTGGCCCTCTGGGACGTCAAATAAGTAGTCCTCATTTATAAACTCCTGCATTCCCTCTGCTTCACAAAGATGCACCTGAACCAGCAACGGATAAAAAAACAAACAAACAAACAATTAAGGGGTTTAACATTTGCTCGTGCTTTTTTTTTTTTAAGTGAAGTTGTATGTACGGCAGGAAAGTAGAGAACTCGCACCTCTCCAAACTGGCCCTCTCCCAGCTTCTCCTTAAATGCGAGCAGTTTTCGCGGGAACTCCTCCACAACGACGTCCTTCCCGGACAACAGGTCCATTGTCAACGCGGGGATGGCGTACGTGTTGCCTCCGGTGACGCCTTGCAAGTTGACGATGTCTGCCTCTGCGTAGTGGGGGGCGCCGTCCTGCACCACAGTTTGAGTTGTGGACTTTGAAGCTCCAGTGGCGGCCGAAGCTGCAACACATCATGAGACACAGTAGCTGAAACCACAACAGGATGGACGCTTCTCATGGGAAAATATTTGAACCTTTTCACGTTATAACCACCAACTTTAATGTATTTGATTGTAATGTACAGGCTAGCTAGACAAACACATCATGCATTTTTTGTGAAATACGACGGAAAGCTGCATGTTTATTTTGCATACATTACATCTTAAAATCTGAAAAGTGTGGTGTACATTATTGTCCAGCACCTTTAATGCTGCAGTATGTAACTTTAATAAAAAAGAATGTTTTTTTTGTTTGTTTTTACATATTTGACATATGTGAAAAAACAAGCTCTTCTGCCTTCTCTCTGTGCTAACTATGAAGAACCAATCAGAGCTAGGAGAAGGATCTTATACTGTCAATCACCTCATGTACCTGCTGTTCACCCCCCCTTCACTCTCCTTGCTCTCTGCAACATTACAGCTTCTTATCGTTAGCACAGTCTGCCAGGTATGCTCAGGCTAGTTAGCGTAGCCACCGATGACAGCGTATAAATAGTTTTCCTGTTATAAGTTGTTTCTCCACAATTTGCACATTGAGTAGTTTGTACACAATTGTGATTGACAGCACTAAGACTTTTCTCCTGGCTCTGATTGGTTGTTTTTGACAGGGACTGGTGCATTTCTTCAGACAGCAATAGCATTGGGAGCTTAACAAATATGTTAAGCACATTTTTGATCAAAGTTGGATTCAGCTAAAATAAAATCCACTGCAACCATTTGTCTTACATGTCAATTCATTGATAAATACACTACTGCTATGTGTAGTTTCATCTCAGTTTAATATAAAGGTCTCCATGCTTTTTATTTAGAGTGTTTTAGTGAACAAATAGCATCATAAAGACCAAGAAACACAACAGACAGGTCAGTGTTGCTTAAAGCAGGCTTAGTTGAGGAAGCAAATCTACGTTTTATGAAAGAGAGGACAGGAGGGGCACAAGAAGAAGTCCTGTTTCCTACATGTCTGACAGGGGAGACAGCAAACATGTGGACGAAGTTGACCTTCTTCCACAGTGGCACCATGCTGTGAGGATGTTACTTTTCAGCAGGGACGGGAAAGCTGCTCAGAATTTATGGTATTACAGATGGAGCTAAAAACAGGGCTGGAAGAAACCATGTCAGGAAAAGACCTGGAGGGATTATGACCCTATAAATAAACCATAGCTACAATGGAAAGATTCAAATGAAAGCAGATTAGCCTGTCGGAACGGCCCAGTCAAAGTCCAAACCTAAATACAGTTGACAAAATGTCAGTAACTGGTGTTGCAAAAGTGGTAGAGAGACCCTGTGAATTGTGGTTATAATTACTGTTAACTCAGGAGTGGCTGAATAGAAATGTATGCCATACTTTTAGCATTTTTATTTGCAAAAACAAATGAAAAATACTTGCTTTTACTTCCAATTTGCAGTGGTGCTCTGGATTTAATTGGTCTTGGATAAGCAAATTACGGGGCAAATCCTTTTTTAAAAAAGGGGGAAAAAAAGCACTGTGTATTAATATCCATGTGTGTGAGCGGATTTGCTGGCTTACCAGGTTCCTCTGAGCTCTGTGCAAACTCCGGCAGCTTACATATGAGGCGCGACGGCTCCTGGTAGTCTGGACCCAGAGGGAAGATGCGCTCGTAGGTGGAATTAGACTCCTGTTCGCCGGCTGTGCCTGGCCGGTTGCCGGTGTGATTGTAGCTGAACGTCTCGCTCTGTATCGACAAGCTAGCAGTTAGTTCGTCGTCCAGGATCCGACGAGAGGCCTGGAATAAAACACGCGTGTCAGGGAGTACATCTGACCGTCTCCGAGAGGAAAAACTGGAAATGCGTAAGATTATACTGTGTTTGTTAGTTGTGTCAATATATTTTAAAAAAAGAAGGGGGGGAGTTCACCTTCTCCAGCATCTTCTGCCACACCTGTCTCCACAAAATGATGACAATGATGGCAACAAGGATGAATATGATGGCCACCAAACAGCCAATCAGAATGCGAGTGTTGCTGTCATCTACTTTATGGGTTGGGTCATCTTCTGGTGAGGGAGGAGGAGAGGTGCCTTTTAAAGATTTTAAAAAGAGACTTTAGTTTCACGTGCTTCCCAGTTAAATGAGAATTTTAAAAAGATACAAGTGTGTGAGCATCAAACAAACATTTATGTTTTTAAAAAGCTGAGATATCGCTTGGCCTGCTTCATAACAAAACCTGGTATTTTTTGTGTGAAAAAGGTCAAAACTGACATGGGGCTACACTGTTTTACCAAACATATTTGGTGACGTCCCATTCTCAACCCACGGAATTTAAAAACACATGGCAGCCACAGTTTCCAGATGTAGCAGCTTTAGTTCTTCTGGAAAGGTTTTCGACAGGTTTTAGGAGGGCTTTTAAGGGGACACACACTTTAAAGTGGCAATGCAAGGCTTTGCCTACAAATGCATATTCCCAAACGCTTTCCCCAAACTATTACTGCGATACTCTGGAGGCCATTTGAAGTCAGGAAGACTGTGGAGTCTATACACCATCTGTGCTTCGTACCGCTCCTTGTTGGTTTTGGGATTTCATTACTTTAACTATCTTTAGCCTTTTCAGATTTGTGGACTTTTAATCTTTTTTTAAACTCCCTTTTACTATTAAACAGTTTTATTTTTACGTCTCTTCTGTTCTGCCTCCCCTTGCCTGCATTTGGTTTCTTCATAACAACTAATGGCAGTGGAGACATAACCTGACATATTAATATTTTGTATGAATTTCACAGTGCTGAGGAATTCAAATCATATAAATAAACAAAACCTATATAAAATCATTTTTGTTTTTTCTATAAAAGAAAATAAAAGTTGAAAGAATTAAATTAAGACATTGCCAGATCTACTACAACAGGGGTGTCAAACTCCGGTCCTCGAGGGCCGGTGTCCTGCAACTTTTAGATGAGCCTCTGCTGCACCACACCTGAATAGAATAATTAGGTCATTAAGGCTCTGGAGAACTGATCTACACAAGGAGGAGGTAATTAAGTCATTTCATTCCACTGTTTTGTACCTGTGGCACATCTAAAAACTGCAGGACAGCGGCCCTCGAGGACTGGAGTTTGACACCTGTGTACTACAACTTAAAACCACTAAATAAAACACACATTGTGTGACATTAATTGCAAATAATGAAGATTAATGCCCAGCATTTTGAAGGTTTAACTTGTTAGAACCTTAGATATTTAGCTTAGTGTGCTTCTGATTGAAGTTATTTCAACCAAAGAGGATGCCAGTACTTAGTGTGCACAATGTCCTCACTTCTTCCTAGCTAGAAAAAATATTTTAGTTCATTCTGTTTATTGAGTAAAACAAGATTAAGTTTTCATCAAATAACAAAAGACATTACACATGGTTAGGTTAATCTCTCTTAAGGAAGCATATTTCATGGAGTGTCCCACTCATCATAAATTAATCAAAGGAAAAAAAATACAAAAAAAAAAAGTTTCAAGTTCTCTAGTTGAATATATTACAAATACCGAAGATAATATATTTAAAAAAATGTTTTTATACAAACTCTATCTTTCCAATTTTAGCAGGAATCAAGATTTAACAAAATTACTGAAGGCGTTGCTCACAAATTATTAACCAAGCATTGCATGTGCATGTGAGATGTAGTTCCTCACCTGGTTTAGGAGTGGAAGGCGGTGTTGTGTTGTACATGGCTGTATCTGAAAAAGTTTCACCAATTGTTATTTGGGTTGAAAACTCATCTCAACAATTTCACTCCAGCACCAAATCAGCTCCGCACTGAATACCTGACTGGAAGGTGATTTCGCTGAACAGCATCCAGGCGTCAGCAAAGTAGAACTGGCACTTGATGGCGCTGGCCATGTGATTGGCCAGCTTGACGGTGATGAAGCGGGCGCTGGGATTCTTCTCGTCCTCCACGGGGCTGAAGGCGAGCGGCGTTGTCTCCCAGTCGGAATCGGAGCGGAAGTGGCAAACCACCTGCTGGAAGGCCTTGACGTGTCGGGAGAACATGTTGTTGCAGTGGACCTGCGCACACGAGGGCATTCTCTGTGATGACGGAGAACGACGCCAAAGGACTTTAACGCCGCCGCGTCGGCTCGGGATTCTCACCTTCATGGAGGTGAAGTTTCGTATACGGTCAAACTCAAACATGATTTCAACAAATCCACCGGGGATGCTCTCGTTGCTCCAGCCTACGTAGTCGTACCCGGGCCATCCGTTGTGGACGTGGCTGAGAGTGAAATCATCTTCTCCACAAACGCCGTCGGTCAGCTGGCCTAAGCCCTCTGTCATACTGAGAAACACAGAAGCAAATCTGTAAAAAGGGTGAAATCCACAGCCGATGAACTCCAGTCAGAAATATTTTCAGTCTTTTGAAGATTATATTAGCCTCCTTGTTAATTCCTTCAATGAAACGTCCCTGTTTGTTACTTACAGTGCTGCTAATCACAAAACCAGTCATGATTCTGTTCACCGTGGTTACATAAACAAAACAGTAAACTTTTGTTCTGTTTTCGAAAAAGCACAGCATCTGTGGTTTTCACCACCAGGAAGCTGAACTATAGTGATGGGAGACATGTCCATCTGTGATCGAGACTCGATACTTTTAGCCTTCTTCATGCTGTCAGACGGGTTCTGTTTGAGGCATTTGTTGGTTCTACACATCTGGAAGTAGAGTTAATTTCTACTAATCATTTCAAGAAATGTTCCTAATTACAGTAAATTCAATAAAACAAGGAAGGTGATCTCTTTTTCACTTAGAACAAGGTATGGTTTGGCTAACTTTTGAAAACTCAATATATGAACTTTTATTTTAAATCTGCATTTTGTGTTGACTAAGTTTGTCTGCTCTTAAAATTTGTTTGGCAATCTGAAGCATAAATGTGACTGGAAAAAAAATAAATAAAGAACTCTATAAAGGGATAAATACTTTTTTCACTGCACTGAATGGTTTCCCATACACAATATTTTATGTTAATTTATATTTTTGTACTAAAGCTGCACTTTTTATGAAAATGTTTTTTATATGCTTTTATAGACCAAAACAAATATATAAGAAACATTTTCATAAAATGTTCCCTGATCCAACTTCAATCTTGTTTGATTTCATCAATTCATCAATAAATTGGCTCATAAATAAACTGTAATTAATTCCTAACACTAGGTGGCAGCATTACCAAACAAAATCCACTCTGTTACGGGTATTTGTCAGATTTTCTATTATTCCTCATTTTTGCTTTCCTCCTCCACTGTTTCCTTAACAGAGTGTTTCGGTGTCATGGAGGACATTATTCACGCTATAATCCAAACAAAACAAAAGCCCTGATTGGTCGATTCTGGGTCTTAAAGTTATTCAGTCCCGTTGACTCAGTTATTCCCAGGAGAGGAGGTTTTGCCTAACAATAAAACACCCCGACCCACTCACACCGCTCTGTTTCTTTGTTTTTACCATGGCAATGGGAACTAACATGGTGAGGAGGAAAAGCAGCGATCATTAGAGATGAGAGCTACATCAAACTAGCGCAGGAAGCAAACGATGAGGAGGAAAAGCACTGAACCGTCATTCACCTGCGGATGACGGCTCCATCGTAGACCGAGTCGTTGAGGTAGACAGTATAAGCAGGAAGGTTCATCTGTTGTCCTGCAGGAGCGTTATACGAAACCAGGCCATCTGGGAAGAAATGACAATTTCCTCTTCAGTTGTGGGGATTTTATTGACATTGTTCAGAAAGCCACAAAGTTTGCTTTAAACTGCACAGTTTAAGGTCACCATGGTAACAAATGCACCAAGATACAGGTAGGATGTATAAAAATAAATGTCCATTTTGAGAATTTCAAACAAAACTTACTAAAGCAACAGAAAACAAAACAAGGAGATGGAAAATATTTGTGCTATGTGGGGAAACAGCACGGAAAATGGCTTAAACAAAGTCCTTTCCACAGACTGACAACTTGTTTGCAGCCTGCAGAGTTTCATTTATCAAAGAATGTGGGTCCGGTTTAGGGAAAGAAAGGGTGAATGAACATTTTCACATCTCTCATCAAACGCAGCTTTTCTTCTTTGCACAACAGAAACCAGACTTAACGGGACATCCGTAAGTATGAATTTGTAGTTTGGCGACAGAAGTTACATTCCACAAAGTCAAATATTATATTATCATAATATCCTTATCTTGTCTACTGGATTAGAGTTTACACAGCGCATTGTTATGCAATGGTAACTGGAAATCAGCTGTCGCTCCCTTTCGTAAGAGGCTCAAAGGTTAATGTTGCTTTCACTGTTTTACGATCGTCCTTAAGAGGTCGCACTTCTTTAAATGCATTCTAAAGTGTTTCTCTCTGTGTTTTCTCTCCTGCATAGTTGAACTCAAACTCACCGAGCCACTCGCAGCCGTAGAGCTCCACTCTCATGCAGACGTTCATGGAGTGGTCAATGACAGGCATAAAGCGGACCAGACGAGCAATGATGGGCGGCTGCATGTCCCTGAGTGCGATGTCGTATGTGTTCCTGTTGCCCTCAATCACCTGCAGACGAAGCAAACATTTGATGACATAATGATCAGGCTAACTGATATCTGATCATCACTGTATTGTTTTTGTAAGAAAATTAAGCTCAATAATTAGTCACTTATTTGACTAAGTGGCTGGTCAATAAGTCACTAATTGACTAGTGCCTAGAAAAAGTTTAACCACCTCTTAAAAGTAACCTATAATACTTCCTTGAACTGGTTAGGATGGGCCTATGGCAGGGGTGTCAAACTCCAGTCCTCAAGGGCCACTGTCCTGCAGTTTTTAGATGAGCCACAGGTACAAAACACTAGAAGGAAATGGCTTAATTACTTCCTCCTTGTGTAGATTAGATCTCCAGAGCCTTGCTAATGACCTAATTATTCTACTCAGGTGTGGTGCAGCAGAGGCACATCTAAAGGTTGCAGGGCAGTGGCCCTCCAGGACTGAAGTTTGACACCTGTGGCCTACGGGCTACACAAAACATGTTCATTGCATTTTTTTTTTTTTTGCACAAGTTCATTCTTAGATAACAAGGTTTTCGTCTGCTCACTTCTGCCTGCTTTGAGCTCCTTTTAGAATCAGCTGTTCTTATCACTTAAGAAGCCCCAAATAAGCTGCTGCTGGCCATGTCAAAGTTTACACTCGCATGTGAAAATGGCTGTGAACAGATGCGCAATTACGCAACCGTACATCTTTGAGAAGCAGAAGTGGAGCCTCCTGCCCAACCAACAAGAATGCAACAACTGATTTCTGGATGGTAAGTCAGCAACAAACCACTTGTCTTTTCCAGCAGCCATTGTACAGCACACACAGCAGTAAAACCAGCTGACCAAACGGGCTGGAGCGCCGCTTGGGTTGCTAGGTGACGGGCTGAACGTCACTGGGGTTGACGACCTAGGTTACCCCTAGGTGAGGGGCTGTGTCTGCTGATTTGTGACGTTACATTTGCTTTTGAAACGGGTAATTTTACAGACACCGAAATAATTAACTTATTCCCAAAAAACCGGCAGGGCAGATTTTTTAAGTGCTTGGGTTGTTTTTAGAAGCAGTAGAAACCCAAATGAAAGTACAAATGGAAATGTGAATACATCTTTTTTTGTAAAAATCACAACTTTCGGTGTAGGTTAATGAAAATGCATTTCATGGGAAAGCACAAACATCTTCAAAGTTCTGATGAGGTGAATGTCACACTTTTAAAATAAAAAAGAAACTCAAAATGAGACATTCATCTACTTTTACCCTTCTTCCATCCTGCTCCCTTGTTACTCTGAAACCCTACGGTAAAATCCATTAAAAACTGGTTGCCTCAAGTAGTCACTCTGTGTGCTATTTAATTCTTGGACCCCCCTCCTGCCCCTCCATTAAATCCAAAATACTGTCAAGGTGAATTGTGGGGGTGGCACCATCATACTGTGGGAATGTTTCAGCAGGGAAAAGGTGCATAGATCTAAATTCAAGGCAATCCTTGAGGAAACCTGATAGACTACATATCGGGGCACATTTTCCTTGTCGAGCAGGGCAACAACCATAAACACAACCTTATTCATGTGGTCCAGTCAAAGTCCAGCCTTACCTTACTTAAAGTCATAAAGTCGGTGCAGCTTGTTTAACTATTAGTTAGAAGGGTCGACTCATATCATTATCTTCGACTTCTCGCCAGCAGGTGGAGTTACCTGTTTCCCCTGCCTGTTCCTCCATGAGATCCAGCGACTGCCATCCCGACTGTACTTAATCTTGTACATCTGGGCAAACTCGTTGCCCATTCCTCCAGCGTGACGGCCCTGGGTGCCCACAAGGGTGATGAAGTGGAGCGAACGCAAGTCGATCTGGAGGAACTCCTTCAGGTGGTCTGGTTCAACAGTTATCTCCGGACACCATGCGCCGTCTCCCTCCTCACCGTCCAACCTTGGAGGTAAAGATAAACAATTTGAAAACGTGGGAAGAAGAGGGCGCCAATGAATGGAGGATGTAGAGGGGGGGAAAGATGTCAGGATGAAGAGGAAACGTGGAAAGAAATGTAAAAGTGGGTGGAGTGGGGGATTTGAGCTCTTAAAGCCAGTTGTAAAAAGTTACTGGTGAAAGGCTGCGTCGTAAATCGTTCAAGTGCTAGTTTAGGGGAAGGGCCTGTGAAGGGAGAAGGGTAGCAAGACAAAAATTCAACCCACAGTAGAGGCGGAAAGTGTCTGACTTCAAGATCCTGATACTTAGCAAAGGCCACCCAAGTTCTACAGTGTACAGCTTAGCACACATCCCCACACACCTGCTCTCCTAATGGCGCATCTGTGAGCAGAATCGGTACCCCAGTTTGTGGTTTACGTCTCATAATCAGGCACAGGCACTTTGCTGAACAAGCCACCCATGTGTTGCACTCGTTATCATGCTAAGAAACATGTATCTGAGCTTGTGTGTGTGAGAGGTGTACCTGCCGTATCTGGCAGCGGTAGATTCAGACCACTGACTGGAGGCAGAGATGTCCTCATCCGGTATCTGCCCACTCGACATCCCCAGAGCGTATCGACACACACCTGGAACATCAAAAATATGCATCAACGCAAGGGTCACTGCTGTGGAAAATCAGACAGACACATAAGATGATGAGTGTTTAACCCCTTATTTGTCACCCTCAAAACACTTACATGTAAATCAATGGACCCATGACGACAGCAGCATTTCCACACCTGATATGACGAGTTATCACATCCCCGCAACATTTCTCCTACTGCACTGCTCTGATTAATAGTTTGCAGGGAAATTTTGAAGCTCAACTCAAACATTCACTCCATCCAAGTTTGCGTGCACATAAAAACCACCAACACAGATTGGGTAACGCTGGACGAAGGGGTCGAGCCAAACTCTGAGCTCTCATAATAAACTTTAGCTAAACCCCAGCACTCAGACACATGAAGTTAGCAGGAAAGTAAGTGTGCTGGGTGAACAGGACCGGTACAGCTACCTCGTGGCTTTGCTTTGTGGTCAACAGGAGCAATATTCCCCCACCATTTCCTGCATGCCATCCCACCCCCTCATCCTCCATTTTCTGCCTTTTGCCCGCCTGTGTGGTCTCTAGCAAGTCTGAAACGAAAGTTGTGATTTTACCTAATCCTCCACTGATTAGGACTCTCTAAAGTACCGGCTAAATGAGACAAACATGGTCAACAGTGGATGCAAATGTCTCCGGGGTGAATAGCAAAAGAGTCTCATTCAGGGGTTGAAATTAAGAGGGTGTGAGCTCTGCAGTGTGAAGCTTAATGTTTTAGATGAAAGGGCCTTTGGGAAGTCTTGGTTCACATCGCTGTGATTGGCCTGGGCCGACGTCCACAGCTGAGCTGCATGTGGAGGTGAAAGGGAGTGTGGCCCTGTTTGCCTGGCCCCATGTGTTACAGTAAGCCTTTGAGAAGATGCCAGCAACAGCAGAGCTTGAGGTTCAAGACCTTTTCTGTTTCTCCAGCTCTCTCCTTTTTTTTCTTAATCTCACCCTATAATCATCTCTTCCTCTCTTCTTAACCTCCTCCAAATATTTGCTTACAGTTTTACTATGTGGAAACACAGTTTGGACTGATGACCGAATACTCCGGCCGTTGTTTATATATAAATATATATAATCCTCCCCTAGTTTTGCTTTCTTTACTTCAGAAGAATAATAAAGGCATAAATATTTATAAACAGAATCAATGAAAATCTGGCTTTGTGTTAGAAAGTGGACCTCTTACCTAGTCATGAGTATTTTGCTGCCTGTATTAGGTTTTCTTCCACCACTAGTCCCAGCTAGCTTCCCATCAACTTCCCTGTCCCTGTTAAACAAAACCATCTCAGCACCACAACCCTGCCACCCACCATGTTTGACAATGGGAGAGGTGTGTTCTGGCTGCTGTGAAGTGTTATCTTTCTGATGCAAATGGATCTGTACATGGGCATTATCTTACTCAAGTCGTCCTCCAGAGTTACCATGTGCCTCTTGGCGGTTTCTCTGATTGATGTTCCTGTTGCACACCCTGATAGTTTAGGTGAGGATAGTATCTAGGTAGATTTCCAATAGTTCGATTTTTAGATAATAGTTTGAATAGGGCACCTTGAGATGTAGGATGTTGTTTTATGTCCAAATCTTGATTTATATTTCTCTGCAGGTTCATCACTTTCCTGTCTTCTGTAACAAACCTCTTAGACCTTCAAACAACAGCTGTATTCTGTGCTGTTTACTATGTTGATGACTTTTGGAGACAGTTGGATGCATTTGATTTTAATTAAAGGGACTGCATTATGTATTTTCCCGGCATGTATATATACAGTATATATATATATATATATATATATATATATATATATATATATATATATATACACAGTACAGACCAAAAGTTTGGACACACCTTCTCATTGAATTCAATGAGAAAGTGTGTCCAAACTTTTGGTCTGAACTTAAAAGAAATTTGATGTAGCAATTTAACACCTTGAAATTGGCCTCTGTCTCTTTAAGAAGCTCGTGCTCTTTCCAACCTTCAGAGCGTCATCACCACATTTCTCCATGATGCCATTAAAACCGTTTTCAGGAGTGTTGAAGTGAAAAGTAGTTCCCATGATGAGCTCAGTAGATATTCAGATCCACCAAGTGACTGCTAACTGCTGCTGCCGCTAGTCTGGAGGAGATGAGTGGAGGAGTCATGCTCTGTGAGGAGGAGCCTCGACTGGAAACTGCAAGCTTAAGGAGGAGCTTTGTTAAAATAGGCCAAGCTTGGTGAGAACGAGAGTTTAGGCACTTCTGAATGACTCGTAATGTTTTATTAACATATATGCAATTCTTAAAAACTGTGTATCCTTACTGCTTTGTCTTGGCCTGTCACATAAAACCTAAGAGTTAAAGTTTTCTGTTAGGATGACAAAATGTGAAAAATTTCAAGAAGCAACTTTTTTTTGTTGTTTTTTTTTTTTGCAAGGCATTGCAAAAAGAATACAGTTGGAGCAGGCCATAAAAGCAAAAAAAACAAAAAAACAAAAACAAACATGGCATATAGCTGTGGCAATAAAAATGCTATTTCCAACCACTTCACTAAAAAATACTCTTAGTCACTGCTGATGTCTTTCCATCTTGGCATTAACAAACTGCCAGAACGTCTACATTTACAAAATGCTGCCACATTGGCTGATCCACTAATTATCTGATTTGACCACCAGGACCTTTCAGCTAATTTCCCTCTTAGCTCACATTAAAGCTGCAACACTCAAATTTGTTTGCCCACGACTGTCCGTAGAACTCGTCATCAGTTGCCATGGCCACCACATCCCATAGTAAGTCTAAGACAGAGGGAGGTGGCTTTCAGGATGTTGTCCAGGATGTATGAGCGCTCCTCCAAATGTTGGTTTTTGCTGTGTTTATTTACCTACCCGGCCCACTCAGAGGTGACTCTGGGGGCGAGTTGTGGGGGCATTAGAGAGTGCATGGTTGGAGGCAAGCACACATACATGGGTTTACTCAACCACCAGCTAAAAATATCCTCTCAGGTGGAAAAGTGTACGCCTTTGTGTTGTGGATAAATTTCAAATAAATGAGAAAGTCAAGTCTCCTTTGAGTCATGCTTGATTCATATATAATTTTTACAACAACTGAAGGGAACATACTTGACTGTATGACTATTGCTACAAAAGTCCCTGGAAAATACATAATAATGAAAGTGGAGATTTGCACATTTTCCACTTTTCATTTTCATTAATCATAACAATGCAACAACTGAAAGGAAAAGCTACAAATAAAAGGGGAAAAACTGTAACAGAGGTGAGGGACGGGGGTAGAAATTGGCAAAGGGGCAAAGTGACGTATAGCGATATACTTAACGTGTCATGTTGCTATGATTTGTGTGCGTAATCGTTTTTCTCCATACAGATTTTGACCAAAGGTGGCAGCAGTATAACGATAAATAACATTTTGTTTCTTCTTTTGATTTGTGGCTAAACATCAAAGGTTATTCGGTCTGAGGAATGCCACCACTCTTTCACAGTAAAAGCCCAGTCACGACACAATTTCCCCACACGGAAACAATATTTCGGAACAGATTTGATTCATTTAGTGAAGCACAACTGTCATCTAACAAGTACATCATCTGAGGTACACTCTGTCCCACACTGTTTTGCACAAGTAAAACAAATAAAATAAAATTTTTAATTAAAATGATAAAGCGCAAACAGACTCGAATATGTCCTCTTGAGGCTTTAAAGCAGATTATGAAGATAAATATGGAAAATTAAGCTGAGTCTACTCAAGAGCCCAGAACAGCAGAGGACAGAGCGTGACTTTGGTGTCATTTATAAAGCAATAAAAGATAATATGATATCTAAAAAAGAAAAGAATCCAATATTAGCTGGGATTAGAATCAGCCAGTAAACTTAGGCATTCAGTCAGCATGCTCTCTAAGCGCTCTCCTCTCAAAAGGTCTCGTCTGCAAAGCCATTGCTTAATATTTGGCTGCCGGGACGGGGCCTGCCCTGGAGCCTGCCTCTCTCCACAGCGAAATAAAGTTCGCCCACTCACAAGCAAAATGGGAAAGACAGGGATGGTATAACTCCATTGCTAGGGAATTTTAAATAGGGGAAAGTTGGCAACTCGGCTCTGCTAAATTCAGCCATGAATATTTCCAGACTGTGGAAAAATGACCTTCTTCTCAATGCAGCAGAACCGAAGCATTCAAGAGAATTATAGGTGCGTCAATATATCAGAGCAGGTTGAGATCTGAGCTTTCAGCCACAGTGGGAGAGATGTTTTTTTGGGTTTTTTTAAACGTGGATGTAGACTTGGGTTGCACGCAAAAAAATTGCTTGAGTGGCGAACCTCGTTGAACTGTGACCACAATTAGATGCGCAAGCAGTCCTTTCCAAGACTTATGAGTGGTCAAACACGGGGAATCACGCACTGGACGCTCCTGTGCAGAAACACTAACAAAACGACACATAAACACTGTGGAAGAAAGACAGTGAATTTCAATGGACTTTCCTGCTGTCAGAATGTCTGGTATGCATTAGCCACAGACTCCAGTGGGATAGCTGGATCCACAGCATGCATGTGCATGAGGAAAAATCCATGCAAGCAGGCGTAGTAGCACATACACACACACACCCCCACACACACACACACACCCACACCCCAACACACACAACGTACAAAAACAAAGAGAGTGAAAGTAAGAGGGTTCACCAGAGTCAAACAAGACTCCGGTTCACACTTTGCCAAATAGGTCAGAAACATATACATATAGAGCGGCGATACAGGCAGAAGCATTAGCGGTAGCATGCTCAGCTTAGCATCAACTTGACTATACTACCTTTTTTTTTTTTTTTTTTTACATTTATATCAAAGTCGGGCCAAGGCATAAGCAAACTAAGCAGCTGCTATCAACTGGTGGAGTTGCAATGGGGACAAAAACAATAATATCCCTCATGCAAGTCAGGACTACAAGGTTTTTGTGTGTACAGATGGCAACAATTTTTTATGACACAAAACACAATGATTTTTTAAAATAAAAACACTGTAGTCAGAGCTTTTTCTAAGCAAAATAATATTAGTAGCCTAACTGTTCTCATCAAAGAATTAAGTGTATGCTACAATAACTGTCTATGATGCAGAAATGTCTGAAAATGAATGATATTTACGGGATATCAGGTAGATGTGAGGGCTTATAGCCAAAAGGCTCCCTAGTCGAATTGTGCCAGCATTGGACAGGCCCTGTTTTTCTTTTTTCCCCACATCTCCTTGTAAATTGTGCTTCCATCTTGGATTTGACACAAAGATTGAATCCAAAATGAACCAGTAGCCATCTACACAAAGAGTAGCTTATTGTCAAGAATTGCTTTTGTTCAAAAGAACCCTTTGTCATGACTTATTACTTTTAGTTTTGGCTATTAAAATGGTGGGGGTGTAAAAAGCCAAATCTTAAAAAGTAAATGTGAGGTGGAGTTATCTGGCAATGGCAATAGGCTAATTTTTATGTGTCTCCTCTGTGACCCTGGCGACGAGAGAGTGATTCACCAAGGTATTTGTGCCTCAGGGCACTTTTTGTTTTCACGTTAGCGCACACTCTTCATCCACTCTTCATGGGGGTTTATGTGATGAAGGGAAGTCAAAGGAAAATGTCACTGAAAACTAATATGAAACTATGCCCCGAAGTCACCAACCCCACTGTAAATATGGTGGTGGCGTCAGTTTGCTGTCAATTTGCTGTGGTGTGGCTGGTCAGGGTTGATGAAAAGATGAGTGGAGTTAAGGGCAAGACTGCAAAAGAGCTGAGACTGAGGAGGAGGTTCATCTTCCAGCAGAAGGAAAACCCTAAACATTCGCTAAGAGCTCCAGTGGAAGAGTTCAGCACAAGGCATATTCATGTCAGAAATGTCCCTGTCAAAGTCCATCCTGAAATCTGATTGATAATCTGCCACAACACCTGAGAACTTATTTTTAAAGACTCTGCACGTCCAATCTGACTGAGCTTGAGCTCCCAAAGAGTCGCATTGGTTTGTAGTTGTTGCAAAACTTGTACAGTCATTCAGCAAAAGCTGAGTCAACAAATTCCCGACTCAGGAGGGCTTAATATAAATACGTTCAGGTTTTCATTTGTTAAAGAAACGGAAAGTGATGTATCACATGAAACCACAAAATTTGTGAAGAAAAAAAAAAACGTAAACAGCTCTGAATATTTTTGCAGATCACTGCATCATCTCACTTTTCCGGAGCCATTTGTTGCAGTTCAGATCTGTGTATGTGTCACATATTATTTTTGTTCAACAGTAAAGGAATCTCACCCTAATGAGAGAAGCTCTGTGTTGCCAGCTCGAGGTTTTCACTGGCAAATATCTCCTGTTCTTCCATTTTGTCAGCTATAACTAAAAACTCATTTCGGTTTCAATTTAATTCCATCTCTGTCTTTCCCACTCAATTTACTTGTTAAAAAACATTGATCTATATTTCACTTGATTCCAAGAAAACCACAAGTGCAGATGCTGGAAAGAGCTGGAGAAAAAGGTGAACGTCCTCGGATCACTGGAGTCAAACCAGAGAGACGCAGGACCACAGGACTCTTACGAAGCACAACTTATCCCAAATCCGAGCTTCCTGCATGATTCAAATGCCGAATCCAATTCCGACAGCTTCCTGTGGCGGCACAAACCTGGGTTGACCTGCGATGTGACGGTTCCCAGCAGTTGGATGACAATGAGCGGGAGGAAGTGAGTGTCTGACAGGTGCCTCATCATCGTGAACACACGAAAACAGACAGACGTCCACAATCTGGAGAAAAATATGAAAACAGCAGGTTAGACATGTCCGAAGGATTTCCGATGTTACTTAACCACTAAAGCAAAAAAAAAAACAACAAAAAAAACTAATCCCACCCATTTGTGTTTGCTTTTTGGTATTCATGGGAACAAAACTTTCATTTAGAATACATGAGAGCCTAAATAGAATAATGCTTTTTTACAACCAGTCACAAAAACGCAGTAATTACCAGCTAACAGTGGAATTTCCATTAACCAACCAGTTTATTACCCAATGAGGGGGGAAAAAAACGATTAAATCTAAAACTGCAGTGACGTCGCGCCATCAACCACATCAGACGAAACAGCTTCGCATGCTTAGTTCTGAGTTAGGTCCTTGATATTCAAATATGCACCCGAGCTGAGAAAGTAAACGACGCCTGGATGAATGAAAGGATGAAAAGAGGGAAGGAGGAGGAGACGCTGAGGCCTTAAATCACAGACATGACTTCAGTCGGACTGACACGGAGCCAAGAAGCCACCTCCGACTGACCACTCGGTCCAGCAGCTCGGAAACCAGTTGCAACCAGTTTGTGTCTGCGTTTCATTCATGATGCGAGTCTTTTACGTGAAAGCTGACATCCGCTGGAGCCTCACAAACAACCTTTTCACTCTCAGTATTGTAGAGAAACGGTTAGATTTCACTGAGCAGGCAAATCAACTGTGCATCAACTTGGGATTAAGACTTTTATCTGTTTACAAGTTTAGCTGCAATTTTTGCACAACTTTTTAACATGAGAACATAAATGGATACATGTGGATGAGTCTCCAGGTGAACTGCTGTTTTCTACAGACTTTCTGGCTGACTCATCTTCAGACTACTGGCACTTTTTATTATGGCTCACAACACAGGGTGGCATGGCTTGGAGGGCGGCATCAGCAGTTCAAAAAAAAAAAACTTAGTCATGCTCCAAATTTGTTTTTATACTTTAGATTTTTGTGAAGCTTTGTGGAGGATCAGCATCCAAAGTTGTTTTTAATCTAAAATAAAGCTTAAACCAGAACGGAACCATGGTATTGAACAGATCTCTATATTAGTTAATGAATATTGAGGCTCAAAAAAAGGCTCTACTCATTCATGCAAGGAACATTTTATAATCTAGAAAAATCTCTTGGTGTAAACATGATTAACACAAGCAGAAAAGTCTCAGCTTTAGGACTCAGTTAAGATCTCTACGTTTTTGAATTCTTATTTCAAACTTGCTCGATTTCGCAACATTTCTGACTTAACTCCATTGTTGCCACTTTCCACAAAATTGTTTTGCTTTTTCACTGCCTTTTCCTGCCATCTCTCATCCCAAGTATTTACCACTAAGAAAGCTCTACCAAGCCAAATTCCTCTGTTTTCAGTGTGTATGAAACACAAGCAGCTGATGTTTTTGCATTTGGAAGTCAAACACATGTTTATCATGTTCATTACACGTTAAAAACAGCCCGTGTTGCACATGGGGCCAGGGGAGACCTGCCTCTGCTTCAACAGTCATTACTGATCACACTTTCAAATTTCTCTTCCCCATTTGTTCCCTTTAGACTCAGCGGTGCACTATTTTTTTTTTTATTTCGTTTATTTAACCAGGTAAACCCCGTTGAGATCTGGATCTCATTGTCAAGCTGTCAGTATAGGTGTGCTCATATTCACACAAGCATCTCCATAGACATTTTGAGTCCAAGGCCTCATGTAGTGACTTTGGCATCACTATAAATAAGGCGTCAACTTCACTAACTTTGAAACCAATACAGGTTTTGCTTTCTCGTCATTTTAAGAATGACCTAAAAGCTGCCAATTAGGGAAAAAATGTCCACGGCCTCCAGCAGATTCATGAACTGCTAACTCTGCAGTTTGCTCGTGGGAATAAAATCACAGTGAAGAAACCGGTCTTATCACATAACAGTAATGAAGATAAAAAACTTTTTTGTGTGTGTGTGTCCGTTTTGCTTGATCACAGTTGTAATTTCACATTCCCTATGAGTCTCAGAATATAAAGTACATAAGGATCCATCTTTTAAAATAATCCCAGTCCAGAACTGGGAGCTGATGTGTCAAAATGCTCGATCCATGTATTTATTGATATCTTCTAGAAAACCAAAACAATATTTGTTTTTTTTATTTTAGTCACAGGGTTTCAGTATGTGCTCTAATTGGGCCTTAACAGTTGTTGTTTTAACCATGCGGACTAACCTTGAAGTGGTTAAACATTACACTTCATATCAGTTAGAGACTTGGTAAGATGGCTTCGAACAAGTCAAAGCACAGTGAAAACCTCAGAGGACAATAACATGACAAGCGTCTCTGGAAATTCTGATCCAGAAAGCAAACCAGGGAAAATAACGATGAATACGACGAGGTCTGCTCCGGGATTCCGTATTCATATTCCTTGTGAATATGTCCTCATCTTGGAATATCGTTTGTTTGTGCCAATGTTTCATTGAGATGGATTTCCTGCCCGCCATGTGTTGCGATGCAGCATCTTCACGTCCCAGCTGTGCTCTCAGCATGAAGATAACAGCTGTTCCTCCACATCTGTTCTCCGCTGCAGCAACACGAGATCAGTAAACAGGTTGATAGAGCCGCGGGAGAAACTTATTCAGAGCTCGCTTCTGAGTCAAACGAGACTTTTTGTCCTTCACAAAAGTGTTCACACCCTTCTAACCAAAGCTTGTGATGTTGTAACCGCAAACTCCAATGTGTTTCATTAGGATTTGTGAAGTGAGAAAAACGTGAAGCATAAAAAATGGTTTTCAGTATAAAGTTTTATGTGGATAAATATCGGAAAAGCTTGGTGTGCCTGTTTTCGGCAGCCTGAGTAAAGAAAAACAATTTGCTCTGTTTACAGCTGTTGTAAGTTTGGGACGTTTTCTCTGCCTGCTTTGCACATGTTTTTCCCGTTCTTCTCTGAAAAATATCTGAAGCTCAGTCAGACAGAGCGTCTGTCACCGTCAGTGTTCACGTTTTGCCACTGAATCGCACGTGAATTTCGGTCGGGACTTTGACTGGGCCCCTCTAAAATGTCACTGCCTGAACTCTTGTCAACATTCAAGCTCTGATCCCGTGTTCAGCGGTGGAGATCCAAAGGGAGGTGAGGTTCTGCAACACTCACCGTAAAACTTTAAAGGTTTTCTAAATCTTTAAGTCTCTGAAAGATTGAAAGACTTTCTCCCAATTGTTGCTCTACAATAATCTCCATCAATCTTCCTGTCAACTTTGAACAGCTCCTCACAGCATGATGCTGCCACCACCATGTTTCAGTGTGAGGTTGTTGAGCACAGGAAAACGTGCATCGTTTCTGAGCAGAGCATCTTCTTCCTCGTTGGCACTACTCCTTCTCTGGCTTCTGCCAACATGTTGTGAGATTTGTGGAGTTTACGTCCAGATTTTAATCCAACCTGAGCTGTGAATCTCTGCAGCTCCTCCAGAGTAACCACGCTTGTCCCGACTGCTTCCTGCCAGTTACGGTGGGAAGCCGTACCTTTGTAGGTTTGCTGTCGTGCCATACTCTTTTGGACTGAATAGATTAAACATTTTCCAGATGAACTGATCAGTGCTTAATGAAATTTTCAAAACTGGGGATAAACAACTTTGTTTATTCAGTGATATTTGCTCTGCAGCCTTACCAGAGGAATCTAATTATTACTGACGACAACTTAAGTAAGATAATTGCACTGGATTTTATTTCGCAGTGTCAAAGTAAAATGGGCTGAACATTAAAGCAAATTTCAAATTTATTCTTTTTTTTTTGGGAAACCATGACTCTTTTTTCCTTCCACTTAACAATTATATACTAAGTAGTTTTTGTCTACATAAAATTCCAATAAACTCTGTGGATTGCGGTAGTGTTGTGACAAAATGTAGAAAAGTGCTAAAGTTCTGTGGAGGGAAAAAAACATTAGGCCTCGTAAAATATTTAATCTGTTGCAAGGTCAATGTTATTGGAATATAGCAGTAGTTCTATTGATCATCTTCCATTTGTCATCTGACATTTAGGTTATTATGTGTTGTAGATAACTAGAAATGTGCTGAGTGGTGCTTAGAAGTACGAGAGCTGCAACAGAGACAGTTCTCATATTTGCACATAAACTTCATAGATCCTGAGTCCTTCTGATCTAAAGCGCCTCGGCAGACCACAGGACATTTCAGAGAAGTGACTTTTTGCTGAAATAAGTGGTTTAATCATGGAAATAATATCTCCTTCCAGGAACAGTGTCCTTGATAGCTGCCAAAGACTGGAAAACTCAGAAAGATTATAGTCAGAGAAATGGTGTGATTGGAAGTAAAGCTACAATGGGAGTAACACAGATTGAACACGTTCATTTATTAAAGTTGGCGCTTTAAAAATTTCACTCGGACAATAAATTATGAGAAAAAGAATATTTTGTTATGACCTCTTCTGTCCTCACTGGACCTTCCAAAGGTATTGCTAGGACCGTTCCAGCCCCCTTTCTCTACTGATGGCAAATACTGCTGGAATGTTTTAAACTCTGATCTATTATTTTTCAAGGCTGCTGCTCCACACACCTCTCCCTCTGGATCACATATGAGTTCGGAAAGCTTCTAAAGGTGTCAGTGGCTTCTAAAGCCACTGACACCTTTAGAAGCTTTCCGAACAGGGCCAGAAAAATAAACCGAAGCAGAATGAGAGTAAAGCAACCAAAACATAACCCCCCACACAGCCCCTCTTTAATGTCATATACTGTGTCAGACAAATTTCATTTTGTTCTGGGGATCGTTTTTCATCAAACACTCATTTATGAGTCCCCCTAAAAAAAAAAGAGAGAAAAAAAGAAAGGCTAAATCTTTACGGACCAGAGGAAGACCGGATGGAACAATAAAGAAGAGATGGAAAAGAACATTACTTCACCGGTGGGTGTGTGTGTGTGTGTGTGTGTGTGTGCTTGCAGAACGTTTCACATTTTGTTCCTGCAGGCCCTCTGCTGCATTAAATAAATTCGCATTAAATAAATTCTGCTTATGAAGTCACAAAGGAGCTTCGGGTTTATGCAGTGTCATCTTTGCAGTGAGGGGACCGACTGGATCTGTCAAAAAATATTACTGCTTCAATTACTGTAACCATTAGATAGTGGGCATACCTAAAGCAATGCAAAGTTAAAGAAAAGCTGACACCTGCAATGGACTTTTAATGCAACTTTTAGTGCAACTTTGCATTAAAAGTGTCATAAACATTCATGAAGACTCCTTCATGTTTATGACAGCGTCATGTCAATCTTATGCACATCCCTTCAAATAAAGTGTAATGAAAATTTCCTACCTTTTCTCTCTTTTGTTACACTTACAAGTTTGGGGTGTAAAAAAAGGGCTTTCACAAAGGGCCCAATGCCATTTGTAGCCTGAGTGTTACAACTTTGCATTGTGTGGGAAAAGCAAAAAAATGTTTTACTTCTTTTTGGGAACTGACTAAAGAGTCAATTCTCAATAACTAAAGAGAAACTCAAAATACGACAATGATTCTGACAAAAGAGCCGCTTCAAAACGAATATGAATCTTTCGAGATTAAATGACACACATGTTCGCTCTATTTACATGTAGCAAAAGCGTAAAAAGCCCAGGGTCTGTTACTACGCTTGCGAGGCAATGTATGTACACGAAGCGTGGAGCATACCCAGCGAAACAGACGGCTGTGGGATTGCGGTGGCCGCTGTGTTCTCAGCAAAGATCAGAAAAGAGGACAAAAGCGTCCTCCGGTTGATGTTTGTAAATGTGGAGCCAGTGGGAGCTGCTGCACGCCCTTTCACATTCACCACAATCTGTGATGCATCAGCTTCCCACCTTAGAATAACATCTGTGCGCAGATGCAGTCCGAGATATCCTGGGCTAAAGTATCGAATCACAACAGCATCAACCCTGACCGTTTCACATGGAGCATTTCCATCTGACACTGAGCTCTAGCAGGTAATTATAAAGCCCAGGAAGAACAGAAGAGTCTATCAGAGATGTTTCTATAAATGCAGATACTATCAATGTGAATTTCTGTGGGTTGATGTGGGGAGAGGGGGGGGCGTTCTGTTCTCTAAAAACATCAGGTCCCTGCAGACACGTTGAGGAAGTGGTGAAAGACAGAAACTCCCCTCACTTACCCACAGGCCTGCAGAAAGCAGGGAATGAGCATGCACACTCTGTACCTTCATGTTGGACTCATCCAAATTTGATGAGGTTTCAAATTTGGACTGCTTGCTGGAATCACTGTCCGGATCCGAATATCAGAGCGCACACCAACCTCCCTGGAGCTCTGCTGCAAGCACAGTCATGCATTCGCAGAAAGTTCAGTCTGGAGTTTTAATGCAGAATGTTCATCAAAGCCGAGTTACTGTGATGCCTGTACAGATAAAATGACTTTCTCAGGAGTGATAGAGAGCAGAGGCGGCGCACTAGTCGGTCCTGCAGCCTGGGAAAGCCTGCAAAGTCAACACACAGGTTTACTTAACTCTACTCCCTACCTCTGTCTTTTTCTTTCTTCTTCTTCGCATGCACACGCAAACATATTCAGGGGTTTTACATGAGGCTTTGCAGGGAGAGGAAATTACAGAGGCTGAGAGAGCTGAGTGTAAAGTCAACCATCAATCCACCACTAACTGGAACGGGTCAGCAGATACCAGGAGACGAGCAAAAGAGGAGAGAAAATTCTCTCCAGATTGTCTCCGGGCTTCTGAAAAATGAGGATATTTGCCTCTGATTGTCAGACTGGAAACAGATTTCCTTTTTATGTTGCTTTTGAAGTAATGGCTTCTTCCTTACAGAGTGGCCTTTCAGTCAGTGTCATTAGAGGAGTCGCTCAGCTTCAGTCAACATCTTCACATCTTTTTGGCTATTTTTGGTTTTTTTTTGCTTTTTGTCCTGAGGTTGATGCTCTGAAACTCTTCCCAGAAAGCTGTGCTGGCTGGATATTCCCATAAGGTTTACACCATGTTATTGCTTGAACAGATGGAGCTCGTATCTCGATGACTAGGCTTGTGAAGGTCCACATTTCTCTTCGTAATATCTGCGTTGGTCCCTTTTGACTCCTTTAATGACGCCACACAAGGAGGCGGTGTGTTTGAGGTGTTACCGTCACACACACCCGAAGCTGTGGCTCACATTCACTCAAATGTTGCGAGATGCCCCATGAAACGCTTTCATAGGTAATATGCGGTTTACCCAAATCGTTTATGCGCATGGTAATTAACGTTTAAGGGGAGGAAAAGAGGGCTGCTGCATGTAAACTTCTGGTTTTTAAGTGTGTGTTTCCTTTAAGGGTTGTTTTTTTTTTTTAAACGATTCCTATAAACATCAGCATGCATTCACCTATTTTTATACCTGTTTAGGAAGCCTGATAATTCAGAGCACACGTTTCTGCTCATGCGTATTGATGTGGACTGTCAGTGTCGTCGTTGTTATGCAGTCAGCTTGTGCGCTCGGCACCGAAACCCCTCACATGTGCTTCCTATTAAATCCTCTCACTCCTACCTTAAGGCTGAAATAAAGCATCACATGTTTCATTTTTACGGGAAAGTTTGAAATATGAACCACATTTCCCAATCAGACCCAGGTGGAGCCATGTAAACATAACGTTAGTTAAACTTAAGTTACACTCTGTGGGCGGTGCAATGGGGTCTCGTGGCGAAATCAGTGTCAGGTCTTTTTATTTACCCTCTCTGAGCATTTCAAATTTTATTTTATAGCGTGTCTTTTGTTTCAAGATTTACTTTTGAAGACGTCGGGTTGCCTGAGGACAGTAGAAGTTTAAGCCAGAGCACAGGCTGAAGGCTGCCAGCTGATATTCAGAAGACGAGAAACGAGAAGCTGTATACTCGCCAGCTCACCTCACCTGTAAAAACGCTAGGAAAAGCCGAACTCAATCCTGTAAAACCCAGCAAATTAATCTCACAAAGACTCAAAGTGTTCGACGTTAGAACCGTGCAAAGACGGGGCTTGTCTTTGTTATGTAAGGAGAGGAGGCTGAAATCTTTCTCTGGAGATTCATTTTGATGGAATTTCCAGACTCAAACATTTTACAGTTACACTTTCAGATTGAGGAAAAACACCAACCAACGCCAAGAAAACCTTTTTTCCCCCCATCTTTTCTGTTAAGATACACTTCTCTCTGCTGCACTTTGCTTAATTTTTCCATTTTCTTTCCCCATTTTTACACCATTCTGCTAAGACTACCCTGGTGTGTAAGGACACCTTTTAAACCCAGATGTGACTCTTTATTTTTATTCTGAAACTCTGACTCTGTTGTTGACATAGTTCACAGTTTTAGAAACATTTCCCTTTTTCGCATACATGCTATTCCGGTAATTTTTGTATCTTCTCTATTTAGCAGTGATGATTTTCTATCATTTTCAAAATCTTTGCTTTTTAGATAGTCTAAAGCTACTTATTAAATATCAAAGAATGCATGTTTGCCCTTTATTTGATGTTAATTTTTAAGCTGCTTGCTCTATGATACAATTTTTTTTCCATCTTACAAAGGAGAGTAATGTTGATTGGATATTAATGGATGAAATGTGGAGGAGTCATCTGCCGGTGAGGCAGGAAACAACTATTCCACGGCTTTTTGTTCCTAATATTAAATAATCTAAGGAAGACAGGATGGATTATTTACAACTGCAGGTACATCGGTAGCATGAAAACCTGAATGTAAGCAACAGCTGTGTTTTAGTTTTTCCGAAATCGCCATAGCAACCTGTCTCAATCCAAGCTGGGTGTACTAGATGTTCTGGCAGGTAACATGTTTCAATCCACTCGATAGGATAGAGATGTACCCAGATGCTGACGTGAATGCCTCACCACAAGCCCAAAGCCCAATAGGTGACTATACCGCCTCCTATTGGTCAGTAAAGCAGTTGGTCACCATAGAGACCACAGATGCTGGCTAGTGGACAGACAATGCTGATCAAGGAGCCATATTAGCTAATTTGTTAGCTTTCTATCTATGAAGGAAGATACCTAATGCTTCATCAAAATAAATTTTGTTTCATTGTATATTTTTATTTTATCCTCCATCTAAAGTTAATTTCTTGTTACTTGTAAACACAGCATTTTTTCACATGCGATAATGTATGTCACAGAACATATATATTTTCTGTAGCATTGTAAATAGGTCATCAATGTAAAGGAGAAGAGGACTAAAAATTTTCAAGCACAAACTCCTTCAGGTTTACAAAGAAAAAAAGAAAATATCCAGTGAGCCGTGCTGTGCGGATGAAAATGCCTTAATATCGGCTGCAACATTAAGTTGATGAGAGTTTCATCGTATCAGTAGTTCAAGTTGGTGGTGATGAGGGGGATGTTTTTTTCTGCTCATTTTGAGACCCATAGTAACAATCATTTCAACATCCCAGCACAATGTGTCCATCTTCTTAAGACTAACTCCAGCAGGGTAACGCACCATGCCGCAAATGATCTCAAACTGGTTTCTTGAACTTTGCTCCATATCGGCTTCCACAGTCACCACTTCTCAAAACGACACTTTGGGGTGTAATGGAGATTCAAGTTGTGGACGTGCAGCCATCAAATCTTCAGCTGCCACCGCGGATCTTCCAACGCCTTGTTCGAACTGTGTAACGGAGAACTGAGGCACTTCTTATGGTTTATGGAGGTCCAACTCGATACAAGCAAAGCGCAACTAGCAAATTGGTGTATATCCCCGATAAATCCATTCAATCAGAACCTAAAATCGAGTTTCTCGCTTGTGGCTGCTTGCTGTAAAAATGGCTCTCTTCAAACGACCGCTGACAGCCCATAATCAAAGGAAGACAAACTGAGAGACAGCAAGGTGGAATGAGCCAGGCAACAAGCACCAAGCAGACAAACAAAAACACAGTGCCACGTGTAAACAGGACAGGGAGAACGAAACACAAAGGCCACATGTACAAACAGAAGACGCAGTCGGTAACTAGTGTGAGTTATGGATGACTTAGGTTACGTCTTTTTTCATATATTTAGTCTCACGGTCATTTGTGTGCACAGATTAAACCTGTAACATATGAGAGAACTGATTACAGCAGAGAATCAAACATCTTGTGCAACCTGAGCTGAATCTCTGGATGGAGGTTAAACAAAACTCACCAAACTCAAACCTGGAGTAATTATAAAACACTCTTCAGGCTACATGTAACCCTATCCACCTCGACGTCGCTGATGAGTGTGATTATGGTATGGGCCAAATAAGGTCAAAGTGCAAACAAAACACTGCAGTATTTTAGGCTCGATGTTTTGGAAAATGACACTATTTATACCAAATTACAAGCCAGAGAGCATCTGGCTCTCTGCTGCCAGAAGGATTGATTTGAGAATGCTCTCAATCAGACAGACGTCCGTGTTGAGTTACAGCCGAGCTGTGGTGCAGCGTTTTGAATGTGGGGGTGAAATTGCAGCCTTTGCTGTGTGTGATTAGGGCTTACATGAGAGGATGTCAGTCAGCCACCAGGCTGTGGAGGGATGGGATGGCTGGTTAAAATAACAGAGACATCATGACAACACAAAAAAAAACATTGTTCCTTTAAATTCAACCCATCGGCGTGGTTTCTGGGTACATAACTAACCAGGCTTCATCCACCTATCTGTCACGAACAAGAGTCCTTTAACTCAGCTTTCACCAAAAACCTTTTTATTTTATCTGTCATTACAAAGAAAGAGTTGAATATTAACAAAGGTAAATAAGAACAAAGCTGCACGAATCAGAAAGGCTTAAATAATTAGTTTCGACAGATAAAGACATTCTGGGATTAATTTGTGGTTAAGTCCTTAAATTAAATCTGTTGATGAAACAAAGCATATTAACCAGACCATTGAGTAGATTCCTAGAGGCTTGGACTGTGTTTTAAATTTTACCCAATTGCTAACGTTTGCCTGTGATGTATGTAATGCGTCAGTTTGATGGTACGCATGCCTGGGAGAAGCGCCGATCCCAAAGTTAATCTAATATTTGTAATTGTGACCAATACGGACTGAACAGATTCCTTCATTTCCTGCTCTGCTGTTGCTATAACTACAGGTGAACTACGATTCCAAAACAGCGCAAAAAAAAATATCAACGTCATCGTTCACAACTTCTCCTTCTGTTCCCTGATTGGCCCGACCGGAGACAATCCGAGTCAAGGGGAGAAAGCCCAGGCCATGCTGGAAGCGAGAATGTTTTTCGAGAGGAATTGCACATGAAGGCAATAGTCAGGCTACCATCGTGCTGTAGGGATGTGCTTCTTCAGGACACAGAGACCGAGAGGCTGGTCATAGTAGGAAAACCTGCACAAACTGCAGAAGGCATGTGACAGAGCCAGAGGTTTGGCAGAGCTACAACATAATGGTTTAGATCGACCATTATCTAAACCATTAGGTGATGGTTTAGATAATGACTGACCATTATCACCCATTCTCAGTGATCAGAGAATGGCTGAGAGCCAGTCAGTGATCACTGAGAATGATCAGGTGAAAAAAATGTCTAGAAGTGATATCTGTGATAGATAAATCAACTGGGAAGAAAAAAAAAATCAGTAAACAGTTAAAAGCAGGATGCTTTTAATTTTCTGCCAACTGCTGGTCAGATTGGAGAAACTCCTGCATTCACTGTGCTTCCTATGGAGTCGGATGCACACAGGCAGCAGGGCAAACTCTTCAGCTCGACCTTCCTGCAACAATATTTCCATTGATCAGAGCCGTCTCTCCTGGGTCTGCTGTTGACTCTGCAGCTCACCGAGCGACGAGGGTCAGATGTCAAAGCCGTGAGCTCATGCAAATCCAGGGTTCCGGGCAGCAAAGAGTCCTCTGTTTGGACGTCTTTTAGCCACATACCACAGAAAGATACCCGCATACCTGCCGCATGCAGCACCCACAGCGCACCAGCCAACACAAAAACAGGACCAAAGAGCTTCAACAGACCACTGGGAACTTTATGAGGTTCCATGGAGCTATTGTTGAAAGTGTTGAACTAAATTTCACAAAAAAACATTCAAGCCACAATAAAGCAGCACAAATATTTCCAGGCTTGAGACTTTGAGATTTTATTTGAAACACAAAGTATTTACAGTTGTGTTCGAAATAATAGCAGTGCCTTTAGAAAAATGAGTAAATGTCAAAATTCTTCAAAGAAATTGTACTTTAATGAACACAGATACATTGGGGACACAGTACATTCTATTCCAAAGCAAAACAATTGCGCAAAGTCATCAAAACTTAAATGATAATAATAATATTTCAAATAAAGTAAGAAATGGCATGTTCAAAAGAATAGCAGTGTTGCCATCTTTCCTTGGAAACTCAAAAATGTACTGTACAAACAAAGAAATTCTTGATAAGTGAACCTAGCTGAGTATCCTAAACTAATATTTTGTTGCAAAACCACGGTTTCCGATGACTGCTACACATCTGTGGTGCATGGAGTCAACCAACTTCTGGCATCGTTCCACAGGTATTGCAGCCCAGGATAATTGCACTGTATTCCACAATTCCTCAGCGTTTCTTGGTTTTGCCTCATGCACTGCACTTTTTATGTCAGCCCACAAGTTTTCGATGGGATTAAGGTCCGGGGATTGTGCTGGCCACTCCATCAGTTGAATCTTGTTCATCTGGAACCATGCTTTTGCTCGCTTGCTGGTGTGTTTGGGGTCATTATCCTGTTGAAAGGTCCACCTCAAAGGCATTTCCTCCTCAGCATATGGCAGCATGACCTCTTCCAGGATCCTGATGTACTGGAACTGATCCATGATCCCTTGTATGCGGTGAATCGGACCAACACCATAGTATGAAAAACATCCCCATATCATGATGCTTGCACCACCATGCTTAATGGTCTTCAGTGAGTACTGTGGCTTGAATTCTGTGTTTGCAGGGCGTCTGACATACTGCCTGTGACCCTTAGACCCAAAAAGAACAATCTTGCTTTCATCTGTCCACAAGATATTATGCCATTTCTTTTCAGGCCAGTCAATGTGCTCTTTGGCAAATTGTAAACGCTTCTGCACATGTCTTTTTCTCAGCAGTGGGACTTTGCGGGGGCTTCTTGCTGGAAGGTTAACCTCAGTAAGACGTCTTCTGATTGTCACAGTACTCACTGTCAACTGAAGGTCTTGCTTGATCCTCTTGGATCCCATCATTGGCTGAGTCTTCGCCAGTTTGGCTATTCTTCTGTCCATTCGAGGGGTTGTCTTTCTTTTTCTTCCTCGTTTTTCAGTTTTATGCTCCCATTTCAGGGCATTTGAGATCATTTTAGCTGAACAGCCAATGATTTTCTGCACCTCTTTGTATGTTTTCCCTTCTTTAATCAATTTTTTTATTAGGAAACGCTCATCTTCAGAACAGTGTCTGGAACGACCCATTTTCATTGTTTTTTCAGGAGAAATGCACAGCCAGCATGCCAGTTGTCTTGATCCTTAAATACGGATCACCTGTTAACACCCTTTTTTCCCAGAATACCCTCCCTAATTGATGCCCTCTCTAATTGGACTCACCACTGCTATTTTTTTGAACACACCCTTTTCAGTTAATCATTCAATTTCACAGAATCCACAGTATGCATGGCTGTCCTGTTGGGTTTGTTGGTTTTCTATACCTTTATTTTACCCCCCAGAAACTTATCTGGGGTATAGAGTTTGAAATGTTAATAAAACCAGTGATTTTCTTGCTGCTGTTGAGGCACTGCTATTATTTCGAACACAACTGTATATTAGTTCTCCGGGGGGGTTGGAGAAGGAGGGTTGGTCGTTGATGTCATTGTTGTTCACAAAAGAAAGAAACTTTAATGTGTTTTCAGAGTGAAAATTAAATTGGGATTTGATGAGCCTTGCACCCATGAGAATTTTTTTTTTCTTTAGTCAAATGATAAACGAGAAAAACTGAGAGCAGGAATGAGCATAAATCACATTTGCGACAACCATAACAAAGTGAAACCGTGTGCAATGGCTTCTGTGGAAAGCATCTATAGTAGATTAGTTTCTGCATCGCTTTCTCGTTTACTGAAAAGGTTCAGACACATCAGCTGCCCCAGACTAAAAATGCATCAATCAAACCTTAAAGTTGTCATGGAGGCTTCAGTAAGGCTGATACAAAATGTGAGGTTTCAAGTGTCAAAGAAAACTGCAAAGTTACAAAAATGGAAACCAACAAATTGAGACCACTTACTTTTGTCTTTCTTTGTCTTCAGACCATTTGCTCAAAGATTGGTTTAGTTTATTCCAGTAGGAGCGTGGCGGCTGGATGTTTCGGTCCTCCGTCGTCCAGTTGTCAGCTGCCTTCAGCAGGACTCACTCGGCTGATGTAAGACGCCTCTGCACTGTGGAAAAAAAAAAAGAAAGAAAAAAGAACCAGAGGAGAGAGACGGAGCGAGGCAGAGAGAGAAGGAGGAAAAAACCCTCACATTCTGTGGATTCCTGGGAATGTGCCAAAGTCCCAGAATTCCACACATATGGTTTCAATTAAGGCTGAATCCAAGTCTCAATCAAAAAGTTTTCTTCCACCTGAAAAGAGGCTTTCTTTTGACAACCAGACTGAAGCAACTTTAATAGAAAGTAACCTGTGCGCTTTAATCACTTCATTCACTGCTTTGCGTAAAAACGGGTCTGAGTCCAGGTATGGATTTCAGTTTGACAAATACAGAAAGAGAAAGGTGTGAGTCAAGGCATGAGGGAGGAGTCCTTTATTGACATTTTACAGCTTCTGCAGCCGTTTTATCCGGATATATTTAGATAAACCTTAACTATCTGATATGGAAAAGTTTTTTCTATTTTTTTTGACAGTATTCTGGTAATCTTGACTTGCAAAGCTGTTTTATGATGACAAAGTCATTCTAGCCTGTGGTAGAGTAACTCCAGAAATTTATATTTATAAAAGCAGAAGGATTTGATTTTATTGCCCTCTTATGTAGAGATTTTCACCAGTTGCAGAAATGGGGCTGGTTGAAAATGTCAGTTTAATTTTGTCATAATTTTACCAACGTTAATTCCCTGACAACTATCAATTCATTCAAAGGTAAAAGCTGAAGTTAAATATTATTTGAAAAGCTAAATATTAAGCTTAGTTGTTTTTTAAAGCAACTCTAAGTAGCTCTAGAGCACCCGAATTCCTACTGAGATAAATATTGTTAAACATTGTTTTCAAAAAGTTAAGCAACTTTAAAATACACCCTGAGCAGCAACACAGTAGTTCTAAAATATTTAACATTGCTTCAAATTTAAAACTGAAATTCATCCGAAATTTAAATGGATAAATTGTTTGTGAAAAACTGCCCTAATTGTGGAATTTTATTTTGTAGGGTATATCTAAAATATTTGAAAGAAAATGCAGCGTGGGAAGTTGAACTAACTACTCAAAACTATTTTGAGATACATCTGACTGGTTTGTAAGGAACCGTCATTTATTTTCCTTCACACTAGGAAAAATGACAGTGATTAGCTATTGTTGCTAGCTTCTCGCAGGGAGAGAATGCTGCAAGCTAATAACTCTATGCAATCTACTGGGTTTTATTTGATGGAGCACTGCTTGATGACTAGTATCAATTGGAATGTACAGTATGTGACTGAATTGAAATGACTGGCGCTAGTGGTAGCCATGGATACTGATTAAACCGTAAAAGGACTTTCCGAACTCAAGGGTCTTTACATTACAATCACTTCAGATAAAGTCACTGCACTCAGGAGATTTCCATTGGTCCATTCGCTGTGAGCCTACAAGCACCAACTGGCTGGACCTTTGTTGACTTAGCTCAGTAACTTTGAAAGGGGTAAATGTTAATTATTTTTATAAATATATAAAGATATATAAATATATCTTTATATATTTTATAAAGATATAATAAAATAATTATCACTTTAATTATTTTATCATTAAAGTGATAATGTTAATTATCACTTTAATCCCAAAGTGAAACGTTTTTCACTTTGGGATGAAAGTTTTTTTGTGTGTGATTTTTGTTGATTGTGACTGATTTGCAAAAGCAATAAAAAGGGTAAAACCTCCATGGGTGCGAATACTTTTTATAGACACTGTAGCATCTGCATTACTTTCTCTAGTAAATCCTACATAAAGAACAGGGATTTCTTTGTTTCAATTGAAAACTTTTCATCAAAGAGGTCAAAGGTCACATGTGGGGTACCCCAAGGTTCAATCCTAGGACCCCTTTTATTCAATATTTATATGCTCCCACTAGCTCAGGTTATAACAGGAAATAATATTAGCTACCATAACTATGCAGATGACACACAGCTCTACATTACGATGTCACCAGGTGACTCAGAGCCCATCCAATCACTGAACAGATGCTTAGAACAGATAAATGTGTGGATGTGCCAAAACTTTCTCCAGTTGAACAGAAACAAAACTGAAGTTATTATTTTTGGACCTAAAGAGGAACGATCTAGAGTCAATGCACAGCTTCAGTTATTACAACTAAAAACCAGCGATCAGGCCCGAAACCTGGGAGTAGTGATGGACTCTTACCTGAACCTCCAGAGCCACATAAAGACAGTTACAAAGTCGGCCTTCTATCACCTGAAGAACATTTCCAGGATTAAAGGACTAATGTCTCAGCCAGATCTAGAGAAACTCATCCATGCATTCATCTTCAGTCGTATTGATTATTGCAACAGCGTCTTCACAGGTCTGTCCAACAAATCAATCAAACAGCTGCAGCTGATCCAGAATGCTGCTGCTCGCGTTCTGACTAAAACCAGGAAGATAGAGCACATAACACCAGTTTTAAAGTCCCTCCACTGGCTCCCTGTAGCTCAAAGAATAGACTTTAAAATACTGTTAGTTTATAAATCACTGAACGGCTTAGCACCACAATACATTAAAGATCTGCTGTTGTTGTATCAACCTTCCAGACCTCTCAGGTCTTCCGGTTCTGGTTCTGCTCTGCATCCCCAGAACCAGAACCAAACGAGGAGAAGCAGCTTTCAGCATCTATGCACCACAAATTTGGAACAAACTTCCAGAAAACTGTAAAACAGCTGAAACACTGACTTCTTTTAAATCTCAACTAAAAACCCACCTGTTTAGAATTGTATTTGAAATGTAATCAATTACAAATTTATGGATGGAACTTGACTTAATGCTTTGTTTTGATTATTGATTCTATATTGCATTGTGTTTCTGTGTTTGTAATGATGTAAAGCACTTTGAAATGTCTTGCTGCTGAAATGTGCTATACAAATAAAATTTGATTGATTGATTGATTGATAGTAGATCATGAAAATCAAACAATAACTCTAGATATTGATTAGTTACTATAGGAACTGTAATGCAGTGAAAACACTCTGCAGTCATAACATGAAATGCATATTCCAAAGTTATGCAAATTGAGAGTTTATAAAGAGGTATTGACAAAACAATTTGGTTTCCATGTAGAAAGTGCATTTAATAAAAGATAAAAGCCATTGTATCCATCTAATCTTTAATGATTACACAACCAAAAGAAGCAGATATTATAAATACCCCCCACATCCCAATCCATGTGTCCTTATGACATGTACTGATTACTTAATCTCAGCCTATTCTTGTACAAAAATTACAAGTTAAATAGATGGTAAAGTCCATCTAAACAGCATTCATCAGGACGTATAAAAATAAGTCTCATAAGCAAAATAAATAGATGCACTTGCCGAATGCATAGTCCAGACAATAAGGATTTCATTCATAATTTCACAATGTGTTCAAGTGCTCTATGAAAGAAAGATAAAGTATGGCGTCAGCATACAAACAGAGAAAAGACTGCGTACTTCATTAGCCTCATTCACTTAAGACTCAAGAACCTTTCAGGGAGACGCTTGTTATTGCACGGCGATGGCATCACAGTTTCTCTAAACAAACTCAGGAAAACAAAAAGCATGAGGTGATCTTTGGGTTGTTCTCCCGCGTCTGTCCTCTGTTGACTAAACGCCGTTCTTCACCAGTTCGTGGACTCCGCGCTCGTCGATCATCAGGGTCGCCTGAAACTCTCGTCCCTTCACCAACTCCTCGAGACCCTTTAAGAAAAAAGGAAAAAAAGAAAGGAAAAAAAAAAGTGGAAAACTTTGTCAAGCAGTGATTTGGGGACAACACCTGGATTTTCTGTTAAATTCTCCTGGCCTCACCTCTCCAGCGTAGGAGACCAGCGGAGAGATCTCGCATTTGATCGGAAGGTCGGTTCCATCCTTGAGGCTGCGTCGGAGAAAGAAGCGTTTTCAGAGGAAGGAGAAAAACAGAAGCAGAATGAGAGACGGTCTCATGAAAGACAGAGGGACGGTAGCTTAGAGAAGCGGCAGTAAATCCTGAAAAACAGCTGGGCTTTTACTAAGGCATGTGATTAGAGATCAAAGGTAGATAATCAGATGTTCATCGCAACCAGTGATTAGTACTCTGACCCGTAAAACACATCCTCCAGAAGCAAACAGATGAGTGCCTGGCAAAGTCTCCACCCAGTGCTTCTGAAATACTGGGGGCACTTCACACAAACCCTCACTCATCTTGCCCGCTTCACGGTAATTATTCCAGACAACAATCACAGATCCCACATCTGGAGAGTCAGAGGTTGAGCTGCAAGTGAAGGTGAATGACTAAAAGAGAAGCATTAGGAGCCTTAAACACATTCGTGACTCCAATGAATGTCAAAGAGGCACATGCGTGTGTTTTTACAGTATCTATAAAAAGCTTTCAACTCCTTGGATGTTTTTACCCTCTTTATTGCTTCTACAAAATGAGTCATGATTGACAAAATGTCTTTTTTCATAGGGAAAAAAAACCCTAGAAAATAAAATATTTAATCTAAATATAAACAATTTCATTGATGTCATATAGATTTTTTTCTAATTTTGCTTCTCAAATAAGGCAGACTTTGTTGATCAGGATTGATTCGTAGAAGCAATAAAGAGGGTAAAAACATCAAAGGGGGTGAAAATCTTTTTAGGCTCTATATGTCTGAGCAAGCCAGTGAAGTTAAAACAAGCAGAAAACAGATGAGCCTGTAATGATCTTATAAACAAATCAGCAGGTTCAGAGTTCATTTAAAGGTTTGACAGACAAGAGGAGTGGTTCCCATTACCCAGCATGCAACAGGTGCGTACGTCCTTTACGCACACAAGAGTCTCAGCACAGGCCTTGAGAGGATAAATTATCTGCCATCAGATCATTATGACAGAATACCAGCCGCTACTAAACTAAAGTAGATCCTTCATAACAACTGATACGGTCCCTTGAAGTATTCGCACCTCTTAAACCTTTTTGTTTTCACATGTGCTAATCCAGCCTCAATCCTCAATGTATTTTATTGGGATTTCTTTGTGATGGATCAACATAAAGTAGCACATGATTGTGAAGTGGAATGAAAATGATGAATTGTTTTATATTTTTCATTGTAAATTTAAATCCCAAGAGAGTGGAGCACATTTGTAATTAGCTCCAATGACTGAATAATTTGTAGAACTATCTTTTCTTGTAATTATAGCTGCAGGATTTCTTTAGGCGGCACGACTCTACTGGGTCTGCACATCTTGGAGACATAAATGTACGTCTGTTCTCCAAATTGTTCCCTAACAAACACCTAAGGCCTTGTTGACTTTTTAAAGTTACCCCGGATTTTATTTAGGGGTATAATGTTAAAGGGGTCTGAATAAAAATACGACAAAATATTCTCAGTACTCATATTTTAAAAACTATGCAGTGTTTACACTTCACAATCATGAGCTACTTTGTGCAAGAAAAAAAAAGAATCACAATAAAATACATTTTTTGAAGTTTAACAATGTGTAAAAAAAATAACGTCCAAGAGGTACAAGTACTTCTGCAAGGAACAATGAAAAGAAAAAAAAAAAAGCTACTCAGTGGAAATGAAGGAAGTTGATATAAAGAATCAAAAGTGTTAACATCTGAGCGAGAAGATAAAAGAAGCCAAAATCCCGTCACCATGCACTCAGGACAGCAGGGGAATAGTTACTTTCTGTTGCCATCATCTGTGACACTCCCCGCTGCTCCGTCTCTGGAAACATTGTACGGGACACGCAGGTGCAACACCGAGCATGAGAGAAGGGGAAGGGGAGAGAGGGTGAAGCTAAAAACAACAAGATGTCTAAACACACAAAACACATCCAGGCCGGTGCGCAGAGTTACACAGGGTGAAGAGTGTCGGGAAGGTGGGAGCAACCAGGAAGAACCCACTTTGGTGTTTGTGCTCCACGCTCCGCGGCTGCTTACCTGGGTATGGCAGGCACGCGTCTGCCGTTCTCGTCGATGAAGTGGCCCCCGGCGTTCAGGACCCAGCGGTGGTGCAGGGACATGAGGGCGTGTCTGGCAGTGGTGGGCGTGTCCTTGCCGTCCTGGGTGTCCGCGTTCTTCAGCGGGGAGAACTCGTCCTCCCGCAGAACCTCGTACACCACGAACGTCCTTTTTTGGGAGAACACGGCGTCACTTCAGCATGCAAGCACAACAAGGAAACAGCAGGGCACAGCTGGAAAAGACTGGGAGGACTTTTATTCAACAGCTGTGAACCCAAGGGATGAAAATTGTCGAGCTTTTTGTGTTTTTTGAGACTACTGTTTGGGAATAGCTGAAAGATATTTCATTCGTTGTACCACAGATCATTGGAGTCGGTTATTATGTTTTAAGTAACGCTGGTATGAATGTTCAGCTGCTCATTTATAAGAAGTCGATGGTTTGCACAAGTATTCCTACCCCTTGAATCCTGTCGCATGTTTTAATATTTAAGCCACAAACATCAAAATAATCAATTTAATTCATAATTGCGGAGTGCAAAGAGAAAGACTGGTGCTTTCCGAGCTTTTTAGCATGAGCACATCATCCGAGTCATTACTTTGTGGACTATAGATCTTTTTTGCATTTCTCTACCAGCTTTCCACACTTAAAGACAGAAAGTTTTGGCCATTCTCTTCGGAAAGATGGCTCAAGCTCAGTCAAACTGGATGGAGAGCATCTGTGAACAGCAACTTTTAAGGCTAACCACAAATTCCCATTTTAAATTAAGTCTGTACTTTCACTGGGCCGTTCTAATAGAGGAACATGCTTTGATCTCGTCCAAAGTCTGAAGTTTTTTGTCACGCAGACCAAAAAAACGTCGAAAGAGCTTTTGGGCAACAAAATTGTGTTTTTGTTTTTAATTTTTTATTTTTTTTTAAAGTAATTCAATTTTACTTTCTAAAACATAAACTAAGCCTAGAAAATATAAATGAAACAACAAAGCTGGCAGATTTTTGCCAAAGTGGCATCTGCAATATAAAGCCAAAACATGCATTTTGCACGTTTACCGTTTTGAAAGAAATAGATATGATGTCCTATGTTTTCGGGGGAAATGTTTTCCATTTTCTTGTTATAAAAATGTTTTGTCCATTCTCAACAACAAGCATGAGGATTTGGGTCACTCTTGCAAAATCCTCACTATATTTAGCCAATTTTAATGAATGAATGCATCAAATGTTCTTTTGAGTAAAAGTCACTGAGTGTTTTTTGGTCCTATTTAGTAGAAGAGTAAATTGAAAGCTAATGCCATGGACAATAAAACCAAATACTTAGTACTGTACCCCACATTTTCCATTTTAACATGTTTTTAATTTGTCTGCATTGTTTTTGAAAGGGTGTCAATCTGCTGTATTGGCTTATGCATGAATTGCCAATTTTGTAACCCTTTCTTCCTAAAACCAACCCACTGTATCTCTGACTGGATGTTTACTTGTCCTGCTGGAGGATAAATCTCTGCCCCAGTCGGAAGCTTTTTTTCTGTTTCCAACAGGTTTTCTTTCATCTGCCCACCAACTCTGATCATATATACTGAGAACACATTGCAAACATGTCAACTCTATTCACTAAAATGGATGATTTTAAATAAGAGTTAATAACAGGGGATGTATTTAGAGTTATCAGAGAAAAAAAAAAAGCGGGTGAATACCAATGGTAGAAATGTCAAACGTTTCATATTTCTATTTGTGAATTTTTTTTTTTAATCCTTCCAGTTCACAAGTATGTGCTACTTCTTGGTGGTCTACTATAGAAAACCTCGTTAAAATACGTTGAGGTTTGTGGTTGTAATGTAACAGAAGGAGAAAAATTGTTGTTTACAAAGCACTGTAGCATTGCTCAACAGTGAGGATCATCAAAGCATTCGGTCAGTTTGATGCTGAAAGTTTTGTTTGCTGTCAAAGACCGAGACCCGAAAGACAAATGCAGACGTCCCCAAAAAAGTGCTACAAGCAGAACGCATAGTGAAAAATGTGCATAAAAGGATGTTTTAGAAGCTCAAGTTATGATTTTCTCAATCATATGTTTCAAAATTGTAGTTTCTCCTGTTTAACCCAGTACTTATGACCAACAGGTTTTCATGAACAACATCCTGAAATAAGCATCCACATCGCTAATGTTTCCAGCTCATTTCATAGGAGCATGAAGACATGTGGGTATCATAGGCTCACTGCACTAAAACACAACAGAAAACGACATTGGACTTAGCTGCACCTAATGCTGTGAGGATCTGAGAACAACCATAATTCAACAGGCATTTTTAGAAATGTGGCAGCTAGGAGAGCCGACCCATCTGGATTCTACTAAAACTGTCAGGGTGCCAGTCCAGGCCCGACTCCGAACCGTCCTCAGAGCGGCAACGCAATCGTTCCTCATCTGTTTTCATTTTGGAACACAGAGCATTTGTCTGCTGTGTGTTCCCTGTCAGTCAATCGCTACTGCCGTTCTGTAATTAAACGCAAATTTTGATTAGCAGTCGGATGACTCAGAGCTGATGTCATGAAACATTTTGAAGAGGAGGAACGAGCAAACAGCTCGTAAACCTTCATCCTCCTCCTTCAGAGAGTTTGGCAGACTTGGCCTGCTGGATCAGACTTCGGAGAAATGTCACGGCTGAGGGTGAAGGATATGGTTGGGGACTGGAAAGAAAAAAGAGGGGGATGGTTCCTGGATGCAGGAGAGTTAAAACTTTGGCTAGGAGACCCATAGGTGACATAGCCACCTCTCATCTAGAGCATACATTAGCCACTATCTTTAGAAACTCAGCTGCTACTCACTTTGCAAACTGGAAGATGTCAAAGACAAACTTTTCCATTTTAATCCCGTTCGGTTTCTCCGGTTTGATGAGCTGACCCTGATCGTCCACAAACGGGATCTTCTTCTGGGCAACGTGGTGCTGCAGCTGGGGTTCATATTTCCTGGTAATAAATAAAAGATTCTGTATTCAGACATCATTCTTGGTGGAACTCGTTAAAAACGTTCGGGTGAACAGGAGGAATCTTACTGCACGACGTCTCGCAGGAAAGAGAAGCTGAAGAAGTGGTTGGCCACGTTCCCCGCGTTGAACATCAGGCGGCCGTCCGAGCTGCGCTTCTCAGCCGTCGCTAGGGTGATCTCGCTGTACTCCACCACCTGGTAATGCCCGTCCACCTTACAGACCACGCCCACAGCCTCGGTGGGATTGGTTTTCTCCACCACCTGAAAGCGTTGGCAGATATTTATATGTGCAAACAAACCCTGGGAATCCACGCAACACGTCAACGGGAGAGTTAACGAGAAGCTGCAGAAGACTTGAAGCTGGAGTGGAGGTTCAACGTCCAGCATGACATCAACCCTAAACCCGCCTGCAGCCAGAGTTGCATTGGGAGGGGTTTGGATCAAACAAATGTGTTAGAATGGTCAAGTCAAAGCACAGACCTCTACAGATTCCCACAGTTGAGAATCTGTGGGAAGACTTTCATGTTCACATGTGTACGCCATCCAGTCCGACTGAGTCTGAACTATTTTGTGAAGAAAATATAAAAACTTTCAGGCTCCAGGGGTGTAAAGCTGGTAGAAAGATTGGCCAACACACTTGTGCTTGTATCTGCAGCAAACAGAGGCATGAAAAACCACGTTTCATATTTCTTTCTCTTCACGATTATGAATTACTTTGTGCTGCTCCATTACATGCTTCTAGTTCACTCATGGTGACAGACTGACCGCTACCAGATTTCCTTCCTGCCCACAGCATCACCATTCACATTGACTCTTTGAAGATATGAGTTACAGCAAAATTTAATTTCCTTTTGGGGATAGATGAAGTAGTTTTCAGTTGAATCCCAATAGAATGCACTGACGTTTGTGGTTGTAACAAATTGTGAAAGAGTTCAAATAGTATGAATACTTCTTTGAAGAACAGCTTAATAAACCATCCAGAAAATAAAAGATCTTGTGGTTGAACAATGCAAACAACAAAATCTTATCAAGTATTTTTGCTAGTTTCTAGTGTAGATATCTTACTAGACTTTATATATGACCAAACTAATTTACAATTAACTTTTCAGTAAGATATAAGAGCTTGTCTTAAGTCAGTAATTCTTGAATTTTGACATAAAGTACTAGCTCCACTGGCAAATTATTTCACTTGTACCAAAACATGTTTCCAACGTTATGAGAATCTGTCAGTGGAATTAATTCTTTTTGTCAATATTCAAGAATTACTGACTTCAAACAAGCTCTAATATCTTGCTAAATCAGTTTGGTCATATTTAAAGTGTGCCAAGATATTTGCACTAGAAAATACGGAAAAATACTTGGCAAGATTTTGTGATTTTGCAGTGAAATAGGTGTGAAAAGACTCCGAAAGTGACAGCGGTGGGCCTGTTTGTTAAACTTTACTCAAATAATCAGCGCAGTTCACCTTTTTTAGCTCCATCTGCTCTAAATGAAGACAGACCTGCCTTCATCCTAAAGTTGGTTGCTAATGACAGAGTTTAGTTATGATGAGGGGGTTGTTGAACGGGGGCCGGGGGGGTTGAGAAGCCACATAAAACGTTAAAGGCTCTCCCAGTAATTTACGATGGGAGAGACTCTGGCTTGATGCACTTCTTCCATCTCTGCTGCACCACATTCAGCAGATCACCATCTGTAGCTCAGCCGCATCTTCAGATGCAGCTGAGCTGAGCACAGTAACATTTTACTGTGTGACCTCGATCATCCTGATGATTGCAACTGTGGCGTAACTCAAGAGTCTGTCTTAACAAACTCTGGATGCCTTTCACAAAAAAATGACGTGCATAAACTGATGTGGAAACAGTGGAAACAGTCATAAGAAACAGAACAAAGGAAGTGATGTTGACATTGAGTTTTGATGTGGTAACCATGCTATGTCATCGTTATTAACTATATTCATCATCTGGTATTACCCAAGCCTCTGCTTTAGAGTCCATTTCTTCACATAGCAATAAGTCGGCTTGTCTTTAAAACGCTCAATAAAGTTACTTTCAGCGCTTGTAACTCCATACGTCATTGATCGCCTTCATATTTTTTTTCCCTTTGAAATCTGTAAAGTGACAGTTCATAGATGACTTTCTACTTCATCCATCCATTTTCTTACATGCTTATCCCACTGGGGCCAGGAGGGGCGCTTGTGCCCATCTCCGGCTGTCAACGGGCGAGAGGCGGAGCACACCCTGGAGAGGTCGCCAGGCCATCGCAGGGCAACACAGAGATAAACCCCTTTCTACTTTTTTTGATTAATTGATTAATTTAGGTTTAATATGGTGAGTCAAAGTCCCTGTTATAGATCCTGAAATCACAGATGTTTGTCAAAAAATGTAACCCGCCAGCTGTTCTTTAGCAGAAATGCCATACAGGGTCACACACTAATCACAATCTGATTAGAAAGTCCAAAGCAAAGAAAGTGTTTATGGTTGAACTCCCACTGAATGTAGACATATTTAAAGGGGCAGTATTGTGCATTTTCCAGGCACATATTGCCATTTTATAGCACAGTCAAGTAACTGTGTTACTTTCCGTTGTTAGAAAATTGCTGCATAAGAGAAATTTGACTTTGCAAACTGACGCCTTGAATTTTTTAAAGAAGCTCCTAGTCTTTTCGACACTCCATCATCAGAACATCAACCCAACAATGTCTCCCCATTTTGCCGTTTACAACCGTTCCTTCCGGCGTTGGACTGAGAAGTAGTCGTATAATGAGATGCGCAGTTCCAACAGGTGTTTGCTAATTGCTGCTGCTGGTCTTAAGGATCTGGGTGGGGGAGTCATGGAGGAGGGGCGCTCTATGTGATGGAAGCTCGACTGCCGACTTCCTCTTCAAAGGGTTAGCAATGTTGAGTTTTAAATCGTTAAATGTTTTTTGCTTGGTTTCTTCACCGAAATAATATCTAAGCATAACCATACGAGTGGACAGGGTGTGGCGTATGAAACACACCAGGGTTTTTTTTTCGATTGAAAACACTGATTTTGAGGAAAGCGAGAAGGCTGAAAGATTCAAAATATAAGCAAAAGAGCATCAGGTTTTAGTGAGCTTCACGTTTCTGTACCCACTACATATTTAAATCCTACACTTCAAAGCAAGCGCAGAAATTACTATTAATACTTTATTAAAGTTCACAAAATTCCTACAAGCAAATCTGTCTCATGATTAATATCACTATTTGACTCTATAGAAAAGAAAAACTGTTTAGTATAAATCCTGTAAATACGTATAGAGTATGATCAAGAGAGGAACTGACAAGCCTGGACCCAAGGGTCTGATGTCTGATTGACGTGCAATATTTACAGCACCATCCACCTTTGTAGGCATCCCTTAAAAGTTCCATTTATTTTACGGTTTCGTACATATCTTTGAATGCAGTGGTACGATCTCGCAAACCATAGCTTTCAGAAAACCCATCCTGGACATCAAGCAACGTGAGGACGATAGAGAGTGAGGTAAAATAATAATGAAAAAGAAATCTGCGCCAAACTGTGCTCCAGGACGACTGTAAACATGCAGAAGCTGCAAAACTCAACAAGAACCAGGCACTTTGGTCTAGGATTGAGCTTTTCAGCAACAAACACTTAGGAGGCGTTGGCCTGAAACAAAAGGTCAATTTATGGCTAACCACAAATACCTACTGTCTAGCACAGCGAAGGATTTGTGATTCTCTGGTACTGCTCGTCTTCCTTTTATGTTTTTTCACTAAAAAAGGTTTTATTGTATTGGGATGTGCTATTTGTCTTAATAACTATTCCTTTAACGCTCAAACAAAGAAAAAAAGTTATATACCTCACGTAATCTCAATGACAGAAAGAAGAAAAAAGTTTCCCGAAGAGCTGAAAGAAATTCAGACGAAAAATGAGGTCAGCAGCTCCACCTGGTGGTGAGTTACTGAAGGTGCAGCGAGCACACCACACCTTTAATTACACATTGTACCTTGGAAAGAAATGAAGAGCATGTGTCCTTGCTGGCACCGACTGGAAAAACTGGACTGACGAATCAGAATGGAGTAGACTCGACTACTCCATTGCTCTCTCGTCACGTCCAATACACAGGTTATTAGCAGCACTGGGTGATCATTGATTATCCTTGAGCTCTTGTGCTGTATGATACGTTCTTGTCTGCTGAATATGACATAAAGACACTTTATGAGAGGAGGAAGAAACCAGGTTCGCTGCTGCGTCAGCTGTAGTAAGTTGCTTTTAAAAAAACCATGTGCTACGGAGATGCTTCTTTGTCCATCAATAAATATTGGAGCATAAGTGTGGTCGAAGACATTGTTCATATTTTAAGACCTGAACATCTCTGCAACACATCCACCAATTCTAACTAGAAAGTTTCATATTTGCTTCTGTATCTGCAATGTTGAACACATGTAATTTCTGATTTGTCAAAGAAAGGCTTGTTCTTTGTTTGAGGTGTACAAACGAGCTCTTCAGCATTCTTTTATTTAATGCTTTCATTGGAATATGAACACGAGACAAAATAATCTTGAACTACAAACCAGGCAGATAATTAGCTGTGGGATTTGTGAAAGAAACTCTAGCCAGTGAGAGGACCTTGGGCTTTGTTCGGCTGCAGATCTTACACGCTTGAACCCAGCTCTGTAACATACTGCAGTGAAACCTATAAAGTTTATAATGTACCTTTCAATACATTTAAAAGGTAGGGGTTACGTCTCATAAACATTGTTTTATAAATCATTTATGCAGGTCACCATAAAAGTCTATGGATAAAAACCCACATCATGCTTTGCATATTTCTACTTCTAAAACTCTTTGACCGACCTTAGCTCCGCAGTCCGCTCCCTTCTGCACACAAAACCCAATGAAGGTGGGATCGGCCACTTTGACCAGGATGTTGTCGACACAATACACATGAATGAACTCGACTCCCCTCCGCTGCATGTCGTCCAGGATTCCCTGGTTCCCAAGGGCTCTGTAAAGACCCCCGTTTCCATCTGAAAAGCAACCACACAAAATGGCTTTGAAAAAAAATGCTCATAAGCAAAATCCCCGTCCAGTCAGATCAATTAATCTTGTAGTCACCAATAATCTTTGGACCCACCAGGAGCCATGGAAAGCTTCCCCTTGCTCTCCAGGATGATCTTTCCAGAGTAGTCCATTGCTGGCAGCATGCCCTGCTGGAAGAAGATGACATTGTTCTTGTCTAAACCAAAGTATTTATGTTGTGAGAAGAAGTCCTTGGTGGATTCCATCGTCCTGCCGCTGGTCATGATGTACCTGAAGGCAGCACAGAAAGAAGATAAGACTTGGTTATTTAGGTTACACTGGCAGGTACACTGAGAAAAATAAAGAGGGCGGAGAGAAGCCTTGTTTTTTGAACATAAACTGAAGACATTGCTCATTAGAAAGCAATGTAAGAAGCTTTTTTTTCTCCACAAAAGTGAATGTCAAATGTCAGTTTTCAAAGATTTAAAATCAATAATGAGTGAGACCTAGCACTAACCTCTTTCTAATACCATTTTCCCTTTTCAGACAGTAAACTACCCTTAGATCTGCTGTCCAGGGAGATAATCCTATTCCAGCTTTCTTGATTGAGTTTTCTTCGGCGCCTACAGTGATCTGACCCAGTTATTCATCACACAAACATAACTGGGGCTCATTTACAAAAAGGACAGGTGGCTGTTTGTTAGACTTAGTCTGTCTATTTCTCTTTGGATAAGAAAAGAAAAAAAAAGTGTCTCAGAGCCAGAGTCTCACCAGGGAACACAGCATTTGACTGTTGTCTTTTGCTCCGCCAGCTGCTGCAGCTTCAAAATGCGCTCCGCTTGGATCTGAAAGAGAGTTTTGTGGGATGGCAGCCCGACGTCGTACATGCCTTTAGGGTAAGAGACCCCAAGTCTGGTTCCCTGACCCCCCGCCAGCAGTAAGACAGCCACTTTACTCTGAGCGATGCAGTCCAGACCTGAGGGGGAACCAGAGCACAACAGTTTGAGTCTTTGCATGAAAAGAGCCAAAGAATCTTGACTGAAATGTTTGACCATTCTTATTTGCAAGCTCAAGCTCAGTGAGATTAGATGGAGATCAACTGGGAATACTAAAATTTATTTCAGTAAGCATCAACGTTAAAATCTTGCCAAATGTTCTCAACTGGACTAACATTGGCCGATCCCAACGTTAATGTCGATATATCGTTCATTTTTAGTTTTTCCTTGGAACGCTTCCATTAGACCAGATTTTGCAAATATTTCCATTTTCAGATCATGAGATGCTTTGAAAACTATTTTAGAACCTAATTGCTTTAAATATTTGTCCTGGATAACCTTTGACCCGTCTGCTGTTTTCCTTGGTCTTCATAATGCTGTTTGTTCTTAAATATTCTCAAATAAACCTCCGAATCCTTCACAGAACAGCAGGATTTATACTGAAAACAGCTGGATCCACAAGATCCAGCTGCCCTTTCATTCACTGTTCACAGTAACGTACAGGCATTCATGTTCATTACTGTGACATGCATGCCTTCATTCATGTCACAGTAATGAAGGCAAAATAAAAATGCTAGTCTCTCTCACTCTTCAGATGTCTATTGCTAAATATTTTTAAAAGTGGTTTATCCTTTTATTTCCACTTCGCAATTGTCTACAAATCTTTGGATTAATCACTCTAAATCTTAATAAGATGCATTGAAACTTGTAGTTGTAATTTGATAAAGTGTGGAGAGGTGTAACTACGTTTGCACAACCTTCATTTATGATCTCTTCCATTCCAACTCTCTAATCTTCTTGGACGCCTTCAGAGCAATTAAATTGTCTTTGCAGGGAAATCTTATATAAATCATGATAAACTTAACTAAGCATCCATAAAGTTTACCATTAACCATCATTCGTAAATAAACTTTGAAGATGTGACATCATAGGCAGGATGTGAACATTGAACTCCTACATAGAAACTTTCAAATATATTAAAAAAAAAAAAAAAAAAGGAAATAAAACGTTTTTGACCTGACACAGCAGGCTTATCTCAAGTTTACTACCAGCTACCTGAGTCAACAATATTTCTAGCAGCTGGTGCCAAGGGAGAAGTTTTACACCACGTATTGGGAGGATCAGCTAGACTTTGACTGCTCTCCCAACATATGAAGAGTCCTGCACAAACACACATACACACACCACACCCTGCACACACAAATGTGGTCACGACATGGTGAGATGACTTCATGAATAAGGGTCAAGAGAGGCAAACCCAGTGACGTCAGCCCCAAATCAGAACCAGATGTTTTCTGCCCGATCACATCTCCCGTTACTATTGGCCGCGAAAATAAAAGAAATAGATCCAAGTGATTCATTAGGTGATCGAATCGTCTCAGCAACGCAGGAATTGCGCAAAGAGTCACATTAAGTACCCAATTACTCATATTTTGAAAAACCCCTCAGAAGCAAGACTGGGGCGAAGTTGAGTCTGTAACAGCATGCGGTGAGTAACTGGCTGGTTTTCCTGCTGCTCAGGGAGGGCTTTGGCAAGTAGATGCACTGAAATTGTGTGAATCTGGAAGTGGGTTCTCTGAACTTTCCTTAAGTAAGAAATCAGAAAAAGCACCAACCCATGTCCATCTCACTTCATCTGGACTGCCCTGTGATGCTTTAATCTCATTAAGCTTCCCAGAGTTACACCAGTAAATTGGTTCCCTGAATCATTAGGCAATGACCTAAAAGAAACTGAGTTTCAGCCTCTTATCTGGTAGCAGAAAGTGAAGACATTAATCTTAGCTTTTGCTGCTACATCATAATAAAGACAAGAAACAATAATATAACCTTTTCCTGCTTCCTTACTGTCTATTGAACAATAAAAACTCAACAATACACCTTAGAAGGAGGAGCAGGAGGTAATCCCATAAAACTCCTGATTGAGCTCACCTTTGACCTCCCAGTCTTTCAGACTCTCCCTGTCCCTAGTCACACTCCCGAGCACCTCCCGGGGCACTGGCTCCATGCGCCCGTCCATCTTCTCGTGTTTGGTGCTGCTGGACGTCTCCATGGCGCTCTTGAAGAATCCGTTGATTTCCAGAAAGTCTATTCCCTGAAGATCCTGGAAAAGCTCCTGCTGGTCTTTGGGACTCAGCTCCTTCCAGAACTGGAGGAGGTGAGACTGGCCCGCTTCAGCCAACTTCTGCACAAGTCCACTGGTGTTTGGGTCCATGATCAATAATGATTTGGATGAACTCTGCCAAAACACAAAACAATACAAACATGTATTTGAGTTGTTGTTGTGACTTCCAAACAGGCAACCATTGGATTAAATTGTATTTCAAGAGGAGAACTAAATACATTTAACTCCAAGTCTAACTGGGGTTTTAAAGAAGGAAACAAAATAGAGGTTAAGTTACAATAAGATGAACTGGCGACAGCTCAACATCCAGTAATTAATTTTCAAGTGAAACAATTACTTAAATGACTGACATTATTCGCCTGAGCCCACACCCACAACAGGCAGCTTGTTTGAGAAGGAAATACTCCCTTTACTGGAGACGAATGGAAATATGATGCTGGAGGGATGATGTTGCAATGTTCCATGCAGATTTAGGTCTTTTTTTTTGTTAACTGAAACCATAATTTTAATACATATGACTTGACTCATAAAACTTTTAACACTTGAACGTTTCTTGGAGTAGGGCTCTGTCTCAATGTCAAGTTAAGGGTTTACAAACACACAGGAAGGATGCTTCGTACCAGACCTAGCAAAGAAACTAAATACAAGCAGGACTGGCTTTATGAAGCTCTATTATGTCCATTAATTGTACTAATTTATTAAACGTCATTTATCAACCTGCCTTACCAACAGCGCAGACATGCGATTAGGACGCGGGTGCCGAGCACATTTATATTAGCCGCTAAATCATCGACGGCAAGCGAAAATAACAGTTTTGTGTAAATATTACAGAAGAAAAATAAAAACAAACAAACTCTCACCTCTCTCACAGACTCTCGTTGACGTTAAGAGCATTAATATCAGCGGCTGTGTGGTTCCTGTCTTACAACGCTAAGCTACGACACCTCCCACCGATCCACGCCTCCAGCTACGTCACGTATAACGTGGCAACAGCGTGAAGTGTGTTGCCTTCAAGTGCTCCTCGTAAATTTAGTAGTCGTGAGAAGACTGAAAGATGCGCGAACCAAACTGCTGAAATTTGAAAGTTTTCTTGTTTTTTGTTGTTGTTGTACCATGTCAATGATTTAGAAATCAAACTAATTTTAACATTAGACAATAACCTGAGTAAATACACAAATTGTTTTAAAATAGTGGTTTTATTTATTTTAAATAGAATAGAATAGAATAGAAAAATATCATTTATTGTCCCACCATAGGGAAGTCCACGTATAAAGGGCTGAGTACATTTCTGTTCCAAGTGTTGTACTGTAGATTAATGAAAAGGTTAAAAAAAAAAGTAAAGAAATAAATGTTTTTTATTTAATCAAACACACCAAAAATCTTTATTCTGGGCCTTTTTTCCCCAAAATGAAATGACACATTATGTTAATCATTACATCTTACAAGTTGATTGTCCCTAATATTTTGCCGACCTTGCATAGTTGTAACTGTGAAACTCGGAGTATTTTATTATTTTATTATATAGGTATTATACTTTTACTGCAAAAATATAATAAAAACTCACAGTTACTGCTTGTGTCACATATTAACCATGGTTCTGCAACTGATTAAGATTGCATTGAGCTGCAGGGACCCAATAAATTAGCATGAACTTGTCAAAAGTCGCCACCCTATGGCACGTAAGGAAATTACTGAGAAAAAATATACATTTAAATTTCTCTTTAATCATCATGTCAACATTATTTTACAGGGGGGAGTCGGACGTATTCATCACTTCAGATCTAGTTTAACTTGCAAACACCCACAAATATATTTGCACAATTTTAACATGTATGCAAATATATGTTAAAATGGAAACAGATCCGCCTTGTTCTGGAAATCTTTTTTTTTTTTTTTTTCCATGATAAGACCGGGGGAAATATTTAAATCAAATACCAGATTGCGTATGAAGGTTTCTTTTCCAATTTTTTTTTTTTTTTTACCAACAGCTGGGCTTTGTGACAGTCAACAGATTTATGAACCGTTTGAAACCAGTAACGGTCACAGAAACGGCTGGTTGCGGCGGAAAACTTCACCGGGATACACAAAAGATTTTTTTTTTTAAGAAAACATCGGAATTGACGAAAGAAATGCCTTCAAGAGAAGCTCCAGTTTCAAGAGAAGGTCCCGTTTCGGTAAGACCAGCTGGAAAGTAATTCTTTTTTTTTCATTATAAATACTTATATCGTATTGAAAGCGAACAGCTGTGCCGAGGCCAACGGTTGAGCTAACATAAGGTACCTGTTAGAAAGGAGGAAACAGAATAACGTCTTAACAATTTGTTAAAAAATATATTGTTTTTGACAGAGGGTCAGGGTGGAAGTTCAAGAGTGATTCTGCAGAGCATTAAGCGGATATTTTGTAACCAATTAATAGAGTGACGGTTTTATTGGTGATTGCAGATCCTGACCCTGATCGGTTCACATCATCAACGTCCAGTTGCCCAAACCATAAAGTCCAGTTTGAGACCATCTTGATAGTGATGTCAATGTTTCCTCATCCTTATCTTGTGTTTTATGAAAAAGTTTAACAAGTTAAGGTGCATAAAAATTATCAAGCATTTTAAGTGAGCTTTCTATCATTTTATGACTGGAGTTGATACCAACCACTGTCTATGCCTGGTGGTCTCCTCTCAGGACATTGAGAGAAGAAGGATGTGTTTGGGTCTGGTGTGGATCTCCTGCAGTCAGTGGGTGGGAGGGTAGAACCTGCGCAGGTCACATGTATTGCAAAAATACATAATTCAACATTTCTTTAATTGTTAAGAGAACATTTCGGATACACAGAAGGCCCGTTTTCCTTTCTGCTTTAACTTCATATTTTGAGGCTATTTTTTTGTAAAGAAATAGAAAACATAGAACTACATATGACTGTGTTCTCTGGTTTAATAGTCATAGGGGGAGGAGAGCTGAGATTTTAAACAGCAAGGAAGCCCTTATACCTGCCTCCAAACATTTCCATAATGGATACACAAAACCCTAAAGCAAGCAAGTTTGGAAATGAAGTAAGTCTATTTTTTTTTCCCTTGGCCTTTTGATTTCAGACAGCAGATTTAACTTATCGCTTAACAGTTTGCTAATTGCACTTCTTGCCTTGTTCAGGTCTATAAGAAGGAGAGAGAGGAGCGGAGAAATCTGCTCACCTCTTCACACAAATACATGTTTGAAATAATTGCATGTGAGCTATCTTTGACCCCATCGGCAGTAGAGGAATTTGTTTTAGATTCTCCATCCGTAAGTCTTGCTTTATGGCTTTGCCTTCAGAACAACAATCAAATCGGTCAATGAAAGGGAGGGAATCTTTGTATGGAGTAGCTGGTGCTGGATTGTGATTATGGGCTGGTATGAGTTTCTAATCTAATGAAAATCTGGAACGATAACCCAATGTAGAAGTTCGGTTGAAGTTCAAGCATTTACAGGAGACACCTGATGGTTTGGGGGCCGAACTGAGCCCCCAAAGTTCGCTCATGCCTTGGGTCGGTCTGGACAACAGTTTCACCATTGTCCTTTGGCAACTTTGAAAATATCGTTATCGAGGCTGTAAAGTCCTTGGTTTAAAGTGTATCTTTGAGTGCAGCTGAAAGGGGAACTTTACATACACAGTTGTACTTTTTTTGCAGTATTTTTGCCCCCCTTTCCCTCATATATTTTGTGTTGTGATGCATAGATTTGTATGTACAGTACTTTACAGTCTCTTCATAACGAGACTGTAAAGTACCGTGAAGTGATAATGAGCTGCTTAGTTATCGAGTACAGGCAGATGCCCGACTATGTCAAGCTGCTGTGTCAAACATCATGAACGCATCATATGTGATACAGTATTGCATTGCGTGCATCTTTTTTTCTTTCACTTTTTTGGGTTTGATTCGATGTTGTCTCTAAATTCAGAAATTTAGATTTTGGTTGGATTGGTATTTGATAGCTGCATCTCTGCTTTTTGTGTGTTGTGGACATGTTCTTACCATGTTTTGCTTGCTTGTTTATTTTTTTTACGGCATAGCTGGCTGCTTTTGATCATTTCTTCGCTGCTGGAGGTTGTAAAACGATCTCCTTTGTCTACCAGGAGTCTGACCCCCCAGGAGTAGGTAGGATTACCTGGAGAAGTCTGCAGTGTCAGACCTGAGTCCATCTCCTGTTCATTTTTTTTCATCTTAGGTTTCAAATTTTAGGGCTATAATTAACTGATTTCAGTTTTCTAAAACAGTAGTTGTTGCTCATGTCACTCACTTAGGCCATTTTGCACTTGGTTTCAGAATGTGGGCGCACATATCAGGGACTTGCCGCACTGGAAAAAGGACGCAGGCTGTTTTTAGCCGATTTAAGCAAGACCTGTCTGACCGGCATCTGCTGCTATTTTGATCGAACAGACGTGAACGATCCTGTGACTCCTGAAAAAATACATGAGGTAAAATTTGATGTAGTTTTTCTCTGTGACTTTATTTGTTTTATTTATTTATTTTTGTGTGTATGTGCAAAGTTATTCTAGTTTTTAAGGTTCACTCATGCAAAGTAGGTAGATAGTTAAAGTGCTCACTCCCTGTTAAACGCGAAATAAATGATCTTATTTTACGTCACAATGAGAATGAATGTTTCACGCTGTAAAAGAGAGAAAAAAAATACAATGTTAAAACATACATGTTCCCAAAAGTATTTGAGTCATTCACCATTGCTATCAAAATAAATAATATTACCTACTGTATGTTTATTATGCTTCTTCCATTCCTTCTCACAGTTTTTTTTTTTTTTTCTGAATGTCTCATAGCAAATTTGTTTCTCTGTGATTGATGCCACTGAGGGCCTCCTAAAAGGATTAAGGAATGCCTATGGATTTCTGCTACCAATTCTTGAGGCACAGGACAGCTGGGGTGCATTGGACCAGTCAAAACACGGGGAAAAAACAAAAAAGTTGTTCTTGGATAACTTTAAACATTTTCTGGGCACGCTTGATGGTAGGATTTTTCTTTTTAATTTTCGCTGCATATTCTTTCAAGTTGGCTAAGTGTTAACAGACAAAAAATACATGTATGTTGAGAAACTACAAAACTCAAACAATACTTTAGTAGAATTTATATATATATATATATTACTTTTTGTCTGTTTTACCAGACCTTCAAATAAGAAACACCAGTGTTGTTCATTTGAGCAAACCGTCAGGTGTCAACTTTTCCAAACTGACGTGTCTTGAAGAGATGAAAGCCGCAGCTTCTGACTTTGAGGAAGTGCAGCGACTGGAAGAGATTCTGAGGCGCTGGTGCAAGGAAATTGAACAGGTTTGTAATCACAAACATTTATCTGTGATGTAGATGTCACAGAACTGCCTTTGATTAGTACTAGAAGTGGTTAAAACAGTATCCACAAAAGACGAAGCGTTAGTTTAGACCGGTAGTGGTATCTAAGCTTGTAACCACACGTAGCAAAATTGACAAGTTAAAATTACTAACAGGCCTTAAATTTTTTTTTCTACAAAGAGATGCAAAAAACATTTTTCTATAAATTCTTTTGACCTGTTCAAAAATTAAGTCATTTTATTGAAACTACAAAGTATTCAGATTTTCATAGAAAAGGGATTTGTAAATCACAATTGATCTAAAACATATAACATCATTTAAAGAAAGACATTTAATTTTCCAAGTTATCTGGTTGATATTTTGTTGCTTTAGTAAAATGCTTCGATGTATTTTCAGGAACAACATTTAAATCTGCTGTTAAGTAAAAGTTTGCAATCGTATGTACTCTGAAATTACAATAAAAGCAAACCAAAAAAAAGCTTATAAATAGATTAATACTCTGTGTTGTACCTGATATTAAAAAAAAATTGTCACTGATAATCTTTGCCTGAAGATATCATTGAAACCAGCCCCCCAAAAATATTCTAATGGCCAAATATAGACCTGATCATACTTTGGATACCCCTGAGTTGCCTAAAGCATGTAGAAACCTAATTGCTAGTTAGAGCCTCCAATGCGTCATTGGGTCCCCAGAAAAGCTTGAAACACAGACCGTACATCTAAAAGCTTGAGATTTAAGCATAGCAAATTAAACATGGTCCCCCAGATTCCACCAGATCCCTTCTGAAATGCTGTTGGTGGTGGTGAAGTGAAGTTCTTTGCAGGAAGCTGGGGCCCAGATCAAATTCTGCTGAAGGCGAAATACAATGCTGAATTACTGTGATGTCTTTTATTTTTATCATGACCAGGTCCTGACTGAGGATGATCAGTTGAGGAAAATAGATGCTGAGGGACCTCTGAGCGAGTTAGAATACTGGAAGAAGAAGCACTCAAAGTTCAGCTCCATCGTCAATCACATGAAAAGTGAAGAGTGTAATGCAGTGGTAATGGTACTCCATATACGCCGTTCCAAAATGATAAAGGTAATATAATAAGGTTAAGTATAGACTATAAAACATTTTGCACCGTGTAAAATTTTCAGTGTTTTGAGGTTACGTTCTAACTAACTAGGTTCTAAGAAAGCCGTATTTCTGTCAGGAAGATGTTTTAGCTTGGGGCTAAAATAACTGATATAAATAACTTAACATACCCTATTAACTCAATCCATATCCTTGTGCAGGTGTGGCGGGATCTGGATAAGAGGATAACAGATCGTGTAAATGAATCAAAAGACTATTTAAAATTCCTGTCCACACTGGAGAAAGTCTTGCAAGCACTGTATAACAATGACCCGGTATGTACTTTAAGCGATTTAATTAAGAGCTAGAGCTCGTGTTATGATACATTGAATGAAAATATTTTTAAAGGGGGAGTATGACCTAAAATTGACTTTTTTTTTTTGTTTTAGTTTATTATGTTGCAACATGTTGCTTTGATTTTTTTCATGCACGTTTGAGAGATCCCACCAAGTGTTGACTATTTCCACAAAGCTCTTCCTTGGGGCTGCAGTCCTTAGCCAAGCTTCCGCCTCCCGTCCCATGTCTCTTCACTCAGCTCTTTCAGGCTAGCAGCAGCAGCAATTAGCAAACACCTGGGACAACTGCATATCTGCTGAGCTCATCATAGGAACTACTTTGTGCAATGCTCTGAAAAATGGCCATAAACCGCTTAAAGGAGAAACGTTGTTGTGATGACCTCCTAAGACGGAGTGTCAGAATAGGAGCTTCTTAAAACTTAGACTTAGACTGACTTTATTGTCATTTTGCATGCACAGGGTGTATACAGAACGAAATTTCGTTGCATACAGCTCAGGACAGTGTTTTGAGGTTCCAATGTTGTGAGGTTACTCCAGAATAAAATAAAATACAGTATAAAATATGAATATAAATATGAATATAAAATATAAAGTGCAGGACTGACAGTAAAATGGAAGTTACTTAGCTATGTATATGTGCAAGGTATAAAGTGGAGACCAGTTTTTGAGTGCAGTCCAGTTAAGAGTTCAGCAGTCTGATGGCAAGTGGGAAAAAGCTGTTTCGGAACCTGGTGGACCTGCACCGGATGCTGCGGAACCTCTTTCCAGAGGGCAGCAGGGAGAACAGTCCATGGTGGGGGTGTGAGGGGTCACTGACGATGTTTCAGCTTCGGGACACGCAGCGCTGGGAAAAAGACAGAAGCCCAATTTAAATGTGTTAAATTGCATTTTTAAAACACTTAAAGGAAACATAGTTACTTGATTTTGCTGTAAAATGGCACTATGTGCCTGGAACATACATAATACTGCCCCTTTAAATACTCAATTTCTTTCGGCCAGACCATATATATTTATTAACACTTACATATTGTTGTTATTTAAACTTAGTAAAAGGATTAAAAACTTTTCATTTTGTGTGCAAGAATTACATAATTTAAGATTGTACTTTGTTGAATTAGAGATTTAACAATCTCTAATTGTTAAAATGCACCAAGATAAGTTTTTATTTGACATGCAATTCATAATGTGCATTTCTCTGCCACGTAGTTGTACTACATGTTAGAAGGAAGTTCAACCCTTTCAGAAATTGTTGTCTTACAACCCTGTGTCTGCACATAACACTTCTGTATTATAAGTTGTTCATAATTCCAGGATTCCCTGATAAAAAGTGTGCATAGTCTCGTCAACGCCGTTGAATTAGTTCACAGAGTACCACTGTTCCGCAACATAAATGAAAAGATGCCATCACTGTTAATTAAAGTAAGTGTGTTACTATTATTATTTAAGATTTCAGTTGTTTTCTAAAAGTTAACCATTCAGTTATATAAACCTTGGTAATGTATACTTTTCCAGGTCACAAATCAACTGGTTACAGCGTGCAGAGCACATATTACTGACCATGGCAAGAGTTTAATATGGGATCAAGATTCCGAACCGCTCATGAGGAAAATGCAGGTGACTGTGATGCTAATACTTCTTATTGTATGTGTGTGCTTGCATTGCTTTGGCTTGACTTCAGCAATCATTACCCATTGCCTATTCTGTTCTGCGTAGGACTGCACAACTTTGTTTGAGGCGTATCGGTCCTTCTTCCAAGAAAAGAAACTAACGGCGAAATCAGACCAGAAGGAAAAGGGCTTTGTGCTTTCGGAGCGGCATATTTTTGGCATGTTTGAGAACTTCTGTAAAAGACTTAAAAAGGTCATTGCTATCTTTGAGGCTGACATTGTGGAGATAGCCAAAAATATATGGCAGCTGACAGGTGTAAACACGGTGGAAATGGTGCAACGAGCTGCAAACATATAAACGCTCACTAAGGGCAAAATGAGCAGCACACAGATAAATGAATCCAACTTCAAAAAACCCAAATGCAATAGCAAAATGGCGGAATCACAAATAAAATGCTGCAGTCACATGAAATAGAAGAAAAAGGAAAAATGCTGCAAAAATGCAAATACGAAGAGCTGCAAACTTGCTCTGCAAAGCAGGAATGCTCCAGACCACTCGGGGGAGTCTGGAGTAGGTAATTATTACCAATGTAAAAATGCTATCGGAAGAGACTGTGTGTTTTAAAAAGAGATGAAGTATAAAACACCGCTTTCTTCCTTCCTCCACTTTTTTTCTGGACATTAATTCCTCACACCCTGTATTTGCTTAGATTCAGGTCCAATATGATTTGTTGGTCATCTCCCCCTAAGGGTCTGTAGCACTTCTATTTTCAATCAGTCAATCAAGTTTATTTGCGTAGCACGTTTCAGCAACAAGGCAGTTCAAAGTGCTGTACAACATAAAAACTCAAAAATGTAATTAACAACATTTGTTATCAATTGAGAAACCAACAACAAACATTACATTTTGTCGAGTCCCATCATCAAAATCATCAACACACATCACGTTTGTCAATGTTCCAGAAATTATGGGTCAAAAGCAATCCTAAACAGGTGAGTTTTTAGCCTTGGCTTAAAAGGAACTCTGTGTTTTGGCAGTTTTCTGGAGATTTGTTTCAGATGCAGAGTAGACTAGACACAAAACTCTACACAAGACTCATTTTGCCATCTGCTGTGTGTTTGCACCTGTCAGTCACCGTACAAATAGGGTAGTTTAAAACAAGTGCTCCTCAACAAGTCACTTTTACAATACTACCCCAAGAATTAACACATTTATTATCTTTTGTAGATCGAACAAATAATCTCAGTGTTCAAGACATTTGAATCTCTTGGAAAGTCAAAGATCGAAGGCATCGAGATTCTTGCCAGACAATTCCTGACTGTGTCCTCGAATTTGAAAAGAAAGCAGTATGACATATTGTCTCCAAAGATGACTGAATTTGACGGCGATTTTGTCAAGTTTATAAATGAAATCAGCCTCATTGAGGTATGTCTGTTCCTACATTATGAACATTGTCTTTCACGCAATAAAGGTCGAAATTATTAATTTGACTGAGAGATGCGGGATTCAAGTCATCTTTTAACTCATAAGTTTCAAATACATTTTTGTGATAGAAGGAGTCTGTTTCAGAGTGACCCAGAGAGATTACCAACAAAAATCTGATAAAGAATGTATGGAGTGACCTAACAATTAGGGTGATAGTACTTAGGCCTTCCAACCTCAAAGACTTGGAGCTCACCATCCAAAATAAATTGTGAAGGAAAAAAAACTGCAGAAACTTGCAAAATGGTTTTGGTTGAGCCAAGTGTTGAAAATTGTCAATAATTAAGTTAAAGGGGAAGTATCATGCAAAATCCACTTTTTAATATTTAGTTGTGTTCATTTTTCTCTATTCACTTTAATGTTTTTCTTTTGTATGACACACACTGCTAAACAAATTCATGACTTCCGGCTAATCAGTTTTGGGAATCCGCCATTTATTTCCCCACAGCGATTTTGTAGTTCAACTTCAGTTAAGTTGCAAGTAGACAAGTCAAAATGTTTGGTCCTAGCTTGTATTAAAGCGCATGATTCCTTACATTGCTTCCCGGCATCAGAGCCTCTTCGAAGTGTCTGGTTAAATTTTATTTTTCTTGGGAATGTACTCACATCAGTAGGAAAAGTCTGTTTAGGGAGCACTTACAGAACAATGCTCAGCAACCTCTACCAGTATGAAGAGGGATTTTCTGAAAGACTTTGTCTGATTGAGGGTCAGTTCCTTCTCTCTACTGAAACGAGGGACACAGCAAAGCCGTAAGCTCCAAATAATGTTAAAATGACAGCAAAGCTTATTTTAGACACAGATATTGTGTGTTGATAATGATGTCCTGGCCATTGGTTTGACAGTATCATTGAACCTATGTTTACTACATTCATATTATGGTAGCATTAATATTGTCATAGGTATCTGATATTAATGGACACTATAGTTCAACTGTGTTCCATATTGTAGGTAGTTGGGATGGATGGAGAGGGTGTAAATACAGTAATAACACCATTGCAATGCATTCATTTGAATACATTCATTTGAATTCTTTGCAATGGTATAGGAGAATGAATGTCTTCTTCATTCTCCTACTCAGACTCTGGCTCCAACATGTAAGGTCGGATGGACAAGTCTTCCGTTGTTGATATCTTTCATAAACTTTGGAATACAACATTTCTCTGCCAGTGGATAATCGTATTGCTGCCATCAAACTACATAAATGGCCGAACGGGGAGGAGTGGAACACCCTGCGACCCGGACAGGGGCGGGACGTGAAACGTCTCATTGCATTCAAAAAGGCGCCATCAAAACAAGTTGCTCTAAAACGCTCCTCAGAACAAGGGTAAACGAGGGGTCTGTGGAGCTACAATGGCGAAGAATTCAGACCAAAGCATCACAGTTCTACTTAATATAGACCATAAGTGAATGATTTACACGTGAAGAGGAAGAATTTAAAAGCGTGAACCACTTATTCACAGATACAGTACATACGCATGTCTAAGGTTAACTACTTTACGTAGTCATATTTTTTAAAACCGTACAGAGTATCGTTAAAAGAAAGAAGGATGACTGGTGATGTACAGTCTCTAAGCAGATGAGTGTAATCAGTTTCACAGCTTGAGGCTGAAACTCCATTGAAATTTAAACGTCTTCCTGTTCATGTCTACAGAACAAACTCCAGGTATTCATGAATGCATGCTTCTCAAAAATCTACTCATCGCAGCAAGCTCTGGCACTTCTACAGCGGTTAGTAAAATTCATCATAGTACATTGTGAACATTTTACTGTCATTTTCTTGTTATTGTAATATAATTCTATAAACTTTCCTTTTTCATAGATTTCAGAAGCTGAAGCTTTCTTGTCTGGACACACAAATTTTCAACATTTTGCATAATGTTCTCCAGTGCTATATCACAGAAGTGGATAATATCACAAAGGTTTATAGTTTGATAGAACTTAACACATAGATACATACTGTAATTTAAGAATGAAACAATTTCGACCTCTTTGTTTGTAGCTCTTTGACAAGGAGCAGAGGGATCCTCCGATTGCTAGAAACATTCCTCCAGTGGCTGGCAGAATTGGTTGGGCCAGGCACCTTTTTAAAAGGATTCACGAACCCATTTTTTTCATAAAAGTGGGTCAATATTTATAAAAAAAAAAGTAAGAGTTGTGCATTTCCTTGTTATTGATTGGCCTTTCTTCCTCAAAAGGAAAACTCAGATGTTCTGGCAAGTGCCGATGGGAAAAAAGTGCTCAGGCTGTACAATCAAACTGCAGCCTTACTGGTGGAGTTTGAATGTATCCAATACCAGACATGGAAGGATGATGTTTCCAAACTAGATCACAGTAAGTCCCTAGTTTCTTGCAAAATGCTGGCACTATTTGTTATAGGACACTTAGGCACTTTTTCTGCTCTTGGTGACAGTCCTAAATCATACTCTGCTGGTGCGTCACCCTAAGACCAGAAAGTTTTTGGTTAACTTTGATCCAAAAATAACTGAGGTCATTTGGGAGACGAAGTGTTTGTTAAGCATGGGTCTAGAGGTTCCAAAGCAGGCGTTAGCTCTTCTCAATATGGAAAGGAAGTTACAGGACAGTCACCTAAGGCTTAAGGTAAAGTACATTTTTAGCTTTTTCACTACAGTAGTGAAACAAGGATTGTAATAACCTGATACAAAGTCACTTGAATGCTTTTTTTTTTTAGACCATTTTGGAAGAGTATGAATCCACCTGTGTCAGCATTCGGGATGACTTGAGCAGCTTGCTTGCTTCAAAAGTTAAAAATGTAAGTATTTTGTAAATTCAGTACACTACACTGTCTGGAAGTGTTACGTATGGAAATAACTAGGATTAAGTATTTTAACTTCAAAAGTTAAAAATGTAAGTATTTTGTAAATTCAGTACACTACACTGTCTGGAAGTGTTACGTATGGAAATAACTAAGATTAAGTATTGAACTTAATTTTAGCTATTACCTAGGGCTAGACCAGTCTAGAAAATAAGGGTTTGGAATAATACTTGTATGTCCAGACGTCTGTATTTAGTTGCCTATCGTATCCTTCTTTCTGTCCTCCATCCTCAGATGATTACACCTGTCCTTCATTCCCTACTTCGATGTGTCCTTTGTATAATCCTTCCTTCTTTGGATATTTCATGTGTTTCTTCTGCCCCTCCCTCTGTCATTCCTTCTTTCCTTCCTTCTTACCTTCTTTTTTCCATGGGTCCTTCCTTCCTTGTTTACTAATGTCCTTGCTTGTAAAAGGAAGTTACAAGCAATTTCCTTTTAATTCAATCAGGAAATGTATGGAATTGTTATAGTTTTGTGGTTAAATTTTCTTTAATGCTTGTATATCGGTGCTAATTTAATAGGTTGAAGTTGCCCTTCGCTTTGGCTCACTGCTGGTGACGTGGCCATCCTTCCTCCTGGACAAGTTCATTGATGATGTTGAGACTGCTTTGACTGAGCTCAAACACGTTGTAAATAAGGTATGTTTCTGAATATAAAGAACTTCCTGCCTGGCAGTTTTAGATACAGTTTTCAGTGATACAAATATATATATATATTTTATAAAGACTTGAATTAAAGCTAAGGGAGTTATCCTTTGACAACCAGAATGTCTTAATATTTAAAGTTGTGTTGCATGTAGAAATGATTGACTATGTTGCACTTGACATAATTATGATGATGCTCTTTTCCATTAACTTGCCTCTTCTTTTTCCAAGGCACAACATATTTGTAAGATGCACATTGATGCTGTCCTGAAGGAAATCTCAGAGACGCCGGTGATTGACCTTCCAGATGATTACTCGTTGTCCCTGCCGGATCTCATTGCTCTTAATAAGGCATGATCATAATGAGTAAAAACTGGAATGTTGTCCTTCAGTTTTAGTTTTGCTCCTTATGTAGTTTTTAAATCCTTAATGTTCCGGCTTTTTCATTGTTTGCATGTTTTCTTTTTACCCTTTTCAGAACTTTAGTCTTGAGTGGGCAGGCAAATTGAATACCAGATTTGCTCAGGTTAAGTGTGCAATCAAAGAGCTAGGAATTGTATTGAGGGGCACTGATGAAAACAAAGGCCAAGACACATCAGTCAACTTCCAAAGAGTACGTTTGCTTACCTACTGAAAACATTTGTTTCATTCTGTTCAGAGTATTTCACACAGTTTATGTGGAATTGCCTTTTTTTCCAGGAGTTCAAGAAGCTTTACGAAATCTTCAGTACAAAAGTGTTTGAAACTCTACTCAAGACAATTAGGGGATCCCTGGATATCCTTAAAAAGAGAATTTGTGGCGTAGGGTAAGTATGTCTGTTTTTGAAACAGCCCACTTGTATCAGAAAACTTTGGATGAATCACTTATAGACAAACATTAATGGATATTCAATTTAGTACTTACCAGAAGTGGAGGTCTGGATCAAGGGTGGATGTGATGATCAAAGCTGAAGCCCAACTTCACACCTCCAAAGTGGCAAGTTTCTTCTTACTTACCAGTTTAATTTAGCAGTTAAACTAAACACATTAGTGGTAAAATAATGCTTCTGTGTCTGATATATGTGTTTATTAGGTAATGATTCCCAGCATAGATGAGATCCAATGCGGTATAAATCAACTCTCTGATGCTGTGGTGGAAATCAGCAAAGGAATAGCATGGGATAGGGAGTTTAGCTGGGAATACTCTGAGGCAAAAGGTAACTAATAGTCAAAGTGTTAATTAGGAATAAAATAAATGGGTAGGAATTAAGTACAACCCAGTGACTAATGAACATCAGTTGAGTCACTCATTTTGAAGTAACCATTTTTCCTGAACAAACATGCGCTGCATTGCATTGAGTTGTTAACTTTACGACAAATGGCCGTTGTGTATAACTTAATACAAGCATTCCCAGTTCCGAATTTTGGAATTCTTTCATATACAGTATGTGCAAAATTTTAAAATCTACTTGAATGATTATTTGACATATAAAAATGAAATGGACAATTTACATGCAGATTTTTCTTTCAAAGCTCACACTAGCAGAATCTATATGGCAAACCCAAGAAAATACATCACATGGCTATGAACAATAATCAGCTCCTGAAAATGTTCACATTTAAAAATTTTAAGTGTTTCCAGTTAATTTTTCCATTCTTTTCCATTTCTTAAAAAAATTTGACTTGTGTGAATAATTAACAGCACCTAGATCCACAGTTTTCAGATTAACAGCACATGTGTGCTATTAAGTTTTGTTGAAATAGTATTCATATTGAAAATGTAGGGATTATGCCACAGATTACCCTTCATTGTGGATATGTATGTTCACAACAACATATGACATTTATTTATTTATTTAACTTTACTTTTACATTTGGTTAATGGTGTTGTTTGTCGCTTTTCTTCTTTTTATTCTTCTGGCCTTGCTGCCAAAAAAGAAAATTTCTATTCTTTGGTTCTTGAGCATAAGGAGGTTAGAAAGATTATTGCTGTTCTAAAAACTGCCATCACTACCCAAAAGTCATTAACAGCTGAGGCTCTGAAGAAGTTCAGTCAATTCCAGATGCTATGGGACGTGGACAAGAACCTGAAAGTCAAGGTTTGTTTTCCTTAAGTAGACGTTTGTAATTCAGAATATCATCCAAAAGGATGTATTTAAGAACATTTCTTTCACAAAATGAAATCCATGTATGAGGGCTACATTCAAGCATATTGACTAATTAAGCCAATATCTATAGTTAACAGAAAAAATGCTTTGAAAATATAACAAGTTGAATTTTAACCAGAAGAACTTTTTTCTTATAATTAAATATGTTTCTAAAGGAATTTATGGACAAGAAGCCATCTTTGGTCCAGATAAAGTCTGAAATCCAGCACTATGACTCAGTGGAGGAGGAAATTATAGCTGTCCAACCTTTCATTCATGTTGAGTGCATTGAGCTGTCAACAGGTATGGTTTGTTTTAGATAGTAACTGGATAATGTCCTTGTATTTATTTTTATTGCATATTTAATTTCTTATTTATACTTCACATTGTATTAGACTACATCTAACACACAGGGAAAGTTCATTTGATAAGTATTAACAAAGTGCAGTAGTTGTCATGAGTTGCGGTGGTGAGGTGGTGAGGCAGACGCAGATGACCCAGGTGTGATGAATAATGGTGATTTAATAATAAAGAAATGTCAGAAATAGTCCAAAACAAGTCCAAAACACAGGCAGCACGACTGAGCGGAAGCCAGGGCTCAATGCCGGTAGCAACTGGTATTATGACTGGACACACAAAGGACTGAGCACACATTAGACGAGGACCCGACAAAGAACAGACACACAGGTGACACTAAATACACTGGGGGTAATCAGGGAACAAGAAACACCTGGGAACTAATCAAGGGGAGAACAGGACAACACGGAGACACAGAGACACCGAAAACTCGAAATTAACACACAGAAAACACAGAACACGACAGTAGTGTCCAGTGGAATTCCAACACATTTTGTAAAAAGTTTGCAACAGAATATTTTTATGTTTATTGTAATATTGCAAGATTATATTAAGAAATCCACATATAAAATGAATTTCAGTCGATTAGATTGCATAAGTAAATCTTCCATGAAGCTGTAATCTGGAAATTTGAAGACAACCAGAGGATGACAACATTAACTAAGGACACTTGATGGTCTCTACACAACAAATGAAAAAGTAAATTTTCCAATCAGCTCTATCCAAATGTTCTCTTTTTGTAAAAGAAAAACACTCTGACTGTTAACACTGAGCGTAACCAGTGATACCATCTAATCCAGAACTAAAAGGTGCTGCTTAGTTCTGGATTAGAGGATGTGATATTTTCACCTAATCCAGAACTAACAATTAAATTGTTTGATGTCGGGTTTTTGTTAAGTTCTAAAACTTAATAAAGAACTTTCATCAAACAACTCCATGGTAAATTATGTTCAGGTTCTCCATGAGGAATGTGCTATTGTGAATGCAGGCTCTCTTAAGAAGACCTTGATAGCCGAGACCAAAGCCTGGAAAACACTGATTTGTAAATACCTGAAGGAGAAGTACAAGAAGAAAAAGATTGACATCGCCATAGCAATAAACCGATATGGCGCACAGCTGTCAAAACCTGTGGCGGATCTGGAAGGTGCGCGTCAGGCAATGGCTACCCTGTCAAAGCTTCGTGAGGAAGAAATACACATTGATATGACACTGACTAACATCAGGGTATGACCCTCACAATTTACTTTTATATTGTAATATAAACTTAGCAGAAAAAGCAGGTAAAGTTGCTTTTGGTGCATTTTGTTGTTATTTTTCCTTCTAGCAATGTTCTTAAGAATAAATCTTATATAGCCGGAAAGCTTACTTGTTTCCTCTGAAATAGTGCTACATTTCTAAAGGAAATTAATGTGTGGATTAGAAATATATATATTTATATATATATACAGTATCTACAGTATAGAGACAGATATAGATATATAAATATAGATATTCAGACATACATCTATTTAAGCAATAAAACAATGCATAATAATTTTTGTCCATTTTCTGTCATTGCTACAAAAAAACATTTTACAGGAAGCTTATGAAATTTTGACCAAAAGCGAAGCAGAGATAACCAAAAAAGAAGTTGAGGGGGTGTACGTCCTGAAGACTTTCTTCACAGAACTTCAGGCTAAAGCCGTTCGTACTCCCAACAGACAATAATTCATTTTTGTTAAGATGTTATAATGCATTGTGTCCTGGACTTAAAAAAAATCTTTCATTTCTTAGAGGTCAATCCAGGAAGTGCTTATCATTATGCAACCCAACTTCAAACAAGACCTTCTGGAATGTGTCACTGTTTTCAAGCAAGATGTCAACTCTTACATGGTAGAATTTGATCGTGTAAGTAACCTGCATACATTTAAACTCTTTTCAAAATATTTTTCAATTAAAAAACATAGTCTTACAGTATATTACTACTTGGTCTCTCGTTTCAGGACGGTCCTTTGGTGCAAGGAATTGCTCCACAAATGGCTAGCCAGCGGCTCCAAGAATTTCAGGTGACACTGTCCTTTAAATGAAAACTTGCATTGGTTTAGGATTCATGTAACTTTTTTTTTGTCATCCCATTTAGAGTTCTGAACATTTCTGTTCCCATTTCTTAAAAAAATATATATTAAACACAAAAAAGAAAACCTATTGCAGCATTCATCTTATTCCTAGATCATGTGATATATTGTGTAAATTCCTTCGGTCTGGCTTTTTTACATTAGCAAATGCTCTTTTGAAAAAGACAACAAGTAGGAACATTAACCTTTGCGGATTATTAATTACACAAGTGATACCAAGGTTGAGAGATGACCCAAATAAATGACCCCTGTTTGCCTTATCAGTTCCACTGGTTGAGAAGGACTGGTAGGGGAAAGACTGCAATGTCATGCGTTAGTAAGGCATTACTGGTCATAAAAATATTTAAGTAGGTTGTTTATGATTACTGCAAGATAAAATCAAACAGGATCTGTTCTCAAAAGTGCAGATTTTTATCCTCCCTTGGTTGAAAATCTGTTTATATTTTGCATAAAAAGAGCAAAGCTTTGGGGCTTTTGGTGGTTGTTTTAGTGTTGCATACCTTAACCACATTCACCTAGTCTCCTTGTTTGTTGGCAACAAATGAATGATAATTCACTGATTGTAGGAACACTCCAGCTTTAATATGCACCAGCTGAAGCTGCTGGTCAAGCTTTCTCTGATTTGTCTGATTATTTTATCAGACAAAATGAGAAGAAATTTAGTTATTAGAGTGCATAGAGACTAAAACAAATTACTCTGCTGCCAGTGCCTCTGTCATAAAGTTACCGCAAATTAGACCTCTTGCAACACTCTCAGGAATAAGGTAGATTACAAGAACTGAAATTAATTTATAAGGTTTTAATTCCTTCTGACCAATCAGTATCCTGCTCGATGTTAAATCTAGTGATAGCTTTTGTTTTAAATAACCTCTGTTAAACATTTTTGTGTTTGTTCAGGCAAGATTTGAAGAACTATGGAAAAATTTCACCACCTATACTTCTGCAGAGCAGCTCCTTGGCTTGCCAGTTACACAATATGAAAGCCTGCTTCTCAAAAAGTTGGTGAAGCTTTCTTTCCGTTACCCATAAATGCATTTCAAAAAAATTGTTTCAGTATCGAAAATGCATATTTTACAGCTTATTCAGCCTTTCAAAGCAACAAGATGACACATGTGTTTAAATGTTTCACATAGGAAAGAGCTTGATCTGCTTCAAAAACTGTACGGCCTGTATGATGCGGTGATGAGCAAAATTGATGGATACTACAAAATTCTGTGGACATGTTTGGATATTGAGAAGATCAACGCAGAGCTTTTGGAATTCCAAAATAGGTGAAGTGTTTACTATCATAGCTGTTTTGTTTCATTTTCTTTCACTTTCTTGGTGTATTCAGACAGTATTCTGTGCATTATCTGTACCCGTAGGTGTCGGAAGCTCCCCAAAGCCCTGAAGGAATGGCAGGCCTACGATGACCTAAAGAAAACCATTGATGATTTCAATGAGTCATGTCCTCTGCTTGAAATGATGGCTAACAAATCTATGAACCGCAGACACTGGGATCGGATCACAACTTTGACCGGACACGAGTTTGAAATAGAGTCTGAGTCTTTTACCCTGCAGAACATCATGGAGGCCCCTCTTTTGACCTACAAGGATGATATTGAGGTCTGCTTGCAGTTTGCATAAACCTACTTTTTCTTTATTCTTAGATAAAGGATTGCATTTGTTCAGCTGTTTATCTCCTACTTTTTGGTGCTTTCTCAGGATATCTGCATATCAGCTGTAAAGGAAAAGGATATTGAGGCCAAGCTGATACAAGTGAAAGAGCTGTGGGCTGTTCAGAACCTATGCCTAATGAATTTCAAGAGTAGAGGAGAGCTAATGCTGAGAGGAACAGAGACGACAGAGATTCTTACCATCCTGGAGGACAGTCTGATGGTGCTCGGTTCACTGCTGAGCAATAGGTAAGAGAATCTACTCTTACTAAGGTCCACACATTCAATACAAACAATTAAAAATATATATAACACACATAAACTGCACAAATTCAAAAATAGATACAACTCCAAAAATAAAGAGATGCAAATACAAAATGGAGACCATGGATCAAAACAAAATGAATGCTATTTCAAAAAGCATTTTACGAAAGGACATTCACTTCAATACATTAAGAAACAAACATTCAGAAAAACATGCACAATCAATATAGGTAAATATAGGAGTAAGAAGAATCCTTCAGTATAGTTGTTTTTTTTGTAAATATCTTCTTAAAGATGTTTAAAATCTATTCTTATGTATCTCAGATACATTTTTCGATAAGGTGTTCCATGTGAATACAACACTATGTAAGGCCGACGTGTTCAAAGAATTTGTATGGACCTGTGGATGTATAACTCTACCTTCGAATGCATGTCTAGTTTGATAATCACGTACATTAATACTAAAAAATTATTTAGAGTATATACTACTTGGCTGGTTTGAATTTATAATGTTTCTTATGAGTAATATCATTTTAAAACTAAACCTCAACCAAATCCTTAACCAGGACAATTTAATATGCTAACACTACTTTTGGAAACACTTCTAAGTGCTTACCAAGATTAAACACCAGCTGAAAGTGGAAACTCTATGAACTCAATGAATACCCCAGGAGCAATAAGCCTTCAAATTTATGAAATTATGAATTAATGTAAGAGATGTTGCATGAGAAAGTACAAATACTTTTTCTGGTGTTGATTGAATGTAGAGTTTGATATTTTAGGGTTCCTGGGCCACATCTGGATCTTTAGTCGTTGCCATAAATTGGTCATTTCACATACAAATTCAAAAACACGGCCTTTTTCTTCTAACAGATGTGTGTCCCAAAGTTGGCTCTTGAGAAGAAAGGACTGAAACCAAACACCACATGGACATGATAAATAATGATACTGTATCATTGCACATTAATATGATTTGGAATGCAGTATTTGTTGGTTGTTATGTACAACTGAAATTAATACACCACTTGTATTACATTAACATTCATCCAGTTAGAGAAAGTCTCAATGTAACAGATGGCCACACTTCATAAATGGACCAGTTTAAGACACTTCAGGTCCTTCAGAGACAGTTGAATGCAATAATATCAGAATTTGTATTCATAAACTGGTGCAAACTTAGTCTTGGTAGCCTTGGGTCTGTTTATTGAGAACAGGCTGCTGGTTCCTAAAAAGGAACTGTTAGATAATGCAAAATTTCAGTTATCAACATGGCATCTCTTATTTTATTGTTCTGTTGGACCACTGTTACCAGCAGCTGATTAAAATCACTGTTAGAGTTTATTATAAGATATAGTTTTTGAATAAATTAATTAAGCCAATGATCCGGTCATCAGCAACACAGTTAGTCCGGGCTCTTTACAAAAACGAAAAGGTCTCCCTGATTTAAAAAACAAATGATGAAACAAGAGCTGTGACGTCTCATTTTACAGGTATAGCGCCTACTACAAAGGAGAGATCCAGGACTGGGTCTCAAAGCTTTCAACATCTTCGGAAATTATTGAACTATGGATGATTGTGCAAAACCTGTGGATCTATTTGGAAGCTGTGTTTGTAGGGGGTGACATCGCCAAAGACCTGCCACAGGTGCTGTACATATTTTCTTCCTTCATAACCTGGAAATATAATAACTGCAATCCTTCCCTTTGTAAAGTTAACTTTTTTCTTCAATTACAGGAGGCAAAACGATTCCAAGATATTGATAAGGCGTGGCTTCAGGTCATGAAGCGAGCTCAGACTTATCCAAACGTGGTGGAGTGCTGCGTGGGGGATCCTACTCTGGGAAAGCTCCTGCCAGACCTCCAGAAACAGCTAGAGCTCTGTCAGAAATCTCTTGCTGGGTAGGTATTTTACAAATAGCTTGCCCCAATATCAGCCCCAAAAAAATGAAAACAGAGTTTAACTATACAAATTTGCCTTAATTAATTGAACAGTTACCTGGAGAAAAAGAGGCTCCTGTTCCCACGGTTCTTCTTTGTGTCTGACCCGTCTCTTTTGGAAATTCTTGGACAAGCCAGTGATTCTCACACAATACAGGTAAGAACAGACATGCCGAAATAAAGAAAGGATTTTCTAAATGTTGTCAACAATCACACCTTGTCGAAGAATATTTTATTGTTCTTATTTTATGTCATGGTTGGGTTTTTTTTTACATTCTGGTAGGGAAACGTTATTTTGTTGTACGCAGTAAACAAACTAATTTAATTCAAAATCACAATAACTGCCAAACTATGTTTGTTAGGGAAAATATCCTGGTATCTTAATTAACATTTATAGGGTAATAATTATCTTATATTTATTTTTTATTTTTTTAGAAAACCTTTACTATTCTTGAGTTGGAGAAATGCACAAGAATCCTAATGTGCTTATACTATAATGTGTCTGTGCAAATGATAATAATTGTTCTGTCATAATTGTTTTTATTGGAAAAAACATTCTTCTCTAAAAAAAAATTTAGGCACATCTTCTTGGAGTTTTTGACAACGTCAATGAAGTTGAATTTGATGCGTCAGAGTATGATAAGATTTTGACTGTTATCTCACAGGAGGGGGAAAGATTACCAGTAAGTGAACCCAATATTTATCGATTGAGTTTCAGTGATTTGTTTGATTGTTTTTCCAATTCAGGATGACTGAGATCCAGATTTGTGTCTGTTTTATTGACTGCTTTTGATTTTAAATACATTTTATGTAAAAAAAAAAAAAAAGAATGTATGTTCACTGAATTGCTCTAATCGTAAAAAGGATTTTGCCTTTGAAGTGTTTTCAAAATGTAGTAGTTTTCCACTGTCAGAAGAAATATAAAACAAAAAGAAACTTTTGTAGCTGACTTAAAGCTTTTTAATCTCTGATCATATAGTACAGTACAATTGCATCAAAAAATTTTTTTTCATGATTTTAGCTGGACAATACTGTCATGGCTCAGGGCGCGGTGGAACTATGGCTTGGCGCGCTGCTACAGGAACAGCAGGCCTCATTGCACTCTGTCATCAGATCCTCTGACTGGGAGATAAATGATGAGGAGTTTGATCTGCTTACTTTTCTCGATAACTTCCAAGCACAGGTCAGAAGACAACAAAGGCTGCTTATGAAAAATGACGATTTAAGTGATTTAATAGAAATATCAAGTTGCCAGTGATGGGTTTTTGATGTGGACGATATGGCTTTTTGTGAAGGGTGGCACACCACAGGGTGGCATCACGAGACCAATATTTTCTTTTGTTTTTAAGTCAGAGTAGGCTTTATGGGAATAGGTTTTGTATTTGGTTGTGTCCCCACACAAAGGGGGGCTTATACAGGACACAATTTATTCAAGAACTGCCGCTGTATTGCTTTTGACGTTAGATTTCAGATCAAGACCATGTGAAGACAGTATTTTGTAAGCATTTACTGCATTTTTACTTAAGTAGTAAAGAACTACAATGCGGGACTAAATAGCCATGCTGTACATTGAAACGTCCACACCTTTTTTACACAAAGCCAAATTAGATCAAACTTAACCAGCTTTTCCTGTCCCAGCATTAATATCCTTTTACTGTCTACTTCATCAGGGACATCCAAAACTGGGAAGTGTGCTGAGAGACATTATGGTTTTTTAGCATTTGATTTTGTTAAGACTGTATATGTTTTTGTGGGCTCTTTGGCGCTGGCTTCTAGGTTGGCCTTCTTGGAATCCAGATGATTTGGACAAGAGATTCAGAAGAAGCCCTACTAACCGCTGAAGTTGACAAGGAGATCATGACCTTTATGAAGAACAAATTTCTTGAACTGCTCTCTGTGCTAATTAAACAAACCACACGTAACCTCAGCAAATTTGATCGGGTCAAGTACGAGACTCTGGTCACAATTCATGTACACCAAAGTGACATTTTTAATGACTTGGTAAGGTCTTTGAACGATTCTTCTTAACTTCAATCTTTAGTTTTTCTCATTTTGAGTCACGTCCAGCTGTATCTCCTTCACAGGTAAAGAAGCGCATACGATGTATCAACGATTTCGAATGGCTCAAGCAGAGCAGATTTTACTTCAAGGAGGACATAGACAAAGTCATTGTGTCAATTACCAACGTTGACTTTACTTATCAGAATGAGTTTCTTGGCTGTACAGATCGTCTGGTCATCACCCCTTTAACTGACAGGCAGGAAAAGAGGAACTTGATGTGGTTTAGTTACTTTTTAAAAGAGTTTGTCCATCTTTATTGCATCTAAAAGCTGCTTATCTGTCTGCCTAGGTGTTACATCACATTGGCCCAGGCTTTAGGCATGAGCATGGGGGGAGCCCCTGCTGGTCCAGCTGGCACTGGTAAAACTGAAACTACAAAAGACATGGGTCGCTGCCTGGGCAAGTACGTTGTGGTTTTCAACTGCTCAGATCAGATGGACTTCAGAGGACTTGGCAGAATATATAAAGGTATCTTGAAGCATTTACAGAATTATTCAAGCAATGCTGTGAAAATTGAATCTGTGCCAATTGCCTGTTTTTAGGCCTTGCACAGTCAGGTTCCTGGGGCTGCTTCGATGAGTTCAACAGAATTGACCTGCCAGTCCTTTCTGTTGCTGCTCAACAGATCTCTATTGTTTTGACGGCACGCAAGAAACACAAAACCTCCTTTATTTTTACTGACGGAGACTGTGTGGATCTGAATCCAGAGTTTGGGTTGTTTATTACTATGGTAAGAATTATCTTAAGAAAAGATGAAGTCTTTACTATGCCATTTTTTAAAGAAACTTCTTTGTTTAGAACCCTGGATATGCAGGTCGTCAGGAACTTCCTGAAAACCTCAAGGTGCAGTTCAGGACTGTGTCCATGATGGTGCCAGACAGGCAGGTGGGTTAGGAGTGTTTTGACTGAAATAATTCTCCTCCTGTTTACATTTTGTTTAGCGTCTCCTCACTGTTTTCTTTTAACAGATCATCATGAGAGTAAAACTAGCCAGCTGTGGGTTCAACGACAATGTTATTTTAGCTCAAAAATTCTTTGTTCTTTACAAACTGTGTGAGGAACAGCTTACGAAACAGGTGGGAACTTTACACGTTGTCCACAATTACACTTTTTTCCATGATAACTGGCATTTTTGGGACTCAATCTGTCTTCCTTGTCAGGTCCATTATGACTTTGGACTAAGGAATATCTTGTCTGTGTTAAGAACACTTGGGGCTAGTAAAAGAGCTCGTCCTGATGACACAGAGTCCAGCATTGTGATGAGGGTACTGCGTGACATGAATCTCTCCAAACTGGTATGGGTCCAAGAGTTTAAGTCAAAGAGGCGTGTTTCATTGAAATTCGTTGTATTGTGAATACACATGCATAGATTCAGTCTTGTACACATAAATATGTCTTTATTTTAGGTGGATGAGGATGAGCCCCTCTTTCTTAGTCTTATCAATGACCTGTTCCCTGGTATCCAACTGGATTCAAGTACATATGTAGAACTCCAAGCTGCTGTTTCCCATCAAGTGGAGCTAGCAGGTCTTGTCAACCACCCACCTTGGAATCTTAAGCTTGTCCAGGTATCATATGTGCAGATAATTTAGCTCTTGTTAAATGAACAACTTTTTTAAAGTATTATTATTGTGCATTTCACCCTAAAAGTTTGCTTCAAATGTTCATGTTAGCTGTATGAGACGGCACAGGTGCGCCATGGACTGATGACTTTAGGCCCAAGTGGAGCTGGGAAGACCGCATCTATCAACATGCTCCAGAGGTCATTGAGTGAATGTGGAATCCCACACAAAGAGATGCGCATGAACCCCAAGGCAATCACTGCCCCCCAGATGTTTGGCCGCCTGGATGCAGCCACCAATGACTGGACAGATGGAATCTTTTCAACGCTATGGAGGAGATCGCTCAAAGCCAAAAAGGGTTTGTAGCGCAAATATTTCTCATGTAATACGAAATCTCATGTTATAAATTATTCTCCATAAAGAAAAAAAAAAGACGGATCTTTTGAAAGTCAGTATTTTTTTTAGATATGAGACACTGTTTCATCTCTTGCCACACATGCTAATAACTAATCATGGGTGTTATGCCTAAACATAAAGAAATCAATCTTTTCACTGATCAAATAAATCTTAGTTGACATGTCAACCGCTCCAAGAATTCAGCGTGACGAGGTGAACAAATTTTCATCAGTTCATAGTGTTTTGATAGTGTAGTTCAGCAGTTATCACACTTGTTCTAGATAAGATTTAAGGTCTGGAACAACTAGCGAAAATCAACTCCTTTAGATGGTAAAGGAGTTACCATTTGACTCGCTATTATAGCGCTTTTTCTAGTCCACAGGACCCCAAAGCACTTCACACTACATTGATGTCATTCATCCACACATTCACACGCTGTACTAGCACCACCAGGCCCTCTGACCACCTCCAGTTGGCAGGGCGGGTGAAGTGTTTTGCTCAAGGGCACAGTGATGGAGACGAACGTTGTGCCACTTAGGCCAACAGCCCACCAATTACAGGATAAACTCCTACCATCGTCTCCCCTTTACTTTGATTTTGCTTGAATTCCAGCAGTCAATGGGCGATAGGCAGGGTCACTCTGGACAGTTTGCCAGTCCATCGCAGGGTTGTATAACTAAACACCTAGAAGACACGTTACATAATCAACTTTTTTTTTTAAAAACTACGTTTAGATTGTGGCTTATATATTTTTAGGAGAAGCCATATGGATTGTCTTAGATGGCCCTGTGGATGCCATATGGATTGAGAACCTGAACTCTGTGCTGGACGATAACAAAACTCTGACCCTCGCTAATGGAGACCGCATAGTGATGTCACCAACGTGCAAGCTGGTGTTTGAGGTGCACAACATGGATAATGCCTCTCCTGCCACCGTCTCCCGGGTCGGTATGGTGTTCATGAGCTCCTCTGCTCTCAGCTGGGAACCAATACTCCAGGTACAGTTTATTTTATTCAAATCATAGCAATTGTATGTTCATAAAACCTAAAGAGAAACAATGGTACATAACATGTGGATTGATTAGTTGAAAAAGGTCTTTATTTTGTAGGGGTGGGCCAAAAAACGCAGCGCAAGCGAAGCACAAAGCATTTTGAGTTTATATGACAAAATATTTGCTGACCTTTACTTGTTCATGAAGCAAAATCTTAAACCTAAAATGGACCTTTTGGAGTGCAACTATATCATGCAGGCATGTATTTCGAGGAAACAATTACAAGGTAATTTAGCATAATGCTTTATGCTCATTTGGATAAACTTCTTTTCCTTCAGTCGGTTAACCTACTGGAAGGTTTTCTGCCAGCCAAGGAAGTACCCGGCTTTGCCGGAAGCAAGCACCTTGAGCGCATCTTTGTCTTTTGTTTGATGTGGAGCGTTGGAGCCATTTTGGAATTAGATGGCAGGGACAAACTAGAAGAGTACATGAGAGCTCATGAAAGCAAGATTGATTTGCCTAAGACAAAGGAAGGAGAGACTATATTTGAGTACATGGTCGACAATAACGGTAAGCTGGAGTATGTAAAATAAGTTATGTGGATGTGTGGCGTGAATGTGTGACCACCATTGTTCTTGGTCTTTGCATTTTTGTCAAATTAGTCCCTGTGGGGTCATGGGTGTCTGTTTCTCCAGTGTTCCTGCCTTTTACCTACACTAGCTAGGATAGGTTTCAGGTTCCTACACTCTTAAAGGCTACTGTATCAACATAATCCATCGATTTTCACTTGCTCACCAGAACACACTTTCTAGTAGTCTAGAAGCAGTAGCTTATAACTCTATTTTTAAAATTGTAAAATGTACTTTTTCATTTGTACAATCAAGTGAGGTTTAGATGACAACTTTTGTTTTAGGAGAATGGTGTCACTGGAACAATCACGTTGGGGAGTACATCTATCCAACTGACGACGTGCCCGACTACACTTCCATTCTCGTGCCAAATGTGGACAACACAAGAACCTCGTTCTTGCTAGAAACTATTGCAAAGCAACGCAAGGTAATACCTGCTGCTATAAAAAGGCCTTTTTTCCCCTACAAATCTGTTTTTTTATATATCTCTGGGTGTAATCCAACAATATTTTATACATTTAGGCTGTTCTGCTCATTGGGGAGCAAGGCACAGCTAAGACAGTGATGATCAAAGCCTATGCAAAGAAGTTTGATCCTGAGATAGACCTCTTCAAATCGCTGAATTTCTCCTCTGCCACTGAGCCCATAATGTTTCAGGTTAAGTCTAATATAATTTTTTTTTTTACGTTATGGTTGAATTTTTACAAGGTTTTTTTTTTTGTTGTTCTTTATTTTTGCACATGCTCATTTTCTACTTCCAGCGAACAATTGAAAGCTACATTGAGAAACGAATTGGCAGCACCTACGGGCCACCAGGCGGACGACGAATGACAGTTTTCGTTGACGACATAAACATGCCTGTTGTCAACAAATGGGGAGATCAGGTCTTGCAAATATTTGCCCTTTTTCCAGTGTTTCCTGCTGAGTCAGTTCAGAAATACACAATTCTTTCTTCTTCTTTTTTTAACGCCATTGTCCAACAAGATCACCAACGAGATTGTGCGCCAGATGATGGAAATGAGTGGCATGTACAATCTTGACAAACCTGGAGATTTCACGATTGTTGAAGATGTACAGATTCTGGCTGCCATGATTCATCCTGGTGGTGGAAGAAACGACATCCCAGAAAGACTGAAGAGGCAGTTTACAATCTTTAACTGCACTCTGCCATCCAACAACTCCATTGACAAGATCTTCGGTAGCTTTCGGGAGGGCTCATTGCATTTATTTCCTTCATTTTATTTCATTTTGGACATTTAACATTTTGCCGATTCCTTTTTATTTAGGTATAATTGGCTGCGGATATTTCCATGAATGCAGGCATTTCAAACAAAGTGTATCAGAGATGGTCAAACGTCTAGTACCTGCTGGACGGATTCTCTGGCAGTGGACAAAGGTCAGTATCTTATGTGAGGTTTAGTATAGCAAACTGTTTTATTAATACTGATGTTACACTGTATGATATTGTCACATTAAGATTAAAATGCTCCCCACACCATCGAAGTTCCACTACATCTTCAATCTGAGGGATTTGTCCAGAATTTGGCAAGGAATGTTAAACGTCAAAGCACCGGAGTGTTACAACATCCCCACACTGTTGGCTCTTTTTAAGAGTGAATGTACAAGGGTGATAGCAGACAGGTAGTGTGCTCACTTTCTCTGGATCCCCACTTGAAAGCCAAAAGTTAGAAGAAAAAGACCTAAGATATAGTTTTATTGCAGGTTTATTAACGAGAAAGACAAAGAGTGGTTTGAGGAGAAATTATGTCGTGCAATCCAAGACATTGATTCGAATCTTATGAATGGACTTCATCCCGAGCCATATTTTGTGGACTTCCTCCGCGATGCACCTGAACCGACAGGAGAAGAAGACGAGGATGCCACTTTTGAGGCACCTAAAATTTATGAACTGGTATGAAGTCGTTTTTAATCGCCATTCTTGGTGGAGTTGTAAGATGCAAACTGTCACCCATGAACTGTGTGAACTAACAATTTCTTAGGTGCCAGATTTTGACTTCTTATCAGACAAGCTGAAGATGTATCAGGCTCAGCACAATGAGATGATAAAAGGCATGAACCTTGATCTGGTTTTCTTCAAAGATGCAATGACTCACCTTGTCAAGGTCAGATTTAAAACCAGCATCAGAGATGCAAGTCTTTCAATGGTAGCTTAGTGGACAATGCTAACTTTAGAGTTGCCTTTCTTTAGGTTTCACGAATTATTCGCACCGACAACGGAAATGCTCTGCTTGTGGGTGTTGGAGGATCCGGGAAACAAAGTCTTGCTCGGCTGGGTTCATTCATAGCTGGATACAGCGTCTTCCAGATCACGCTGACCAGGTGAAAACAGCAAACATTTTAAACCAGGGGTGGATAAGTGAGTGATTTTGTTCAGCCCCCAACTGCAAATTAAAAAAAGAATACAACTTTGAAATCAGGCTAAAATAATTAAACATATCATTTTCATACGATGGAAGCTGTTAAGTACAACATAAAGATTTTGTATTTTTACCACCAAGCTTTTATAATAAGTAGAACCAGGTCTATCCAGAGTCTCCTGTTAAAAAACTTTGCTGCACACATATAAGCTTTTATTGAATTGCTTAAACTTGGCTGAATACATCTAGTGTTTTCAAAGAAAGTGACCCAAATCCTGTTCTTATTACTGGAAATAAATTTGTTCAGTCGAGCAACAAATTTGTTACATTACTGTTAAGTCCTGGATTTACGATGAATAACATCCATGTTGTAAAAAACAAATCCAAAAAAAAGAACTATTATTATTTTCTTGGCCCGCAAGTACTTTTGACTCAGTTTTGGCCTATGTGACAAAAGATGGTGGACGCCTCTGTTTTAGTCCAACTGGAGGGCAGAAGGGTACAAGTTCTATTCTTGTCTTCTGCTGCAAGCACTGGGCAGTTCTTCCTCCCAAATGCAAGACTATTACTGAATATTTGTGGTTTGCTTTTCGAAAGATCGTACAACATGAATAATTTCAACGACGACCTCAAACTGTTGTACAAAGTAGCTGGAGGTGACGGCAAAGGCATCACCTTCATTTTCACCGACAACGAAATCAAAGATGAAGCCTTCCTCGAACACCTGAACAATGTGCTTTCTTCAGGAGAGGTGAGATCTTGCAATCATTACAAAACCTTGGAATATTTAATCCTCTAAGAGAATTTCAGATTCTAAAATGTAAGTTTTTGTTTTCAGTCCTGTTGATTTTATGCTAAATATGCCCGTCTGCAGGTCTCCAATCTTTTTGCAAAAGATGAGATTCAAGAGATCACCCAAAACCTCGTTGGAATCATGAAAAGGGAGTTTCCACGCACCCCACCAACCTTTGACAACCTTTATGAGTACTTTATAGCGCGGGCGAAAAAGAATCTGCATGTTGTTCTTTGCTTCTCACCAGTAAGTTAAAATGTACATTTGTTAATTAAAAGCAACAGACTCTTCAAAATCTTTTACATTTTGTTTTACTTTTGTTGTTTCTCATATTATTTGAAAACTATAGCACTAAATTGTTTTCATTTCATTCCAAATGATCTTTCTTTGTTTGTCTTCTTTTAATAGGTGGGACAGAAGTTTCGGTCCAGGTGTCAGAAGTTTCCAGGCTTGATATCTGGCTGCACAATGGACTGGTACAGCCCTTGGCCCAGTGAGGCCCTGGTAGCTGTATCCACCTATTTACTGTCAGAGTTCCCAATGGTTTGTTCTCCTACTGTCAAAACTGCAATGATGGCCACCATGGGAACTTACCACGACAGAGTATCTTCTGCTTGTGAAAGTTACTTTGAAAGGTTTTACATTTGTCTCTTACATTCACACAAATAACATTTACTTTACGTGTTCCTGAAACATTTGTTGATAAAGTGCATGATCTCAAAGTTTTGCTCATTTTTCAGCTTCCGCAGAAGAACTCACGTGACCCCAAAGTCTTACCTCTCTTTCATAAATGGTTATAAATCGTTGTATTATGAAAAACACGAATTCATCAACACTCTGGCAGAGCGCATGAATGTTGGTAAGACGTTTAGGAAGCTAGGCTAGCCTGCTGCTTACTAATTAACAGGAATAAATGTTTTTAATAAGTTTATTATGCATGAGCTTCACCTTTTGAAGTTCTAGAAGACATTTAAATTTATTCAGATTTGCATGTATAAATACTGCTAGAAGTTTCTTTTTTTTTAATGACTCAGGAAGGATTTTTATTCATATTTACAGGTTTAGGAAAACTGAAGGAGGCCAGTGAATCTGTGGCTCAACTATCAAAAGATCTTGAAGTGAAGGAAAAAGAGCTTGCTATAGCATCTATCAGAGCAGATGAGGTAAATGATGAACAGGCCGACCTCTTGTGCCCTGCAGAAACAGAAAAATTTACACATAGTGGTAGTCTGTCATCGTAAAGGCTAAGTACAGCCTTTGATTTAAGGCTTGCTGAACACACGCCACCAGCAGCAGTAACTTTAAGTAGTTTTTCTCGTGTATTAATCAATCTATATTACCGGCAAGTTGTAATGTAGTAATTTTGACCTACTCTGCTTCACAACGTTGGAATGATAAACTGAGATTCCTCAAATATAGATGTCTTAACAGCGTTTCGAGTATCAGAACTTCAGCTGGGCCCTTAGAGAAATGCTTTTGTTGTTTCCTTTTAAGCTATTTGATTGTAGATTGGTTTATGAATTTAGATTTAGCTTCAGACAAGTTTATGGCCAGCTGCAAGGTGCCCAAGTTCTCCAAAACAAGCCCAAATCATCCCTCTACAAGGCAACTGTCTTAGATGTTTTCAAATACTTTTAAATTGTGAGTTTGGGACATGTCTATTATTAATATATAGACAAATTATTGCAATTTATTTATTTATTTGGGTTATTTGTAGACGACTATGTAAAAAAAAAACATCCTGAGGTTTTAATTTTATGTCACGTGACTTTTGTTTTTTGCATTTAAAACTAGGTGTTAGCAGAGGTGACAGTTAGTGCTGAAGCAGCTACCAAAGTGAAGAATGAGGTCCAGGTTGTGAGAGATAGAGCCCAGAGACTTGTGGATGGAATTGAGAAGGAGAAAGCCGTAGCGGAGGGCAAACTGGAGGCAGCCAGGCCAGCTTTGGAAGAAGCAACAGCTGCACTGAATGTGAGATCTCTGTGACTTAAACTGGGGACTCCATTCACAACTGACTCACTCTTGACAGATTTTCTTTTTCTTTTTCTTTTTTAAATGAGGTGTTCACACTAATAGTCTGGCTATTATTGTACGACTGAAAGACAGGCTATGTTTTCTGCACCTGAACTTATTTGTATATCTACAACTTGAGCATTGTGCTAATCTTTTGTGTATTACAGACCATCAAACCAGCTGACATTGCTACAGTGAGAAAACTTGCTAAGCCTCCTCATTTGATCATGAGGATTATGGATTGTGTCCTGATTTTATTCACCAAAAAGTTAGACACGGTTACTGTTGATCCTGAACGGCGCTGCATAAAGCCCTCCTGGATAGAAGCAATGAAGGTAAAAGGAAAAGTGCCCTTTTTTTTAAACAACAGAAAGGCATATAACACTGGTCCACTAATAGCATTAGGAAGTTACCACTTGTTTATCTTTGCAAATGGGATTTTTTTTTCTGCTCTTTAGCTCCTGAGTAGTCCTGGGTTCTTGACCTCCCTTCAGCAATTCCCCAAGGACCAAATCAACGATGAAACGGTCGAACTGCTTCAGCCATACTTTGAAATGGAAGACTACACTATGGAGTGTGCCATGAAAGCATGCGGCAACGTGGCTGGTCTGCTCGCATGGACACGTGCCATGGCCTCGTTCTTTTCCATTAACAAGGAGGTTTTGCCACTCAAGGTTTGTTTTTGAATATTTTCTGCTTTTACTTCTTATTTTAAGGGTAGTGGGGAGACGACGTAGGGATTAGCTGGGATTGGCTTCCAAAAGTGATCCCTACCTTTTGAACCACAAACAGGACTTTATTGTATTCAGACCTTACATGATGTTCCATTTCCAAGTAGCGCATAATTGTGAAGTGCAAGGAAAATTATGTAGGGCTTTCGTGTTTTACAGAATTTCTCTCTCACTTGACTATTATGTACTATTTTGTGAAGAATTATCACATAAAATTTGAATAAAATGCATTTAATCTCAAATGTTTAAGTAGCAAGCAACTAGACTTCTGTTCTTATATCTGAATGTAGTTTTACCTCTTCTTCAAACGCCTTAAAATACATTAGTTTGTGGATGTTATGACAAAATGTTGAAATGTTCAAGGGGTGTACGATGTTTATGCAATGTTATGTATAAAAAAATAGACTTGGACTAAAAAAAAGTCTGGTATTCCCTACAGCCTGCTTTTATTTCTTAAGTTGTGCTGTTATTTTTTTGTCCAGGCCAACCTGGCCATTCAAGAGAACCGCCTGAACATAGCTAATAATGAGCTACACAACGCTGAGGCCACACTAGCTGAAAAGCAAGCAGAGTTTGATAAAGTGAAGGCTAAATGTGATGCTGCCATGAAGGAGAAACAGGTATTATCTATTCTTCAAAATAAAGTTTGCATTTAACAGTGTAAAAAAAAAAATATGACAGCTATTGGGGAATTTTTCTGCCATAATCCAAGAGCACACATTTTCAGACTGAAAGCAGGATTTTGTGCCTTTTGTTCTCAAAACTTTTAATACTTACATTTTCAGTTTAAAAGCAGGACTTCATGTCTTTCTTCTCAAAACTTGTAATGCTTGTTCTCAAAACTTTTGCTCTTTTTCAAATATTCACTGCGCTTTCTCAAACCTCAAAACGTGTCTTTTTGAGAACAAAGGACATGAAATCCTGCTTTCTGACTGAAAATGTGTGCTCTCGAACTATGGCCGAAAAATTCCCCCTTAGACAACTATTGTTTTGTGCTCAGGACCTGTTGGATGACGCAGAGATGTGTAGGAATAAAATGCAGGCTGCATCTGCCTTGATAGACGGACTTAGTGGAGAGAAGGTTCGCTGGACAGAGCAGAGCAAAGAGTTTAAATCTCAAATAAACAGGTAGGTCACAAAGAAAAAATGGTCTTCCCAGTGTAAGATGTATTATTGCAAGAGCAGGGGCTTATTTGAAAATACTGATTGCGTTAAATAGGAAATAAATGAATTTTTCTTTTCCTCTTAGACTTGTTGGGGATGTGCTCCAGCTTACTGGCTTCCTTTCATACTGCGGCCCATTCAATCAAAGTTACCGCGACAAGTTGCTGAAGGACTGGCAGGCAGAGCTCCTGAATGACAAAATCCCCTTCTCAGAAAATCTCAACATTATCTCTGCCCTGGTGGATCCTCCGACTGTAAGGATAGCGAGCATCCGGTTTGATTTTACGTCAAAACTAGTTACAGATAAACTCCACTTAAGCTTTCCTGTTCGTCTTTAAGGTAAGCGAGTGGAACCTCCAGGGACTTCCAGGAGATGACTTGTCCGTTCAGAATGGCATTGTTGTCACCAAAGCAACGAGATATCCCCTCCTTATAGATCCCCAGACACAAGGCAGGGCATGGATTAAAACAAAAGAAGCGGAAAATGAGCTTCAAGTAAACAGCCAAATCAAATTGTGTTAATTTTACCTCCACTTCGTTAGTTGCTTTGGTCACCTTGATTAGGGAAACTCTGATCTCTTGTCCAGGTCACATCCCTCAATCACAAGTTCTTCCGCACACATTTGGAAGATTGTCTTTCTTTGGGGCGACCGCTGCTCATTGCAGATATATTTGAAGAGCTTGACCCAGCGCTGGATAATGTGCTTGAGAAAAACTTCATTAAATCTGGGACCAGTTTTAAGGTACTCAGCTATCACTATTATGTGAATTATATCTGCATTTGGTAATTTTTTTTTTAAAGTCTTTTACACACTTGTTAAAACCTTCTGTAATATGAGATGGATCAGCTGTGAAAAACTGGCTCTCCTCTGCCTCCTCCCTGTGATCCAACAGCTATCTGCAGAAATAGCTGTAGATAGCTCCTCCTGGCTCTGTCAGTCAGAATCAACCAGACCGAGCCAGGAGGAGGTTGTTAGCGCTGCTAATCTACCTCGTGTATGTGCTCCTCAGACCCTCCCACTTGCTCTCTGTTGCGGTACAGTCTCTTCCCCACAGCAGAGCCTTCTTTGAATGCGCTCGCTCATTAGCATGGCCGCCGTCGATGACAGCAGATAGAGAGTTTTCCTGTAAAACTAAGTTGTTTCTCTGCAGGACTTTCACCAGCTTACTTAGCAGTTCTAAACCCCACCTGGCTCTGATTGGTTGGTTCTGACTGGGAGGGGTGCATTTCTGTAGATGGCAGTAGGACCTAGCAGAGGAGGTCTATTTTTCAGATTCTGTCTCTTGTTATACTGTCATGACATAGTAAAAGTTTTACGAAATATGCAGAAAAAAAAACATTTTTATAAAAGTTACCCAGTGCAGCAGACAAACTATAAAAATGTTTCCACTCTTGGCTTCTTTGATCCATCTTGGTTTAGGTTAAAGTCGGAGACAAAGAGATAAGTATAATGGACAGTTTCCGGCTGTATATAACCACCAAACTGCCTAACCCAGCATACACCCCAGAAGTCAGTGCCAGGACGTCTATCATTGATTTCACAGTCAACATGAAAGGTCTGGAGAACCAGCTGCTGGGGCGAGTCATCCTCAAGGAGAAACAAGTGAGTGCATGCTTTGTTTATTAGCATTTTTATTCCATTTTAAAATGTATTGCTGATAAAAAGTGGTTATTCTTATTAGAGCGTTGCTGTAACACACGCTGACCTTTTGTTGGATTTTGTTGAACAGGAACTAGAAGCAGAAAGATTGAAGCTAATGGAGGACGTAACTGCCAATAAGAGAAGGATGCAGGAACTGGAAGACAACCTGCTGTACAAACTCAGCTCCACTAAAGGTAGTACAGCTGTTGGTGTACACTTCTCGCAAGAGTTTTGACTCATTCCTGATGCATTGTTTGCGCTTTTGTGACTAAAGGTTCCCTGGTTGATGATGAGTCCATGATTGGCATCCTGCGAACAACTAAGCAAACTGCTGCTAAAGTTAGTGAAAAGTTAAGTGTGGCGGCAGAAGCTGAGGCAAAAATCAATTTGGCTCAGGCGGAATATCGTCCCGTTGCCTCTCGCGGCAGCATTCTTTACTTCCTCATCACAGAAATGAGCATGGTCAATGTCATGTACCAGACCTCCCTGGGTCAGTTCCTCAAAGTATTCGATATATCCCTTGAAAGGTAAGCCTTTGCCAAGACTGTTTTTTTGCACAGCAAACCTTATGCATTTAGCACATGCTTTTAAAAATTACACTTTTTATTGCCAATATTTATTGACTGTGCCTTTGCAGGTCTGAAAAGTCCTCCAAAACCCAAACTCGAATTGCAAACATCATTGAATATTTGACTTTTGAGGTGTTCAAATACACAATCAGAGGCCTTTATGAAAACCACAAGTTTGTCTTCACGCTCTTGTTGGCCCTGAAGATTGACTTACAGAATAACAAAATCGAACACAGCAAGTTTCAGATACTGATTAAAGGTATGGACAGTCATTAGCTGGTCTATTTGTTATGATATGCTGTTATATAATAATAATAACATCTCTGGAAACACATATAGGTGGTGCAGCTCTAGACTTAAAGACCTGTCCTCCGAAGCCATTTAAGTGGATACTGGATATGGTGTGGCTGAACTTGGTGGAACTCAGCAAACTGACACAGTTTGCTAATATCCTAACCCAGGCAAGGCCCTACACCTGAATCTTTTGCAGCTCATACTGTATCGGTGCTGATAGTGGTGCATTTTGTAGGTTTCCCAAAGTGAGAAAAGCTGGAAACATTGGCTAAATCTTGATGCCCCAGAGGAAGGTTTCATTCCTGATGGATACAACTTTGTCGACGTCTTTCACAAACTTTTGCTGATAAGGTGGGATTATTTTTGTGGCTTTCCCTCTTCTGTATGCATTCAAACATGAAATACAACGTTTTATACTGCAGATCTTGGTGCCCTGATCGAACCTTGTCTCAAGCCATGAAATACGTAGAAGACTCAATGGGCGCCAGATTTGCTGAACCTGTGATCTTGAATCTTCATGGCACATGGGAGGAAAGTGACACTCGCACGCCCCTAATTTGCTTCCTCTCTATGGGCTCCGATCCCACCGATCAAATTGAAGCCCTTGCCAAAAGACTCGAACTTGGTGAGTCCTCCTCTCCTGGTAGAAGTGGATATTTTTAGCTTCCTATATTATCCCTAAAACAGCATGTCATAAGATTATTTTGACCACATTTACACTTAGAAAAATAACTCCTGCCTTTACTCTTTCCTAGGCTGTTTAGCTGTAACATTTTTACAACTTCAAGTAGATTCCTTTTCGAGGCAGAAATGATTAATCGGATTAATTATGATGAATTGGAAATTGAAATAATCACCAACTAATTTAGTAATGGGTTAATCCTTAACTGGAGTACACAGACTAAAAGAAAAGTGTATTTGCTAAAAGAATAAAGTTCTCAGAGCAGCCTAAAATATACAAAAATATATGTATATTATGCATTTCAGAAAAAAACAGAACAACCTTTGTAAAAATGCTCTACCTAAAACTCATCAAGTGTCATAGTTTTAGCTCCATCCAGTTGAAGTTCTGTAAAATCCAAAATTATTATTGAGCACCTTTTGCTATCTACTTAATAATTGGTTATTCCAAAAATAATGAATAGATTAGCCCTACTAAAGGACAAAGTTTTTCATGTGTTGATGTGAAAGGTGTGTTTTTAGCTGCAGATGAATTCTTTTCTACTAATGATCAAGCAAACACAAAAGGAATTCTATTTTGTAGCATTTTAGGCAATAAAGTTTTTATTTTCTTATTTAAGGAGCTAAATTATTTATTTGCATCGTTTGATGTATTTCTAATATTGTATAAAAAGGGCTAAAAGTAAAGTCTTTTTGATTAGACGGCAGAATAATCATGGATTAATCAATACCTAAAACAGTCGTTAGTTGCAGCCACACTCCTTTCACTTTTAAGCAACCTGCAAACTTAAGTGAGTGCCCAATGCCAACATGTATGCGGTCTGAATACGACAGAAGTCACACCGTCCTATGCGTCATGACATTAACTATAATTTTGTAATTTTCTGTTTTTATTATGCAAAGCACCATTTCATCAGCATCACCTTGCTGATGAAATGTGCTTTAGAAATAAACTTGATTAACTGACTGATTAAAGATTGATGAGTGGGTAATAAAACTAGAATATTGCAACGCAAATAAAGTCGGATGAGTTTTGCCCATGTACATATTGTGTTTTATAGACTGCAGAGCAATATCAATGGGACAAGGACAAGAGGTCCACGCAAGGAAGCTTATCAAGACATCAATGACGGAGGTACATGTACTCTATGTGGGATATTGTCTTCAGTTCCCCCTAACTGACTTTAGCTGTTACAATGCTGGTGTAGAGCCAATACATAATACACAGGGTGTCCACTTAGCCTTAAAAATGATTAAACTCATGTGTCTAAAATTAGTGCATTAAATTCATTTTTTTAAAAGTAAGTTGGCCTCAAGTATGTTAATCACCGGTCTTAAATTTAGTCTTGACAGAACTATTCCATCTCATATATTTTATGTCGCACAAGATTGTTGTACTCGTACACCATTGTGTTCTGTGACTCAAGACGTTTGAGGCTACTGGTAACTAGCTGTTAATGTGGTCGTGATAGCCAGCTAACTAGGTTTTTTTTACGTCCATTATGGGTAAGTGAAAATTTATCAGGAATTGACTGGGCAGCATTCGTACATTTCTGTGGAGATACGTCTTAAATTCCAGTCATAATGGTCTTAAAAAGTTTGAAATTAAAATTTTAAATATCTAATGCCATTCGTTTTGTACCATACATAATTTGTAGGGTTCAGTTAGCAAGCTCTTTTCCCTTCCAAGAGATGATTTTACTGCTCGCTTTCAACATTTCTTTCCTGTTGTTCGTCTGATTGGTGAATTTGCCACTTCTGCTCTTATTGACACTGATGATTGATTTGTCATATCTAAAGGGACGGACTGAAAATTTAAACTTAAAGTGAATCTTTCACTTTGAACTCATGTTGGAGCCTTTGTATAGCAACGGCTCAAAAAGATTCATACCACTGGAAATTTTAATAACTCTCCACAAACCCTCTTCTAGGTCAAAGCTGGGACTCTGGTTGTGTTGTTGTCTCTGCTCTTCATGAGCGTCTTTCTTCCCCTCGCTGCCTCTGCTGTTATGGTGGTACTGCAGTTGATTTCACCGTGCTTTACTCTATTCTTCTGGATTCCATATAGTATTCATTCAGGTCGCTTTTGTTGTAAGCTTCAGAGCTGCAGAGCGCTGTGCTAGTTGGTATACTGTTGGTGGTGTAATTTTGCCTTCACAGCTGCATGACTCTAACCCAAGGCTAAAATAAATGTTTTCCTTCCTGTTGTTTTCCTCTTGGCCCCCTCACCACGTCCAGACAAATTGCAGCCTGTACAGCTGCACATAAACAGGTTTTAACCACACCTGAGCGAACAAAACCTCCTTGAGCTCAGCAATCCTTGTATCTCCCTGCTGTTTCCTATACTTGGACTTTTTATTCCTACCCTGGTTATCAGTTGTCTTTGTAAGTTTGACTTGTCATAATTTTTTCATTAAAACCTTCAAATTCATTTGCCGCGTATCCATATCTCTGCATTTGGGTCCAACTTCAAACCTACGACACATCATGACAGTTTTCAAGCTGTTTAAGCCAGATTATTGAACATTTAACTTGATCTGTTGTACAGGGAGGCTGGGTCCTTCTGCAGAATTGTCACCTGGGGTTAGAGTTCATGGATGAGCTGCTTGAAACGGTCACAGTAACTGAGGACGTGCATGAGACTTTCAGAGTGTGGATCACCACAGAACCACACAATAAGTTCTCTATTACACTCCTGCAGGTAACAGAGTAAACTTTACATTCTGACCTACTGGTAACTTAAACCACTACTTTAGCACACAAATATCCTTCTCCTCTTCGTCCCCTTAGTCTTCTATCAAGTTTACCAACGATCCGCCACAGGGAATACGTGCTGGCTTGAAACGAACATTTGCAGGAATCTCACAGCACCAGCTGGAAGCGAGCAACCTGCCCATGTGGAAGCCCTTGCTGTACGGTGTGGCCTTCCTTCACACTGCTGTGCAGGTGATTGTCTTTAAACGACATTGCTGCCTTTCTTTTTTCTTTTATTTATTTTTTTTAAGATGAGCATAATATATGACGGAGCAGGTTAAGAAAATGAAAAATACAAAATTACGAGAATAAAGTCAAAATGATACAAGGATGAAGTCGTAATAATACAACTTTATTCTCATAACATTGTGACTTATACTTGAAATATTATGACTTTATTCTCATGTTATTTCAACTTTATTCTCATACAGCTCTATTCTTGTAATAATATGACTGTTCTTATAAAAAATACATTTACAACTTAGTATGTCAATAATACTCTTGTAATAATAGATGCAGACCGGCGAGAACCAAAAATATGCTTTGACAAAATGAGTGACTCGTAAATAACCAGAACTTTTTTTTTTAACATACAGTCCACTGAAAATGTTGAAAATGCCTTTATTGGGAAAACTGGGTTGAAAAAAAATTATACTTTAGAGCAGTGGTTCCCAAATATGATCCTCAAGCACTCCTGGTCTGCATATTTTAGATGTATCTCTGTTCCAGCACACTTGATTCAAATGACTGCATGACGTCCTCTGCACCCACCAAATGCTGCAGAAGCCTGTTAATCCCCCGTTCATTTAAGTCAGGAGTTTGGAAGCAAGGAGTCTGAAAACATGCTGGGCTGATGCTTGATGAACCGGTTTGGGAACCACTGCTTTAGAGTAAAATTTTAAATGTTTTTTTTTTTTTGTCTTGTTAGTTGAGCTTTAAAGTTGTAACTAGATAATGTGATAATGTATCCCTAGATATTAAAGTACATCAATGTTTTGAGTATTCCAAACATTGATGGAATACTCCATCAAGGCTCAGGTGCAAGTACTAGAACGTAGTACTTGGATTCTTAAAAAAAACAATGAGCATTTAACATCTAAGATTTTTTTTGAAAAATGTCTGCAGTTTCTGATTTTCTATGACGTTCTAGTCAGTGAGGGGAATCTAAAGCTGTTGCTTTTGTGTCACAGGAACGCCGCAAATTTGGGCCTTTGGGTTGGAACATACCTTACGAGTTCAACTCGGCCGATTTCTCTGCAAGTGTGGAGTTTGTTGAGAGACACTTGGATGATTGTGGGCCCAAGCAGGTAAGGATGAATCAAAAACGGTCCAAACGTCTGGAGGTCTCTGCCGAATTCATTAGTTTGTCCTTTTTTCCCGCCGCAGGATGTTTCATGGGTAACGGTGCGATACATGCTAGCTGAAGTGCAATACGGAGGAAGGGTCACAGACGACTACGATAAACGCCTGCTGAAGTGTTTTGCTCGAGTACTGCTCCCAGTCTTGTCTTAATTAGTTCCTACAAGTCCACTACAGTAACATTTCTGAAATATGTAAGACTATATGCTTTTAACTGCAGGTGTGGTTCAGTAAGAAGATGCTAGACCCATTATTTGTCTTCTACACGGGCTACAGAATTCCTGTTTGTGAGACAGTTGAGGAGTACATGCACTACATCCAGAGCTTACCTCCTATTGATGCACCCGAAGCGTTAGGCCTGCATTCTAATGCCGATATCACGTAAGATGCTGAATTTATGTGAAGCGCCGTTAAGAGCAAAAACCTGACGTCTGACATGGCTAGCGTCACATTTCTGCTGCATTTTAAACATTTCATAGATATCAGGCAAACACGTCCGCTGAAGTGTTGGACACAATCACCAATATTCAGCCAAAGGAAAGCGGAGGAGGCTCAGGTGCAACTCGAGAGTCCATTGTTTACCACTTGGCAGAAGACATGTTGGAGAAATTGCCTGACGATTATGTGCCACATGAGGTCAGGTTTAATCTTTTTTTTATTTATTTTTTTTTATTGCACTAGTTCTTTTAGCCACGAAATCTGAAATGTGTATCTTCTTGAATGAAGGTCAAAGCCAGGTTGCAGAAGATGGGCGCTCTAAACCCGATGATTATCTTCCTGCGTCAGGAAGTGGATCGAATGCAGAAAATAATCACTGTGGTGCGCACTAGTCTGATGGACCTGAAGTTGGCTATAGACGGCACTATAATCATGAGCGATGTAAGACTTCTGTTTGTAAATGTTTTATGTTCATTTCAGCATAAATTCTTTGAAGGACAACTGCAAATACTTTACATTTAAGCTCATTTCCAAAGCATGGAAATGAGCTTCCCGCTGAGCTATACTTTCTTTCCTAGAACCTCCGTGACGCCTTGGACAACATCTTTGATGCCCGTGTTCCCAGCCTGTGGAAGAACATGTCCTGGGAGTCTTCCACTTTGGGCTTTTGGTTCACTGAACTTCTTGAGAGAAACAAGCAGTTCAACAGCTGGGTGTCTGAAGGCAGACCAAAAACGTTCTGGATGACTGGGTTCTTTAATCCACAGGGTGGGTTTTATTATGCTGACGCAGATTTACACTGACGTTGTGACTAATTAGAAAATAACTAGAAAATACTCCACATTTCTTGTCAACGAGGCGGCAAGAAGAAGAAAGTTTTCTCTTGCCAGAACATGTAAGAAAATAACTCAAGTGCAGAACTCCTGAAAACTCTTCATAGCCCACTGCAGCATATGTCCATTTAATACCCACACACTCGCTTCAAATTTCTGACTATAATAATCGTCAAACACCACACAAGGCACTCCATCATTCTGTTCTTTCAGGCTTGGAAAGAACAGACAGACATTCGAGACAGAGCTTTTTCCTTTACGTGTTAAAAAACCATTATGTGATTGGTTAATTGACTGACTGATGCCAACACCCTGTAATGTCTACAGGTTTTCTCACAGCCATGAGGCAAGAAGTAACCAGGGCCAACAAAGGCTGGGCTTTGGACACCGTCACACTTAACAACAAAGTTTTGAAAAAGGCAAGGGATGAAATCACTGGCCCACCTACGGTGAGTTTCTTGCCACTTTTTGTCCGGCAGTCATACCTGTGAGGAGCAATAACAGCAGGTGTATCTGCAAGGGAAAAAACAAAACAAAACAAACAAAACTAAACCGAAACCTACTTTGTTATCAACTTTGTTTCCTTAACAGGAGGGAGTTTACGTCCACGGTTTGTACCTGGAAGGTGCCGGTTGGAACAGAAAGAACATCCATCTTAGTGAGCCCTCGCCCAAAGTGTTGTTCACGCCCATGCCCGTGATCCACATGTTTGCCATCAGGTCCACTTCACCCCTTGACCCTAAGCTTTACAGCTGTCCAATCTACAAGAAATCAAGACGAACAGACCAGAACTACATCACAGCAGTGGCGTTGCCGACCATCCTGTCACCAGATCACTGGATCATGCGCGGGGTCGCTCTGCTCTGCGACATTACATAAACATAGGCTGCGTCATGCCTTCTAGGTGTTCAGTAGCTACGTGCCTATTCACATTTGTCTCTCAGACAATGCTGGATACCTTTTTTTGTTGTTCTAAATCAGTAAATAAACATTTGTCTGAAAGCATATTTTGTTTTTTGAAAGATTTCATTCATTTAGATTAGGTGGTGTAGTTGTTAAAAGTACAAGCGAATAAGGTGATGTGAGTGTTTTAGAAACTGCTGCTGTACTTGGAGTTTCACACACAAACATCTCGCTGGTTCCGGTTCTGTTTATCCCACCTTCCTAGGGTAAATCTTCGAGGGCGGACAGGCCAAGACTGGCCTGGAAAAGATCCAAGCAGTATTCTAGAAAGCACTTCCAGAATACTGTCTCCTCTATTTACAAAATTCTCTAGAAAATTCATCCTCGGCACCAATAACATGCTTTTGAGAAATGTGGCTACAGAGAATATAAAAGAGAGTCAGCCAGAAGACGAGCAGCTTTGCCTGAAGAATTGCTCCCAGGCTCCCCACAGTGTTCATTATTCATGAAGTTTCAGTAAATATGACATTGTTTTTTTCTTTAAATTTGATCAATTAAACAGGAAAATGCAATTTTATGCGCTATTACGTTACACAGGAGCTGTCATCGGTCAGACATTAAAGTGGGATAATAAAAAGAAAAGGTCACAGTGGTAAACCGTAGTCTGATATCTAATGTTTCAAAAGTTTTAATGCCCTTTAGCTCATACTACAACCACAAAAGTCCATATATTTTAATGGCAAATTCTGTAACTGTCCACAACAAAGTAATATAGTGCATTATTGTGAAGTAGAAGTATATATATAGAAGTTCAATTTTTGCCCCTTTTGTGATGTCTAATAGAATAATTTGATCATTTTAATTTTGGGATGTCAGAGTGGGGAGAGTGAGTTTCAGTTTACACCATTGCTTTTCAGATTTTTACATGTAAAGAACTTAGAGAAATCCTTTTTCTTCTCCTTCACAGTATAAAGTACTGCATGTTGGTCTGTCACATGCAATTTTGAGTAAAACATATTGAAGTTGGTCGTTTTACCAAAGCAAATTGTGAAATAGGAGTTTGAAAACATATTCCAATGAACCGACAGAGCAACGTCACTCTGTTGCAGATACAAAACAAGATGCCTGATAACAAGAATGAGGAAGAGGAACCGGGGAAGAAAGGTTTGAAAGTTCCTACTGAAACAAATATCGAAATGAAGCTATTAAACATTTTTTGTTGCTGTTGTTGTTTCTAACTTGACCTTCAATAATAGCTTTTATTTAAACGCTAGTATAATGCGCATGTAAGGACTGGTTTTGTCTTTAAGAGCTAGGTCTATTCCCCACCACAAGGGGGCGACGTAACTATTTCGTGAGGCGGAAGCAGTTTATTTTTTTGGGATTTTGTTTTGGTTTTTCTCCAACTCCTAGCTAAGTGTAGCTTGCTGCTGTAGAGCTGCTGATATTTTATTTCTGATGTTTTTTTTTCTTTAATTGACAACTACAGAAGATGAAGAAGTTCTTTGACGACTTTAAAAAGGACATAAAATTTAAATCTGCAGGACCCGGGAAGAAGTTAACGGAAGATGCAAGGCAAATATAACGATTTATTGCTTTCTGCGGCGCTAACTATTGATTAAAAAAATAAACACAAACAATTCATATGTTGGCTTTCTTGTGTAGTTTTTTATTATTATTATTATTTTAATCTACGAGTAGATAACTAATGTAATGCAAAGACGGTGAGAAACGCCCAGCTAACTTTGACCAGCAGATAATCCATCAACAAGCTTAGATCGCTAAATAAAGAAGCCACCTGATAACTAAAAGACGAAACAGTGCTGTCATCTGTGTCGTAATCAACGTCGTTACATGTTGTAACTCGTGGAGGTCTGACCTGAACTCATGACATGTTGGTGATCGCTTCAGCAGCAAGCCTGCGGTGGCGCCGAGCAGCTCCAGCAGCAAGCAGAGTCGGCATGCTCCCAGCCAAGGAGCGCAGATGGCAGGGGCCGCGGCCCTGGCCCGGATCGAGCAGAAGCAGCGGCCCAAGGTGCACACCTCCCAGGACGCTATCAGGAACCAGGGTGAGAAACCCAGGCTCACCTGAACCCAGCTCCCGAGTACCGCTTTGGTTAAATACACCAACTAATGATTATTTTAGCAAATGGATTATTATATTGATTATTCTGATGATTAACCAAATACAAAAATGGTCACATTCTTTGGATTTTTTATTTTATTTTGCCTCTTAAACCTTCTTTTATACAGTATTAGAGATGCATTTAAATAAATAATGCAATTCCTTTTTAAAACAAAAAATAACCTAATTGCCTAAATTCAATTCCAGCATTCCTTTAGTGTATGTTTGATTATTTGTAGCAATGGATACATCCGCCATCTGCTTATTTAAAAAGTAGTTCTTTTTTTATTTACCCCTTAGCAACTGTCATGAAATTTACTGAGCACTCTGCATAAAACCTGTTGTAAAAACCTTCAGAAGATGCAAATATAAACATACTATGAAAATAACTGCTATTATTTAGCAGCAGTCTAGAGTCTGAATTATGATGAGAACTTGCAGCGCACACACACACACACACCTCTTTAAATCACAGCGTTGACTGAACTGTACACAGCCACTGTGTACAGTAAAGCAAACACTAAACGCTTAGATTTTGTTTAGTCTTGCAAGAATCTGGTTAAATAATGGCAGTTTTCTTTGCTTCACAGTTAAAAGAGAACTGGAGGCGGAGGCAGCAGCTCTGGCTGAGAAGGAAAATGCAGTCACAGCTGAGGTACATCCAGGCTTGTAGCGCGTTCGTCTTGGTTTAGACACTTTATTCAATGAGTAAAAAGTGTAATAGCTGCAGTTATGGACAGTCATTTCTGTTCCAGGGATCCAAAGTGAAAGACGCGGCCTGCCTCTCTGTGTCCGGCGTTTACTTCACCTGCCCTCTCACCGGAGCCACGTTAACCAAGAGTCAGAGGGAGGTGCACATTAAAGAGGCCATTCTGATGGTACATATCCTCAACTCTTTGAAACCACAATATGCCTGAAGTTTTTTCTAAACATTATAAGGGGATTTAGAACGAGATTAAACGTGATCCTGCTGGTGTTGGCAAAACACGGTGTGTGTTTTTACCGTCAGCGCTTCGAGGAGGACGATATCGAGGCTTCTGTTATGATGGTCCACACATTTAACAAAGACAGAGAGAAAGTGAAGGCAGCTGTGGACATCATCAGCAAGTAAATTTTGAATATATTATATTATTTAGGCTTATATGTGTTCATATTTTAACTTATCCATTTTTTCCTGCTACTCCCCCACATACCAGTCTCTCTTGTACCTTATATTTGTTTTTAAAAGCTTATTTGATCTGACTTTTTTTTTTCTTTTTCTTTTTTTACAGGTATGTTGACAATATATGTAAGAATCCATCAGAGGAGAAATACAGAAAGATAAAAGTTAGCAACAAGGTGTTCCAGGTGAGCTCAAAGCCAACGTTCAGAACTAGGAAAATTTTAAATAATTTTTAAACATTTTCAAAATCACTCCTCAATTTGTTACAGGAAAAAGTAAGTCCTGTGGAGGGCAGTCGGGAGTTTCTGCAGGCTGTGGGCTTTATAAGTGTTATGCTTCCTGTAGAGGCCCAAGGTGAATTTCTCCTGCTGTTTTCATCCCAGTGCCTTACAAAGTCTTCATAGCTTTTAACTTTTCACAGTCTGTCAGGTTTCAACCACAAACAAATGCATTTTATGTGATAGATTAACAAAATGGTCCACTTTAGTGAAGTTGAATAAAAAACTGATGCAGTTTTCCAAAAAAAAAAAAAAAGTCTAATGTGTTTTCACATTCACCCTTTGTATACTGTGATACCCTAAAATAAAACCAAAAGCCTTTAAAAATTCGACTTGTGTAACAGCAGCGCTTAGTCAGTGTCTACATTTTGTAACCCGTGTTTACGTTTGACGCGGATCAGAGGAGGAAGAGGAGTTCCTGGTGTTGCCGGAGCAGAGTGACGACGCCCTGGAGCTGATGAAGGAGCGGAGGGACCGCCTTCAGAGGGGAGAGCCGGTCAGAGCCCAGCTGGACCGGCAGCCTCAGGCTTTCCGACCGTCTCCCAACGCGCAGCGCTTCGAGCTGCCGCCCGAGTTCTACAACCTGTCGGCGGAGGAGCTGAAGAAGGAGCAGCAGCAGAGGTGACGTCACTGCAAACAAAACACTAAATCGTTCCATGTCTTTTTGGTCTCGTTTCTGGTGCGAATATGTTAGTGCACTTGAAATACAACAAAACTGACTTACAAAAAACTTTTCAGCAAGAAATAGGAGCTTGTTTTAAGTTAACAACTCCTTAGTATTGGTGAAAAAGGTGCTAGTTCCACCGGCAGACTATTTCACTTACTGCTTATTTTTCCCAGAACTGAACTGGTGGAGAAGAACGCCATGCTTCGCACAAAAGCCATGAGGGAGAGGGAGGAGCAGAGGGAGAGAAGGAAATACAACTACACCCTGCTCAGAGTCAGACTGCCTGATGGGAACCTGCTGCAAGGTAAGCAGCAGCCAGGCCTCAGTGAACAGCTTAGTGTTAGTGGCTGCACTGACAGGCATAAAGAGTTACAGCATTTAACTTCCCTTTAGAATCAATAAAGTTTTTTTTTGTTTTGTTTTCCTTGAGCTGAACTGTATTGAGCAGTGCGTGATGTCTTTTCCAGCCACGTTTTATGCCTGGGACCGTCTGCCGGCACTCTTTGAATTCGTCCGGGAGTCTCTGGTGGACGGCTGGCAGCCGTTTGAGCTCATCGCCCCCGGAGGGCAAAAGCTGCAGGAGTCTGAGGAGGTCACTCTGGTCGAATGTAACTTGGTGAGTTAAAGGTTCGCGTTGGAAACAAGCGATGCTAAGCACACTTAAAGCTGCAGTGTGTACCTTTGGGTTTTTTTATGTATTTGCTAAAACTATACGCATTTTCTTTGGCCATATAATTGCGCAAATTTGAATTACGAAAATAAATTAATTGATTCATGGAAATGTGTCGATTAAAAAAAACAGCAACACGTTTTTCACTAAAAGTTTTTGCGGTAGGATGAGGTGGTTGCATCAAAATTAGTGTAATTTCCAAAACTGCATTTTTGCAAAACTGCAACATGACTTATGACAGATAAGTCATGTTGATCCGGTTGTGATCAACAACCGGATCAACAACCACATCCACAAACACCACAACCGGCCACAAACACAGGCGGAGAAGATGAAGAAGATGTTGGCGCGACGTGTTTTTTAATGATTAACAAACTTATTCACATGTAATTTAAATTGCGATTCTTATCTAATGGAAACAACGGCTTTTCGACATTAGTGGAATATCGACACAGTTTTGCACACATTTGTAATAGAAACGCAGCTAAATTGTGATAATCTGTTAAAGAAGTTGTTTTTCGTTTTCACAGATCATCTCGCTCATGTTATTCTGTCAAATTTGAACAAATATGTAAAAGAAAAAAAAACTACAGTTAAGTGACAGATCAGATAAATCATCCATCCTATTGTGGTTACATCAGTTTGACCTATTTTCAGTTTATTTGGATGCAATTATTTATTTTTAAGGAGTCTAATTTGCCCTTTGCTCATTTTAACAAAGAGAAACAAAAACTAAATGCGCTCTGTGCTACTTGACTGGATTTATATCAGTCTGGTTTATTTGACCAGCGAGTTAAAAATTATTTAAGTTAGAACTTTATACCAGCTTTATCAGACGGGACCTCTGTAGTTCTAGTAGTAATACCTCACCAGCACAAAGTAGCGCAAAGTTGTGCTTAGAAAAGGTATGACTTTTCTAAATTTGAACATTGCAGGAAACTGCAAGTTTCGTTTGGGTAAATTTGAAGGCTATTGTTTGTGCTGGGTTTTATTTAGGGGTATCAAAGTACTGAGAACTAAAAATAAAAATAAAAACTATTAGCAGTTTTTAGTTGTAAAAAAAGGAAATTAAAACCATGTATCCCATTCCATTCACTGCACAATTATGCTGTATGTTATGGTAGCTGTTCACATAAAATCCCAATAAAATCAATTTAGGTCTGTGGTTGTAACGTCACAAAATACGAGGAAGTTTAAGGAGTATGAATTCATTTTGTAAGTTTTGTATCTGATTCATGGTCTTGTTTGCTCTTGTCATTAAATAAGGCCACTTAAAGAGAAAAAAAAAGACAAGTAGGAGGGATGTGTTTTAAACTCTATTATTATTCCAGGTGCCCGCTGCCCTGCTCACGTTTGCCTGGGATGCAGCCGTGCAGGCGGACATTGCCGCTGCAGGCGGGAAGAGCTCCGCCGCCCTCCTCAAACCGGAGCTACTGGAGAGAATTCAAACCCTGAGCTGAGCGGAGCGGAGAGAGGGCGCCCTCTGACCCCTACTACCGCCTCCCTCTTCCTCACTCGCTGCCGAGGTGAAGTTGCCCCTTGGAGCAGTGCTGTATTTATTTTTACAAATTCTACTTAAAGTTAAAGATAGTAGCGCGGCAACTTCACCCTAAGGGATTTGTTTTAAACCTACCCCTCTCTCTCTCTCTCTCTCTCTCTCTCTCTCTTCATGCGGGGACGCAGTCGCCCTCCGACATGTCTCAGCAACCATTTCTATTAAAGGAGAGACACTACTAACATGTGACGGACATGTTTGTCTACGTTTCCCCCCTCGGTGTCTCGGCTCATTGTAGAAGTTGCATAGTTCGGTTCGGTTCAGTGGTTGAAGCGACCGCTTTCTTTCGTCAGTGTTCAAGGTGAACTCCGTGTCGGCTGTGTGAACTCGTCACGTGACTCCGTAACTGTAATCGCGCGCGTGAGCTCCCGCTGCCTGTTGGTCGTCCGCTCGGCCTTGGCGTGCCGCTCTTTCCTGTGTTGTACAGCAGATGAATCAGAAGTCAAATATTGTTTTTATATATATATCAACCGGAGAGTTTAATATCTGTACTTAACGTCACGATGCTGGCTTGTGCATCTTAATAAACTAGAGACACCTTGAAAAGGTTTGATTCAGTTCGGTTAATTAAAGCTTGCAGCTATGAAAACCGCAAATTTAGTTTCTATTGACATTAAAGCAGTCATTATTTCAAATGTATTTTGATGGAAATGTCTGCCTACTGAAGTAACTTTTCTAATATATATATATTCTTTTTTGCACTGACTTTCGACTTCATAAAACTTCAAATCATCACTAACTGTGGAAACTTTCCACCCTTTCCTGAAGCATCTTGGATTTTGGGCATCGCCACTCTGCCCTCCACACTCCAAAATCGTAATTCCCAAATAAATTGCAAAATGTAATTTTTGCAATTTATTTGGGTCAGTTGCTTTGGTCTCTGTCGTGTCTTGAATCTCCTCCAACAAATTATTTCTGTATTTTAAAAAAAAAGTATTGAGATTTTTCTCAGAAACTGAATTTTTTGTTTTTTCATGAGTTGCGAGACATAAATATCAAACTTAAAAAATAAATGCCTGAAATAATCAGCTGATGTTTGTTGGGCCTGCAAAGTAAGAGTCTGACTTCCTGAATTTTAAAATCACTGAAGAATAATTTAATTGATTGAGACACACCTGTACTTTAGCTGTTTACAGCACTTTGAAGGATCATTTAAGAACTGTAGGAAATCAAAAGATTTGTTTATTTTGTAATAATACTCTGTTCGTTATGACCACTAAGGGGATAAATGTTAATAATCCACAAACTATTATGGATTTTCAGTAAAGCTTATGTTGTTTCCAACATTAATTTTGCTTTTTTTTCTGAAATGTGTTTTGTTCTACCTTGAAGTCTTGTGTTTGTTGAGGGTTTACATTAAATGTACGGGAACAATCACCAAGTAGAGCTGCAACAGTATGTTTATTTTTTTTACTGCCTCACCTCACTCAGGTGTCGCTTTTTATTTTCCGTTAACTTTGAGTTCAATGAGACAAAAAAACAAAAAACATCTTCACTCTGAGATTCTTCTCTCTACAATACAAAATATTTAAATAACGTGTTCTCCGTGAAAATCACATCTCCACATTTCAATCTTCCACCTCATAACTTGCAGGTTGGATTGTTTTGCTAATGATTGGTGTAGATAACGTTCTACCTCTCATCATTCAGACGGATAAACCATTATTGCGAATAATTTTAACATCTTCATTTTATGTTATATCCGACGCAGCTGCCAGTCAAAAGAGGACGATTTTCCGTCGAAATGCTGATATTTGTGAAGGAAACTCGCCGCTTGTTTCTCCACTCTTCCAGTTGTAGCTCGGCAACCCGCCACCAACACACACATGGGTTTCAATATTTGATCAGCATTGTAACCTTCTTTAATAAATTATTGAGCAGCTGTGATTTAAATGTCATGCTTTGAGTTGTGCTGTTGCTTTTCAACCTGCCTGTTCTAAAGAGACTCCCTACTGCATATTTTTCTTTAATAAAAGAATCATAAGTCTGTGCGTGTTGTTTCTTTAGAGGAGCCTTGGAGTGAGCAGCTTGTTTTTATATTATTGCATGAATGGGGGGAAAAAATAAGGCAAGCATTATTAAGTCATTAAACCAGGTAACTGTCATGAATCACAGAAATAAGGCCCTACGGCTGCAGTAGGCTTTTTTTTTTTTTACATATTTGCTAAAACTCACCATGTCGTGACAGCATGAAGACAGAAATGCACCGCTCCTGGTCAGAAACAACCAATCAAAGCCAGCCTGAATGACTTAGCAATGCTAAGTCATAATGGCAGAGAAACAACTCCATTACAGGAAATAAACTTTATCCTCTGACATTGATGGCCATGCTAACTAGCATTAGCATTTCTGGCAGGTTCTGTTGTGGGGAACTAGCTGTAGCCCCATGGTCTCAAACTCGTCCTACGTTTGGATGTCTCTCTGCTTCAGCACACCCGGCTCCAATATTTGCTCATTAGCATTAGCTTGGCCGCATCCTAGTGAGCCTGTTTAGCCTATTAATTCAAGTGTGTTGACCAACAGATGCATCTAAAAGTTACAGAACTTTTAAGTCTCTAGGCCTTCAACAATGCAGTTTGAGACCATCGAGTGCGCAGTGTAGCAAAGGGCAAGAGGAAGGGTGTGAGCAACCCAGCATGATTGACAGCGCCAAGACACTCCTCTCTGATGGAGCTGTGTAATTTTGCAAATTGCAGTATGACCTTCCTTTTTCTTCTCACAGATTACCTGTCTTGGCATCAGGACGTAGTGAAAGTTTTTAACAAATATGTGACATTATTATTAAGTTTATTTGATAGAGCCAGACACACATCGACATAGGCAAACTGAGCAAAGCAGCAGTCCCATGTTTGCATCATAGTGCAATAGCAACAGCTGATTCGCAGCACTTGTCCCTAGATGGGCTTTTAAAAAGTACCTCTAAAAAATTGAAGTGAAATATAACATTGCCCATGAAAGCCACATACTGTAGTTTTAAATTTTAGACAGAACTTATCATTTAGTGAAATCAACAACAAAAGAAAATTGGCACACGATAGGAAAAATATATATATAAAAGGTGCAGTAATTTTATTTATGTTTAATGAATTTATCCTGTTCAAGTACTCTTGAGAAAATACAGAAAATACATATATTTATAAAACACCAACACTGTAACTAACTGTACACATACAGATCTCTCTACCCTTCCAATAAAGGCAGCATGAATGAAACCAGTAAGATCACAATGTACAGATGAACTCGGAGCCTTGGTTTCCAGCACTAACTTCTGATAAACTATGTACAATTGGACCAAAAGGAAAACAAAAACAAAAGAAAAAAAAAAAGGTTTGTGGTTTCAAAAACCGTGATTATTGGTGTTCTTAACGCTTCTTATAACATTTATTTCTGCCCTTGTTCCATCTCGGCCCAAGCATTAGTAATAATAAGACTCTGATAAGTTGCTTTGATTCTTTTCACAATTTTCAACTTTTATTCTCTAAACATCTACGACACCTTGTTGGGAAACAGGTGAGGTGGACTTCAGAAACACCCAGCCTGGCTTCTGCTGGCGTTGAGGAGGCGACAGGTCACGTGGCCTGAACACTCGAGTCTCCTTTGGATGCAGAATAATGAGTCATGAAGGGAGAGCTAAAGGGGAAGAGCGGCCTGTGATTGGCTCAGGCTGAGGAGAGCGTGGCGGCGGGGAGAGCGGCGGTTTCAGAGGCGTCGACTACCATTGAACAGTCTTCCTCGCTGGAGGGCTTCTCTTTCTTGGGAGCTGCAAAGTCAGATCAGGTTTGGTAAACTGGAAAACGCATCTCTGGTTTAAAACTGAAGCGCTCACATGTATTCCTGCTAGGGCAGGGTGACAAAATCTAATTTTTTTTCCATACCAGATCTAGTTTTAATTGATTTCTTTTTTCTTCAAGAGAAATTACAAATATTCTTCAAAAAGTGACTATTTTTTGTCATCCCTTCCACGCGCTGTGATACAGACTGGGAATTTTTGTTTAACTACAAAGAATGTAGTCATAATAATAGAACAGAGATGCTATATTACCAGAAAATGTCTTAAAATTGACTTTATGAGAAAAAAAGCTTTGACAGTTTTCAGATTCTGCGGTTCCTTTTTTGAAACAGACAAAGTTGTTTGCTCAAACATTTTAAAGTCCGGCTACTGATAATACTTTTAAAATCAGCATCAACTTATACAATTTAATCTGTAAACTTATATTAAAAGAATAATTTCACAAGATGCTCAACATTCCTGATTTTAATTTTTTTTTTGTTGTTGTTGTGAGTTCTCATTAAATTAATACTTTATTCTCCTGTTATTTCAACTGTTCTCGTAATTTAAAAAAAACATAGCTTGACTCTAATACTGCATCATAGAGTTGACCTGAATTCAAAATGTAAATAAATAGAAGCTTCAAAATACGCTTGTCAAACAAGATGATCGCCTTGGGACACCCAAGGGGTCCATTGGTGGAAAAATCCTGATTTTGAAAAAAAAAAAATTAAAACATATTTCCCCAGCCCTAATTTCTGCTCCTCTCAGGTAACTCACCGGTCTGTGTGGAGATAATGACACAGTCTTCGTCATAGTCATCCTCAGTGTCGGCCTGGAAACCGTCCGTCTCCGCTGCTTCGACCTGAGAGAGAACAATAAAGCCACATTAACAGATTGTTTTCCATCGAGGGGGGGGGAAGTAAAAATGTGTAGCAGGAGCTTTTCGCTTTTCGGAGGCATGCCTGCTCTGGATCGTTGCATCTCTTCATGAACTTAGTGATGGACATGCTACCGGCGCTCTTCCTCTTGTTGGAGGCCAACTGGGCGGAGGCAGCTTGGGGCGTGGTCGGAGAGTTTCCCTGGGAACCCGTGGCCGCCTGGGGCTCTTCGCGGGACTCGTCCCGCGCTCCGGCGGTGAGGTAGGTCCACTTGCACGGCACTGGGAGAGCGTCCTGGCCGAAGCGGGTCAGGACGTCGGCGTGCACGTACCAGCAGCAGCGCTTGAAGGAGGAGCGCTTCTCGTAAACGGCGTTGCTCTTGATGAGGCGCCTCACCTGTATCCTGAGAGAGAGGAAGACGGAACGTCATCAGAACGACTAACCGGTAAAGCCCCAACGTTTAAATTTAGTTCAACATTGCTTCACCTGGATGGGACGTTTTCTGGAGGGCTCTGAGGACTGGGCAGCTCAGACGGTGACGACGAAGACGAGGAGGAGCTCTGGTGACGACAAAACTCCTGGAACTCAGAGATGATGACTTTGCCGCTGTTGGGGTTTCCGTGCAGCAGGGGGAGCAGCTGACCTAGCACTGAGAGAGGATTCACCTGAGAGTTAGGATGCTTATGAAAAGGTAGTGAAAGTGTCACCAAAACACTTAAAGGAACAGTTCACTAAATAACAACTTGACTTATAACAGTCACCAGGTGGCCGACGCAATAATGTAAATGTTTGTGAAATATGTCTAACAGATTAACCAAAGATTTGGTGGCTAACAATTATTACAAGGAGCCGTGTTTGCATAAGACGGGTTTACATTTAAGCTGATGGAAGGCATGTTTGTCCAAAGTAACTATTTGATAGAAGAATAAATCAGTGTAAAAATTTTAATATAGATTTAAATTTCTCTACAGTATTTTTAAGACTTTCGGCCAGTTCAGCTGAGCCATCAGCACAAGAAACATTAGATAAATAACTAATGATTGATCAATACAACAAAACTAAGTGCAACAATAAACACGATAAATAATTCTTTGGGCACCGAACGCTAAATACATGATTTGTGCTTCATGACTGGAAGTTGTCTGGTGGAATCAAATATGTTTTGCAAAAAAAAAAAATCTTTAAGCTATTATTGGTTTTATTAAGGGAAAAATGCTGCAACTTCCTTGTTGGCTTTTATTGAAGATTTCACTCCAATTATAATGTTCCAGCTATGCAGATAAAGCTCTATAACCTCAGGCTGTTTAAACAAAGTCATTCTTTTCTTCACAATAATTGCTTTGAAAAGGTTTGGGCTGTACGAGGAAGGAAATCTAAGATATTTGAACATCACATTTGTGGCCGATGTCACATTGAGAGGAAAATGCGTTTTAAACTTACGCTGCTCCTCTCTCTGCCCCTTCTGCAGCAGCTCTGCGGGCGTGGGGCTGTTGTCCACAGTGGGTAAAGGGTCGATCAGACACACAGCGTAAGGCTGGAAGGCCTCCAGACCGGCTCCGTCTTCGTCCCACACACAGCCTCTGACCACGGCCTCCAGCACCTTCATCTTCTTCTTGCTGGACATCAGCTCGTCCCACTCTCTGGCTTTCAGTGTCTGACGCAGTTTTTGCTTCTCCAGGTCGCCGCCGTCCTGCGAAGATGCAAGTTTGTTTTGTTTTGTTTTTTTTAACTAGTGACTTAAAGACACACTTAGAAAATGTCGGGTTTCTACAGCATTTTTCATTTCCTATTTCAGTGGTTCCCAAAGATTTTCTGGGCGCCCCTATGGATTACAATAAAATCCACCTCAAGAAAAAAAAATCAACTGGGCACACGCATCGTTCAACCAGACATAAACCTATAAACATATTTTGTTTTCAAACTCCACTCAAGTGTATTTCACACTTCGGCTTGCAACAAAACTCAGTATAAACCATCTTTATAATGAAACACTTTTGTGTAACTTTTTTTTTATTCATCCATGTCCATGATTGCCCCTTGCAATGGCACTGCGCCCCCCCTAGGGGGCGCGCCCCACACTTCGGGAACCACAGTCCTATTTAATGTGTTTCTTGTCTTTGAATTAAAACATTAAAGGGAATGGTACATATTTGACAAAAAGACCAGTCACCCCTTTAATCTAAATCACTGACAAACTCCCCACTTCAACTCAAAATAAACAAAAGATTTAATCACACCTCCTCCTCCAGAGCACCTTCATCGTCTGAGAGGTAGCCATGAGGAACGAAAAAGCCATCGTCATCGTCGTCGTCATCCTCCCCACCTTCCTCTTCCTCCTCCTGTAAATAATTTTTGTTCAGTTATGCAGTTGATGTGAAGTTACCGTATTTTTCGGACTAAAAGGCGCACATAAAATCCCTATATTTGCAAAAAAAAATCGGCAATGCGCCTTATATTCCGGTGCGCCTTATGTATGAACAGTGTACCATATGTTTTATTACGACTGTGGTAAGAGACGAAGCCACTCCCCTTGATTGTCGAAGCATAATTGCTGCTGGTCAGAAACCTCGTGGAGTCAGCTTTCTATGCTGTCTACACAGACTTGTTTTGGGGTGGCGAACCACTTCTCAACTGTCGTCCGAGCTTTCACGAAGGCCGGAATCATCAATGAACAGCCAAGCAACAGCAATGAGACTGAATCGGATGATGACGAGAGGGAACCGGGCTTGCTTGATGCCGCTATCGCCCAACTTTTAAATTCTGACACCGAAGACGAGGAATTTGATGGATTCGTAGAAGATGAATGATTGAAAAAGTGAGTGTACTTTTTTGTGTAATATTGAGAGTTATTGTTAATGATTTGAAAAAAGTCTGACCTATCCGACTACCGTATTTTGTTTCGCTTTATGCGTCTTATAATCCGGTGCGCCTTATAGTCCGAAAAATACAGTATTTAAAAAATAAACATGTTCCCCTGTGTGAAGCCCTCTAAAATACATCTATACGCTGCGATTGGTAGTTACTAAAGCGTTGCTTTAAACACTAATGACGTATAAAACACATCATTAACATCCGAGAGAAAACATCATCAGCCAGATAATCAGCATTTTGAATGATGTGCGGTGAAAAAAAATTAAAACATGCTAAAGCCCTAATCACAGAGACATCTGAACAGAAACGACTGGAAATCATTTATGTGGGCTTTCAGACATTTTACATAAGGTCCATTCACAGGATGATCATGTAATTATGCAAAAAGCAGGCTGATGTCTGACCAAGAAACTGCAAATGTTAAACATTTTTCTTTCCAAGAACTCATAAATTGTGATTTACTTTAAGTTTTAAAACAAAATGTTGAACAACAAAAGCTAATCTAGTGATAGCTAATCTAGTGATAGTGATAGTCCTTAAGGACTATCACTAGTCTTGTCCACTTACCCCTTCACTATGAGACAAAGACTCTCCGGGTTCCTCTTCCTCCCATTCTTCATCACTGTCCACCTCATAGTCCAACAAATCCTGCGGTGGAAGAAAACAGCTGTGACCTACACAACCATGACTATTTGTTTAATTCAAACAACTAATTGTTTCTGGAAACCAGCTTTACCTTGTCCAGCCTGAGGGGGCAGCGGGGAGAGATATGTGAGCTCGTCTTCCTCCAGGTGCCCCAGTACGCTGGACGGTAGTTCTCGTGGAACTGCAGCAGCTTCATCGGTCCGTAGCGTCTGCGGTCCGGTGTGTCATCCGGTTTAGACGGGTCCAATGCTATGCAGTCCCTGAAGGAGCAGAGCGAGGAGGAAACACAGATTAACCGAAACTTAGAAGAGAAAATAAGGCAAATATATATATATATATACATATATAACTGTATATTGGCATCTACAGTTCATTTCTAGAAGAGTTTCGCCCCACACACTTTTCTCTGGCTTCTCCAAACTTTTACAAAAATCAATTCCAAACACTTTAAAAGCTTTTCCAGGAAAACATAAATACGGTTGAACGATTCAACTACTGCTGAAAGTAGTAGAAAGTTTGACAGTATGGGAAAAATGGTGACATGATTATGATTAACCCACTTTCTCGTGACATTTCTCTCTTTTTGGTTTCCACACAATCTCCACCAAAAGCTGCACCCAGGCAGTCTTTTGGCAGATGGAGATGGTGCGATATTGAGCTTTTGATAATTTATTTAAAACTCAAAGAGCGCAAGTGGAAGATTTTCTATTTCTTCATCTAAAAAGTAATTGATAGTAACGGTCCACATTAGAAATGAAATGGTTTAATTAATTCCCAAACTTTTAGTAAACATCTTTCACTCTAAACAGTCCAATGTGTTTTTTCTAATCTTTGCTTAAATCTAACTTTTCTTTAAATAAAGTTGGATCATTAAATTGCCAAAGTATTTAAATGTACAAAGCAAAGTCAGGTTGGAGACATTGTTCTGAAGCCAAAGGCACCAATGTAGAAATTTAAAACAAACCACAATCCACGTTTCTACTTCAGGTTGTATAGATTCTATAAAAATGTTTTACCAAAAGAATCTAATAAGTCCGTCTAACTTTTAAAATCTGTCCATCTTAAAAAGACTAAAACAGCTTTTCCATCAGCAGAAAAACAATTTCCTCAACTTCACACTCATTAAAGCATTAAAATCTGGATTTGAAAAATAGAAATAATCATCTTCTGACAAGAGGAATATGAGATTAAAAGTACTAAATTATAATGTACAATTATATTTTCTCCTTGCGTGTGCTCATTATCAACTGAGCACCGGAAAGTCAGCAGAAGTGATCGTTTCTCTTATAGGAGCTTCAAATATTTATCGAAAAGACTGCAGTGATACGAGACTCGCTCTACTGCTAAGGTTAACACACCTGATTCTAATTATTGAATTACTCTCGCTGCTTCTTCAACTCCAGCAGAATCTTATTAATTAACCTTTAAATTGAATCAGGTGTGCTGCAACAGAAGACATCTAAAACATGCAGGGAAGTTGGGAAAACAAAATGTTGAGCGAAATGTGTTTGGGTCAGCAGGTCAGGATAGCGATTAAAAAAATATATAAAATCAAATCATATTTTCAAGTGAACCAACACTGGACAATGATCTTTGCACTCAGCTCTGCTAATTGATAACGCAGCCTGTAATTAATGTCAACATTTTTAAAGTCAAATACTTTTGTAAATATATAATTTTTAATTTCGGACACTTTTTTTAACTATTATTATTATTATTAAGAACGACAGCAGATTTCCTCCACATCAAACTTGGAAGATTAGACCTTCCAGATCAAATAAGTCTGTTTAGAACCGTTTTATAGAATGTGCATAGTTAATAGACGTAAACGGGGTTTGGACGACTCGAAAAGTTTAGATTCGAATCACAGCAGGAGACGTGTGATGCGTGACAAGCAGCTAAAGTTAACACACATCGACAGAAACAATCTTTCTTTTATGGCCCTGACTGCCCTCAGTGATGTCTGAGGGCAATAACGAAAACTTTAAACTCTTCATAAATTAATTCTCTTTGCTTTAAAGAGAAAAACCTCCACATCTGCTGATGTGGAGGTTTTCTGCGGCCCACCACATCACTTCTGTTTATTTGAATCACATTTCATGAGTAGAAAATGTTGATTCCTAAATAAGTTAGATGGAAACTCAAATCCCGATAGAAACGTTCCAGTTTCTATTATTATAATTTAAATGAAGGGCTAGTTATCCCACTCGTATCTTAAATTTGTTTGTTTGCATTTCTTACGGAGTCTCAAATTCCTTTTTACTTTATAAACAATAGCGCTTCAATTAATATTTTTGCAATAGTTGAGGTTTTGTCTTTATTTATACAGTCTAGGGTTAAACAAATAATCTAGTGATTCAATTCAATCAATAATTTTAAAAAAAAAGGCTCCTTAGAAACTTTTCTTTTTTAAATTGTTATTTCTTTGTACTTATCAGTTCTGGACAGAATGACCTTTGGTTGCGTGAGCTTATTTGAAAAAGCGACAAGTACTTAGTCAGCAGAGCAAGAGACAGAGCGACAATGATACTAAAACAAAAAATAATAAAAAAACATCAAAAAAGTGTCTCAATGGAGGGAACTTTAACTGGAATAGGTCCTACAACCACAAAGTCCTGGTATCTACTCTGTCAGAGTGTCTGGTTCTTAAGCTAAAGATCAAACCCTCAGGATGTAAATCATCATTTTCGGACCAGGTCACCGAGCGTGGCCGTTCTCACCCGAGCGTGTCCGCCTGTCTGTGTTCGGTGCGTCCCGACCGTCTGGGTTTTTGTCCAATCCAGTCTTTCAGTGCGTTCAGGTTTTCGGCAGGTTTTAGCAAACACCGGTCCAGCTCCTCCAGAACCGAGTCGTCACACTGAACCCGACACAGAGGCGCCAGAGACATGTTCCCTTTAATTTCGAATGGAGCGAACTTCCCACACGCAGCTGCGAGAGTCTGAGGAGACAGAGGGATGGAGAGCACTTAGACACAAATTCAGAGTCCAAGATGATGATGATGATGATGATGAGTCCCTAATCTGTAATAAAGGTGACCTACTGACCTTTGGGGCCTGCTGGATTTTGGGTTTCTGTAGAAACCGAGTAATTTCTGCTTTCTCAGCTTTTAGGCGCTGGAACCAGAGAGAAAACAGTAAAAACATTAAATATTAACCAACTTCATCACATTCAGAAAATATTAGCTTCTACAAAGACCCACATCTTTCTCTTCTTTCAACCGTTTCTCTTCTTCCTTCATTCGCTTTTCTTCCTCCTTCTTCCGTTTTTCCTCCAGTTTTGCCCTGAGGAGGAGAAACGACATGAAATTTGTGACCAACTTCAAAGAAAAACAACATAAAAACCCCTAACATGTCTCTATACTTACTCAAGCTTAGATTTCCGCAGCTCCTCTTTTGCTTTTAGCCTCTCCGCCTTTTCTTTCTCTTCCTTCTCCTTTTTTTCTCGTTTTTCCCGCTCCTCCTTTTCCTTCTTCTCCCGTTTTTCCCTTTCTTTCTCCTCTTTGAGCATGCGAGCCTCTTCTTTCTTCTTTTCCTTTGCAGCTTTGGCTTCTTCTTTCTGCCGTTCCTTCTCCTGTCGCAGCCGTAACCGCTCTTCTTGCTCTTGTAAACTCTGCAATCAGACATAATCGGTTTTCCTAAGGATTAATTCTGGGGGTGTAAAAGACACTTAAAGTGTTAAATCTTAACTGGAGGAACATTTGTAGAAACTCTTAAAACAGAGTTTCTAAAATCGCTTCCTCTTTAAAATCACCAACTTTTCCAGATTTCTCGGCCTATTTTTTTACCATTTTACCAAATTTATGTTCCACATTTATTGAAACATAAATTTCCAATAAATTATTTTTTTTAAACAATGATCAAGCATCATCCTGAAAAACCTCCAATTATAAGCAAAACAAAAAACAGGGAATAACAAGTTGGTCTTTAATCCCAGTAATAGAACGTCTGTAGCTGCTGTTTTTCCTCCAATTTATTATATTTTGTTTAATATTATTCCTATGACATCAGAGATTAAGCTTACTGTAAATATTTTGGTCTGAAAAAACATTTTGATTGACCTAAAATGAGCCAATTTTTATCTTTTTATTTAAATCATAGTTGTTTTGAGATACTCACGTTTAAATAAATAAAAATATATATATCAACTGTTTTCATACATTAGGTCCTAATTCCACTGTAGCCATGTTTTCCTAAAAATCTTTAAGGTTTTCATTTCAAAACAGAAATTTTATAACCCGTTTTGTAACCCGATTGTAGATCGAACTCCAAGTTCTTATGATAGCAAAATACGACCAGAAAAAAATAATAATTGTATTCTACAGCAAGCAATATAACTTTCAACAAGTCAATAAGCTAAAATTTTATTCTGAGCACCAACGGGAAAAAAAACAAAAAAACATTTCCAGCGTATCTATTATCACTTTTGATAGACAGATGCGGTATTTTTGATAGACAAATCAAAAATACCGCAAAATATACAGAATTACATACCATCACCAATGCATTAGTGTGTGCAATAGGATTAAATGTTTGGTAGGATATGACATTTTATTTTATACATTTCAATTTTTTGTAATATGATGGCAATTAAATATCTTACTGAAATTGTTCAACATCCGCTTTAAGTCACCCGCCTATTTGTCTAATTTAATTTTATGAATGTGGGCGTTTAGTTTGTAGTATGTGGAAAATGGGCGGTAAAGTCTAGAAAAGCAAAAGTTTTTCCATATTTATCCAGACCTGGAAAACAAAGACAAAGAATAACGAACTTCTTCCAGACTGTCAGGCTACATGTGAACCCTGGTAACTGGAAATGTCAAACCGCCTTGCAGCAGGAGCCGAACTTCACGAAGTTTACCTTTAATGAGCGCCTCTTGATCTTTTTCTCCTCTGCTTGTATCTCAGGGGTGGTGGGGGTCTTTGGGTCCTGCAACAGGAGAAAAAACATTGTATGGGGTGTTTTACTGACAAAAATTAAAGCTAAATAAATTCTTGCAAGAACAATAATAGCAAATAAGAAGAAAATGTAGGCATTGTACTCTTTTTTTAAAAGGGGCTTTTGGTTATTCTTTTTAGACTTATTTATCAAAATGTAGAAAGCAAATGAATATTTAAATACATTTTGGTGATCATTTTAAGCAATGCCAATATCATTTCTTAAAAAATATGGAAAATGGCAAACTACATGTCTATTGAGTCAGATTTTTTTAGCAACAATTACGCAGTAGAAAACTGGGAATGCCATAAACTGCGCCCATGCTGGTTCGTACTTTAGGTGTAGTGGTTGGCGTCGAGTCGCCAGTCTTGGTGTTTTCTGGTGAGCTCTCAGACATGGAGCTGGCCGATGACGGCGACTGTGTCGACTTATTTCCCGACTCATTCTGCTCCTCTGGCTCGCTGTCTGAATCCTGAGTAGTAGTATCCAGCTGGGAGACAGATGTGGCGAGATCCTCCTCCTCTTCTTCTTCTTCTTCTTCTTCCGCCTCTTCGTCAGTAATTAAGACGAAGTCTGCAGTCTGTGTTTCAGGAGTGTCAGTAACGTCCTTGTGTTTCCCAGCAGCCTCTGTTCTGTCTTTGCGCTGCTGCTTGGTTTTCGCTGGGGGACGAGAAGCGGCCGGAGCAGGGGAGCCGCGGCGCTTTACGGGGGACGATTTGTCGTCGTCGGTCAAGTCGATGACCACTTTACTGTCCGAGGACGCAGAGGAAGCGGGGCACCTGCGCCTCAGGAAGCCGTCCAGCGGGCCGCGGCCGTTAACCAAAGGCGGGCCGCTGCGTTCGGAGAGAGGAGACGACTCGTTCTCGTTCTGGGTGTCCGGGTCTGCCGGTCCAGGACAGGAATGGGTGCAGGGACGCTTCGGCGGCTGGTTTTCTTTAGGTTCGGCATTCAGGCGCTTGAACGGGAGACGGGCTGGAAACAAGAGAAAAGAAAAGAAAAAGAAAAACAAGTCGATGGTTACAAATAAATTATGTTGTCAATAATTCACTGTTATTAATTTGCAGTTGTATCACTAAATGAATGTGCTCAGCTTTGCATCAACAACAGCAACCTTTTTTTTTTTAGTAGAAATGCAGAGTGCCTGTTTACACTGATAATTTTTTACAGTACTGTAAAAAAAATATGGGTTGAATTTTTAGTTAAAGTTTTTAGTAATTTTTAGTGTTTCTAATCAAACTGATCTATTATTAAACCAAGATAACCTGAGCAAATACATAAATTGATCAATGAATTATTTATTTTAAGTAAAAAAAAAAAAGTGTTTGTGATGACTGGAAATTGGATTTAGATATGGACTTTAACTAGGCCAAGCCCAAAACCTTCCTTTTGAGTTTTTAACACTTCAGTGACTTTTGGTGCCTAAATTTCTTTAAACCCAGGAATGATGTGTTTGTTTTTTTAAGATCATTTTGGTCAATCCTTAGCTGTCAGACGGTCTTATTGAAGTGACTTCATTTTTCCTAAAGGCCTAACATGGATTCCTGGTTTTGGATCGAACATGCAAATGTCTTTTTTTCTTTTTTACAGGACAAAGTTAGTTTTAATAGCTTTTTCCCCTGAACAAATTATATATTAATTTGGAAACAACACTGTTATTTACCCAATTGATCTTTGTATAATATTACAATATTTTGATGATGTAAAAACGTTGCATCCTAGCATAAAAAAGGCAGCAGAAGCCATGTGTAGGGGATGAAATACTTTTACACAGAACTGTATTTGTAAGACTATACTTGGTTGTTATTACTGCAATGGAAAATCTATCTTTGATAACTTTTTTTCAAAAGCTTTTCAATTTCTGTCTTCATGTTAGAGGATGCATTACTATGAACAAATTTAAACAACCTCATGTCACTTTTACCTTGAATAAGTTTCTTGTTGGCATTACTTGCTTTGCAATCCATGCCTGAAAGAAAACAAAATTAGATTAGAGAGATTAACTGATGACATGACAGATAAACGTGTCTCATTCAATCAAATGCCACCAAACAATAGTTTCCAACTACTTAATCATTTGTCTGTTTGATCATGGATGCAGTAGACGTGCATCCACGATCAAACACTTTCTAGAACTGTAAGCCTGTTGAATCTAAAGGCCTGTGACGCTGCATTCATAAATCCTAACCCTGCGCTCAGAGTACAGTATGAGGCTGGATGTAGTGGCCGTGTTTGGCTCACTCTCCCGCCAACCTGTGTCTCAGTCGGGGCTACAGAGGCCCAACCGGATCGAGGCTGCAGAGTGAGCAGCACCTCGGGGTTGCCAGGTAATGTCTGACTGGCCTTCATACAACTGGAAGCTTTGGGAAAACCCACTCTGAACATCTGGAGCGCGCTGTGGTGCAACAGTCCGAAAAACGGACATATGAGAAAGCAAAAACAAGAAGTGAGCTTTGACAGCCCTCTTCAGAGAGCAGCTTTGGTCTTACGTACTCGCTTTGAGCCTCCCAACCATGCTACACGACTAGCCTTGCATGCTACTTTAATGACACTAGCCAGCTACCGTGCTACGCAACAACAGACTTAGCCATCATTGCTAGCTATTAATGTAAAACCTCTTCAATAGAAGCTGTTGACAAGACAAAGGCACGGCGTGGCGGCACTTAAATGTCTCCTATATGACAAATAAGGTTTAAAAAAATCACATTAGTATCATGTTAACAACAGTGCAGAGGGCAACTGCTTTCAAGACAGCAGCAACAGATTTATGACCCAAACAAGAGCTTTGTCATGAAATAACACAAGTACAGAAGATACATTTGAGCATATCCGATACTGGTAACGCTGACAAAGTCGCCACAGTGCAACAGAAGCTGAGAAATGTTATACCTGCAGTTAATTTGATTAATCAATAAGTTACGGTTTTGAAAAGGCGATTCGCCTGTGGCACAACAGATAACATTTCTGCATGTTTTAAGTGTTTAAGCGTTCAAGACAAGGAATTACCTCTTCTGTGGGGAGTCGATGCTGCCAAATGTTCGTCCACAGATGAACTTTCCTCCGCCAACATCCCGACTACTGACCAGCTGCCTCTTTAATTCACAATGTTCTGCGGTTAAACAATTTTGACACACCGACAAGAGCAGCGTTTACGCCAAAAAGGCTCCCCACTGGTTATTAAATGTCAAGTTCTTCTTTACACGTCATGCGATCTTAATTTATTTCACATAAGCATAACTAAAAGTCTTTCCGCATCTCCTGCGTTTTCCCTCTGTTCACCCCGCCGCTCGCCTCGCGCTCCCCGAGTCGGAATTGGCGGGAGTCGGGTCCGTCCATCAATACCCTTCGCTGATTGGTCGAAATCAATTCTTGGTTCTTCCAGGGTACGTTGGAATTCTTCACCTGCTTTGCCCGCTTACTCCAGCGTTCGTTCAAAAACTTTAATATCTTGACATGTAGACGAAGAAACGCTCAAAGTTTTTTTGGATTTCAAGATGTCTTATTAAGACAATAAAGGTTTATCTCTTAAAATTAATAGAGGTGAATCAGAAAATGAAAATTATGTGTACGCTATCCGCATCGTACTGAACGCTCCTTGCCAGCAACCAAAACATGTCACATCTTTTTTTTTTTTTTTACAGGAAGCGCGTTCTGGCTGCTGTTTCGAGTTATGTGATTGGTCACAGAGCTTGACTTTACCAACCCTAACCCGTTGCAGAAGAGCGACGGTCATCATGTCCGCCACACTGTGTGTGGCAAAATTTGCCTTAAATGCTAATAAAAGTGTGAAAAACATGTAAGAAAAACAAGTGCAGTTAAGCAGTTAAACCAATTTAGATTGAGGCTTTTATTTGATAGTATAAGCAATGATAATGTTTGAGAATGATTTTGACATCTGAAGGTCAAAATGACCTAAATTAAACTTACTTTAATCTATTTTTGAAACTATACCAAATACACTAGTTGAATTTAATTTTAATTGCAATAATTTAATCATTTTAATTCAGCTACTTTTTCAAAACATTAAACAGAACATTAAAAATGAGATGAAAATTAACTAAATTCAACAAATGCTTAAAGATAATTCCCAGTATTATTTGTTTGTTTGTGGTTTAACTCATGAATGTCTTGCTTAATGTTAAACAGAACAGCCTGGTACTTCTAATCCCTCATAATATCACAACAGACCAGTCAGGCAAGCACATTTCAGATACTCTGAGAATGACTGTATGTTAGCAGAAAGGCTGGTCAATATGGAGGTTATTTGACCATTGTCAGCGTGTGTTAAGATAAAATACAATGCACAATTTTGATAGTAAATTGAAGGTTATAATTTACTTCTAAGTAAGTTAATATGTCAAAGTAAGATGAATAAAGATATGTGTGAAATTAATCAAAGTTCCATTATTAATTCTTGTAATGGAACTTAGATTATTTAATAAAACTTGCATTACTTAGATAATAATTACAATAATAATATTCTATATTTATTATATCCTGATTATAAAACCCACAGTTTTGCCCAACTCATTGAAAAATTTTGATTAATGTTTTCAAAAGTTTTACAAGAGTTTCTTCAAATTGTTTCCAGTTGTTTATGAACAGGGTGGAGACGGGGGAACGGAATCACGCTGCAGTCACGCTTTTCCGCGTTTTCGAGTGCCTTCTGGAAACTGTAGTTTTCTGTTCACCGCCCCTGAAAGGGCCGCGCCAACAAAGAGAATAGCATTAAACTACAAAATAATACGCGGCGCTGCGCAGCCGCAAAGCGTTTGTTTCGAGGACCCCTGCATTTGTCGACGGAAACGTGAGGAGAAACATCTAAACCTGGTAAAAGTAGCATTTATTTAAATACGTTTTACATTCATGTCATGGCCGGAACAGTTTCACTTTTTTTCCGCTATCAAACAGTTGCTCAAACAAAGCAAAAATTGTTAATATAAACAGATAATTGACGCTCTTCTTTGCTCATTGTGGTTGGACTCCTGTACCAACAGAGCGAGTTAGCTGCTTTTCCCTTCCTGCTATTCCTTGCAACGTCAACATTAAATAACTTTAAATGTTATCTAATGAGTGCATAAGTTACTGCTTGCTTGTAAAATTAGTCACCAGTTAGACCAAAGTCGAAATGGGCAGAAAGGATTTTCTCGCTGGTTGTATAGACACATTTTTTTTATCATATAAAATGTACAGCTCCCTTTAAGAGGTAAATATTTGCTCCTGAAATTACAAATATTGTTGAACAGAGTAGCATGCAAATCGAAAGTGTGCATAATTATGAATATATTTACTAATTCACACAATTATTAAATATATATGAATATATAACATATGTTGTGTCTGTGTGTTCCGGTTATTTAGGAACGAAGGGGAATTTCAAAATGGCAGGTTTGTGTTTGTGTGTTAATTAAAATTTTATTCCTATATGAATTCCTATTAATGAATTAACGTTTTCATTAATCCATTAATAGGAAGTCACTCTCCCCAACAAGGGAGTGAATTCTTATTAATGCATTAATGAAAGCATTAATCCAAAAGTTAATGTTTTCCTAGCTTTTGGATTCTTAAACAAAAATGCAATAGGAATGACTGTGGATCCGTGCTTCCTCTTTTAGAGCGGGCAAATAACTTTCCTCCATTGCCAACGTTCTTCAGAATAAAGCCATGCTTTTACCAAAACATCGATGAAGAAATCCCTGCGCCGCACAAGCAGCTGGTGCAGAGAGTTTACAAGCTTTGGATGAGTAAGTAGTTTACACATAGATTTATCGTAAAGAAAATATTCTTTTCCCTTAATCTCAAAATCACTCACTTCCTCTTTAATCTGACCCTCCCACCCTTTTCCCCTTCTGTTCTTCAGTGTATTCTGCCACACTGTGCATAAATGTCATTTCATGCATTGCCTGGTGGGCTGGAGGGGGAAGTGCCACAAACTTTGGTTTTTCTCTGCTCTGGCTCCTTCTCTTCAGCCCCTGTAGCTACACATGTTGGTTCAGACCGCTCTACAAAGCTTTCAGGTAAATGGTTTAAATCCTATCAAAACATGTTGCTTGTTGTTAAAAGCTGTGATTAAATCAGGAGTCGGCGCACGCCTCAAACATTTTCACACCTCTTGAAACTTTTATCTTCGCCACATTGCAACCACAAATCTCACTGTGGTTTTTATTGGGATTTTGTCTAATGGTTGCATCTATTATGTCATCAACCCTGACTACTTTCTCTGTGCTTGTTGAAGAAAAGCATTACCACAGAATAGTGCTGTCCCCACCTGTTTTTCTACAACTGGTGTGTTCAAGTGATATGCAGTGCTAGGTTTAGTTGTTTTGTTTTTTGGGTTTTTTTTGCCTCACATGGTTTTTTGTTTGGTACTTACAGATTTCACTCTTGGTCTTGTCACTCTTTACTTTTTTTTTTCATTTCCAGATGATTCAATAAACAAGTGGTGTCAAACTCGTCTTCATTTTGTCCCAAATCAAGATCATAAATGAACTTAAAGGGCCGTTTAGGCCAGAATATATTGATAAAACCTGTTCACCAAACTGTTAAAATACCAATGAATTCTTAAAATTAAATAATATAATTGAACATCTTTTCAGTACCTTCAGGATTTTGTGATTTTTTTTTTTTGGCTATAAAAATCAAAGTGCTTGTGGTGCTAATTTGGAAATGTGTTCTCGCTGTATAGATCATGGATTATATAATTTGAAATCAATTAAAGATGAGGTAGCTGTTTAGTACAAGTAAGAAAGTTTTTGACAATTTTTGAGAATAATATGCAATAAACTCCCAATTATGTATTGGCGCAAAAAAAAGTGCAGGGATTTGTTGATTTCACGTGAATTTCCACAATAATTCTCAAGAAATTGGAGGGACTGATTGATATAATTTGGCACTAAACAGATAAAACCTGCACTGATTTGATTGATAACATAATATTTAAACACATTTAGTGCTTAGTCTAGAATTCAGGGGGCCACATAAAAAGCTATGGCGGGCCAGATTTGGCCCACAGCCCTCAGGTTTGACACGCGTGCAATAAACAGTTCTCTCTGAGATTTTAACATGTTGAAAGCTTGTGAGATTACCTGTGTTGACTCTAGAAAATGATTGGTTGGGTTTATTTTCATTTAAGGGTATCTGAGTCAAGTGTACTGCATAAAATGCACATCACACTTTTAAGACTTTTATTTTTAGAACGGGTTCAGATGTGCGTTACACTTTGTTCAACTTTACTTGCTAATATGTGTTGGTCTGACACAAAAAAGTCCAGATTAAAATATCTTGACGTTTGTGGTTGTAATGTAACAAAATGTGAAAAAAACATAAAAGGTATAAATGCTTTTTGCATAATCATTGTTGATTAATTTCAGATATTTGGTTGATATCAGCATTGATACAGTTGTTCAGCGATAATCTCTGTCAACGGAGCTTTTTCTTCTCCATGTAAAATTTGTAACCTGGCTTTTCTGGTCTTTCCACTGCTTGTTTTGTTGACGGTATCACGTTTCATAGCGTCAGTTTTTCACATAAAAAGTTAGAATCAAACAAAATGGAGCAGCTCTGAATCTCTCCTGCATCATGACTTTATGTTTTCCTTTGCTATTCACAGGGCTGATAGCTCCTTCAACTTCATGGCCTTCTTCTTCATCTTTTTCCTTCAGTGTGTCTTGACCCTTATCCAGGCTATAGGCATTTCTGGATGGGGAACATGGTGAGTCTGGACCAAACTTACTGTCAAGACTTTGTCTATTATGTCCACCAGTTTGTTTGTGGTTGTTTTTTTCTTTATGAGAGATAATCTCAAGGATTTTTGCTATCTAGTTGCTTTTTACTTTATATCTACACCGTTGTGAGATATTTCACGTAAAACAAAGCTATTTAGATTAAACTTGTTCAGACTCCATTGTCATTTGTGTTGCATCGTGACGTTACGTAGCTGTTCGCCAGGTTTGTTGCGCCATTATTGTTATAATATTTAATGTGTAAACATGGGAGGATAGACAAGGTGAGCAATTTAACGCTAACGCAGCGAGCGACGCTGATGTTTTAGAGAAACCTAAAAAGGTCAGTAAAGCTCCTGTATCTGAAGCAGTGAAGTAGAAAACCTCCTAGGTAGATGCTAGATATTAGCTTTTGGGACATGATGGTGCTCTGTTGGTCTGAGCTCAATCGTCAAGATGCGCTTTGTCCTTCTGTGGTACAAATTAATGGAAGAAATTGTGAATCAGCTGACAGCTCAGTCGGCTGTGAAGTAATGAAGCAATGAAACAAACCAGAGCGCCCCCCACCCCTCCTTTGTTATGCCCACGTTTAGGTTTAAAGGCACTGGAGGCTAATGTGGCTAATGCTAATGCAGGTCAAGCTGGCAATTAGAGCAAAAAAAGTCCAGAAACCATGGCAACCTTCTCTAGGTCTGTAGATTATCACTTAAGAAAATTTTATGCAAAATTACCAGAAAGATAAATATTGTACAGGGCTGCTGCTGAACACATCTGCATGGAGCGGATCTTTGTTTACACTGTAAAAAAAACCTGTTTGGTATGAAGTAGATCCATGTTTGTTTTAAAAGATAGTTTATTTTAGTGTAGAATGATCCTTTATGTGTCCTTCAGTAGTGACATTTTATTTGCATTATCAAAAAATTGACAGGCAAATGGAAGCACACAAAGATGAGCACTTATATTTAAATAAAATAAAATAGCTGCCTGGCTGACGCACACTTCCATAAATATATCAACTTGTATGCTAAGTGTTATGTTGTTTACTGTTTTGCAAAACTGCAAAGGGATACTTTCAAACTATATATATATATATTGAAACAATGGCTGAATTGTCTTTTAATTATTGGTTTTCCCCAAACTAAAGAAGTTAAAATATTGTCATAGTAATTAACCCTATTTTTTTGCTCTTATCTACAAAGAACCCTGTGCCGCCACATATTCAGTACTTTTCTTAGTACAGATTTCTAGTATGGTTGCAACCTTTTTCGTAGTTCTCTACATATTTGTATATTCTTACTTTTAAATCAATGTTTTAGCATTTACTAGATGAATTTAAAGAAAAACACAGCAATCTGTGTGCAAGAACGATGCATGAATGGCTGTTTAACCTTTTCTGTCAGGTGATGAACTACACCTGTACCACAAACTAGATGCATTAGGCTGAGGTACAGTTAGCTATTTATGCTAGCAGGTGGCACAGCCTGATATAATCAGAACAAATAAGCTTTTTACTGCATTAAAATGAATTTATTCTGCTGCAAGAATTTCATCATGTGAATATTTTCAGTAACTTCACAATATTAGTTTAGCATTTCTTCCCTTCAGCGAGATTTCTCTCTAGAAAAACCACATTGGAGCATCGGCCACAGACTGCTGCTGTAATTTATACTCTCTTGTCAGTTGCCTTAAGTAATCCCTTAAGCCACCTTTTATTTTTTTTATCTCTCCATAGTAAGACGCACACAGCAGACGAAGGCATCAGGTTCTTGTAAAACGTAAAAATTTAATCTCTGAATCGTACGCATTTTGACTTTAAAAGTTGAAAATGATGAATTGCTCTGTTGATGATCAAGTCATTGTGCATACTTCTTCACCTGTGTGTGTGCTTGAGGGACTTATTGTTTTATTGAAGAAATCTGTGATGTGATGAAATTTCTCCAGCCTAAAGAGTAAAGAAGATGATTTCTCAGCAAACTAAGCAGTTCTTTTTTTTTTTGTTTTTGCATATCCAGTTTTTTTTTCTGCAGAAGATCTGCCTCATTTTCTTTTCTTGAAAAAGATATTTGTTTAAATTTTTCATTTTGCCTAATAAACATACAAAACAAAGCATGTTTTGGCAGTCTAAGCATATTAAGAGAATTGCACACATGCTTGTGACTACTGTTCACTCGTGGTTTTAATAATGACTTATTTGATTATCTAGTGTGTCACCGCATCTCAGTTGTCACTGCTTAATAATGTTTGTATTAAATCCACTTTGCTGTGTGCGCACCGTCTGATACACTAACTCGTACTACTTCCATCTCATCCTCACCGACACAAAGCGGCTGGATTGCCACAGTGATGTTTTTCAGCCAAAATGTGGGCTCCGCTATAGTGATGCTTATCACAACTCTGCTCTTCACTGTGGTGGCCGCACTAATGGCACTGGTTCTCATTAAGGTGAGTGAACAACCAGCTAGAAACGATTTTACCCTTCAGCGTAGTTTTTGAGTTTATCGACAGAAGTCAAAAAGACGGGCGAATCTCAATTCAATTAGAACATCATTGAAAAGTTTATGTATTTTTTGTAATTTTGCGAAAATGTGTTTTGCTTCCTTTACATATTCTGTTTTGGATTTTTTGGGGGGTTTCAGATCATCAATTAAATTCTAGTATTTGATAAAGATGAGCTGACCAAATGCAAAAACAGGTTTTAAATGATGATTTTAGTTAATTTAGGGAAGTAATATATCTAAAACAACCTGGCCTTCTGGGAAGAATTAAGGTTTTGGAGTTAGATTTGTTTGTCTTTCCTTCTTTTTACCTAATCTTTTACAAATATTAACTTCCCATTGACAAAAATGATAATTTAATTTCATGTAGTGAAGATGGCTTCAAGAAGAGCATCAGCGGTCAGAAGTACATGTAAACTGGTCCAAAAGACCCAAGCACCACCTCATAGATGAAAGTATTTTTTATTTTCTAAATCAATTTTAGCTGTCGTCATCAAAATGACCAGAAATAAATCTCTGAAACAAATCACTTTTGATTTGTATTACTACAATACATTAACTTTTCGGTGTTACTCTAATTAATTGAGACGTCCCTGTTCGCCAAAGTCATAACTTTTCTCCTGTTGTCGTGTCCCAGGTGCACAGACTGTACCGCGGCGGCGGCGGCAGCATGGAGCGCGCTCAGGAGGAGTGGAGCACCGGGCTGTGGAAGAGCGCCCCGGTGAGGGAAGCAGCATTCGACGGCGTCGCTAGGACAGCCCAGGGCCCGACTTTGCCTGAGTACCCCACCGCAGTGCCCAGTTACCCTGACAACAGCCACTGGTGATGGCTGAGGTTCGCCACGAGGGGGTGACAGATGATTGGTCATTTTCACAATGCTGACAAAAGCACTTCAAAACAAAACAGCATGTCACTCTCAAAGTACAGATTAGACAGTTATTTTAAATGTAAGTAAAAATAATAGCTATGAAAGACTTTTTGGTTTTTTTAATTTGAAAGTTTTTTTTTTTATCAACCTGAAACTGTTTGGATGGTTGCCTTCAAAATGTGCCATTCTGTTTCTACTTTGTTTACAAAAAGTTAATAAGACAAAAACAAATAAAGTCTTAGACTTAAATTGAAGATTTGCTTTTGAAGGTTTAATGGATTGCAGACATGCAGAAACAAAATGTGACTGATCACTTTAAAGCTAAGTGAAGAAAGTGTGCCTTATGGATTTGTGTAATGTTAGGATTTTTACAAAGCTGCATGCTACATAACGTAGCAGGGGTGAAAGTGTTTTTTTTTTTTTTTTTTTTTTCATCATTTCATAAGTTTGGGTTGTTAGTGATGCTTCCAAGCTTGGCTTACTGTTGCAGATTTTGCATGTTTAAAAGTCTCCCGCTTGACTTGCGCCCGCCTTAACAAAAGCTGCATTTTGGTTTTTTTCTAACTAATCTTATGCTTCAGCGAAGCAGCTCTTCTGTTTTGATTTCTTACTGAACACTGATATGCCAAAACACTTAACTGCTCCACTTTTACTAATTGAAAAGTCACACTCTAAGCAGCTGAGTTTTGTTCGCTTTCAGTGGATGAAAGTATCTTATCTCCTGCTGCCGTCATTGTCATTTCTTTCACGTTCCGCCAGGTACAGATTTTGTGTTTCATCACAACAGGCTTGCATGTAGCCACTAAAACATTCATCTGAAATGAGCTCATATCTTGATACCAATATCCAGATTGATTGAAACCTGCATGGATCAATGAATTAACTGCAGGCTAATTTTGAGTTGGACTCAACTTTTGTCTTTCCAACACGATCTGCTATTTATGTATGGAATTAAAATCTAATCTAGCGCCTGTCAAAGCCTGCCTGAAGTCCACATCTCAACTAAAAGGAAAAAAACAGTGCCTCCGTTGTAGATTTGACATTTTATTTACTTTTTCTTGTTACTAAAGTGTCCTTCGAGGACAACTGCCAAGTGTAACGTCTTAAATTTTCTATATTAGGTTTCGGAAAATAAAGCGGACGTGTGAAAGTATTCTATACATATCGCAACATTTCAATAAATGACTTTATTCACACAGTGTTTCTGGCTTATTCCACTACATTGGACTGTTAAACTGCAATTCGTATCCCAGTTTGCTTTCACCCACATTTTTCTTCCACAAAGCATTGACGCAGCAGAAGAATGCACCACTTTTGTGTTTTGTCACATTGTGTCATATATTTTGTTTTCGGTACTTTGCTAAATTTGAAACTCAAATGTCAGAGTAGCTACTCTGTTGGGATTCAAATCAAAGCATCATTAGTAGAAGAAAGTTGACACTTGGTTTTCTGGTCTATAAGAGTTAATGACAGACCAGAGCTACTAAGGAATAGGCATTAATTGATTAATGCATGTTTATGTTTTGAATGGGTCTAGTCAAAGTCCAAATGTATATGCACTACAGAATTTGTGGCAAAATTTATAAACTGTTGTCCATGGATGATTTCCACTCAATCTGAATTAGTTTTTGAGCTATCCTGCAAAGAAGGGTGAGTAAATATTTATAGATATGTAAATCACAGCTGTAGTTGCAACACAATGTTGACTTAAGGCAGATTAAATTTTATTTTATTTTTTTCAAAATCATGCCTAATTTTCAGCTTTGTGATTATGTATTACTTTGTGTTGGTGTGTCATAAATACTAAATAAGATACTATGACTTTTGAATTTGTAACATGAGAAAAGAATGTTCCATTCTTGCATTTTTAACTTTAAAAAGGCTTTGCATCTGGACGACACCAACTGCTTTAGTGATTCTGAATCTCAGAACAAATCTAGGATTCATGGACTGTAAACATTACTGATAAATCAGTATGAGCCAGTCTTTCTAAGCCTTGTGGCACCAGCTGTAACCGGCTGATGGAGTATTGAAATCATGCATGTATTCAGCAGCAATCTTTTTTTTTTTTTTTTTTAAATCGCCCAGAAGCAATTTCAATCCCTAATTATGTACATGACAACTTCTTTATACCACGCTGGTAAATATTTAATGAGGATCTTGACGCATCGCTTTTATATCAACACTTGTATGAGATGAAACAGGATAGATTCAAGTGTAGGTGTGTGGGGGGGGAAAAGGGGATTTTTGTCACTGTATAACCTGAGAACAGTGAGATTTATGTTCTTCTGTTCTCAAGTCTTCCTGAATCACAATCTCCCCAATAAGAGAGATCTCAAAAGTTCTCAACTGTGTAAGAAAAAAGGAAATCATCACAAACTTTTTTTTATTACCACATTAATTTTTACAAGGCAGTGTTTCCAGGTCAACCCCCCATCACCCCTATTTTTTTTATATACATATGCTGAACCGCACAATTGATATGCCACCAGAAATTTACACCCACACCTCTACATTCCTGCACCAGCTTTGTCTTTTTCAGAGTAACACAAATGTACAATTTGAAGTAAAGCTGTGTGAACCCCACCGAAAGGAATAAAGAACTGCCTTCCCAAATTACCAAATAATTACCAAAACAAAATGGTGATTTTTGTTAAGAAGTAGTTATTTACATGTGGCTTTTTTACTGAATGAGTGGTGAAAAAGTAGAGTAGATTAACTGAACCAAAGAGCAATGAAAAAATTACCCCTGTTGATTCCATACAGCAGGATCCATGAAATGAATTGGGCTTGGAGGTCGGTCACCAAGATGCTACATGTTCATTTCAAAGATTAGAGAGGATAAAATTAGAAAATGGAAATTTCCTCCAATAAATAGTCAAAAAAAAAATAGCTTGACTGTACAGAAATATTTCACAGATCATACTCACAGATTGGGATTATACAAAAATATGACTGTAAAAACCATTTCTGGAGTGGGTATTTATCAAGTTAAATGTCTTTTTAGTGAATATCAGCTGCCTGAAAAGACATTGGAAATCACCCAGGAAAGAAACAGGAACCCATTTACCATCTAAAGGCGTATCTCAATAAACTGGAAGATCTTTGGAAAGTTATTCTATTTCAGTAGTTCGGTTCAGAAAGGGAAACTATGTATATATATTTATGTAACCTTGTAATTTAGAGATAATAAAACATTCATAATAGTAACAACCAATGAAAAGATTATTTTAAGATCATGCTATGGCCTCTACAATCACTGGAAATGCTGCTGATTTGACATTTGTTCAGGAGTCAGTCACTGATTGAAGGTAAGCCATTAAAGCCAGTGTTCAGAGGACTGTTTTCAAGCATCTTAATGGAAAATTGAGTGGAAGGAAAAAGTGTGGTAGGAAAAGCAACAGGGATCGTCACAGCCTGGGGACAATTGTGAAGCAAAGCCATTATATTATATTAATTATATTATAGTATATTATATTATAGTTCCTGCCTCATGCCCAATGATCACTGGGCATGAGATCATTGCCTAGTGATCTCATGCTGGTCCCTGGAGACAGGGCCCAGTACCCCCACCATTAGACAATGGTGGATAATAGATAATAAAAACTTTTTTTTTATTATATTATCAAAACCGGCTAAAACAAACACTACTCTGTGTAGTATGAATCTACACAGTACATGACGTTGAACTGAATTACTGAAATAAATCAGCTTCTTGTTTGAATTTCAATTTATTGAGACGTACCTAAACAACATATTGCAAGTACATTATTATTGCACCAATGCAGAACTGGGTCTGAAGCGCGACCCTCAGCAGAGTCAAATCTCCGACTCGTCATGGATGTATCCCAAACCGTTCAGATTTGAAATGTTGGCCAGAGGTGGGAAGTGGTACTCCCCGTTCTTTTTGAAGTCCACAGTGGTGTGATTATTGTTGGCGGTGCACGGTTTGACCTCCGCCCCCAGGAGCTTATTCTCAGAGTTTCTGTTCTGATCGTGCGTGTAGCCCGACAACGGCCGCTTCCCCTCGCCGCCCGTGGAGCTCTGCGCCAACCCGAAGCAATTCCAGTGCCCTCGCTTCCAGAACCACAATATGACGGCGACGAGAGAGAGGCAGAGCAGCGACAGCAGAGCCACGGCCACCTCCAGGCGACTCATTCTCCCAGAGTCGCTTCGATTCTCAGGCGTCGGCAGGTCCGGCTGTGACCCAGTTGCAGCCGTTTTCAGAGTTTGAATGAAGTATTTTGTGGCTGCTGTGCCGGGAGTGGGGCTGACTGGCTCAGAGGAGATTTGTAAATGATAAACAGCCACAGTCCTGTTGTACATCCTGCTGTTGATCTGCTCTACCGAGTCACAGAAATACGAGCCTGCGTCCGATGCGGTCGTGTTCAGGATGAGGAGTCCGTCGCTGTAGATGTAGTATTTGTGTGTAGATGAAACCTGTAGGTCAGAGAACCTCCAGTGGACCTCCGCCAGGTTGGAGTGACGCTGGCAAGGCAGCTGGATGTTGTTCCCTGGAATTAGAGCAACGTCCACAGCTGGCACTGGATCTGTAAACGTCACACACAAAAGCAGAAGGTTAACCCAGCCCCACACTCATAAAACTGGCAGGAGTCATGATGGATGCACCTGGTGGAGGACACTGTGACACGTTCCCCTCCTTCAGACTCTGGACTGCAGCTTCGGGGGACGCAGACAGACTGGAGATGGAGGAGCACCGCTCAGCGGACGAGTCCCAGGCACAGTAAGGATCCCTGGACAGGATGCAGTCCTGGCAAGACTGGTACCGGCTGCAGTTACTGACCGGCATCTGGATGACACCAGATTCAGAACCAGCGTAGAGTTGACCCTTTGGAAACAGAAATATTATTTTAAATATTTAGCCACTTTTGTTTTGTCCTCATCATTTAGACCATGGTAACAAATTTTGCTGGAGGGTTTATTGTGCCAGATATTATTGAGATGACCAGTAATATTGTTGCTTTGAGATCGTTTTCAGGTAATATATTGACAATGGAATAATAATTCAAGACTAATAAACTTTAATTTTATAAAGAACACTCATCCCTGGAACTGGAAGATATTTTAAATATTCAACAACAACCAAAACAAAACCATAAATACAACAGAAACAAAAACCACACACAAAGAAAACCATACATAAAATGGACTATAAAGCTTCTGTAAGCAAAATGACCCTTCAAAAATCATTAATGGTCAGAACAGAAATTATGGAGCTCATTTTAGTTCATCATGCGATTGATTGCTTATCGCGACAGGTTTACATGCGCCGTTGTTACCTTGCTTGATGAGAGGCGTAAGACCTTGACGGCCTCGGGGTTTTCGTACACCTGAATCTGCTCGATGATGAACATCTCTCCGTCAAAGTTGACGGCCTTCTGAATGTAGCCGTTTTCTGCCAAGGAGACAAAACAGGAGCGTTTAATATATTTTACTAGGATTTTACATCAGCACAAAGTAGGGCATATTTGTGAAGTGGATATTAAAATATACGTATTTTGCCACAGCTTCTCAACTGGACTGGACTTTGACAGGGCCATTCTGACATGTGAATGCGTGTTGATCAGAACTACTTCATTTTATCTCTGGCTGCATGTTTAGAGTGGTTGTTGTCCCGGTCTAACGTTTTCTGCAGTTGTCTTCCAGAATTGCCCAATACTTCACTTCATCCATCTTCCCATCAACACTGTTTTGCAAACAAGTCACTTTATCTTTTCACCACAGAACAACATGTTTGTAGTGTATCCTGCATGAAATCTTATAAAACAGCTTTATTCTTGCTACTCTTCCATAAAGGCCAGATTTATCAACAGTTTCTGTCGCCAGAGTTGTGGATCTCTGCAGCTCCTCCACATTCTGCTTTTTAAATCGGTGTGTTTTTTTTGATGCACCACTCTATGCTGGTATAGAACATAAATACTTCCATGTTCGTGGTTGTAAAAAAAGACAAGATATTATGGAAGGCTGAATTGTTTTTACCAGTTCCGATAAACATGACGTTGTAAGTGTCCCCGTCCAGAGCCAGCACGCTGTCCACCACGATTCGGGTCAGTAAGGGTCCCCTCTTGAGCAGCAGCGGCCCCCCAGTCAGCGGACGAACAGCCTCGTCCATCAGGGGCCGGTCTCTGATGAACTGGAGGGTTTTATCCGGTAAATCCAGGGAGCGATTCATCCCCTTTTTACGATCTATACTGTTGATGCACTGAAAATAGCAGCAAATTCAAAACCATTTCTTTTCTCCCAAACTTGATTTGTGTAAGTTTATCATCACAAGTTCAGACAGCAGAAAGCGCAGTTAACCTACCGCTCCCGGTCTGGGCTCCGGCACCTCCCCCGTGTACATCACCCATTTCACATGGGACGTCTCCACGGCAACAGTTGTCTTAAACTTTCCCTCGTTGAAAATTTCTCGAATCGAAGCAACGGTGAAGGCACACACCGCAGAGATCTGAGACAAGCTCCTGAAACACACGGCAGAGAATTATGCAAAATAAACACGAGCAAATTAACGACAACAGAAGTGTTTTCTTTTGTCTCCCTTTCCCCTGACACACACTCCATAATTTATATATTTTTATTCAGCTTCATGCTTTTGATTCTTCCTCCAGTCTGACAGATCAGCAGCCTCCTGACATTAACTAAATTCAACGCCCACTCGCAGCCATAAAAGCGCGTGGCTCCGGCAGTAAACACTCACGACTGAGGTGTGAAGACGGCGTAGAAGACGCTCTTCCTCCAGTCCTTGTGCCTTAGCAGGAAGACGTCCTGGACAACGGGGGGCAAGCTGGGTTCAGGGAAGGAACAATCCAGACGGGCTTTCAGGAACGAGGTCCATTTCTTCTGCAGCGTCCGCAGGCCGCCCATATCTCCCTAAACCAAGACAACAACAAGCTGCCATGTATAACCCCAACCCTGGCTCGGACGTCGCTTCCAACGCTCTTATGCAACGCTGTGTTGCCATGATACCTTGCAGACACGGGCCACTCTGGACACCGTGACTTTTCTGTAGAAGTCGTACTCCATGGCGCTCTCGCTGAAGAACAAGTACACCTTGTCGTCGTCCCCATCGGGGCTGTCGAAGCTCTCCTCCAAGAAGTCCATGTAGACAAAGTTTGGCTCTAAAAATCAAACGATGACAAATAAAAACCCAACAGCATGAATGAAAACACCAGAATGCATATTTTAAAGATGTTTTATTGGTTTATTTAGCGACTTAATAACTCACCATTGAGCCAGGAGCTCTTGAACTCGGTGCGAAGAGGCGAATTTGAGCTGCGCAGAATCACAGGCTCAGAGCCCAGAAAGTTGATAGATGTAGCAGAGTACAGCTCAGTTCCTGTTGGACAAGAACAATAGAGGAGTAAGCATTCCTGGAAATCCTTCATCCTCATCAAAATAAAACAATAAAGCATTAATATACCCGCTAATGAACTGGGCGAACTTTGCATGTTGACATATTAGCATGCACTGTATGCAGAGTGAGGAGGAGGCTCCACCAAACGATAAGCAATTGCAAGGAGCACGAATGCTGTGCGAAACATTTGTGTTGACACTCACCGACCATCAGGGAGGAGTATCTCTGAAAGGGATCAAAAGGACACTTCCCTTTTCCCTCCTCCTGCTTTCCCTTCAGGGTCAGCTGGCCATTTGCAAAAGTCTGTCGGAAACAAAGAGACGCAGGGCAGGACAGAAGCAGGACAAAGATGGAAAACATTGTTTTATTCAGAGCCGTGGTTAAAATAAAAGCTCTCTGGTTGCATAACGGAGTAAGCTAAATACATTTAGCCACAATTATTGGCACCCTGGTAAGGATTTTTAAAAAATAAATAAACTCTCAAAATAAATCCATCTTATCTGTTGATGCAGCAGGATAATCTCACTCTGAAGAAGAAAAAAACTATTTAATTTGAGTACATTTATTCAGTGGGGAAATTTAATCCCAAGACATAATTGTCTTATACTAACTCAGCAGTGGCACAATTATTGGGAACCTGTAGAAATCCCTTTGAAATAAAATGTAATTGCATTCTTTTTTTTCCATTTATACTTTACTTTCTTAAGTTAATCAGAGTTTCTTTGAACTTCTATTTAGCAATTCATTACTCCCCGTCTCTCTGGGGCATAAATGTGACGGGACTCAAAAGGTCTACTGCTACTTTCATATTTATTTTGTCACCACACAGTGAGGAGGAGAAATCTCCAAAGCTCATCCCTGGAGAACTGCACCATTGGACTAGACGTTTAAGATGGACGCCAAGGGAAAAAGCCTCTTCTGTCCTAATCATAAATGTACTTAACTGTGGAGGAGTTTGCACAACCCTGCTTGGACTTTTACCTGTAAATATAAAAGTCCTCGGTTAGATGGGACTAAGACTGACGTTTTTAGGAAACAAACACGCCAGGTCTCAACCTCATGTCGTCCGTGCGGTAGATAAACTGTGATGCTGCGGGCCTCGTTTGAGACCATGCTCTGCACAAGCTCTTTAAAATGTCAGATCGTTTTAAAGTGTGTGTAAAAATCCGATGGGATGTGCGAGTAAGCACAAACTGGGTAATCACTGCGTCTTTCACTGTGACATTGGTCCAACAGACAGAGCCAACACACAACGGAAATGTAAACAACCAGGCTCCTTCAATCCGAGTCTAAACTTTACAGAAAACCCGAGGGGTGAGCTAAAGAAAAGAGAGCATTATGGACAAAGATCACTCTCTCTGAATGCTCAAATGTTAGAAAGTGTTATAGGACTAAAAAGGTTGGAAATAATGTCCCCACTGTCCAAGTTTGTTTATAAAAGATTCATTTATTTGTATGTTTTTTGATGTGCATCTTTACCAGGGGTACCAATAAATGTGGTCAGCAATGTGCAATACGGAAAACATTTTAGCCAGTAATGTTGCATATTTATGTATGCACACCTCAGTTTTAACCGAACAACTTTAGATCACAATGAATAAAGATTTTCCCCCTAAAGCCTGTTACTGTTAGCTGCATCTTCAGGCTAATGACCCTGAATCTCTGTAAAATGTTAGCAGTCAGAGTTTTATCACTTGTTTCCTTTTTCTTACCATTTCAACCCAAGAAAATGTGAAGAAATTAATCATCACAGGGGATATGTCTTGTCTTAAATAGTAGTTTTTAAATGTTTTACTAAGCCAACATCACTTGTGTTTTAGAGCAAGTTATTATTATGTTCACATATCGTCTGCGCCTCTCATCTTCTGCCTTGTCCTTCAACTCTATTGTAAAGGGGATTTCTATTCTCTAAAGTAGCTTAACTTCAAAGTCAAACAGAATAAATTATTTTTTAAATCAAAGCACAAAACAGATGATATAGATCTGTTTTTTTTGTTGTTTTTTTTTTTTATATGAAAAAAAAATAGTAGTAGATACAGACTGTATCTACTTTTAAAAACAAAGTTGTTCAGTTCAGACAGCATCCCCGTGTGCAACTAAGATCGCTCCGTTCCCCGAAATGCGAATGTGCTGCCAAAATGCATTAAACAGGACATAAATCAAAATAATGGGTCGAACAAAGAAATGTGTTGTTTCCTTCCTATTTCGCATCGGACAGAGGAAGAGCTTCCTGGTAACAGACATGTTGGTGTGAAACGAGGCTTCGGCATAATGGCTTCTCTGTCCGTTGATTCTTACGATTCCGCACCAAAAACAGAAACCGTGTCTGACAACAGTTAACCAGGATGAAAACATGATCATGCTGTTTCTACATCTTTCAAATCCCTGACCAATTATTTTCTTAGTTTCACTCAACTGCTGCTAAAAATAGAGTGTGTGAGTGACTGCAGTCGTACCGTGGCTCTGGCTGATGTCTCACCTCATTAAAATAAGCAAGAGCACTGTAGTCATTTATAGGTAACCCTACTTACATAATGTTGCTGCTGTAAATATTTACTGTCTCCAATTTCACTGGCATTTGCCAACAGCTTCAGTGTTCATCTTTTTAAAGCAATTCCTTCAAAGTTTGTTAAAAAGAAAAAGCTGAGCATTTTTCAGAGATGTTTTTAGCACCTTTACTTGCAAAATTGTTCACGTATGAACTTTTTCACATTTTGTCACAACAAACGTCATTGCATACGGTAGAACTGGCTACCACTTCTACCTTTTTATTTCTAGAGTCAAACATTTTGCCAGTTGTTTTTTCCAAGAGCCCTTAGGAGCCCAATCTATCCTCCCCATCAGGTCTGATTGGTTTAATAATCCTATCATGGAAAGTTTTGTTTTTTTTTAAGATTTTTTTTTTTTTTACCCTTTATTGACCTTTACCAAACAGGAACTGGCAGAGAAAGGCGGTTTCTCAAGGTCGGGCACTCGCCATTTAGATACCACACAGAAAGCATTTTGAATGTTTACAAAAAAGTTCATTTATCATATAAAATTCCAATGAAATACAGATTGAAGTTGTAACTTGGCCAAATGTGAAACATCCAAAATCTCTAAATAAATACTTTTGCAAAGAACAGTGCACTCACAGAATGAACTAAGGAACTCACCACAGGAAGTCAGAAACAATAGAAATGTGGACTAATAAAGGCAGGACGTGAAAATTATTGCTTCAGGGGCAGTTTTGCAAGAAAAAAAATATTTTAAAGAGCTTTTTTTCTCTTCAAAACCTTATGCAACTCGAACCATTCTCTTGAAGCAGATATTTTTAAATGATTAACATCAAAAACGTCAAAAGAAGGGCCTATTTTTACACTCCTGTAGATCTAATGCGTTCAGTAAAGCACACTTACCAGGTAATCGCACACTGGAGAAAAGGCGTTTGTGCCACAAACGTAGAGTGTAGTGTCGTTCACTCTGTGCAGCGTTCGTATGTAGTTGCGGCATTCCACCTGCAACAAAACCCATCAGAGGGAACGCCAAGGTCGGCGTTTGTTAGTTCAGCCTTCAAATCACAAACATGCCAAACATGTACAGTTGCAACGCATGCTGCTCAGAGCTGAGCTGCTGATGGGCAAAAGGTCAAGGATGTGAATGTGAATGCTTTCTCCCTGCGTCTTTATTTGGACGGTCGGCTCAAAGCTATAAGCACAGGACTTCAAAGAGAGCTCTACATGTGGACTTGAAAAGGAAAAAAGAAAAAAACTAAACCCTCATATAAATGATTAACAGAAAGTGCCCGAGGCAGCAGGCGGTTTTCAGGCAGCAGTCGTCCTTTAGGTTGCATCCTCGCTCCAGAATTAGATATTAGACAGGCTTCTTTGCTTCGGAAGGTGCAGCACAAACCTCTGCGTGTTTTCCCTTGTATGTGCACTCCCTCTGCTTCTCCTCGGTGACTCGCCAATACACCTGCATCAACAGACGGAGGGGATCCTGTCAAAGCATGCGGTAGTTGTCTTGCAGCCCTGCAGCAATTTTCTATTTAAAATGTTTTGTTTGTCTTTAACAGCAAGCGCCGTCATTGCGCATGTCCCACTTTCGCTCAGAGTGCTGAATGAACCGCACCAGCGGCACTCTTGAATTTGCTGAAACTTTGCAAAACACAAAAAATACTAAGCAAAAATCGACAGTTTTGTTGACTTCAGTGGAGCTCAAAGTGATGCCAGTTTGCAGGTTTTGTCCCATCATCAAGCTTTCTTGCTATTTTTTTCCCCAAATAACAACAATACAAAATCTCTTAAAAAGCTAAACATTAAATAAAACACATCCAGAACTTAATTTTATTGTATTTTCTTAAAAGTCTAGACTATTTTTTTTTTTTTACATATACTATAATTTTTTTTTTTATGAAGTTTTATTTTCAACAGACTACTGTGCTCTGAAGAGGTAACTAGTTGATTTACATCAACTGCAAAGCCAAAGCCGCTGAGACACAGTTTGTGATCTTGTCTCGTGTTTCTAAAACATGCATTAGACAGAAATATCAGAGGATTAGGTGGAACATCAAATCCTGTCAGTTTTTTGCAGCGACGTCTTGGTTATTCATTTTCTCATATTTAATGATTATCTCACAATCTTGGGCTAAACGTTTAATGTTCAATTAGCAGATAATGAACCCATGAAGAGGAGGTCAGGCCGCCATCAGTCCAAGTTTACCTCCCTGTTGAGGTAGTGAATCTTCCTCCATGCAGACAGAGTGTCTGCTTAGTGTATAATGAGACTGAGTAACATTGGTATTTGAAAGATGCTGCAACATTTAAGTGGCAACTGCATAAATTACAGAGCTGGTGTTCAAATTGTGCTCTCTATCGTTATCAGACGGATAGGAAGGTAATGCTAGGACATTTACCTGAATCAACACGAGACAAATACGCAACACCTGTGATGTAGGTGTCAGAGGTCATAAAACATTCAGGGACTAAGAGGAAACAAAACACAATAAAGACTTAAATCTTATGACGACAGCAGCACGTTATTTGTAATTTTTTATTAATAACAGTAACCTGAGTCGATGGGAAAGTCTTTAGGTCAATTCTCCCATTGTTTTCTTCCACACTGCCATAGACTCGCCTACTTGTAAGGGGTCAAAGTCTACAACAAAAAAAAAGCTGCAAACTGCTTCAAGCAACCAGGCAAGTCCAGCCTTGAGTAGCTCACTAAATATTTGATCTTCTGGTCTAATCACTGCAGTAAAATGCCATAAAAATTCAACAAAGGATCAACTTTCTTGCTGCAGCATTTCACCAAGCAGTAAAAAGAGCGAGATAGTGGGAAATGCAGTTAATATGTAAACTGCTCTGCAGACATTTTCCTTATTCCAGACGTAATAACTCTGCACAGGTCCTCACCGCGGCCTTTTGGTCTGAGATGTTGTTGATGTCCAGAGCGTAGATGGCCTCTCTTGCCCCCAGCAGCACCACACCCAGGTCGTCTCTGATCAGCATAGTTGAGTAATTGAAGATCCCGTCTTCTTTGAACAAATTCAGGTGACCTGGGCAGAGAAAAAGTTTGCATTGCTTCGCAGTCGCCTCGACTCCTTGGAAAAAAAAGTAATAAAAAATGCTCTCACAGCAAAAAGCAAAATGCTAATCTGTTGAGAAACTAATAAACTTGTCACTTGCAGCAGAAAAGAGAGGAGAGCAGCTAAAGCCTTCCATCGGGATCGTACATCATGCGTAAAATATTCAAATGCATGCAGCGAATCAAACTGCTCCAAGTTGCCGTGTTTAATGGAGAGCTGGTGACTTACTCTGGTAGTTGACGGTCTTCCGTGGGACGCAGTACTGAGCGCTGAGCAGACTGAAATAATGCTGGAGCATCAATCCACAGACGATGCTTAGAGTTAAGAGTAGAGACATGGCTCGGGGTCCGGGGTCAGGCGACGCGCAGAGGAGCCGCACCGTCCAGCTGACGCCCAAAAATCACAGGTAGCGCATGGTTGAAAAACCCCAAGTCTGGATGGATCCCGACAGCAGCTTATTTAGATGTTTAACCAGGACTCGAGCCTGAACTGGTTCAGTTTGAAGTTGATGGGTATCTATGTCGGCGTTAGCCTCCAGCGCAGAGCTAACGAGCTGCTGGTGTCCTCTCTGGAAGGAGGAGCAGGAGCCATGCTGGCCGGCTAGTGCTGGAGGATGCTGGAGGACTTCATTCTCAGGGTCCTGCCAAAGATACAAGAAGATCTATGAATAATCAAAGGGCGTGAGAGAAAGAGAAAGAGAGTTTCTCACTGAATTTTAAAAGAAATTCTTAGAAATATTCCCTCAGAAAGTGAAAAAGGCAGCAGCTTTGCCTCCTACGCCTCGTTTCTCTTCGCTTTTTCTGCTGTGATGTGCTTGAATGTTGGCGGATAATCACTACGCAGGGAGGATAACCAGGGTGAAACAAGGAAGCCGATTTCCTATCCTCGACAAAGTTTGAACCCAAAACGAATAGATGTGCCGTGCCTCGCAAAAGTATTTGTACCCTTTAAACCACAAATCTGTCTGCATCTTATTAGTACTGTCTGTGACACAGCAACAGAAAGAAGAAAGAAAAATCCTACATGATTTTCTTCTTTTTTTTTTTTACAAATAAAGATGTGGAAAGTGTGGCTGACTCAGTGGTTTGTCAGAGCACCCTTCTCTGCGTTACAGCAGCAAGTCTTTTCAGATGTGTCTCCACCAACTGAGCACATTTAGAGATTAAATGTTTTGCCAGTTCTTCTGTACAAAATAGCTCAAACTCAGTCAAATTAGGAAGTGAACAAGAATTTTTTTACTGAACACACAATGAAAAAAAAAAGTGAAAATAACCCCAACATTATGGACAGTTTTAGGGAGTTTTAAGCATCATTTATCTGAATTTATCGTGAGAACAATACATCAAAATCTTAAGAAATTTATCACGATAAACGATACAATAAATGCCCACTTCTAGTTGCTCTGTCGCTCAAACTCTCAATAAAACATTGAAGTTTGTAGTTTTCTTCTGGCAAAAAGGAGAAAAGTTCAAGCTCTTTTTGCAAAGCACCGTGTGAGCAGATGAAAATCCAGTCTCTAACTTCGGGACACTCTCAAAGGAGACAGATTAACCCCAGCCCCCAAAAAAGAAAGAAATGATCAAAACTGGAGCAGAAAATGACAGCAGCCTCAGAAGATGGAAAAGCGCCGTAAGAAAAGGACGACGTCCTGGAAGAACTTGTCCTTCTCGCCGAATTCTGAAGGAGGCATTTATCAGAACCTCGAACTGAACGAACTGAGACAAATGTAACTTTGTTGTTATGAGTCTGGCAGCGCGTACAGCTGTAGCTACAAGTCAGCCTCACAAAGGAAGCCCATGTCAAGTGGAAATCTGCAGAGTGCCACTCTGCCCTCCTACCCCACCACCAACACTCTCACAGCATCTTCCTGTCCCCCCCTCCCCACTCCCTGATAAGAAGCAGCTTCCTCTGGGCTCTGCGGGATTCAAGCTGCAGAGAGAGAAGAGAAGCGGAGGGCGGCGAAGGCGGTGGGTGGGTCAGGGGCTGGAGGGGGGCTCAGCTTAGGTTGGGGCATGATGCATGCAGATCATGGCCACTCACTGCGCGAGCGTTACAGCTTCTTCCAAGAGTTTGAATCTGTTTTGACTAACTGTGCAGAGCGGCCTCATTCAAAATTCATCAAGGCCCTTTATCCCAGCACACACACACACACACGCACACACACACACATACAAAGCTGACTTGTTAGCAGATGTCGAGGGGGGGAGAGAAAAAAAAAGGTGGGAAAAAAAAAAACAAACTTGTGTGCTCAGACACTGCAGGTTCACACGACTGCTGTGCAACTGTTGCTGAATTATTATTATTTTTTGCTCCCAGGGGAAAACGTAGGGAGGATGCGGCAGAGACGCTGCCTCTGAAACACGCCGCCGAGCCCTCGCCTGTTGACAGACGGCAAAAACGACAGATTTCAAGTTTCCTCGACAGACAACAACCAAAGAGCGCACACACTCGACGCTCCCCACCCGACTGCCTCGGCTCTCGGTGCGCGTTTTGTGACTAATCACCACCACACTCCCGCCCTTGTTGTTGGTTGACACAATGGGACAAGCTGCCACATGTGCAGGACGGCTCATCTTATCAGAGCGACGACGTCGTGAAAGGAGGCCGAGTGCCACAGCTGAAGTGAACGACTGCGTGTTGTTTCTTAATGCAGCTTCTGACATGCGGCTTCACATGGTGCAGACGGGTAGAAATGGCTGCAATGACAGAGGAGAAGACGTCCCGCGTTCTCCTCTCCTCCGTTTATCCTCACACTCACATGTCAGTCGTGAGCAGCTGAAACTAAAACAGCGCTCTGCATTCATCGAGATTCCATGTTTTACACCAACGCAATGAAAAATTTAAGAAAAACTGTACGTGCTTTCCCACTTTTTTTCTCTTTTGTTCAGAAAATCTGACAAGTGTGGCACGCATTTATGTCTAAGTCTCTAAGGTGATAATTTGCAGATCCTCTGTTTGCTGTAATTACAGCTGCAAATCCATTGGGGTGTGTCGCTAACAGCCTTCGCACATCTAGAGACTAAAATCATTCCCTTCATATCCTCAGACTGGATAGTGAGCGTCTGTAGACAGCAGTTTTCAATTGAGGCCTATACTTTGACTGGACCATAACAACACAAAAATATAACTTTGAGCTAAATCGTTCCACTGCAGCTCTGGTTTTCTGTTTGACGTCATTGTTGAATGCTGAAAGGTGAACCTCCAGCTCGACCCTTCTTCCCAAAAACTCTGACTAGATATTTTGTTCCTGCTGAACACAAAAATCTCCACAGCATGACGGTGTCACCACCATGTTTCACGGTGATGCAATTTGTTATATTTAGCATTTATGCCGCAGGAAAAGTATAAGAGCAACTAATCAAAGCTCCTTCTTTCAAGAGTTCAAGTCTTATTGTAAACTTGAACTATTCAACAAACGGCCGTCTCCTAAAGAGGCTTTTTCACCTGAGGGACCTCTGGGTTGCTCTCCTTCACACATCTGCATGTTTAGGAGGAAGACCATGCCTGGTTGGTTTCCAGCTGTGCCTTACTCTTTACGATTTTCGACCATGGGTGTTTAACAAGATGTTCAGAGCATGGGATTATTTATGACACAATTCAGATTTAGATTTTGCAAATAAGTAGTGCAATAATGTGTTGCACTTGATTTTTATTAGGGGCGTCAGAGTAGAGGCGGCTGAATACAAATTCGCACCACAAATTTCAGATTTTTATGGGCAACCTTTATTGAAAACCAAAGTAAAATAAGCATTTCTGCATCATCACATCAAGTCTTTTTCGTCTTCTCTGTTTTTCAAAAAATAACTTGGCTGCTAATACATTTATATATTGTTCCTATATAATCCTATAAGGTTTATAATATCATACTTATTACCTTACACTTTTAGTGCTTGAAAACTTTAGTGAAATTCCTCAATTGAAGCCAATGAAGCAATTTTGCTTCTGATTCCTGTTCACATTAATGCGCTCACTCTGTGCTGGTCCCAGTAAAATCCCAGTAAAATGTGGTGGGTGTGAATACTTTTGCACAGCACAGCACACTTCATCTGACAGCTGCCTCCGGAGCTCCAGCTCTTGGACTTTTCAAAGGGACGCTTCTGTCTGGGAACAGCTCATCGACGCGTCGCTCTCGCACTTCAGGTTGAATTCAAGCAGCCACAGTTTAAATGCTGGCATCAGATTTCGGTCAGACACCGAGTCAGACCTCGTCAGGTCAGGTGAGGCGTCACAGTGAGCTCAGCGCAGTTTTCTTTGTTTCTGACTCACATTTGGTTCCCAGAGACCGTCATTGTTTTAGGCTGCAGGTTTAACTTCCTGCCAACCACCGCTAACATTTTCCACAAAGCGACACCAGAGTGTTTGGGGTTTTATTGTACCGCTTCGTCATTCTTAGCGTATTATATGGCTAACTATGAATGAGCCATAACTTTGAAACCACGTGTGACCGGGGATGAAATCTTAGCTTTTATGAAGGGTCACATGTCTTTCTCTTTAGATCTTCATCCTGCTAAAGGAAACATGATCGCCTCTTACTGTTGAATACTTAATTACCTCCACCAGCTACAGTTGTGACTTGGCGTTTGGCTCACTTAACGGAGTATACTACTGACATGATAGAACTTTATTTCCTGAGAGAAAGAAAAAAAAAAAAGTTAACACAGTTGGCAGGAGCTGTAATTTTCCAGTGAACTGAGCTTTGCTACATTACCAGCAACACAAAACCAGGGAAACCAGATACTATTCACGAGAAAATGGCTTTTGTTCACCTTTAGTTAACAGCGTTGTCTCCTGTGCCAACGTCAAGAAAGCCTCGATACAACAGAATGATTCACAGCCTGATTCAAAAACAGCACATTTAGGTCAGCTTCTGAGTTTTATAGAAATATAATTTCAGGACTTTAAAATAAATAAAAATCCTTCTCAGCACTAATTCCTGTTCTGAGTGGCGACAAAGCTTCTGCCCCAGATCTTTGACATTTTCTGATCCCACATTAGCCTGATGCATTTCTTTAAAGTGTTTGATTTAACTTCCTTTTCCTCTTTTTTTCCCTGCTAATTAATCAGGAAGGGCCCACCCATGAAGTCAAACATTGTGAAACAAGCGTATGCAACGTCTTTATCAGACAAAACTGCTAAAACTGTTCAACATACAGTAAAGTTCATTAATAAAAAAAATATTTTTCATGACTAAATACAGCTATTCGTAAATAAAGACCTGCAGATTTGAGCAAAGTATTCCTATATATATCTGGTTATTTGTTCAGTGGTGGAAAAGAAACGGTTAAGAAATAACACTTTTTAGTTGTCAGCCAGAGACTAACATATTTTGAACCAATAAGTCCTGGTATTTTTAGTAAATAAAAGTGGGATTTTTAAAGAGCTTTTGGTGCATGCTTCTCAAGGCCCACAGCATCACAGGTCCTCCACTTGTCTTAGTATTGGAAGTGATGTGGTTTACTTCACTCTTAGTTTTTATATCCCAGACACATCAAATTTTAAGTCATATTATGCTTCTACAATAAAAGATGAATATATTTTTGGGCTTTAGCAAATCTTTAAAAAGGGTTAAAAAAGAAATAAAATAAAAATACAACAGACGCTGTACTGTAATGATTTATTTTTGTTTCCCGTTTTTCCCCCCCACTTTTAATCATGTTTTCTTTCTTTGGCACCTCAGAGAGCAAAGCAACAATAATTCAGAGCAATACTCGTCTGAGTTTTCGCGTCAGAGGAAACGTTATGAAAGGCAGGTGTGAAAACCGATTCTTAGCTTCTGTTTACTGGATCAATGCTGATTCCTGTGTAGCCAGTCAAACCTGCTGACAATAAACTCTCACTTCAAACTACAACCCATCAACAAAGGTGGCGGCTTACTCCGGAGGAAGAATTGACTTTCCAAAAATGAGAACAAAAACAAAAAAAAAACAGAGAGTGACTAAAACCACTTCTCTGCCAGTATGCCAGCTCACCGCTGGTGGGTGAGCTGAACATCGAGACGTGAACAACTGTGCTGCACATGAACTTGTGTCTGAGGAAGCCCTGCAGCCGGATCTCTCCACACTCCGACCACTTGAAGCATGATGGTATTTATAGCCTCCGCTTTATCTACAGAAACCCTTCAGGTTCAAGCGCAGTGCTTTGGAAAACTGTCCCATACCGCCTGAGCCTTCACACGTTTTGTCACATTGCAACCGTGGACTTCAATTCGTCTTATATCAGTGGATAAATGTAAAAGGTGGAATTGAATAATTACACTGCTTTTATTTTTTTTCTAAGCAAGTAAAATTTTGAAAAGTGCAGTGTGCATTACTGCGATGCCCCTAAATAAGACAGAGTGCCACCAGTTCCCAGGAGATCGCTCTCATGGAGTAATTTTCAAAAATAGAAAGAGCATGGCACAGCCGCAAATCTACCTACATCATGGCCGTCCACCTGACCCAGCGATTGGCAACATTCACCTTCTACGAAAGTCTAGAGTGACACAAACTACCAAAAAAGAAATTTGTTTTCTGGTTAAATTAAAAAAAAAAAAAAATCCACCATTTTATTCACATGCAATTTCAGAAGTGCTGACCTTCGAACTGAGCTGGCTGACTGGCCAAAGACAAACTAAATCTGTGATTTTTTTTTTTATTCCACTACAAAGCCTCGTGCATAGCATCCATACCATAGCTGTGAATACCGTGCCTACTGTGAAGCAAGGTGGTGGCAGCATCATGCTTTGTGGATGCTTTTTCTACAACAGGGACATGGAAGCTGATAAGATTGGAGATAAACACAGAACAATGTAAGGCTGCACAAAGACGGGTTTCACCTCCCAGCTGGACAATGACGTTAACATGTGTGGAATTCATTAGATCGAAGTATATTCATGTGTTAGAATGGCCCAGTCAAAGTCCAACTGAGAATCTGCAGCAAGATTTTAAAAAACTGCCATTTACAGACGCTCACTGTCCAATCTGACAAAAATGTCAGACTCTCACTTGCTACACCGTACAAAAGTAAACACCTGGCTTTTTTGATTTCCATTTGCAAACTTTTGCAAATCCCCATGCGTCCTTTTCCTTCTACTTCACACAATTTCACTGATTCTTGTTGGTTTGCCTCACAAAACCCAAACAAAAGCCTGCAAATACTTCGGCAACCTGCTGCGTACGACAGAAAACTTCACAGAGCAGGCTTGAAACGTGTACAGACACGCACGTTGTGTTGCCAACCAGGTGACTCACAAAACGTCTAGAAAAAAAAAACAAAAAAAAACATTTATATACTGTGTTAACAGTCAAACAGCTGGAGTGAGTCACGCCAGCGTAGGCCTTAGAGTACGATGTCTTCATACGGTGTATCAGCACCGCGCTGCGTCACAGGGGCGAGGCCGTGACTGATTTACATGATTAACTGTTCCACAGGTCGGACGCCATCCCTGGATCACTTGCTTTTCTGTCCGTTTTCCTGCTCATCCCCTGACCCCGTCCGCCTGGCTGCAAGCCCGACGCTGATGTCCGCTGGCAGGCCGGCGGCCGGCCCGCTGGCGTGTTGGCTCTGGTTCCCTGTTCCATCGCCGGGGCCCAAACAGGAAGCCTGTTGTGGGAGGGAGTTCACCTCTGACACTGTTGTCACAGACGCCGCTGTGAAACATTCACTGGAAAACACAACCCAGTTCAAATCCGGGTCGTATTGTTGCAAGGCAAGCTCAGATTTTGTGAAATAATAATTATAATAATAATAATAGTAATAATAATAGTGACAGCATGTTGTCAGGTTTTATTTTGATATGCAGGCGAGCTGAAGGCAATCCTTTAAAAACACGCTGTGTGCACAGTTCTTCCCGACCTGCTGCGACACGTATCATTAGCTCTAAGCCACCAGACAACTAACAGTCATTACTGCATTAAGACAACAAGGTCTTGGAGAAATGCAACCAGTTGAATAAGATCCTCCTCTTATTTTGACAAATCGCTCATCATTGATCAGACAAGCCTGCCAAAGTGTAAACGTCCTTTGGAAAAAACACACACCCACACACACACACGACTACGCACGCACACACACCCTGACAAGTCACAGCAGGAGTGTAATCCCGCAGGACAAATTTGTGACAGACGAGAAGAACCGGAAAACAAAACCTGGGGATTGTGACATTTTAAAATTTTCGATCAAGAGGAGCAACGATTTATTTCAGGATTGAGAAGGGAGCCCTGGAAAAAAATACCACAAATCAGCCTGCCGGGTCTGCATGTGATGACAACATCCAGCCAAAGGTTTTCAGCATCACAGCTTCACAAAAATGCACAACAATTATTTGAATTGCTAATAAAACAGTGTTACAATTAAATAGTTAAGATCCACCAATCACAGGGAAGAAGAACATAAGAGGAAAAATGTGCTGCAGGTAATTCGATGGAGATTGCAGTTTTGAATCCAACCACATCCTAAGCATATGTTGCTAATGTTTATTTGATATTTATTTTTTTTATTTTTTTTAAATGACTCGACCAACAACTTAGTTACAAAACCAAAAGTGGTAGTAGTTCTTTGTTCTGGAGCACTTAATGAAAATTGTAAGACTTTTCAGTATTTCACTTGTTCAGCATTGATCCTTGGAAGATTTAATGATGCTTTCTCCAAGCAGAACATTATCTACATAGAACTGAATCATTTAAATGTGTTTACTGCATGGAATATTATCTGTAAACTGTAAGATAATCTAATTTAGTCAGATTATTTTACCCGGTCAGCTGCTGTACAGACACCTGTCAATGTTTTTTGTGCTCCAAAATATTTCCAAAACCATTTTTCTTTTTTTTTACTTTTTTGATGCAAGCAATGAAAAGTAATAGCTTTCTTTAAGTCAGCTGACTGGCAGTGCGCACCAACAAGTCAGGGAGGGTCAGAAGTGGATTACCGCTGGTGAAAACTCAAAATGACTCTGGCACTTTCTCTGCCATCTCATCTCTAAAGCAGCTGAGCAGATTTGAAACCAGGACTGATAAAGACCTCGGTAAACACTGGCGACAATGACCGGCCAAGTTACAAACCGAACAACACCAAGAAGTTTAGTTTATACCGATTTTCCCTCCACAGTGACAGTAATAAAGCTGAAGCAATCTGGGCCTACTGGCTAAAGATTAATAGCAAGTAGACATTAAAACTGCTGGAAACAATGAACTATTTTCAGGTGAGGAATGAGATTACAATGACAGTCGTAGTGGCAGAGACTGTAAGCTGGCACCATCAGTCACCAAAACATGTTTTGACTCATTTAGATATCAGTAAATGAGAAAAGATGCCAGACGAAACTGCTTAATAGGCTGAGCTGGGTTTATGAGTTCAAATTTACACACAAACAACACCATTAAGAGGTTTTCTCCTTCCCCCCCAACCTTTTCTTTCCGCCTAACTGTTGTGATTCTCACTCATCTGAGACCTGGAAACCACTTAACAACATGAGTCTGATGGGTCTGCCTGATCGAGATGACTTCTAAGAAGTCATTTAAGATCTTGTGGCATCAGGAAACTAAAACCCCCCTCTGCACAGCGGCAGCATGCATCATCTCCAGCTAGACCACAGAGTCCCAGTACATGATACGTTGAGCTGTGTGCACACACACACACACACACACTGATGTCAGCCCACTGAGCTGCAGGGTGACAGCTAAACTGGGCCATTCTCCCCAGAGAGAAAGTGCATCAGCAACACTTAATGTATCCCGTACAGATTTACATCATCCATACGCCCACAACGTTTCCACTATCTGGTGTTGAATTAATCCTTTATGTAAAAATGTAATTGTCCAAAAATATTTGAAATCTGAGGTGTGAATTTTGATTGCAGGATTTTACATTTATTTAGGTTACTGACAAAGAGGCGCAGGAATAGAGCTGATCAGCTAGAATTATTCAAACAGATACGGCAATAGAGTCTGAGGCATTTCTGCTGCTTCGGAGTTGTAAGATGTTTTAAATCCTGCCTGAATTCTTTTATCCGACTGGTTTCTGTGTGTAAAGTTAGGAAAAACATCACAGTCATGCTACCTCAGCACACACAAAGAACGTCTTACTTCTGACTGCCGAGCTATTACTGTCTTTTTTTTTCTTTCTTGACAGGTGATGCAGTCGTTCAACAGGAAACATGGTGGGGACCTGAAAATCATCTTAATGAAACAAATCAACCACACCCTGTGGGTTTCCATAACTCGGCTCAAAATAATCGCTGAAGCTCTTTGATAGTGAAATCTGGCCATTCCAGCTTGGCCTGCTCCTTTCCAAAAGCTGCTACGTTTTCAAGAGTTGTATGTCAAATCATACGATTTCATCTAAAAAGAAACGTTAAAGAAACCATTGAATTAATACTGAGATAAGGTAGATAGTGACCCAAAATTTCCAAAAGATTTTACCTACTTATTATATTAAAAAACTTCAGGTATTGCAAAAAATGTCAAACAAAAAAAAAGCAATGTTTGATTGATACTGCATATACCTGTTTTAGTGGTTTAATTGACTTGAAAATAATTAGGCAAAAAGGTTGTTTGAGATTGTAGAAACTCATACTTTCACCGTTAACAACTATTTTCATTTTTGGTACAATCAAATGCGCAATTAGTTGCATAACGCCGTTAATTTTAAGTACATACTGATAGCCATTTTTGTCAAAAGAGAACTAAATAAAAAGACAAACAACATAAATTTGCAAATTACATTCTTGGCATGCAAACCCTGTTTTTGCCTTTTGTGACGTCACCAGAAGCAAGCATGTATGCAAGTGTATCTTGTAACTTGACTGCAAAATGCTGCGCAATAACATAACAAAATGAACCCGAAAGCTGAGCGTTACCTGTTTAACAGGTGGCAAACTTCATCTAAAGAGTTTAATTAATAAGACAGACAAACCTGACCAGAAGCTTTAAATGCTCCCTCATTAAAGTTACAGCTACACCAAATGTACTTCATATGATGTTTTCACAAAAAAACAAACAAAAAAAATAGACTTATTTCTTGCGTTTAATCAAAAAAAATAAATGTCGTAAAGGTAGAAATGTGTCTGAGGGGAAATCTGTGTCCAGTTCGTCCTGATGGCCGCACTGGTCTGGCAGTCCTCCAGCAGACTGAGCGCGTCTCCCACTGAAAAACTATCCGCCGTGCTGCCAAGTGTTTGGAGGCATATCCCACTACTGCTCACTCCAGCTCTCCTCTGCTATTATTAGATTACTTTATCCCGTAATCTGTAAATAAATCCGGGAATAGACGGCACGGTGTGCGTATCCCATCCGCACCTCGGTTTAAATCCCACATGCCCAGCAGCTCCGTGGAAACAGCAACAAAAATAACACAACACACGAGATACAGGGAGAGAGAGAGAGAGAGTGGAGCCAACCTGCACCGACACAAACAAGTCCCTAAGTCCCTGGATCTGACTTACCAGTACTCCAGCTGTCGGGATCTACATGGAAACTCCTCACAGATTGACTCGGTTCAGATTGTTTCAGGTTCCGTGTCGGCGCTTTCTCGGTCCACCTGTAACGCTCAGCCCACACCTAGTAAATCCTGCAGGGAGCGATAATCCAGCAGAGCAAAGCGCCAGATCACGTGACTACACCATACCTTTTCCTTTAAATAAAAAAGAAAAAAAACTCCTCCACTTTACAGCCAATCAGAGGAGAGGGAAATCCCGTGAACGTTAAATGTTTTCATCTTATATAATGTATAACATAGTTTTCTAATTTTATAAAAAGAAAAAAAAAGTCTATCCAAATGACGAGCATAAAAAATATCAGCTTTAATAACTTTAATATAAAAAGTGACAGTAAAAAAAAATTATAATAATTAGATCTGTATATAGCTCATTATTTCGTTCACTTAACATGCAAAAAAATATTTACAATTTAATCATGCACACAGATGCTAAGATGTAAAAAAAATAAAAATAAAATAAAAAAAGTTTAGAAGTTCATAAAAGCATCAAAGTGCGTCATCTAGTGGCCAACAAAAGCCACTTCTCCATCACTTACAGAAGGCTTAACTTTGCATAAAAGTATGAAACAGGAATGTATCATGACTTCGCATTCAGCTGGTTAATGTCAGTCTGTCGGTCTGTGAGGCTCCTCAGTATTTGTATCTCTGGTTTCCGCCCTCGTACCTCCGGGCAGAGATCGGCGTCCGCAAGTCCTGAGAGGAGGAAGCTGACTTCGGGTTGTCCGCAGGCATCAGCCGGGGTGACGGCTTGCCCGTACGGGTGTTTGCGTAGATGGGCTCCTCTGGGGGGGAAAGAGGAGACACGGTGAGCACAGCGAGGCTTAACATCAGGCCAATTAACCTGAGAAAATTATGTATTATTATTATTATTATTATTATTATTATTATTATTATTATTATTATTATTATTATTATTATTATTAGTATTAGTAGTAGTAGTAGTAGTAGTAGTAGTAGTAGTAGTAGTAGTAGTAGTAATTTTTATTTTTTTATTTTTGTGAAAAATATCTTATGGTAATTCAGGCAGCATAGTTATTTTGCAGAAGCATTGGTTCTGATTAACAAAAATAAATAAATGAAAGATAAAAAATTAAAATTAAAATTTACAATAAGTGTACAAATTCAGCTTTTTAAATGTAAGAAATAAAAAAAAACAGAAAAGTACTAAATAAGATTTCAGATGCACCGTTATTGTTATCAATATTATTATTGCTGCTGATGTTATATCATTATTATTATGATTATTATTATTATGATTATTATTATTATTATTGTTGTTGTTGTTATTGCTATTGCTATTGTTGTTATCATTGTTAGTTACAGTAATAATAACAATAATAATCATTGTTGTTGGATGCATCGATATTTTCTTAAAATGGACATATAATAAAAAAACGTAATAAAATTAAAATTAAACCAAGCAATATCAACCTCTATATTTGTTTTCATTTATTTAAAAAAAATACTAAAATTGTGGGAGTATTCAATTAATTAAGGTTTACTCAAATTGAAATAATTGAGAACTGAGCAAATGTTGTTTAACTCTTTAGGACACAACAGAATATATATATATATTTTTACATTTACATTTAAGTTACTTTAGCTGGAAATTAGAGTTAATTGTCGCAAGCTACAGACAAAGACGGAACGTTTTAACCTTAAAATAATAAACATTTAATAAAATCAATTACTAAACATAACTTAGGAGAGAAAGCATCAGTGACGGATTTCATATTTTTTCTTCCAAAGATGTTTATGTGGCAAATAAATATATACGTCTTTGCTGATACAAAAAGTAATTACATTTACTAACTCTCACCCTGCAGATATTCTCTAAAAGTCAGTTTATTCTGCTGTTTTCTACTTATTACTTTGCTCACATAATCCAAACATGAAACAGAACCTGGACCTCGTCTCGTCGTTGCTTAAACATTTGGATATATTTTTAAGGGTCTTCACGCACGCTCACTTACTAACCTGGTGTTCCCATAAGTACAGCAAAGAACTTAATTTGAAGTCAAAATATTAGCAAAGTCAAGACGTAAAGCATTGAACAGTTCTCAAATTTATTCTTTCCTGTCCTTCGTAATCTCTTTCAAATGATCAAACACTGGCCTTCAATACAAAGGCTCATTTCTCTTCTTTGTCAGTTTTGGTGATCATAAAATCCTTTTCGCCCTGACAAGAATTCTCTGTTCTTGTCCTACTTCTGCCTCCGTGGCCGTGTGGTCAAACCTGACGTAGGTCTGGTTTCTGTATTTCTGCCAGGTGCCTTGCTGCCACGCCATGACACCATTACTGCAGCTATTCTGCTTTCTCTGCATGATGCATTTCTGTTTTTTGGGGGTTTTTTGCAACACTTTTCATCAGGTGTTGCTGAAATCATCACTGATATCAAAATGATCTGCACCTATGAGTACCTTTTTTATTTTTATCTCACCGGCGTCTAATGTCATATTGAAGTGCTTCATAAAAAGGTGACGTTCGTGTTTTATAAGTGTAAAAACTACTTAACTATTTAAGCTTCTTTTCTTATTTCCTTTCTGAAAAACGTTGCATCGATTTCTGGTTTGAGATCCGTTCAGCTGGTCGTGACCACTTCTCACAGTTTTTATAGACACCAGTTTGTCCGGCTCTGACTTTCAGTGAAAACCACAGTGAAGATATTACTTACACTTACGTTTGACTTTGTCTCACGCTGAGCTGCTAAACCACACAAACCCCCAGCTTGCTCAGTTCGAATTCCCCAGCCAGGACTCGGAGTCGGGACCTCCTGTTGCATTTCTACGACTTTTTGTCTTTTGTTCTGCCGCCCACAAGGATGGTCTCACCAAAACGAAAACCCTTCTGCATTTTACCTCTCCTTTCAAATGTAAATTGTAGCAGAGAAATGAATCAGCTACCGACTTGTGTTGATTTTATCTGACTCTGTTTTTGTGATGTTTTTTTGTACCCTAACTGTTCTCTTTGTCTTGTGCCCTTTTTTTCTCAGAGCACCCACCATCCTCTGGCGTCTCTTACTTGCACAGAGCTTATCTACAGAAACAGTTCAGTGTCGCACTGTCAGATGGTTATCAACGCTTTCAAACCCAGAAAGAAAGAGAAGTACCTATGCTTCTGCTGCATCCCCTTTTCTGCACAACACGGATGACCAGCAGGGCGATCACGACAAGGACGAAAGAAGATGCCCCCACGATGATCCACATCCACAAGTTCTCACTTTGGTCACGGTCTTCTTTTTCGCTGGTCACTGAAAAAAAAGTACATTTGTATTATTGAACAACAGACCTATTTGATGGGCTGAGATCAGTGTCAGGATGCGGGTGTTGTATGCACAGCAATCATCTAATCAAATATTAACCCAATTCTTCCTCTTCCTGTCCATTTAAACAACAGTAGAGGAAACTTATGACCCCAGTTTCAAGTTGAGTCAACAGGTATCACTAGGGAGTCAATAAAGCGGAGTAAAATAACACAAACAAGCAATGTATTTTGGGGGGGTGTTATATTTGTAAGTACAGTTTTAAAAAAAAGAAACATTTGGTGCAGGTAGCATCATCATTTTTCAATTTAGTTAAATTTCTCTGGACAGTCAAAGGAAGCTAAGCTTGTTGATATTTGTTGATTAATTAAGGGGTTCAGCCCCTTAATTTGCCAATCACTGGTCTAATGCTACATGTAGAACCATCTAAAATATCTGTTGTAAGCATGTAAGCGCTTCATACTACTAATACCTCAATCATTGTTGACGTATTAGTTAGCAAAACTATTGTATGAATTTCAGTTGGCGCTGCCACCATTCTAGACATTTAAATGGCGCCTACAGTGGAAACAATAACCAACTCAGATTTCATTGAGACCGAAAGAAACAGAATTGTTCACGAGAGCCGAGATCTGGTCAACACGCCCGCTCACATGTTCATGCACACACACCTTGGCTTTTCGTCGTTTGTGACTGAACCGTTGTGTTTTCCATAAAGTTCTCCACTGTAACAAAGCGGCATGAGAAGCATTCATTGGGTTAGTGCAGGCCATAATTTTTGGAACGATGATTAATTCATTCATTAGGTTATTCCTAAGCAAAGCAGCAAAATTAGCATAGCCATGAGCAATTAAAGCTTGGAGTCAATTTTCTGCGACATTTTGACAGATTATTCTGCATTGAAAATCTGAACTTTACACTGTTTACAAAAACATTACAGTGTTACCGCTCTCAAATAACAAACATTATTGCTTGTAGTGAAATGTTAGTTTTGCAGTGACAAGCAATACTTACCTATGACTTTAGTTTCGTAGCTCTGAAGATCACTCAGTATGGGAATATCTACTTTGACTTTACAATAGTACAATCCAGTGTCTGATTCCTTAATATTTTGTAAGTTGCATGGCATGTTGTTACATATATCAGTTAAATTGCATTTTGCAAATGTAGTCTCATTACAGAGGGTTTGGTTTTTTGTATTCATTTCAGTTAGATTTTTTCCAGAGGGCTCAAAATGCCAAGAGATGTGACATCTATCAAATGTATTTTCTGACAAACAGCAGTGCAATTTCAGAGAGGAGACTGAAGAAACTGTTCTTTCTCTTCTTCCCGTATAATTTGTTTTCACCAAATTTAGTCGGTCCTCTCTTGTCAGTACCAGGGTTGCTCCTATCACTGCATGTAAAAAAGGAGAAAAAGTGAAACTTTGTTTAGTTTCATTGATCTGTTTATGAGCAACAAAGGCAAAAACAAGCATGTAAAAGTTTCATCTGTTCATCACTGCATGTAGTAAAACACATTTTTTCATACCACTACAGCTTTGTTCTGGTTCTTTGATCGTTTAAGGTTCAACTCGTACCTGTTAGCAACGCAACAATTGCGCCTCTGAGCCACATCTCCATCCTGCCTTGAGAGCGGTGGTCGTCCTCAGAGTCTCATCCTGTCTCGGCTGTCTTCCTCTCTGCATCAGACCGAGCTGCACGCTAAACCTGTGTGGGGGTGGGTGGAAGAAACGGAGGAGTGGCTTTCTGCTAAAGGGCTGTAAGAAAGGAGGTGACTTTACTGGAGGAGGCTGACTGTAGTGGAGGTGAACATAAAACCTATGTAAGATGGAAAAGAGTGTAGGCTGTCAATAATAAAAAAAAAAAGCTGAACGAAAAACAGAAGGAAGTTGGTTTTTTTTAACCCAAACTATTATTTCAGTCATTTCCAAACTGTTTGTGCTGCTGCCATCAGGCAAGCGGTACAGGAATATACGGACTACAACAAATAGACTGAGAAACAGTTTCTTCCCCACAGCCGTCAGAGCCATTACTCCCTGCCGCCCCCCCCCTCCCACACATATCATAACCTCGCAGTCCCACATACCCCACCCCCACACAGTCATATTGTTCTGCACTTTGCACTGTCACATCATCAGTACTTTGCCATAATTGGACCTGCTGCTACTTCTTTGGTGTGGTTGAGTGCCTTTAGTTAATTTAGTTGTATATATTGTTATTATTATTATTGTGTGTTTGCTTATTTTTACTGTATATATTTGACCTTTTGCACGGGAGTTGCAATGGAAATTTTGTTGAATTCTGTTCAATGACAATAAATGCTATCTAATCTAATCTAATCTAATAAGTGCCCTGAGTCAAAGGGCTTCAAAGTACATGTGCAGCCCGCATTTCTAAAGATGAATATCCTTGCATGCTTCTGCGTCTTGGTGTGCCTCGGTGAGATAGACCTACATGAGCCAACTTGCTTTGTGCCATGTAACAAAGGCAGGCGCCTCATTGATAGCTAGAGTTTGTGAAACCCCATGTGGGTTTTGGTACAGAAGGTGCTAAAACCTATTTCACATTATCCCCTCAGTCAGCTGAAAAGAAACATTTGGCTTCCTGTGACAATAAGCAAACATGACGACATGATGAACCTTCCCTATCAACTTCCACTCTTAAAGCACAATAAAGAGACAAGAACGGCCGACATGTTGAAATGCAATCTATTTTCACTTGAAGAAAAACACACTGAACACTGAAAAAACAATAGAACATCGCTATTTGAAACAAGTTTATCTTGATATTTAATGATTAAAAAAAAAATAAAACCTGTTCATTGCACTTCAAGAGCAGAGTTGCTCTTTTTTGCTCTCATTTCATATCTGTGAGGAAAGATGAAAAAAAAGGTCGAGTGAAGAAGCGTCTGAAGATCGTAGGGGGATGTCAAACTTCTGCAACCTCAGCCTTTCTGATCTTTTTGCTGCACACTGAAAGTAGGTCCCATCTTATGCACAGCAATATTCTTCAGACTGTTTGCTTAGTTGAGTGGCTCTCACTTACATAGATTTAAATTGGTAATAATGAACAGATTTAACAGAGTTAAATAGTAATTAATAGTGTAAAAACACAGTAAGCTTACAGAAATGTGTAAATTCCTCTCATTGTAAACTGACCTCATTGTATTTAGATGGTTTAAGAGTTATCTGATTTGAGGGCGATTATATCTCGATCATATAAGCTGAATTTTGTCTTCCACTGTTTTAACCTGATTCAATAAGTGCTTCATATCTAATTTCCCAAAATTAAATAATTTCAGAAATTAGTCAAATTAGCTGTCTGACAACATGAAGCAGACAAAATGATTTAAACGAATGATTTAAATGCCTTAAACGAAATCAAGAACAGATGAGGAAGAAAAGCTTTTTTAATTCTTTATTATCCCATTTAATTCATAGATACCCAACATCACCTACGAATGGAGAAAACTGAAACACTTCCTAAGAGTGGTCAGTCGATCAAAACTGTCTGAAGAGAGCATTAAGACTTTTGAGAAAATATTCTGTGGACTGAGAAAACTAAAAAAAGAAACATTTCAAAAGGCTTTCACATCTGTGGTACAACAGACATCACACAGTCAGACACGGTGGTGGTAGTGTAATGGTCTGGGGCTGCTTCGCTGCTGCAGGAATCAGAGGGATTTGCTTTGACTGACTCAGCCATGAATTAGACTCTTCTGCAGAAAATCTTAAAGAAAAATGTCTGGCCTTTGATGTGTAACATTAAAATCCAATAAAGTTGAATTACGGAAGCTGGAAAATGAGACAAAGCTGTAATATCACTTTGAATGACTCAAAATAATTCAAGTTTTGGAGTGGCCTAGTAAAAGTCATGACTTCAATCCTTGAGATTCTGTGGCAGGACCTTGATCAGGTCTTGCTCCTAACCGAAAAAAAAGAAAACATTGTGGCTAAATTAAAACAATCCTGCAAGACTCATTACTAAGTTATCTCAAACTTTTGCTGGTGGTTGTTGCTGCTAAGGTAAAATCATTTAGTAGCTGAAAACTGTATGTTTTTTTTTTTTAGTCAGGTTTTCTTGTTTGCAATACTTTTTTATACAGTCATGCAGTTATAGTAATGGAGTAAGATGCGGTTCAAATCAACTGGAAACTATTAGTAATCTTGCTGAAAAAGACCAGAAGTGAAACAAGCCATAAAAGGAAGTAAAAGTAACAAAAACATTTGTTTTAGGCAACCACTATCACCCTATGACGAAATATAAATGATATCCCACTCGTAGTATGAGCTGCCACTATGAAACATAAATAACACATTTTTTCAGTTCCTAATTACTCATTTTGTGCATTGATAATTCCCCTTATGTGATTTTTCTAATTGGTGGGGTTTTGTGTATTTTTGTCATACATAGTTTTGAGTAAAAAGGCCACTTTAAATGACCTTCATTAACTATTTTTAAAATGGTAAATATACAATGCAATCCTCATCACATAAGCACGGAAAAAGCTACGTCATGGTGAGTGACATAATTAATGATTTCTTGTCGTTCCCATCCAGAACAGCATAAGTTAGTTTTGGGCCCCAGGGATGGTTCGATGGGGTGTTGGAAGTGAAAAGTCTGGTGGTAAAACCTTACAGTTACAAACCAGATGAGACGGTGGTATAGCTGTGTTCAGGAAGCACAGAACAAGCCACAGCACCACTGAGCAGAGCTGAGGTGGGCTGTCGTGTCACGCTGCAGACAGAGAGCCCTCTTCACACAGTGCAGCTGTGAACAACACACGTATCTGAGCTACAAAAAAAACCAAAAAAACAACAAACAACACATGAATAATCACAGACTCTAAAGTCCTCTGCTCAATGTTAAGCTGCAGCAGAATAGAAACCGGATGACTGGAAGTTCATTACTTGTTCAGATCAAAATGAGATCAGATAGCACAGGAACCCAAACCTTTTTATTAAAGAAGTGAAATTGTTGCCATTTTGTGCCCTGACTTGACACTGAAAGAAAAACATATTATGATATTTTCAAAACAGAAGTACGGCTACTCAGCTCTTCCAGTGAGAGAGGAGGAAATCTTGGGCAATCACTCTCTAGACATGCAGAGACTGATTATTATTATTATTATTATTATTATTATTATTATTATTATTATTATTATTATTATTATTATTATTATTATTATTATTATTATTATTATCTTAAATTCAGAAAAAATGAATGAGGCACATAGTAAATTTCAAGTCTTGCAACAGATTCTCTGGATTTACTTGTAGACTTTAACTAGACCATTCTAACTCCTGAATGATTTCTATTCAGACCATTCTATTGTAGCCTGGCTGTGTGTTTAGAGCAGATGTTATGTTGTAGGGTGAACATTCTGACAGGTTTCAAACCTCAAACTGCTTTTCCCTCCTGTGTTGCCTTTTGATTTTGCTCCTTTCGCCTTCCTATTAACTGAGACCAACTTCCCTGTCTCTTCTGAAAAACAGTACTTCCACAGTATTATGCTCCCACCACCAAATCTTTCTGTGGGTCTGATGTGTTCAGGGTTAAGTGTAGTATTTTTATGTCTGGCAAGTCAAACGTGTGTCTATTGGTCTTGTTTGGCCAGTTACTTCTTCATGGTTTGTGGCAAATGGTGAACATAAATATGGTTGCATGGCCAGATTTGTGTATCGCACTTCACAAATCTGTATATAAGGCGTGAGTCCTGTGTCCAGTCATGGGTTTGGGTCATGGCCCAATGACCTTTGTCAAACGTCTTTCACCTCTCTCTCAATGCACTCTCAAAGAAAGACCGCTAGAGCCTAAAACCTTAAAAGAAAATGTAAAAGTGTTGCTAGGCACAAGTCCAGTAAATATTTCCATATCATATCAGCAACTATAATTACATCTGATCAGTTGCTGCAAGAATTGGTTATATTTTAATGTTTTGATGATTTCAAATAGCTTTGCTCCATTGTATTTTTCAAAGACATTGAACTGGTGACGGGTCTACCCCGTCTACAGTTTATCTTTTATTTCAATTTTAAATTTTTTTAATTTGCATATTTTAAAATAGTTTTCATTACATTATGCTGAATTCTTTGTGTTATTGTTATTTAATCTTTTAATTTCCATGTATTCACTTGGTTTTAGTTATTACTATTATTGTTACTATTAGTAATAATAGTGAAGACAAATGAGTTTCATCATTTGTCTTTATTTTTCTGTACTACATCATCGTGATTGAAAAAAATTACGTTTTATTAATTTAATTCAATTAAATTAATATTGTCAGTGACAACAACAACAACAACAAAGAGTTAAACTAACCTAAGTCGGGAAGTAAATAAAACAAATAAAAATTAAGAACTGTGCAGATAACAGAGGTTGGTTTGCACGACAGAGGAAACGTAATTGTCCTTTGTGATGATGGTCATAACGACGACGATGATGATGATAAAAGATCATATTTCTTCTTCAATAAGAATGAAGATAAAAAAAATTAGAAAGCGTACAATCTGATGACTGAGGTAGAACTAAGATTACAAATTTTAAATAACGGGGAAAATAAATGAATAAATAAAAAATACTGAAAAGAAATAAACTAAAATCTAATTATTATTATTATTATTATTATTATTATTATTATTATTATTATTATTATTATTATTATTATTATTATTATTATTATTATTAACGCTTAAAATTCACTGCAGATGAATCTGCCCAGGTATTTTCCATAATCCCTTTCTCAGGTCACAACTCGGGAACTTCACTACCCACAATCCTGTCTCGGCGCATGCGCTCTAAGCACTACGGCCCAAAGGCGTTGGTGATCGGTGTCCGTCCGAAGATGCGTTACACTCCGGCAGCATCAGTACCAGTTCCGCCTTGCTAAAGCACCACAAACCGGGGGACGGAGGCAGAATACGGTCGGTGTTTGCGGCTGTAGCGGCGCCGGTGCATCTGGACTGGAGGATGGGAGACCAGAAGGTGGGCTGTGGCCGGAGAAACAGGTGTCTCTGATGGGGGGGAAAGGACCGTCTTCAGGGCGTAGTGTACAAAGGAAGCAGGCGGAGGGGCTGCGAAATTAGCCAGTCGTGTGAATGTGGGACTGAACTGGGAGTTCCCAGTAGTTTAATTGGTTGAAATGTTAGCTGTCGTGGTTTATCGACGGATTATTACTGTAACAGTCCCGGACGGGACGGAGGGGGCGGGGGGGCCTTGTCGCAGCTCTTCTCACGACAACAAACATTTGCCAGTGTTTATTAATGAATGGGCTCTTTCTCTGCGGGTGGACAGCAGGGGACGGCTGACCTATCCGAGGTCTGATCTGGGTAACAATGTGAGTCCACTCCCATCTCTGAATCATTGTGTGGGTGCATTATTATCAAATTATAGATGCGCATCCTGCCGCTCCTGAAGTGTCCTCCCTCTATGAACCCTTCTGAAGTGGATGCAAAGAGGAGCTCAGAGCCCAAACCCTTGTGTGTCCACTTCAGCTTAGCTCTTATCAGTGCAGCATCCACTTCTGTAGGAAAGCGATTGGGTAAAGGAGAAACCCACAGCTCTCCATAGCATACATAACACCAGCTTTCATTGTGCTTCCCTTAGGAGTCTCTGCGCAAGATCACTCACACGCTGGCCGTGAAGAATGAGGAGATCTCCAACTTCATCTGCACTCTCAAACAGAGCCTGGAGAACTTGGAGGTACAGGCTCTTCTGGAGGGACCGTGTCCTGACGCCACGTTCCCCTGATTTCAAATAAAATTCCTTTTGTTGGTTGCTGTGACACCAGGCGAACTCCAACCAGGTGCAGGATGATCTGCAGTCTGAGTTCGGCTCCCTGCACGCTGCTCTGGATGAGATGAAGGAGAACATGCTGACGCGGATCAAGCAGGAAAGAGCCAGCCGCACGTATGAGCTGCAGGTAACCGCTGCGCGTATTGCAGTAATATTTCAGAAGCACCACTGCCAGTTGAAAATTGTCGCTTTTTTTTTTTTTTTAATTCATTTAACAACTTGGAACTTTTATTGGGATTTTTTTGAGCGGGTCCAACAGAAAGTAAAACATAAGATTGTTTTGTTTCCTCCTTTTTTGGGAAAAATGTGGCATGTGTTTCTATTTAGCTCCTCCTGAGCCACTAGAGCCACATTTTGCTTCAATTACAGCTGCAAATGTTTTTGAGGTGTGTGTTTTTGCCTTGCAAAGCTTTTTCGCATGTAAAATGAAATCTTTATCCATTCTGCTGTGCAACTCTTGACTTTGACTAGGCCTTTCTAACACGTGGACACGCATTCAGAGCAGCCTCTTCACATGCTGGTTGTGTCCACCTAATACTTTTACACCCTACGCTCCTTTTTTTGTTGTAAATTTGTTGTTGTAAATTGACTGAAAAACAAAGAGAAAAGACTCAGACAACACATGACGGTCATAATGCATCAGCGTAGTTTTCAAAATGGCCGCTGCTTTGCTTCTGGCCATTTACACGTAAAATTGTACCGTTAATTACGCTGCAGATGAGCATCTGCTGACATTAACGGTGGCAGTTCTTGTTTTAGTGGCATTAATCAAGCGTTTTACAGCTTTAATTCACACCTAACTGCTGATGCTAAAAAAAAAAAATGTTTCATATTAAATGGAAATTCGTTCAGGATTCTGCAGCCCCGGGACCCGGCTGTGACTCTCAAATGATGCAGGGAGCACAGCAGCCTCATTATTCTGAAAACAATCATGAGAATCTAACAGATGTACTCCTCTGTGTTTTTCTTTCTTTCTCTCTTTGCCCCCTCAGAATCAGCTGAACGCCTGCTCCAAAGCCCTGGAGAGCTCGGAGGAGCTGCTGGAGCTGGCCAATCAGACGCTGTGCTCCTCGGAGACGGACGGCTTCACCCAGGTGACCGACCCCGCCGGCGGCTGCTGCTGCTGTAACGCTGCTTACCTCCTACTCGCTGTTCTTCTGAACATTTTCATGCTGAATACCAGCATCCAAAAAACAAACGAATCTGTTAGACACGTGCAGCAAGTTGATCTCAGCCACTCAGCAACTTTTCATGTTAAGCAAAAACCGTTCCGTATCTCTTCTCTCCTTGTTTCTTCCCCCCTCTCTGTGCTTCTCGTCCCCAGGCGGCCAAAGACATTAAGGATAGGTACGGTACTCAGACATCTATTGCTTCCCTTTTTTTTTGTTGTTTCTGGTCATAGTCTCCTGCGAGCAGTGAGCCATCTCATAATGTAGCATTGCATGCATTCAGACCTGTAGCCACCACACCCATGTGTTAGACAATAAGCACGCTCTTGTCTGGTCTCTTTGAGTCTGTACCATCTAGTGTCAGCCCCTCCCTGGATGAACCCTGATCCCTCTGTAGCTCTGCTCAATTTATTAGATAGAATCGTCTTTATTCAATCGAATAATAGCAGGCGCTTGTTTCCACTCCGTGTTTTGTGTGTTTGTTTTTGTTGTTTTTTTTTTTTGTTCGTCTTCGTTTCTGCAGCGTGACGATGGCCCCGGCTTTCCGTCTCTCCCTGAAGGCGAAAGCCAGCGACAACATGAGTCACCTGATGGTGGACTTCAGCCAGGAGAGGGAGATGCTGCAGGGGCTCAAGTTTCTCCCAGGTTTGCGCCACTGTTTCTCAAAGAGAGAGCCGCTGACTGAAACAAAATGCAGACGCATCTCAGTGAAGTGGAACGGAAGATGAAAGTCGTAAAACTGAAATCAGGGTTTCCATAAAGGTTGTCAGTAGAACGAAGGATGAAGGGCGGCTGCTCTGACTTTGGACTGATTGGATACCAAAGCAGTTGGGCGTCTATGGCGCTCCGCTCTTCATCCAGACCCATTTGACTTTGATTTCCAAATAACATCCTAAATTTTAAATCTGAAAATTGAACTTTGGACCAGTGAGCAACAGTTGAGTCCTTTCTCTCATCGCCCAGCTAAGACGCTTCTGATGCCGTCTCTGGTTCGGGAGCCACTAAACACCAGCACGCTGTAACGTACGGCTCTGGAAAAAATTACAAGACCACTTTAAATGATTAGTTCTCTGATTTTACTCTTTATAGGTTTATGTTTGAGTAAAATGAACATTGTCCTTTTATTCTATGAACTACTGACATTCTGAGCAAAAACTTAGTATTTATTTGCAGGAAATGAGAAATGGTCAAAGTAGCAAAAAGGATGCGGCGCTTTCAGACCTCAAATAATGCAAAGAAAACAAGTTGATATTCTTTTAGAAACAACAATAGTAATGTTTTAACTCAGGAATATTTAGTAGAATAACCAGGAGGTTTTCAATAGGGTTCAGTGCAGTTTCTCTTCATTTTTTTCCAGAGCTGTATGTCCTGTATGTGGTTCTCACTGTCTTTTCATACCACAGGTTTTCCTTTCTCTTAACTTTTCTTTTATTTTTCGTGAGTAAAGCACTCTGAGAACTTCCAACCTGTTTAGCGATGACCTTCTGCAGCTTACTTTAATTAATGGAGGGCATCTACTGGAGGACAATCTAGTTTCTTTTGGTTGAATTACTGAAATTAGGGGTTTTTTTGTGATTCTAATTGACTGAGATGCACCTGTAGATGTTCACATGGCCACCGGTGTCTAATTTAACCTCATAAAGTTCAGGTTTTTCTCTACATTTCTTCAGTACCTGTATTTACGTTTGCAACTCTTCATGAAGGAATTTTCCTCTGGCCATTTATCATATTTTATAAATAAAACATACATCCTGTCTCTAAGTAGTTAGCTACTAACTAATGTGTTGATTCATACTTCCATGTGTATTTTCAGCATAGAGGCTTAGTGTGATATCTTTTTTTATATTTGTCTTTCCTGTGAAGAAAGATGTCTCTCAAATATTTCAGTCAGAAAACCATTTACGTCATCTCTATGTCGGTGGAGAGCATCGTGGCTCCGACCTCTGTACAATCTGCCGTGATCGCACAGAGACAAGAGAGACAATGTGTCCTTGATTCAGGAATCCCAGAGTTATGAATGTTCTCGAGCTAGTTTAGTTTGATTGCGAGGAAATTGTGACAGAGGATCTCTCCTGAAATCTGTAGAGGACGTTTTTGTCCTGGGATCCCTCAGGGAGCTTTGAAGTGAGAAATCGGTCGGAGAGCAGAAGCTGCTGATCTGGACTCACTTAAAGTTCTCATGTATTTCTACAAACTCTTTAATAACACTGTTCCCACATCAGAGGCAGCTGCTGATGTGTTTATGAAGATAACTTCACAGATCTGTAGCTATTCTTTGCAACCAATTAAGATGTTTTGAAAAATGTGATGATTTAAATGCCCATGCATTTACTTAAACATTAAGAAGCTTCAAACTGGAGTTAAATAATGAATCAGTTCATCAGTTTTTCACGGTCTACATAACTTCTTTTTAACTTACTAGTGGTTGTGATGCTGCAGGATTTGCTTTTCCAGCTGCATTTTCTGAAAAAAACCTCATGATGCAGCTCTAGCAATGTCAACTCGGTTAGCAGAGCTATAGCCAAGTTACAAACCAAGAATGTTTTTACCAGAAACAATTTAGCTTCATATTTATTTTTTCTTCTAACTATGTCTGATTTGGCTTGCAGTTTTTAGTAAACACACGTCTTTCTCCTGCTGACGATGTCATGTAAAGCAGTTGCAGGTTAGTGGCACTATTCCTACCTTTTTGTTTTGTAACGTTGATAATTTAGCTCGTAACATAATACAGTACAGTTCAAATTAATTTTGTGCGGGCAAAACTCACAGAAGTTTGTCTGATCTTTTTTTGAGTTATCAGTTCTTTAGCTGTTCTCACGCTGCAGCTGCATTTATCTGTGGTGTTCAGATCACGTGACACAGACCACAGCCTTTTAATGGTGAAAGTGTCTCTGTATTAAAGTAGCAAAAAAAATCCAGATATTTATTTTCGTAACTAAAAGCCGGAACTAACTTTCAGGCTTATTGAAAGTACTAAAAAGTTATTTCATCACTTCTTTTGTAGGCAGTTATCGCCCATATTCATACAGAGCACCAAATGCATGAGGTTTCACCTGTGCAGCAAAAATATTCAAACTATTTTGACTTCAGTTTACCTCGTTTCTGTCGTCTTATTAAAGTACTGTCTTTACATGTCCAAATTATTGTACTCAGCCTTAATTGAGTGATACTAACATCCTTCAGAAACTTGTAGGGTTACAAAAGGCTGCACAGCAAGCAACTTGCAAAAGTAAAATTAGATCTTTTGACGACACAAAGGTGAGGAAAAAAGTGCACACAGCGAGGGCCTTTGTCTGCAGCACAGCCTGAAAACGGAGCTTGGAGCCAAACAAAGGCTTTGTGTCAAACATGTGGACTTCCTGCGATGTGCTCCACTTAGCTGGCAAGTATGACAATGAGTCAAATGACGACTCATAGTGTGAAAGGGGTCGAACTCTGAAGGGAAACCACAAAGATCTGTCATTTCACACCTGTGTAAGGAACCTTGGTTTTGAAAACTTAACAGGGATTTCATAGTCAGTTTGGGCCCACCAGTAGCTGCTGTTCGCTGCTGGTTTTACTGTTTCATGATTAACTGGTCAGCTGTCAGGAAATGGGTTTTGTAGAGGGCAAGCTTCTTGCCCTTGGTGGAAAGTGTGCATGGTTTACCGCGGTCAGCCTGAATGGTGGAAGTCTGCCCCCTAGTGGGAGAACGTGATGCCTGAAGCTGTCCTGTGATTTCAAAGTACAATAAGAGACGAGCTCCTTTTGACCTTTCCAGAACCTGTTTCTGTATTGAAATGAGTCTGAGGGGAATTGTCACCCGCCCTCGCCCTCCTCGTTTCAGTTCCCGCCACTCCAGAGATCCAGGTGTCAGAGTGCCAAGTGTGTGACAACACCGCCACTATCGTCTGGACCCTACCGGAACCCGACAACAAGATCGAGCACTACATCCTGGAGCACCGCCGAACGAACCACGAGGGCCCGCCGCGCATCAGAGAGGACTACCCCTGGATGGTGGTGGAGGGGATCCGGGAGATGGAGCACACGCTCACAGGTAGCAGGAGGCCTGCGGCCAGAGATCCGCGGCTAAACTCTGACCAAAGTTACTCAGTGCTCCTGTTTTTATTCTCAGGCCTGCGCTTCGACACCCGCTACATGACGTTCAGAGTGAGGGCGTGCAACAAGGCCGTGGCCGGGGAGTTCTCCGAGCCAGTCACAATAGAAACCCACGGTGGGATAACCAGCAGGGCCGCAAACTAACTATTAGTTTAGCAATCGATTATTCTGACGATTAATGGGATCACAAACCTGACACATTCTGCAGATTTTTTTTTCCATTTCACCACTTAAGCCTATTTATTCAACATTGTAAATTAATTGAAATATGTAAATGACTCAGTTTCTATTTGAATTTTTTCTTTTTTTAATTGCTGTTTTCATGCCTAGGATGCAATAACAGGATTCCTTTAGTGACCGCTTGACCATTTATAGCAAAGGATGCATCTGCAGCTAATAAAACACTTTTAAAATTAAAACTCAGCCATTTCTGTTTGGCTAAACATCAATACCTGATGATCTGATCTATTGATTATTTTTTTCTGTTAGTAGAATTAATAATTGGATAGCAAGAGATGGTTTAATGACATGGTATTTGTAGGGGTCAGTGGATTTATTTATTTATTTTTGCAAACTTTTAATCGTGTGAAGCTAAAACTTTGGGTAGAACACATTTACAAAGTTCTTTTTTTGTCTTAAGTGTAAAATGTATATATTTTTTGTTTTCTTTCAGGGAATGTCTGTATACTCCAGTTAACGATTAATCGATTACTCAATTAGTAGACGGATTATTAAAGTAATCGTTTCATCCCTGATGACCTTAGAAAGGCTTAGAAAGCTCTTCTGTTTGAGCTGCAAATCCCCATCCAATCAAAACCTTATTGTTGGTCTACGCAGCGTTCACCTTCAAACTGGACTCCAGCTCGGCCCACCAGAACCTGAAGGTGGACGACCTGAGCGTGGACTGGGACAGCAGCGGAGGAAAGGTGCAGGAAATCCGCAAAGAGAAGAACAGGACCAACTCCCCTCTGCACTCCCCCGCCAGGTTTGTGTAAGACTCCGCCGCTGCACGCGAGGAAGGTTTCGGTGTTTCCTTTGAGGTTCTCCAGCATCCGTCTCTCGTGTGAGCAGGTCGGCGCTGATGTCTCCCAAGAGAGCGCCGACAGCGCGGCCGGGCAGAGACAGGTTCACGGCGGAGTCCTACACCGTGCTGGGTGAGAGCAGCACACAGCTGACCAACTGTCAGACAAAAGACAGGAATGTTTTAGCATGTCTACATTCAGGCCGATAGGCATGCAAAGCGCTTCACATGATAAAAACGTAGCACAATGAACAAGTAAAGATGAAACGGTACCGTGCAGTGGCAAAAAGAGAAGTCGTAAACTGGGACCGTAAACATGTAAATGTGAGCTGGTGAGACAATGAAGTTCCTTGAATGAATCCTTAAAAAAAGTTGACGTCCAGAAGAGAATTAATCCATGTTCTATCTGTAATTGATTACAAAATCAAACAAAATTTTGTGTCAATCAATTTTAGAGCAAAATGAATCTATATCGATTTTGCTTGATTTTGTTAATTTGGCTGGGGAGGGCAGGTAGATCTCAGGTGACCCCTGGAAACCTTTTTTTTTTTTATCTTTAAAACGGTAGCAACACAAACAAGATTTTTTTCTTGTTCAAGATTTCTGCAGCTCTAGAAAGGCGTTGATCGTACATTGTTGTTTCCCGACAGCCGACACCATGATCGACGCTGGCCAGCAGTACTGGGAGGTGAAGCTGGACAGGGAGAGCAAGGCGTTCGCCGTAGGCATCGCTCTGCGGAGCCTGGGCAGGTTCGACCAGCTGGGGAAGAGCAGCGCTTCCTGGTGCATCCACCTGAACAACTGGCTGCAGCAGAGCCTCACCGCCAAGCACAACAACAAGGCGCGCACCCTCGACTGCCCCATCCCGAACACTATAGGAGTCTACGTCAACTACGACGAAGGTGAGACCGCTTCGAGGAGTTCAGCGGGGCGGGCGGGGGCTGATTTTGGGGGAGGACACAGTAAGAAGGCCTTTAATTTAATACATATGTAACCTTTCAAAAGAAATAACCATACTTATTAAAAGAAAATAAACAATAAATCAAAACCAATCTACACAAGCAAGAGTAGCAATAGCTCAACCAGCGCGAGCTTCTCAACGGTCATGCTGCTTTTAAAGGCAGCTCTGAAAAACGCGTCATGTTACAGTTTGTTAGCAACTGGCTAAATCGTTGCAATGGCTGAAAAAAGTGTAGAAACAGAGGGCGCAGATACGGGAAGTACAGGAGACCATATTATATCATTTGAGGTAGAAAAAATAGAAAGTTGGCCACTCCGAGGATAGAAAAAAAAAAGTAGAATAAAAAGCTTCTAATCCAGACTGGGCATGGCTGACACTGTTGGCGGGCCGTGCAGCCAGGGCTGGTGAACAGAAGGATTTCTCCACCAAGTGTGATTTTTTTGCTGGTTTTTGCTCTGCAGGTGTTGTGTCGTTTTACAACGCTAAAACCAAGCAGCTGATGCACACTTTTAGAACAAAGTTCCAGCAGCCCGTCATCCCAGCTTTCATGGTAAGAAAACTTTCTCTCAAAGCGTCTGTTGCTAGAGTAACGGATCTGAAAACGGTTCTTGGATGTGCTTCCCCCCTGCAGGTGTGGAACGGGAGTTTCTCCGTGGTGACAGGCCTGCAGGTTCCCAGTGCGGTCCAGAGCGGCCAGAGGAAGAACAGCGGCACCAGCAGCTCCAACGCCAGCCTCACCTAGACGGCCGCCCTGAGCTCCACCCGGCTTCAGTCACCGCTGCAGGTCGAATCCTCTGCACCGACTGCAGGCGGAGACGCACACAGCAGAACAGTTACACCACTTAATCTCGGCCGTTTCTGCCTCGCATGGAGGCGGAAATTAGATTTTTTTTTTCTTTTTTTTTTTTTTTTTTTAGGGGAGCAAACAGGCGATCTGAGTGACAGAATCTGCCGGCTGGTTGCTCTTCTTTGAGACTCATTAGACCCAAGTATGAGTAGTTAATGTCTCGCTGCACATTCATCCAGCTGCTAGGGTTGGCGATTTTTAGCGCTGGCCGCTGCTTCCTCAGCTTCACCTGAACGGTCAGCTGTGCCGTCGGCTGCAGCTTCATGAGTCATGCTCCGTCCCCGTGCCTTCCTTCTCAGGCCAAACCAAACACGTGCAGCCCCCCTCTATGTTCCTGCTTGTTCTGTTTTAAAGTCCTGCTCTGCGCCAGCTTCAGTATGAGGAGGTTATAGCTTTGTTGACTCATCAGTAAACCAGTCCAACATAAACAATGTCCAGCACTTAAGCAGCTCAGCACTGAACTGGATTATTTAACTGTATTGTGATGAGATATTTGACTTCTTGCCTACTCAACGGTATTTACAGTTACAAATGATAGTCATATGTTATTCAATGTAGGTCTTGAGCTTCCTGTTAAAACTTTCCGACGCTAACATTAAAGCCATGACACGTCCGTCCATCTGATGTCTCTGCTTTGTTTGCAGTAGAGAGACCGTCCTATGTGTGGCTCAGCAGTATTCAATAGTCTGTAACTCCTCTCTTATTGGCACTCATGGGAAATCTGTGTGAAAAGCCTTTAAAACAATTCACCTCTCAATGGATTGTAATAAACTGACACTGAAAAGCTGTTGCTACAATATAAGCCTTCATTCCCAATAGGACAAAACTTCTTCAACATTTCCCAATGTTGGAGCACATAGAGGGAGATTGTTTTGTAGGTCAGGGGTCTGAAACTCAATTATTTGGGTTCCTACAACTTCTGGGTTGTGCTTTGGCTTCAACTCGGTTTAATTCAGGCTTTTGATGCAAACATATCCCCCATAGAGGGGCACAGAGTTTGAAAGATCAACCAAAGTCCCAATGAGAGTCAAGATTTTTCTTGAAAATGTCTTGATGTTTCAAAGACTTCATGATGCAATCAATACAAGAGAAAGAGGCCTAAACAAAGCCATAAGATGCTGTTCCAGTTTTGGTTTCTGGAAAACCTCAATCTTATTCTCATTTGACCAAAAGCACCCAGAAAACGTTAACCTCACATGTTTGTGATGGTTTTCGGACAAGACTCACCTGGTAGGTATGTAGAAAGCTTCTTACAGTGGAAACTTGGTGACTACAAGTTACAGTACCAGTTGCTTTAAAATGATTAATCGCTCCGACCGTAGATACAGACACGGATTATCTGGATTAGCTGCTTACATCCGGTTTACCTAAGTGATGTGTTGAAGAGTGGCAAAGAGAAATGGAATAATCCTGTCAATTAAAATATTTAAAAATTGTGAAATGCTTCGATTCTAACTGAAAAGTTAGAATTAGATTAATTCAACTTTCCTTTTGAATGTACTAAAAAGGAAAGTTTTGACTTTTCAATGTAAAAATAAGCTCCTAAAATAAGAGAGTGACTTCATTTGAAGGCTTTTCACGCAGAGGTAACAAATCAAAACGTGATTCAGAACCACGGGACGGACACGTCTTCAACTCTGTACTGCGACATCCATGTTGTGCGTTTCGAATGGTTGGTGTTCTAGTTCATCTCTTCCTGAGTAAATGCAGCCTGCTTTGCTTTACAGAACGACTCATCCAGCTGAGAGGCAATTACACTTTATTTCACATGCTGGCAACATGTCACGATTTATTGTAAATAGTTTCATTTTTCCACTATAGTGTATCAGTAATTGAGGTAATAAATGAGTGAGAACGCTTTGTCTTTGGACATTTTTATTTTTTCAGACAACAGAAAAGTTGAAGCTGTAACAAAAAATAATGTAAATGTGACAATGGATTACAAACTATACAAGTGATTATTTCACTATATATAAATTATATATGTTGCATGGCACATACTAGAAGTTTGTCATATCAAAGTTGATGAGACAAAGAGTTTTGCTCTTTACATTCACAGAGAAAAACACTGAAATAAGTGAATCCCATCCTTTATTTCGGTCACATTTTCTGTTTTGCACACAGCATTTTGGCATTTTGTATTAAGTATTAATACAATACTGTGTGCGTATTGTACCCACACAGTATTTACCTACTTGTACTGGGCAAAAGTATGTAAAATAAATTGATTATCATTTTATTCCAAGAGTAAGAGGGAAAGAAACACTAACGGAAAGTCTGAGGCGGCTTAGTCAATAGCTAAAGTGCAAAATGAACAAGAGAAACGAGTAGATAATTTGTCCAGCCATCGTCACAGTCGATTGATTTGCTAATAAATGTCCAGAGGAGGCAAATCAATCCGGTGTTGATCTGCAGAGAGGCTTTACTGCAGACAGCTAACCGAGGAAGAGGAGGAAGAGGAGGAGGAGCGGGACTCCTGTTTGATATCGTGCAGGAACAGATCTGCATGTGCCTCCATTCAGCTCTGCTTGTTGCTCCAATGTGTTTCTGTCCACAAGGATGATTGTAGAAGAAGTTAAACACGCAACTTGGACTTCTGCCCCAGCCTCAGTTTCAGCTCCGACAAAGCTGCAGGAAGAACTAAAAATAAAAAACAAACAGATATTTAGCTCTGTGCAGATTAATTTGCAGTAAAAATTAGACAAATGCTGTATAAAAATTAGGTTTTTTTCCCTCAATGACGATGAATCGGATTAAACACTTCCTCCTTCAGATCAGTGAGGATTATTAAAATTATTTCTACTTGCTTAAATGACAGAACTATGCAACATGATCCTTAGATTGTTTTCTAACTTTTCATATTTTTGTCATAACTTTTTTAAATTTATAAATTTACTTACACTTGGATCAATGACAAATGGTGAAACGCAACATGATTATGTTTTTGTTGGTTTGTTTTTTGGCTTCCGGTACATTAATTCACATTTTAGAATGTCATTATCCACACTGAAACATGCCTTATGTCCTAATGAAATGTAAGTTTGAAATATTTTCTTATGATGACCAGGGTCACATTTGGAGACGATAGTGGCACTATGTGGGTATTTGGCTGCATTTCACTAAATAGAAATAGGAAAAAAGAAACATCTCAAGCCAGGAAGTTAAAGCTTCCTTTGCAACTGGGTCTTCCAAACAGACAACCCTAAACAAACACTCAAATTAGTTGCAGCTCATTGAAGGGCAACAAAGTGAGTGATTGGGAGTGGCCGTCACAAAACTTTGGCTTCTATCCCACAGAAAATTAGCAGTCAGAATTAAAAGAAAAACTGTTTGGCAGCAAAGCGACCCATTCCTCCTGGTTCAGCTACAGCGCTGGTGTAGCTGAAGTGGTCCAAAGCACTAAAAAAAACATAGTAGTGGGTACTCAAAACTTTTGATTCAACTCATATAGTTGAATTAATTTAAATTCTGACTTGGAAGAAAAGAAAAAGATTCTTGTTCATTATTCTGGCATTTAGCAGATAGAAGTAATTTTGGTCATCCTAAATGTCCGCAGTTTAATTTGATTTAATGTCGGTGGGGAACAAAGGCTTTGTGTTTTTGTGCAGCGCTTGTAACTAGGTCTGTCACAATAATCGGTAAATCAACTTGCTTGTAACTTGGCGCAAAATAAGAACTTACTCTGCTTCTCCATTTCTGGATTTGAGACTGTCGTGGGCTTCTCAGGAGCATTTGTAGGGAAAGCGGGTTTGGCAGCCGGTTGAGTTGGGGCAAACGTTCGTGGAGCTGGACATGGAGGTAGTTTCCTCGGTTCTGGTACCGCTGGTTACGTAACGCAGGAAAGAGCGAGCTGTGAGTTCAGGCGGATAAAGGAAACTATTTTCTGCTGATTGGAAACAGTCAGACGGAAGAACTTACGTCGAGTTTCACCAGAGGAGCAGCCATCCGTCACAGACGCTTTCTCCTCCTCTGTTGGAACACAGGTCGTTAGTCAGCGACAGACGCGGACAAAAATGAAGACCCACCAGTTTATTTTCAGAGAACAAGCGGGCCGGGTGCCAGGAATGATGGATGGAATGACTGAGGGCAGGTCTACTTACTCTTATCAGTAGCAGGAGGATTTTTGACTGGTTCTGGTTCATCATTCCTCGCTTTTCCAGTAACTAGAGAGAAAACATGCAATTCAGATTAAGAATGAAAATAGAGAGACACAGACGAACTCTTAACAGGGTGTGTTTAGTAATCCAGAATCATTTTATGATTGCTCTTGGAAAAACTTGGTCAAAAATCATGACTAAGAACATGACAAGAAAAAATGAAAATAATTAACCAGTTTTTACTGTATACAGCTAAAAGACCTTTTTTTCCCCCCAAATTTTGAAAATGTAAGAAAAAACTGCCTTGCCAATGTACATTTTGCCACGTAGCATCCAAACTGAGCAAATCCAAGAGTCTGTAGCAAGACTGTTTTTTTTTATATCTGTGAACATCATCCTTTTATTTATATGTTGGGTTTTTTTGCAGGGAATCTAATTTATGGTAAGATTCATAGCTAAATACAGTTGAAGTCTGCTAGAGACTTCAGTTCTGAGCCGCACAACAATCCAAAGCGCACAGCCTGAGCTGAACTCAAAATATTCTGTCAGAATAGCCTAGTTAAAGTCCAAAATTAAAAAATGACGTTTACAGTTATGCATTAGCCTGCGTTAGGCCATCAAATAAAATCCCAGTAAGGCACACTGACATTTATGGTTGTAACATTAGCGAATGGCTACTTTCAGATGGAAGCGACTCTGTTTACATTCTTTCTCTCAGAAACAAATTCTTCTTTTTTCTTTTCTTAGAGCTCACATGTTTATTGTTGGTGTTTGTCCCTTTCTTTTGTGATGACATTTGCCTTTTAGTTTCAAAGTCCAGAACAAAAGTCGCTGAAAGGTGAAGGACGCAGGCCCTGAACGCTTCATCGGACGTTGAATAGGTGAGCGTGAGGCGGACAGAACCTCAGCGCCGTCATGGAACAACCTCACTGATAACGAGCCTGACGCAGGGCTGCTTCCGGTAACGCGTGTGTTAATCCACGTGACTGTCGAGATGAATTTATTTTTCCAAATCAACTACTTTTATCGCGATAACTTCTGTTTCTCGTGTCTGCGAGGACTTATTCCCAAGTGATTTTTCCTGAAACTGCTGTAGCTGATTGGAATCACAAGAACGAGACTGAAACATAAGAGGAATTTCTCTTTTTGCTGATTGTCAAGGATGGAAAAACAATGCATTGAAGGACAGTACCTGGGATGGGATGCTCTGGTGGCAGCAAAGCCCGCTGGGTCCTCTCACCGTTTTCATTATCAGATGCAATAAAAGCTGCGAGAGGAAGGATGTTCACAATTTGATTACGAATACTTAGTTAAATAAAAACAAATAGCAAGTTTGTGTGTGTTTGGGGGGGAAAGAATAGAAAATCAGTTTGACATACAGATGTTCTTGTCGTAATGAGCCTCGATGTTGAGGGGAGTCAAAGATCCATCGGTTTTTTCCACCATGTAGGCGACCACGTCATGCAGCGAGTCAAAGTGGACCTGCACAAAGAGCAACGTCCTTAACCGCTGTAAAGCAATTCAATCCCATAAGGAAACAAAAGCGCAGAGTCTGCAGCACGGGTCATGTGTGCACAAACTTTGGAAAGCTGAGTTTAAAGTCTCTCGTTTCATAACTTGTTCTAGTTAAAGCGAAACGTCATTCATCCACGTCTTTAATTTACACAACATTTTGGCAGCCACCTCAACCTTTACTGGCAGTCGCCTCCGGCTTCATAAACCAACTCTTTCATTCACTATTATGACAACGTCATAAAAAGCTTCAGCTATCCAGTTCATCAGGTTTGACTAAGGTTTTATTACCGCCGGGCTCTGCGTAAACAAATGCCATTAGAGTTCCTTGGAAATGGAGTCACACTCCTTGAACCTGCTCATCTTTTTATAAGTGAGAACTCCGTTGTATTTGATTTGGGATTTCATCTGTTTTTACAAATAAAAACCTGAAAAGCGAGGAGTGCATTTGTATTGTGCCCCCAGCTGTAAGGCTCTCGGGGCCAAGGTCTCAAAAGTCGTGCAGTTTTGCACATCTGAAGGCTGGTATTTTTGCAACTCGTTAATAAAAAATAGTTTTAAGAAAGAACTTAACTGGATTTGGGTCTGAACTTTGACTGAGCCAAATAGATATATGTTCAGATATATACAGATATATGTTCTGATCTAAACCATCTCCCTCCCTTTATCCATTTTAGGAATAAAAGGTTTAAATCCAAATGCACAACACAGTTATGTAGCTTTTATCTGTAAATCTACAACAACAAAAACCAATGTATAACTTTTCTTCCACTGCATTACTTTGCAATCCACAATAATTATTTTGGCTGCAACCTTAAAAGATCCTTTTTTTCCCCAAGATGCTGCATTGTTTGTGTTCAGACGCTTGTCTGACTGCACAATTAAAGGGAAACTATATTTGAACCATTATTTATTATTTATTTATTATGAACCATTATTTCTATGTGGTGAAAATTTAATACGATCGATACTCACAGGTTTGTCCACAGCAATGTAGAAGCCTCCCTCTGGTTTTGGAAGTACGCGATAGTGACGGAACATCGGTCTGAAAGAGAGACCGATGAACTGAATAATAATAATAAAAAACAACAAACAACACGGTCGACTGCACGCCGCAGCTGAAAATTTATGTCCCAGGGGAAATCTGGTTGTGGCTGTTGTCACAATAAACGTGTTTAAACGTGTGTGTTTACCCCTCAAGATCCTGTCTGGTGGTTATGGCGAAGGAGCCCTTCTGCCTCCCAGGTCTTAGCAGCAGGTTTCCTTTGCTGGCTTCTCTCTCCAGCAGCAGCTCGGCCTCCAGATAAGGCACCTCGTAGTAGCAACTGCATCGAAGCACAGGGAAACCCCACTCCCTCACTCATTTGTTCTTCTTCATCTCGTTTTAGAAGTGGTTTACTCCAGTGAGACTCACGCAGGCATTTCTGGTTTGACAGCAGCAGGAGGACTCTGGTTCGGTTCTGGATTTGTCAGCCTCTCCTTCTCCTTTTGGACCGTCTCTCTCAGGATGTGGACCTGACCCGGCAGCAGGTTCAGGGTGAGGGGTACCTCCATCTGCGGGGAGACACAATTTCATATTTGAACCAGGGGTGTGTGCGTGTGTGAGTGGGAGTGGGAGGAACACAATATGGCGAAATGTGAACAATGACAAGAGGACAGACCTTAGCCACAGAGTGGATATATCCCTTCCAAAGTTCCCGAGATTCTGCATTTGAGGCCTGCAGAAAAAAAAAGAAAAGAAGTTTACACTAATATCTAGATACATTTTTAAAGAAAATGAATTTGAACAAGCCAAATAACAGGTGGAGTGATTCTGCACGAATCCACTCACAGTAAATTTGATGTTTCCCTTCGTCATCTGAACGTTGAATCTGGCCGCGTCCAAGTTGGGATCTGGGCTGCTGTCGTCCGTCACCGAGACCAGTCCACACAGATCCAGCTTCTCTACGTACTGATGACACAAGCAAAGAGCAATGAGTAACAGACAAATCTGGGGGGTTTTATTGGAACATGTCTCCGAGGAAACTCACATCTTCGTCTCTTTTGTCATTGAAGAAAAAAAGTGTTGTCCCACACAAGCAGGTCCACAGCTTCCGAGATGTCTGCGCAAACACACAAGGAGACGAGCTCAATAAAAAAACACACACGGCGTGAAACCAACAGCGCAAACATTTTGACTCTGAGCAGAAAGAGAAGGTGGAAAAAAAGAGAAGAAGAAGAAGGTAAACAACAACAAGGAAGTAAGTAGGGACACTGTGACCGGAGCAGATACTATCTAGACTGGTGTTTCTGAGTCAACATCAGAAACAATGTGTCATACAAATAACAGTAATTAGGTAGAACTGGCTGGATCTAGTCCAAATCATGCAACCACGTCAACAGAACAGTGAGATTAAACCCAGAAATGTCAGGTCAAACTTTCCAAGGCATTTTTGGGAAGAGCAGATTATCATCCTCAACCAAACTGGCCTCAGGACTGGTTGAGTTTAGAGCTCGTGTCGCCTGTTTGACCCTTTAATCTCCGGTCAGTCTTTGGTTTGTTCCGATATTTGCAAAACACAGAGCAGTCAGACAAGCCATCGGACCAGTCGGACATGCAACTGTGCAGAAAGGTCCAATCATTATATTCTGCTCTCCTCACAGATAATTAAACTTTCATACACTTGTGATGTCATTTTGTAATATCAAACATTCATTTGTAATAATAATAATAACAAGAAAAGATGTATTCCAGCTACTGATGCACCGGTCCGGTTTTTCCTGGACAAAACCGATTTCCAGTTGCAGATCCAAACCGTCAATACAGATTTTTTTTACTCGTTCAATGTTTGTTTGTTTGGTTTTCTTCCATAAAATGGTTATAACACATAAAAGAACGTGTTGTCGGCTCTTCTGTAAAGTTTTTTTTTTATCCAACAGAAAACTAAGCATTTTTGTAAGTCATGCATCCAAATAAATGTTGCTGAACTTCATCCAATTTTCAGTGCAGTAAAAAAAGCACAAAAGCTGCAACGTACATGCTATTGTCTGATGTATTTAAAGACAGAAGCCAGAGCAAGTTGTTGGTTTTGAATCATTTAACAAAAAGCATTTCACAGTTTGAAATGCTGATCACACTGGACCAACTGTCATTTGTTCAAAAAGAGTTTCAAGAGATAATAAATATGTGAAATTGAAATATTACTGTAGGACATTGCAGTGAGATTAATCCACATTTTCCTCATTTTGCACCATCTTAATTACCACACCAGTTCAGTGTCATACACCCAAACACACACACACTGTCCTTTCCATGCACTGTGTCTAATTTTTATAACATAATCAACATCCAGTTAAAACAAGTATAGTCACAAGTCCATTCTTTTATCACCACAATTGGTTTGCAACTATGTCAGCAGTCACAACTCCAGCCTCTTAATGGGGATTATGCAGTTTTAAAACGATAATGTATCTTTGAAAAACTAATGAAACAAACAAACAATCAAAAACAAAAACAGATAAACAGAATTGCAGGATCTACCTTATCTTTGAAGGACCTCTTCTCCATGTAACCCTCATAGTAAAGGTCTGGCAGCTGGTTCTTCTTCCTCCCATTTCGTCTCGCCATCACTAAAGAGGTAGATTCTTGCAGCAGTACAAATGAGTAATAATACTAATAAATGATCTCCCTGCTGATCAAATGAAACTTTGATCCAGAGCTCTTACACTAGAACTACACCTCGTGTTTTACCTGCCCGCTCTGCTGCTCATTGCATATTAAAGCAGCAGCAGCTCGGACTGTGGAAAAAAAAACCGATCAGCAGTTCGTTGCTGATTGGGCAATGTGCGAAAAGGGGCGGGGCGTTTCGAGCATACAGGTGAGACTGGTTCTGACGCAGGCTAGCTCGTGCTCACAGCTGGAAAGTACCTGTGCGTGCCAAACCCAGAAACCAGTAAGAAGCTCGATGGAATTTTTGAAATTTAAAATAGCAGGGACAGGAAAAACAGGCTTTACAGTAAACTTAGAAGTTTAGAGGTTATCGTGTTTTAAAAATGGCTTAAAAGAGCAACTGTCCACACAAAGGTGGACGAGAGTGATATAATTGTAAGCTGTTGTAAGTTCTCCAAAGTAATCATTTTTAAAATATTGCAACAGTAATTTTTCTTAAATTTATGTTTTCTTTTTAAAATGGATTTTAAAAAGTCACTCGTTATACATCACCGGAAATGCTGAGTCTTACGTGACTCAGTATTCCTGGATTAGAAATATGAAACGTCATGGAAACCTAGACGTTTTTTTTTTATTGTTTTGGTTAAGGTTCACTGTAAAAAAGCAACATCAAATTCAGCACTGAGGTGTTATTTTTTTTTTAGAGATTTTGAAGTTCAGTTTCTCTAGAAGGTTGTTTTGATAAACTTATCTTTTTTTAAAAAATGTATAAATGCTAGATATTGATTAAATTTACATATTAAATTAAATAACTTTTTTAAGACAAAATTAAAAGTTTGGGACTTGGGCTGGACTGACGACTTCCATTTCTTGACTTTTGTTTTAATTTCAGGTGGAGGCGTCTTCATCATTTTTCTTAACGCTTATGAAGTTGTGAAATAATAATAATAATTAGGGCTGAGGTGGATCAAATATTTTTTATAAATCTGCTGCATTTAATTGGGGATTTCCTCACCAACGTACAATATTTATCCTTTCAAACTCCACCAGTTTTCATATTTTTCCACAAGAAAATATTGAAAAAGTTACTAAAGTTTTTACTGTATAAAATGCTTACATGTTTCATATTTTAGCAAAAAATAAAAAGTAAATATGAAGTGAGTTTTATTTTAATAACATACAAAGAGGGGAAAAAACACAATTTGAATGTCCTTATTTCAAAAACTGTAGTTATGTGAAGGTTTTAGTTATTGGTGCTGTGATTTAGTTGAACGGACATAAACACATGACTAACACTCAGTGGAAACAATCATTGTCCAGGCTGATGTGCTGCACGAGATCATTTCATATCAATGTACGATTCATAGGAATGTATAAACATAAACACTTAATAAAGCTGCTGTGCCAGATGAATAATGACTGCACGGTTTGTCCAAAGTCCAGATTGCTACTCACTCTTAGGGCAGGGATTAGTTTGGATCCACCTGATGACTCACTGTCAGTGAGGTTTATCTGCAGCTGCACGCGTTATATTTCTCATTTTCTCACTGTGGGACGTGCAACTACACTGAGTTAGAGTTTAATTTGCAGCAGTGTGCTTCATTTCTCATCCTCTATGTTCTTTAAACCTTATCTAGATCAGCCATGCAGCTAAGAAGGAAAGCGTAATTTTTAAGCACTTCAATTACAGCAGAGCTCCGCTGAGGTATAAAGCACCACTGAATAAATGATTTCCAACAGCAGCAAAGTTAGTTTATTAGTTCGGTAATTGAGAGTATGTGTTTGGCACTTTCTACCACATTCACTGAGCTCTAATATTTCATTGGTAGTTTATGTTTATGCTTTAGGTTTGTGTAAATCCTTGGGAGCCCCAAAGTATAGGCAGCTCAGCTAATCAACTAATTCCACTGGTTGCTTGAAAATAATAATAAAAAGAAAAACTTCCCCTCTCTTCTCTGTCTCTCCTGAAACGACAATAGTTGCAATGAGCAAGAGTCCCTAAATTAAATTCCTCTTGGGTTCTCATACAACCTGGTATTATGCTTGTGGGTGGATGGATGAATAAAATAAGGATTCATAAACCTGCACTAGCTCCTGAGAAATAAGTAATAGACAGAGGTGTACTATATCCTGATTTATTTTTTTTGAAGTGTTTTCTGTTAAATCTTTCTTGTATTTATTCTTCTGTGTCATGTTCTCTGCAGTTCGGTAAAATTTACATCACTGTGGGGTTAAAGTATGGAGAAAAGAAGGCGTATTTCAATATTATTTAGTGAAATGCATTTTAAAAATGCATGAAAATGCATCCATGCATGAAACAGCATGCATTTTGCATCACTCAAAATGGATTGGAGCTTTCTCTAAGTAAGTTATGTACTATATAATTTAGATTCTTACTACAGATATCTTGGGGGTTAGATTGTGATTCACCTCAATCCTCCCTTGACTCCTCCAACGTCTGATTCCTTGTCGGTGCTGTGTAAAAAATCTCCCACATTTCAAGGGAAGTAATTGGTGTTCTCCACACTGCAATAATTTTTTCTCTAAGGAATGATTTTAAGAAATGTAATTAACTCTCCACATAAACAGCTCTCAGGCTAATGCCGAAGATATTCCCTGTTTCTCAGGAGGATATGAATTTCCAGAAATTACAGTGTCGTGTAAGCTTCGCTTCTAAAACCCTGTATGTTGTTAAACCGACCAGATTGACTGAGATTTTTTTTTTTGTTTTTTTTTTTGCGTATTTTCTCCACCTGCAGAAGCTGCGTAGCGGTACGTCACGCAGCGTCTCTGCTCCTCTTACGCAACATGCGCCTGGTTCTCCTCCTGTCATCTCGGCGCACCACCACCCTGGTCAGTTGGGGGAACTATTTTCTCTCATCGCCGCTCTCTCCTAGAGCTGTCTGGACATCAAAATGGGGAACAGAGACGACGAGTATGACTTCTTGTTCAAAGGTGAGTGGAACAGACGGAGGTTGGCGTTATTTACAGGCTATTCTCAGAACTAGCATATGCTAGCTGCGCTATCGTCGCTGGTAAACATCAGCTAGCGGTGGCTAGCCGAGCTGTTTTCGTTGCCCGTTGACTCACTTCCCCTGTTTAATCCATCCCTTATTCACAGTTACTTTAGGTGTGGCAGGGCTCGTTTTTTTGTGTTCAGGTCTGACTCTTTGTTTTCAACACGTTTTGGAGAAACCAGAGCGTATTGTTTTTGGTGAGGAGTCCTGCAGGCTAGTGGTCAGGAGGATAGGACAAAAACACACTGGCTGTATTTAAAACTTTATCATCGTCTGTCACAACTAGACTGGGCTTTTAACCACACAGTGAAATCTTATTCTGATGCTCACATGGCTTGTTTTTGTCTGCTTCATCTTCTAAACCCTGGGTTTTTGTTTGTTTTTTAAGAGTTGCTTTGTTGGATACTTGATCCCTGAGGGAGGAAACTCGCTCCCTGTCAAAGGAAGAAAGAGGAAACTCCATTGTTGTTTTTTTTTCTGTCAGGTTTCTAATTACCTCTGATCACAGGTACTTTCCAATCAGTCACTTCTCTGTCAGTCTGATGACTACAAGCTCCTTTCTTTACCAAACAAAGCTGGATCTTATCAGACCACATCACTAAATCTGTGTCACTAGACCTATTTCTTTTTCTGGAGGAAGAAGGAAGAAGTAGAGTTTCCTGCTAACATGTACAGTATATGCTGCATATCCACGTCTTTGTTTATTATAAAACTCAAATGAAGGGTTTTACAGTGAAGCTTGCCTTTCACCCTGCCAATGCATTATTAATACGCAGCAGTTAAAGGGGCCCCAGTCTGCTGCAGCCGTTTGGACTCTGGCTTCAGGATACTGATGACTCGTCAGGATGACACAGGAACAGAAGCGTTGAGAAAGCGTTGAGTCAGATTTCTCGGAGCGCAGGCCTTTGGCAGCTCCTTCCTGCCTGATTCCCAACAGGCCAGAGTCTGACAACGATCCCTCTGCATAGAGAAAGCAGAGCTTTCTGGCACTTTCACTTTGAAAAGTCACTCTGTGTTTCCAGTTCAGGTATGAGGCGGTGTTAGACTTTCACCTTGAGTAAACGTTTTGTTGCATTACCACAAAAAGTGAAAACAATTAGCATTGTCTAATAAGTTTTTTGTTTTTTTTTGAAAGAGAAACTGTAGCTTGCAAGGCTCTCCAGTAGCAGTCAGTATTTCAGCCTCTGACTGAAGACATTGTTGATTTATGACTGCTGCTGTCTTATGACCGTCATGACACGCTAACAGCCCAATCTCTGCACAGCAGCTAAAGTATCTGACGGTAACCTGTCCCTAATGACGTCATCAGGTGTCGACAAGCACAGCTGATCCATCTCCTTTGCTTTGGCTGCTCCTCTTTAAATCTCTGCCCGGCCATGTCATATAACTTCAGTTAGCAATAGTTAGCATCCAGTTGCCAGCTGGATATAGAACAATCAATCTTTTTGTCATCCAAATCTATTGAGGAACACTGAGGTTATTACAATTACAAGCTGATATGGAAACGAACCAATCAATTTTGCCAGAGATCATGGAAAACTTTTTTTTTAAAAAACAAATTGTAGTAATAAGCTAAATTGACTGCATTGTTTGATAACCAGGATAAAGTGCTCTAAGATGACATTTGTTGTGGATTGGTTGTAAAAGAAAAAAACAAACTTGCTTCATTTTGAGTCTTCAACAACAGCACGTGTTTTAATGCACATTTTTCTTTTTAAAATAAATAAAAAGTTATAACGAATGCTTTTGTAATTCCTTTTTTTTTTCTATGAGTTCCTTTATTTTCTGATTTAAAACAATTTCCTCTATAAAAGAGCCTGCAGCACTTTTTTTTTTTTTCTTTTATGCGTTGCGGTCCACAAAATATAAAAGTCAGAATCGGCCAGTCAGTCAGACCTCAAAGGAAGTTGGCGTCAACCAGGAAACATCTTAAATGTGCTAACTAAAAATGTTTCTAAGTTTATCTTCCTTGTAAGAGTTGGAAATATGTAGTGGCCATTTTTCAGCCAGCTGACCAGCAGTAAGCAGCAACAGATGAGAAAGGGGTACGCTCCATACGACTGAAAAAACCTCCCTTTAAAACCGAGTTAAAGGAAATTAGTCGACGTCGCAGATATTTGTCGCTACAATATAAGTTCTAAAATGTCCTCACCTCCCTTTGTGGTTCGTTTCCAGTTGTCCTTATCGGAGACTCGGGCGTGGGGAAGAGCAACCTGCTGTCCCGTTTCACACGAAACGAGTTCAACCTGGAGAGCAAGAGCACCATCGGGGTGGAGTTCGCCACCCGCAGCATCCAGGTGGACGGAAAGACAATAAAGGCTCAGATCTGGGACACAGCGGGACAGGAGCGCTACAGAGCAATCACCTCAGCGTGAGTGTTGCCTCGGTTACAAATGTTCACAGCCCGTGGCGTGACGAACCCCCTCACGCCCCCCAAAAGATAGAGCTGACTCTGCGCCCTCGCCAGGTACTACCGGGGCGCGGTCGGAGCGCTGCTAGTCTACGACATCGCCAAGCACCTGACGTACGAGAACGTGGAGCGCTGGCTGAAGGAGCTGAGGGACCACGCCGACAACAACATCGTCATCATGCTGGTGGGGAACAAGAGCGACCTCCGCCACCTCAGGGCCGTGCCCACCGACGAGGCTCGAGCCTTCGCTGGTAAATGACGGCGGAACGAGCACGACCGAGCCGTGCAGAGGTATTTCAAAAATGTCCCCCTCTTTCTCTCTCCCTACGTCAGAAAAGAACACCCTGTCGTTCATCGAGACGTCGGCGCTGGACTCAACAAACGTGGAAGAGGCGTTCAAGAACATTTTAACAGGTGGGAGAAGCAAGATTCTGCAGATTTGTCTCCTGAAGGGTTGAGAGCAAATGAAGGGAATGCAGAATGCGATATATTCGAATTTGACAAAGTATAAATGTGACATACATGTTGAGATAAGGAGGTTTTACTCATTTAGTCGGACTCAGCGAGGCAACGCATTTTAAAAAAGCAGGTTCAACATTGGGCTGGAATAATCTTTGCTGAGGAGAAACTCTGTTGAAGTATTTTCTCATCTATTTCTCAAGCCCGCCGCCCCCAAGTTCTATTTTTGTGATTAATAATTCATGAGGTGCTTTCAGTGGGTGATCAGGTTCTGCTGCAGTGAAGATAGTCAAGGAAAAAAAAAAGATGGGTCGATAGAAATGCAGAATATGGTTTGATAAGTCAGATGTGAATGTGCTGGAGGTAAAGCTTCCTGATTATAATACTGAATAATCCTCTGCATATTCATTTGGTAAAAAAAAGACTGTATTACCTTAAAGGGCAGGTCAAAACAAAAGCGCCAGTGGTTTCGTCCTGACTGAAACAAAGAATCGGATTATTTGTAATGAATCGTTTTTTGTAATAATCTTCAACTAATTTAGCAATCGATTAATTGTTAACTGGGATATACAAACTCAAAGAAGGACCATTTTTTGGAAAAAACAAACAAACACACATTCAGAGCAGTAATTAAACAAAATCTGGAAAAAAAATTATATACATTTTGCATTTTGGATAAAAAAAACCCAAAAAGCTACTTTGTCTGTAAATGTGTTTCAGTTTTCAACCAGGACAGCAGAATAATTTGCTTTCAAAAACATTTGAACCTTTGCTTTTGAGCAGCTGTCCAATTATTAATCAGCTAAACCAGATCAGCCACTCACTGTATTGATGTTAAGTCAGACAGAAAGGGTTGAGCTTTTCACATGTTGATGTTAATAGTGTTTTTTTTTAGCTGCGGACGCATCATTGACAGATGATGAAGTGTTCACTAAAGAAATGCTGTTGTTTCATATTAGTCAATAAAATGTTTATTTACTCATTTATAAAGGAAATTGAATGATTATTTGAACTATTTATATCCATACTTTAATGTATTTCTAATATTGTTTTAAAAAAAAAACGTAAAAGAAAAATCTGCAGAATGTAATTTCTTTTTCTTGTCAAAATAATCAATAGCTAAAATAATATTTAGTTGCAGCCCTAAAATATTTTCACAACTAAGGAAAGTGCTAAGCAATTCCTGAAATGTACTCTGACTCTGGTGGTCTATCCTTTCCCATACATGAGCATTGAGTTATTTGTTATGTTTTTCTCTTCTTACTTTTTTCCCCCCCATCTCCAGAAATTTACCGCATCGTGTCACAGAAGCAGATAGCGGACAGATCTGCGCACGACGAGTCTCCGGGCAACAACGTAGTAGACATAAGCGTCCCGCCGACGACCGACGGCCAGAAGGGCAACAAACTGCAGTGCTGTCAAAGCCTGTGACGCTCAGCCTGAAGACACTCGCCCTCCTCCTCTTCATCACGCCACCAGTGCACTTTTATTTCCCACCCAGCTCCCTTTCAAAGCCAGCTCCTTCTTTTTTCTTTATCTCGCTCCATTTTCTTCTCTCTCTTTTTATTTTTGGCACTTTTCCTGAACCCGTTTCGTTTTTATTTTGTAGGAGTACTTTCAAAGTCACTTGTTGCTCTTCTCTCCCGCCGTGAGGGATTTATTTCAGACGCCTTTCATGGCCACGGATCAGCCAGCCGAGTCGATCGTGGAGTCAGAGTGAAGGTCCCTGCCAGGCAGGAACGAGGCCGCTGCCTTCAGGAAGCCGTCATGTTCCTCACAGCGAGGTTAGGAAATACATTTCAGCGGTTGCCACTAGGTGGTGCTGTGCAAAACGAACTAAATAGAGTTACTCCAGCCTGACGAAGCAGTATTATGTATTTGACGGTGTGCTTCTTACTTCCATCTGTCATCATGCCAAAAATATTCTCACTAAGTATTTATTGAAGAAAAGTTGGCTTCGTTTGTCATTGTCTTACTTTCAGGTGAAGAACTGTGTAAATTTACAATAAAACTCTTGACTGAAGCACTTTGTCGGATGTCATGTGTCCTTTCTGAAAAACATTTCCTGCTTTAATAGAAATTATAAATAAGTTATAGTTATAGGCCAACCTTAAAATGATAAAATAGTATTTTATTGTTGAACAGTGGATGATGGTAAAAGCACTGAAATAATAGCATTTGGTCAAAAGCTCAATCTTTTTTCCATTAAGACTGTACTGTTTTATTGCACCCTTGTTAAAGAACAGTGCACGTTTTATTACAGTTTTTGCTCCAAGGAAAACAAAATGACCTGGACAGACTTCCAAAGCATTGATGTATCCTAGTACGTTTAATGCAAAACATAAAACTAATCCCAGGCTAGTTTGAGGCCGAGAGCAGCTTGTGAATCTTCTTCCTGGCGTTTTTAAAAGCAGTTTAAACGCTCCCCTGCGCAGCAAACAAAGAGCTGACTTTTCGGGAGTTAAGTCAGAAATGAAAAGAGGAAAAACACAATTTGGAGGTCTCGCTTTCTCTCGCTGGGTAAGTAAAACGTGTCATAAAAATCTGAACCAACAGTACCTTGCAAAAGGATTCCTCAGGCTATAGAAAAATTCACCAAGCAAAACTTTTCCACATGTTCCTCTGCATGAAATCCGTTTGTTCTTTGAATGTGTTGGTGGATTGTTAGAGAACGTTTTGAAAGAAAGAAACACAGCAGAGTTTTGGACAAGTTTAAACCAGAGTTAGGTTATAAAATATCTCACAGTTCAGCTCAGGATCCATCATATAAAAAGGAAAGAGTACAGCACAGCCTCAAACCTACAAAAACACATCCGCCCACTTAACCTTTTTGCAAAAAAATGGGCCAAAATGATTATCTCAGGACTACTTGCAGGCCAAAAAATATTTTTATTTTTAAAAAATAAAATGAAGAAGCTTATTGAGAATATGCTTCTCTCTCGGCAATAAACTAAGCAAACTTTATACAAACGTAAATCGCTCAAATATTTTTGTAGGAAAAGAATGTGTAGATCATCGCAGATCCAAAACTTCAAAAGGGTCTCGCATGTCTTAAGTTAAAAGGCAAACACTTTTACTCATTTATTTTTGGGCTCGGTTGAAGAAGACTGAAAAAGATCTAGATTATTTGTTCTTTTAAGCAATAAAAACATGATTTAGATCACCGTTTGAAAACACTTGGTGTATTTGGCTCAGGTTTTAACAAAGTAATTAAAAGCAGATTTGGGTGCAAAAGACGGTGGGTAGACGTGGCTCTATGGAGATTAACAGGAAAGCAGAAAACTTGGCCATTAAAAGATGAACACTTTGTGTTTTATCCGACAATTTTGAGGAGGTTTTCTTTGGTCACAAACAGAAACCCAAACGGTCAATATATTAAGAGGACCATTTAAAGCACAAGCACCAATAAGGTGAAATGAAGAACGTCAGCACAGCTTGTGTGAAGTTTGTGTTTTTAAAGCGATAAAAACTAAAAGGAATTTTTAGAGACTAGAAATTTTCCTCACATATCAAGTCAGAATTCTACAAAAAAAAAAAAAAAAAAGTTTAACTTTTTTCATTTAAAATGGACCTTTTCAGGTAATGGGTAAAAATCAGAGTAAATATGTGAGAATTTAGGGAACAATGTATCAAAGTAGCCTGAGACGGCCGAGGATACAGAAATGTTTTGGGGGCTTTTTCCCCTCGTTTGATTTTTTTTTTGTACCTCTTGTCATCAACAGCAGCTGCAAATCTAATACTTTGAACTCATGTTTCTCCAACTAAGGAGCTTATGCAGAGGACTGAATGAGGAGATGTGACCGATTTTATAGTAAAACCTGAGATTAGCGGTTTGTTTTCCATCAGGATTAGCGAACAGACGACCCCTCCTTCCCTCACCTCTCCCTGCCAGAGTTAAAGGACGAGATGTAAACAAGCTTATGGAGCTACGGGGTTTTTAAACCAGAAGACGCTTTTGCTACAAGCGTCAACCGGCTAATGATCACAGGCGACACGTCCTAGATTAATACCCACGCAGCATTTATTATTACATTTTAGCAAACAATTCTTGGCTGATTGAAGGTGCCAGGATTTTTTAAAAAAAAGACATCCTGTAATGTACCAGAAAACAACGTAATATTATAAACAAAGAACAGCGACTCAACCTATGGAGTACAAACAATCCTGCCTCTTTAAAACAAACAAAAGCTACAAACAGGACAGAAGTGTTAGAAAAACGAGTGACATTTACATTATTTACAATCTGTTGGGTGACATTTCATGGGTTGAATACACAGATTGACCACAGCGCAGAGAGACGCTTCAGGGATTTTTACATCTCTATGGCAACGCTGTAGCCAAAATGGGGTCAGTTTTGCATAATTTTAGACACACTTAATAAAGGAAAAGTCAATCCATTTCTTTGTTGAGCAACAGACTGGTAGCTGCTGGTGTTTACGATGAGCAGGAAATCACAGCCATGATCCAGTGAAGTCTCAGCGAGGATATTAAATGCATTTTTTTTTTTTTTACATAACCAGTGATAAATATTTACTGGAAGAAGCTAGTGTAAACATTATGGGAGTATAATAATATAATAATCGAATACCCTTAACACACTTTTCTGTTATACAAAATCTCCAACAGAAGCATTTTGTGGCACAAGTTCACATCCTGAAAATCTAAGAGGTGGAAAAATAAGACCGTTTCATCCGTCCGGTTACTGTAAACTTAGTGTTTAAAACCAAGCTTCCCATCCTGAAATTGCAACTACACTGCGCTTGGAAAAATAGATCCATCTACAATGTAAACATGCATGATCACGTATGTGATAATAGCAAACTAGGAAGTCTTATTTGAGTGTATGAAAGATATCATCTTGATAAAAAACTGTGATTTATGGCATAAACTTTACTTGATGTTTAAAAACTGACAGTTTGGTTGAGATTTTTTACTGCTGTTGTTTGGACATATTTTTGGTTTCATGGGAGCTTCAATAAATATCAAAAAGGTTTAAATTAAATTAGCGGTAAAATACCAACAGCCTCTATCACGCCAGGAAATTTTCATTTTTAAGGCATTGTGTTTGTGAAGCTAGACATACTGTCAAAAAAATACAGATGAGTTTTTCCTCTATATAATTTTTTTATCCTTATTAAATGGAACACCACAAAATATTGTAATAAGCTAGGTTTATAGTTGACGTATTGAACTGGGCATGAGGAGGCGAGCGCTTTTCACTCCAACTGGACGATTTGGAGGGTGTTCTTGTGGAGCAGCTCTTCCTGCACTGGCACTTATATGATCCCTCTAGAGCACATGTGTCAAACTCAAGGCCCGGGGGCCAAATCTGGCCCGCCGTAGCTTTTTATGTGGCCCTCTAGACTCCAGATTACATCAATAAATCCCTCTAGTTTATATATATATAATGTTCTTTTAAAAGCCATTTTATTTTCTGTCCCTCCAAATAAACACTGACATGTTAAGTGCTGATGATACAAAAACTTTGCTGGCGAAGCCTGCTTCAGCTGGAAACAGGATATCCAGTCTAAAGTGAGTTTAAAAAGACAACAACAAAAAAAACCCAAAATCACTAATTGTGAGTTTGACATGCATAACTGTGTATGTTAGTATCTCTGTTTACAGTAAAAGCTTCAATTTCCACTGTGTTATTGTTGCATAACCTCATGTTACACAGTCATCCCTCACTAGACCAGGAGTTAAAAAAAAGAAAGAAACTGCTGCAGTGAAATATCTGAGTCGAGCGTTTAAACTCAAACTGCATAATCAACATCTGGGTTGTGAAGTATAAATCAAAGACGGGAGGTTTTTTTATCCAACCTGCTCCAGTCACAGTAACATGAGAGCACACTCGTACGGCAGTGAGTTACAAACGGCAGAGAGGCAGAGCAGGTTAAAACACGTCGACACAAAACACCCCGCTTAGGGTGCAGTTACCGTTTTCGTCACACTGAGAAATCATTCTGCAGAGCCCTGCAGAAGGTTTCCTTTAAATACTGTTGAGACGTTACACAGTTACAAACTGGGTGTCTTTTCATGGCAGCTGGTTACACTTTTATATGTAGGGGTATCAAAAATGTGAACTACATTTTTCAGGGGTTTTTTTCACAATAGAGGGTTAATTTGATGTTATGCCTGAATGGGCAACACTTCAGGGAGTGAATACTTTTGAAGTGAGGTTGCCGAACTATGGGGGACGATTACGAAAATCCATTTATGGTTAGCAGAACCCCTCATCATCCTCACATCCATCATGATGAGTCAGAAAACATGTATGCTTCTGAACATCACATGCTGCCTGTTATGTGCTCCGGCACATTGTATTTATTTCTGTCTATTTTTTTTCACTTGGATTATTTTGTATAGAAGTTAGTTGTATGATTTTTGTTGTTGTTGTTTAATATACTTTGGAGTTTTGATCATTCTTTCTTGTAATTGGTCCGTTAATTTGTGACGCTGTTGGACAGCCTATAAATAGGCTGGGTTGCGCCAGGTAAAGGGCGACGCCCTCCCAACCAACACCCAGGATGCGTTCTGACGCAGTGCGCACGTCTCCAGCCTGCCACACGGTAGTTTTTGTTAGCTGTTTGTTTGGTTGATGTTTTTTTTGTTGTTGTAATTTTTGACCTGGTGGGACCGGTTGTCCTGTTTTCGATTTTTCTTTAACAGTAGTTTCTTTTTTCTTGTAGTTCGGTACTAGCAGGGGCTTCGACAGCCCTGTATAGGGTTGGCCCCCTGCTGTACCGTTTTGTTCTTTTTGATTGGCTCATCAGGTCCAACTTTCTGTTTATACTTTGGGATTTTTGTTTTCTTTTTTTTTGGGACACGGGGAACCGAGGATTTAATTATCTTTTTCTTCACAGAAAACTCAAAAGAAGCTCATCTTAAAGAAAAGGTCGAGATAATTGAAAATAAAAATTACTTTTGAATCCTCATTTTTGTCTTCATGTCCTCAAATATGTTGTGCCCTTTGTGGACGTAACACTGCCTCTCAGTCTTCTCTGTTTTGTTTTTTTTGCATAAACTTCATCAAACATCCAATGATGAAAAACAAATGCAGTCCTGCAGAATGCATTTGTAAGATGGAGTGACAAAATATGCAAAAAAGGAAGAAAGCAATAAAAAGTAAAACAAATAATAAAAAAAAAAGAGCCCAAAAGTGCTTCTTTGAAGTCCAGTCAACAAACTTGATGCAAGCTTCCCACATGTCTCCATCTGCTCTCATACGATACTCTCACTGGCAGACTTCTTCAGTTTGTTAGAGAGCAAGGAATGCTGGGACGAGCTGGACTCCCTGGCTTCGGGAATGAGAAGACGCACTTTCTGATTTGTTCTTCTCCACTCGGAGTAGAGCTGACAGTGGTAGCGGAAAGAGACCTGGCGGACGGAAACGCGGAAGAGACGTCAGCAAAGGCACGAGGTTCTTTTTGCAGCTGGGCTGCGTCGGGAGTCATGCTCACCAGGGTCCAGAGGACGTAGATGGTGAAGAGGGCGATGGTGAGCGCGATGAGGCCCACGGCCTGCAGCCAGCTGCCCATGCGAAGGTGGTCCTGAGCCCCCCTCAGGCACAGCCAGCCGGAGATAGCCGCCAGCGGAGTGATGAAGAGGAAGCACACCATGTCGCAGAACAGCGTCCGCTTTTCGTTACGAGGGCCGGGGTCCTGCAGCCACTGTGGAGAGGGGAGGTGAAAGGTGAAAAACGAGAGTGGAAGAAAAGGGACATTGCAGATCTTCAAGCATGAAGTTCCCCGCAGATGTGCTCACAACCCCTGAGGAGATTTTCTCATCACCTAAACAACCGCAAACTTATTTTATTTCATTAGGATGTGTGACTCAACAAAAAGTGTTGTGTAATTGTAAAAATAAGGAAAATGTAAGATAAGAGTGAACAATACAAAACATTTATAGTTAAAAATTGAGTCAGGTTTAGTCAGCCTGACTAAACCTGAGTTGTCTCGCGGAGAGAAAAACGGGGAAATGTCAAGCATGCAGAGACGAGGTTACTTCAAAGAACCTGACGATAAAATGACAGCGAAAAGTGGAGCTGAATTCAAAATGTGCGCTACATTTTTCACACTTATTTCAACTAAGTGTGACATAAACGTAGGGGAGGGGGGGGGGGGGGGGGGGGGGGGGGGTGCTAGTATGAAAACTTTTGCAAGGCCAGCAAATGAGACGAGAAAAAGAAGACGGACGCAGAGGACGGTTACCTCTGTGAGCGGCTTGGGTCGCCTCTCGATGCTGAACTCTGTGTGACAGAGCTCGCAGTAGCTGGTGTTGGACGACGACAGCCACTTCTCCAGGCAGCTCTTGTGCACCGTGCCCAGCGTGCCAGTGCAGTCACACGGGGACAGGAGACCCTCGCTGCTGCCCCCCTCGTGGCAAATGCGGCAGATGGGACCGTCGCTGATGCAAACGGACAACATTCGTTCAAACTCAACTCCTCCTGAATCCGGAGGAAACCGCTTGTCGCCATATTGAGATTGCGTGACAAGTCCGGGCCTCACCTTTGCACGCTCATGGGTTTGAGCACGGAGGACAGCAGCCGCCCGTCTAGCGCTGTGACCTGAGTGACGTAGAGGGCCTGGCATCCTTCGCCGCCCGCCTCCTCGACAATCTTCCACATGCCCCCCGTGCCGGCGCAGTCGCACAGGGAGCCGGGCAGGTGGCAGCACCCGCCTGTCGTCATGGTCGCCTCGTCCAGACGCTGGCCGTACAGGCAGAAGCGATGGCGTCGAGGGCTGTAGGCGCCGGATGGTCCGAGGACGGGGGAATAACAATGAGAGCGAACGTCTGCTGCTTTCCACCAGAGAACAATGCCTCTACAGAGAAGCAGACATGCAGAGGTTTGATTGAGTTTGGTAAAAAAAAATATATATATATATAAATTCAGTTTGAAAAGGAAAAAAAAAAGTCCTGGTCTTTCTCAGTGGAAGACATATTTAAAAAGAGGAGCTAAACTAATCAGAAAAAAAAGACAGTAACATATGTTCTCAAATGCACCAGATTTTTATGTCTCAAAAAACTTGAATGTCACTGAAAATATATTTGCCACTTATTCCAGAAACCTTAACTAATTTACTGTATAGAAGAGTGAAATATTTTACATCTTTATTTCTTGTGATTCTGACAATTATGGCTCACAGACAGTGAAAATCCAATATTCAGTGTGTCAGAAAATGAGAGATTACATAATAATAAAAAGTGTTTTTTTGTTTTGTTTTTTTAAACAGAAATGTCAGAATTCTCATAGGTGTGTTCATTTCTATGAACTCAATATTTTTCGCATGAATTACTGCATAAGTTGCGAGATGCCAAGTTGGAAAATGAAATCGGCGTCTCAACAAAGCAGAAGGAAGCACGATGTTCTCTAGAATTTCCTGGCAGGCGGCTGTGTCGACTGTGGACTTCATAAAAACGCAGTTGGCCAACACCGCATTGACCACAACTCGTTACCGACTGTGGAAACTTCACACTGGACTTCAAGAAACGTGGAGTCTACGCCTCGCCACTCTTTCATTTGGATCTTGATTTCCAAATGAAATGCAAACTTGACTTTCCTCTGAAAACTGAACCACTGAGCGACAGTGATGATTTTTCTCCTCAGCTCAGGTAAGACACTTCTGACTTTCTTTCTGGTTCAGGAGTGGCTTGACAAATGGGACATTTGTAGTCCTTGTGTAAGATTCATTTGAGCACTGAATTCCTGAATGGATTTTTTTCCTTTTGCCCGTACACCTTTCCTACCACCAAACTTTTTCTGAATATGCATTTATACACAGCATTCTGATCAGCTTCTTTGGTTATGGAGGGGTCAAAACTTTGAATTTGAGCTAAATATACAGCATATCACAATCACAACTCTAGGTAGGTTTTAAATTAAGTGAACCAAACTAAAGTAGTTCAAGTCAACCCAAACTAACCAATCAAGCCAAATAAACCACCAAACCAGAAATCCAAGTGGAAGAGAGGGGAGGGATACGATTTGAAAATGTTGTGAAACATAATAAATTTAGGCCATGATCATCAAAATTACAAGAAATAAAGGCTTAAAATATTCCACCATGTGTGACTAACATAGAAGGCCTGATGTCACTCATTTCAGAAATGAGTGACATTATCAGGAATCGTTTCATGACGTTACCCCGGCTTTACTCTGTTGACAACAAAACCTGTTCATTTATTTGTTGGAAAAGATGGGAGGAAGAAAAAAAAAACATAAGAAAAAACAGATGCTTGTTTGGTACATGAATAACAATTCATTTATTTCTGACAGTTTCAGTCTTTTTCCTCTCGTCTCCATAGGATTACATGTAACACTCCATGCATTCATCTTTTCATACTTGCATATTTAATAAATTAACTCTTAAACAGGCCAATTATTCTTTCGTTTATAAAAAAAAAGCAGAACGTCAAAGAGGGATGATGTTCTGATTAATAACCACATGAAAACAACCACTGAGCTGTTTTCAGTTCCATTTTTTGTTGCAAATAAAATCTATGAGTTAAAATCCAAGTACATGATGTTTTACCAAAAAATCTGTGCTTACATGACTTTACTATCATAACAAACACTTTGTGTTTGATCGTGCTATACATTTGCACTAAACCTTTTTTTTTTTTTTTTTGAGTAAATGATGTAAAACAGGGCTATTTTTACTCAATATTTCCAGTCCACATGTGGGAAACCACGAATGCATTTCCTGCCACGCCAGCAGAAACATTCTTCTTAAGAATTGCTTTGCATCATCTATGAGAAAGCTGGTATTTTGGAAACAGACCAGTTCTTTTTTTTTTTTTCCTTCCCAAAGCAGTTGTTAAAAGACCAAAGTGATGTCAGCAGCCGTGACTGAGATGTGTGGCCCACTGATAACCAGCTGGTCGTCTCCAGATAACCCACACAGGAGGCTGAACCGGCTAGATTTGGGGCCAAATTTGCGTCTTAGGCAAGCAAGTTGGGGTGTCTTGCATATTAATTACAAATGAACATGACCAACAGAAGTTTGTACTTACTGATAAATTTCAGTTTGGACGTCTCACTACTTTTGAATAGACAGGAAATGAATCATTTTTTAGGAAATCTACTCAGAGTAAAACAAGTGGTATGCAAAAAATAAAAAAATGAAGAAGTTCTCCACTAAACCTGAGATCTATGCCAACTTGTATTAATGCAACAGCATCTCCACTACAGACCAGACAACAGTCTCCTGAATCTACAGGGGAACATGCAGGGTTAAAACATTTGGTTTAAGCTTAAGGGCCCAGATTTCAACTTCCTTCCTGAATTATTGAGCAAATAAGTTGATGCCTTACTTGATGCGATTAGGACGGTGTCACAATCCTTGACCCAGATAAACAAAGAGGTAGCCAACCCCCCTCCTCTCCAAATCAGAAACAACAGCTAAACCTAATCATTTACTGTCTGTTTCGACACGGGCCGAGTGTAAACACTGGGATTAAACCAGACACTTCTAGTTTTATTTAAGATAAACGCGTGGATTTAAGGACAATAAGGTACACTGGTCGAAAACAAAAAAGAGTCGTGAACGTAAATGGTAACTTGGGTATATTTTCTTTCTGCTCTGGCTTTCAGCGGCTAATGTTGCAGCTGCAGACAGATGTTGGGGCTTTGACACAGGCTATTGTCTGGAGCTCAGTAGCGGCGTCATGACACCGAAAGCATACATCGGCAGACGGGCAATGGTTCATGAAGACAATTCCTGCTGATAGCTGAAATATTATGCAACATTAAAAGCTTCTTTATGTTTTCTGGTTAAAAACAAACACGCTGAATAGCCGAGCTGTGTTAGCTGTCAGTGAGCGGCTGCTAACACCCCGTTAGCGGCTATAAGACATAAAAGCTAACAGCTACTCACCTTCTTCGGTCTTCAGTGACTTTTCAAGGCAGCTTTCATCAGCGCCCCTTTAGCCTCGCTTTGTCTCCTCACTCCATTTTCACTGTAGGTCGGAAGGAACAACAAAACAATTGTGCAGCAGCTCAGCTAGAGCTGTCTGAGCTGCGCTAGCCAAATACAGCACCTCCCTGTCTCTCTCCTGTCAGCTGATAACTCGGCCCAGACCAGGCTTCCGCTTTCCTGGGGCTTTAAATACTGCCCCCGAGGATCTTCATCATCATCACCTTTTACAGCCTGGGTCTGCGGTCAGGGAAGGCGTGCACTGATGGTGGATGACAGCGGGGTGCCAGAGGTCTGGACACATGCTCATCAGAGGAAATAAACAGGGACATGGACTCAAAACTGTCAAAACAATGAACTGTAAACATTCAGAGCCACCAGGACAAAGGAATTATGACTACTATGACATATGAGGACCATTTGGAAATACGATTCTCATAAATAGTTTGATACTAGTTAAATATTTTTTTTACAGGGCTTTGTCAAGACTTTGAAGTGGAGGGGAAATAGTACCTGGTTTTGAAAACCTGAAAATGTTACTTATTCTTTTGAAGAAGAAAGATTAAACTCGGTTGGATCTGAGTCGGTATGTTAGACGTTGATTCTTGAAGAAATTTTAGGTCTTGACTTTGACTCTTAACTCATACGCTCCATGTTTAGGGTTGTTCTGCTGATGAAAATCATGATGTGGATATAGGGTGTTCAGTTTGTACCACCACCAGATAGGACAGTTTAATTTTGGTCTGATCTGAGCAGAGAGCCTTTTTCCACATTTGTGGCGCCTCTACATGTAGGAAGCTATTACAAGCACTCCTCGTGGCTTTTTATTATCTAACCCAGATCTAAACTTCACAACGTTGAGAATAAACTGGCCACAGCACCCCATAACAACTGCTTACCATTCAGGCAATGGCTTTACACACTTCTTTTTATTTCAGCATCTCATGAGCAGTGTCAAAGAAAACTGCTCACTTGGCAGGCATTTATTTTGTGGAAATGTTAGATCACATTGGATAAATTGTACAGAATTTTTTCCCCCCCCCCCAACACATAAGGGGAAAAAAACAACAAAAAAAACATTTTATCCATTTACTGAAATTAAGATTTTATGTTTTCGGGTCCTTTTTTCTCAGATAAGTGTAAAAGGTTAAAAGGTTGAATTTGTTGTGACTGAAATGTCATCAGATTAAAACAGATTTTAAATCCAATCCAGTTTGATATTTAACACATTCAACTGATAGCAAAAGCTGCACAAAAAAAAAGAAAAAAAACTCTCCAGGATAAAAAAAAAGAAAAGAAAAAAGTGTTCTTGTCTAAGTGTTTGGAAATTATGATTGGATGTGTTTCTGTGAAACTGTAGGACATTAGTGCAAAAACATCAAAGTTTGATCTCAGCCAAATTAAGATAAAAGAACAGGAAACAGATCACCTGATTTCACATATCAAGCACGCAACAAAATAGCTCATCCATGGAGCATTACCCATTGTTTTTTGTTTTTTTTTGCAGTTAGCCTGGAAAATGCATGAGGACTGCAATAGTTTCCTTTGGTATCTTTGTGCTCTAGGATCAACACACATCCAGAAAGACACACACATACAATTAAATCACAGCATTTGTTTCACACCCGCCCACATTAAATCAGTCAGTCACAGCCAGTGTCGCCAGTGGCTCTTGCCGATTTCATACCAGGATGGGCAAAAGGGACTCAAAGTAGCAAGCAGAAATGTCAGACCTTCTTTCTCCTTGGCTCCTCCTCTACAGCAGGACAGGGCAGAATCAGGTCAACAACAAAAGAGATGAAGAGTTTCCACTGTGGAAAACTGTGTCATGAGTCTTTATGCAGACTAGGAAGAGACCTGCTGATCCCTCACCAGTCCCTCGACGGGAGCGGGTCAATAGGATCGTCGTCTCATGAATTATAAACAGATTGTAGTTTACTACAGGCTCAGCCTGCTTAAAGCGCCTTTCACCTGGCCACACCAAGAGAGAAAAATATTTAAGATGTTTTTCTTAGAAATCAAAGGAAGACCAAAAGAAGAAAAAGAAACCCAGCAAAAAATGAAAGTTAAATTAAAGTTTTGACATCCCGGCTGTTTTGAAAACATGAGATCGTAACGAGAGCAGCATGAAAGTTGAAATGAATCAGGAAGGAAAACAGAAGAGGTTGACAGAGAACACATGAGGGGTCACAGGCTTTGACAGCAGGGCAGTTTGTTCCCCCTCTGCCCATCCATGGTTGGAGGGACACTGATGTCCACGACGTTGTTGCCTGGAGAATCGTCGTGCGCAGATCTGTCTGATATTTGCCTCTGAGATACAATCCGGTAGATTTCTGTGGGGGGGGAATAAAAAAAACAACAAGGATGTGACAGAGTGGAAATGGTTTGTGTCAAACTGAATCGTTGGTGAATCTCTTCTCCTACCTGTGAGAATATTCTTGAATGCTTCTTCTACATTAGTGGAGTCCAGGGCTGACGTTTCAATAAATGACAGAGTGTTCTTCTCTGAATTTGAGACAAAACACAAAGAGATGAAAATACATCCTTAAAGTGTGTTTACAGTCATTAACTGGGTGGTTTAAACAGGAATGGATGGAGTTCAGATCCAGCTATTGACTAGCTTTGTCTACATGATCACATCAGGACAAATCGTGCATCTGATAACTCCCTAATTAACTACAAATGTTTTTAGATGTTTCTGAAGGCTGAAGTGATCTAAAAGTATGTTAGTACTTTGGGTTAAGGAAGGAAAAATGGAGGTCGGGAAGCTCTCGAGGTTTTGTTGCAAACTGCAGAAGCAGAGGACAGGAGAAGCTGAAGAAAACTAAAAACTGCTTTAAGTAACTTTTGAAAAAGTTGATGAATGCTCTATGAAGTTTGACAGGTTGTTTGTCTGCTAAGTTTATGTGCCTGTCTATATTAATGTGGAAACTTTAAGCAAAAGTTACATTTAATTTTATTTATGTCATCTTGTCCGAATTACATTCAATTATGCAGAAAGCTTGGTAATCTAAATAAATCAAATTTCAGTGAAATAAATTTCCCAATAAAACCTATTACTAGTTATATTAAAGCAACTAATATTGCAGTCTACAGTACAACTAATACTGCACTTTACAGTAAAGGCGTAATGTAAATGGTATTTTTTTTCCTTTAGCGTTTCACTATGATCTATGTTTCTTTATTTTCAGCTGAACCTCATTGTATTGAACGTTCTTGATCATTTTATTACATAAACAGTAACAATTTTACCACAATTTTAGGTACTTAGTTATTTGCTGGGGCTAACAGTTTACATATATAATTAATACTTTCAAATATTTTAGCATTTTCTTGTATACAAAACCGTAAAAAGGTTTTACGATAAATAAATAAAACAGATGGATGGCTGGATACGGCATTTAAAAAATGGGACAAGTAATAAAGTTTGACACAATTCTGTCCTCCCAGTCAGTAAATAATGCTCATTATGGCTCTTTAGCATCTAAACACAGCTGAGCCTGTAATAACAAACACACTTATTAAACAACTAACCCGCGAAGGCTCGAGCCTCGTCGGTGGGCACGGCCCTGAGGTGGCGGAGGTCGCTCTTGTTCCCCACCAGCATGATGACGATGTTGTTGTCGGCGTGGTCCCTCAGCTCCTTCAGCCAGCGCTCTACGTTCTCGTACGTCAGGTGCTTGGCAATGTCGTAGACTAGCAGCGCTCCGACCGCGCCCCGGTAGTACCTGAGGGCAAGAAAGGAAGAGTGAAAAAAAAAAAAACACGACAAAAAATGTTTATCTGAAATATTTTACATGTAGGCTTGTACTTTGAATATAACGGGAAATGATCTGAAAAACAAAAGTTACAGGAGGACGAAGATTTCGTTTGCATGAGGAATAAACACCAACTGCTGAGCTACAATCTTTAACCAGAAGGCATATTTCTAAATAGGTAACTGCTGTCAAAAGACTAATACAACACAGACTCACGCTGAGGTGATTGCTCTGTAGCGCTCCTGTCCTGCTGTGTCCCAAATTTGAGCCTTTATCATCTTCCCATCCACCTGGATGCTGCGGGTGGCGAACTCCACCCCGATGGTGCTCTTGCTCTCCAGGTTGAACTCATTCCGGGTGAAACGGGACAGCAGGTTACTCTTCCCCACGCCCGAATCTCCGATTAGAACCACTAAACGAACCAGGTACACATGTTAAAAAGCCATGTTGTTATGTTGTGGATGGCTGGTAGGTGGTTAAATTCAACCCCACCCAGATCACGTTGGAAGATTTAATGGGCTTTGTTATAAAACTGTGATGACAGCCTCGTGCTTATCTCATGGACGTGCATTTATCACAGTATGTAACGTAGTTTAATTTAGCTCCACACTCAGAAGCTGCAAAGCTTACATGATGTGTGCATAGATGCACCAATCAGTGGACAAAGAGATCAGAATCAGCTAATTTTTCTTTATTGCCTCTAATCTGAGAGCAGCGCATCAACTACTGGGAAAACCCCCCAAAATTATAGGAATAATATTGTAATTCCTTCCTTGATGCTTGGTTTACAGAGTGCATCCTCAGTCGAAGAACCTGCAGCACACTTTCATAATGCATCACAGCCATAATGAGCAAAATCTGCGTTGTGTCTCATTGCACATGAGAGCAGAAATAGATGCAGCAATTTTTTTTCATTGTGATTTTGAACCATCCTGTGTCTTTTTTTTAAAAAACACAAATGACTCATTAGTTATATCAAAATGACAAAGTTCGGTTTCTTGGAAGAAATGAATTTTTTTTAAAATGAAGGATGTGTCAGGACTTCTCAGAATACTGTAAGAAAAGATGAATCAGTCAGGTTTCTGTAACGATGTACAATAATTTTGAGGTTTGAGATGACAGCTTTGATTGTGACTGGTTCTGAGCTTTGTTTTATTCCAAGGACGTATAAAAGTGCTCCTGCTCATCACTTCCGTTTCAGTTTCAGAAGAGAACAGGACATATGTTTGGAAATTAAAGTTTTTGTCCCTGACAGAATTAACAAACAGTAATCTGGCTTGTTTTCATATTGCTTTAGGAGTGATGGCTTCTTCTTTGCTCAATGGCAAATCATTCTGGATTCATTCTCTTTACTTTAACTTTAGTTCTGGGTTTGATACATAAATTTCACACCAAAACAGAGAACACAGAATCATCTCCCTGCTGAACAGTGAGATGAATGGATTCCTATGGTGTTTCTCCAGGTACACTGCAGACAAATGAGTGACTTTGAAGAAAGTAACAAAATTATCTCTTATTTTACAAGTCTCTGACAAATAGAAAATAGACCTATCTGACCTAGAACGGGAACTGTTTAATCTGTTTCATGTCAAAGATAAAAAGGTAACGTTTGTTTTTATGCAATGTGAGTCAATATCTAGCTCTTAACTGTACATATCAAAGATGATAGGATAACGTCTTAAATACATACTTTAATTATGTTAGTAAGGTTTATTAAAGGTGTAAAAACGTCATTTAGCAACAACATGTTTAACAGAATGAGCAGTGTCAAAAATTAAAGCGTTTCAAATAATTGTTTTTAAAATGAGAAGCAGCTAACATGTTAGCAAACAGCTTTGCATAAAACAAATTACGACCAAACACTGGACATCACGGGACTTCCTTTACAGAGACTATAGTTCACTCTACAGGAAAGCACAACAACGATTATGCGATTTCCATCCGAAAATGCTATAAACCGAATTGCTTAGTTGTCTTTTCTTATGTCACTTAGTGTTCAAGCTAACTTAGCATCTCCACAGCTGACTTCCTCACAGTTCGCTAACATCACGGAGTCACAGCAAACACGGTCTGTCCGCCGCCAGTCACCCACTTCCCCACAACCAATTACCTTTAAACAAATAGTCGTATTCGTCATCTCGAGTTCCCATGGTCGACCAATATCTTTTTCAACTTCGTATTTCCAACAAATACCAACAATTCTCTCCGTCTACCGGGTAGCTCCCAACCTGGCACCGCCTTCAAAGCAAGCTAAGAGCACGTGAGTTTGGAATCCTTGAGTTTGACCAATAGGAAGGCTAATCCTATTGACGGACAAATCTATGAACCAATCAAAACAGTTCTTTGGAGATGCCAATCAAACTACGTAAACAACGGAGAAGACGACAAAGTATTACTGCTTTTGGTCTCCTGACGTCCTGAAACGTTCCTAAGTGTCAGCTTTTTCCTCAGATTAAATCAAGTTAATTATCTGAGAAAACATTGATGTTTATATTTTGACTGCTTTCTTTAATACTATATTTTATTTTATATATATTGCATATGTTACCCACTGGCAACCCAGTGCTCTTATTAAAAATCTAACATCTGGACTCTTTTAAAAAAATGGCATGGTATTTCAAAAATATTCATAATCTTTAAACTTTTCGCATTTTTTGGGACGTCACAACCACAAGCCTCGGTGTATTTTATATACATTTAATGTAACAAGCCAATTTACATGACATGACACGTGATTTTGAAAAATTAACATTCACAATTCCCTCCCCCCCATCCACCCAAAAAAACAAGCCTGAAAGTGTGGTGGGCATATGTTCCTAGTGTCCTTTTAATATGACACCCGGAAATAAAACTCAGTGGAACCAACTGCCTTTGGTCTGTCTGTATGTAATTTCATCTCACCATAAGTAAAAGCTGTTGTGGAATAATCAGCTGAGACTAAATTTAGCTTCTGTTCTGCATGAAAAAACACAGCGTGTGGAAGAAAACTAATACAGCACGCCAACACTACAACATGGCTGCAAATTCATTCTGAGGGAATGTTTTCTTCAGCAAGTACAAAGCAGCCGGTCAGTGTTGACAGGATTATTTTAAATGGAGCTAAATATAGGGCAACCCGTGAAGAAAATGTATCTGAGGCTGAAGAAGACTTGAGACTGGCACAAAGGTTCACTTCAAATGGTTCAGATCAAAGCATGTTCATGTTTAAAATGGTTATGTCAGACCAAACTGAAATCTAATTTAATATCTACAGAAAGACCAACAAACAAATGTTTACAATCTCCTTCCAGCTTATTTTGAACTATTTTACCAAGGAAGAAGAGGTAGAAATGTTAAGTTTCTACAAAGCTGATAGAGATGTATGCAACTTGCATACTTGAATTATAGCAAAAAGTTAGTGTGAGTAGAAGCACACACTTTTCATACCTTTTAGAAATTCACAAGTATACGGCACTTTCTGTTGGTCTGTCACATAAAATCCCAATCAATTAAGTTTGGGGTAATGTAAAAAAGTTACATTTTCAACTATTTTACTTGTATTTGTATGAGTGCCGCTAGTTGTTGTTGTTGTAATTAAATTTTTCTATAAATCAGTTTGTTTTTTCTACTGGGATAAAGAAAATGTAAATATTTTCAAGCATGCCAATGATTGTTGAAGAGACATACGCCCAGAAATGTAAGATAACGAATTCAATACTGACCATGTGTGTCTGGTTTACTGCTTTTAATTTCACTATTGTTACATTTGTACTTCATACACTGTTTTTATATGACTACATCCCCCTACAACACGCCGTCACTTAATAATTATAAGCATCAAACCATCCATTAGGACTACGAGCAAATGATTTCCCCCAGGAATAAATGCACAACATTTTCTCCATGGACAATTCATAGAACTGCTTTATTTCATATTCATTCTGATTGAGTCCAAACACACACACACACACACAGCCATCTATTTACTCCCATATATAAATAGATGAATGTACACAGATATACATAAAATACACGTTTCTGATATGCATATTTATTTGTGAAATCATGCTATGTCTTCTGCAACGGACTCTCCCTATTGGACGAGGGCACACGGCGATTTGAGAACACAACACGGCTGAACAGTTGGAAGAATCCCTAATCGATTTGCATGTAAGATAAAAACCCACAAGTCTTTCAGTTTCAGAAATCATACAAAGGAACAGCTGTGGGTTTTACACGCCATAGATGTACAGCAGCTGCATCTGAACAGACACACTGAAGAATGTGGTTTAAATTATGCAGATTGCAGCCATGCAATCGCTTCTTAACCATCAGCAAAAATAAAACCAAATAAAAATAAGATTCTCCGATTCCAATGGAAAATATATTTGTATATCTTTATATATGTATTTATAGATTTATGTACATATTCTCAAGAAAACAGCAATGAGGAAGGAAAAGAAAATAAATACATGAATACAGGTGGGGGAAAAAAAAGATATATATAAATAATAGACCCACGTGTAAAACTTTCCAATAAGGCGAAAAAACAAACAACAGACTGTACAAAAATAAAAATGCTGCTATGGTCTTCATCTGATGAACAGCAAACTGATAACAACTGGCCACTGCACATCATGAGAACAAACTGATTTCTATTTTGCATGGCAGACGTTGATGGGTCCTCCTTTACGCTCACGAGTGCATGTAGAAACCGACTGAAGGAAGGAAGTCGCTCTTGAGTTTGCACAAATGTTTTTAGTTGAAACCCAAAGATGTGAAGCACAGACCCTACAGCAGACACTAACTAACATTTAAAATGATAAACACACACACACGCACGCACAGTGGTAAAATAAATGTCAGCATCTGTGTGAGAGAAAGAAAAAAAACCAACTACAAGTGCATCCCAGTAAATCGGAACATTATGGTTCATTTATTCAAGCTGTGACTTTCGTGTAGTAAATGGGTTCATTACACGCACAATGATGTATCTCATGTGTTTATTTGTGGTAATTTTGATGATTATGGGCTACAGCTAATGAAACCTCAAAGTTCAGTAAGGAAGTTATGTATGACTAAAAGAAAAATAAAGCATTTGATGCCCAACCGAACAGCATGTAGGAATGAAATGCAAAGGTTTTCTTTGCAAAAGTTACTGCATCAATGCGGCGTGGCATGGAAGCGATCAACCCCTGGCTCTGCGGATGTGTGATAGATGCATTTCATAAAGGCCTTCAGGTCATCTGCATTATAGGATCTTGTGTCCCTTATGTCAGAATTTACAGAAACTGGATTTTGTTTTTCTCTCATATCTGCGAACCACAACCTTCAAATTTAAACAGAGAAATACATGTTTGCAGTACATTTCAAAATGTACAAAAACAAAATCTTTGACGACGTTCTGATTTACTGAGATGCACCTGGAGGACTTCTGCGTAATGTGGTGCATGTTTTATTTGGCCTCTATCACTGGTTCATCATTCAGGTCCCCGTATTAAGTGCAAACAAAGTTTAGCTCATTCACAAACTGCGTCAACACGGCAATGTAGTGCATTCATCCAAATATACAAATAACAGCTACAATATTGACTGCAAATACTACAACTGATAGTCTACAACTACAAAACGTCTAAACCGTTCACTTGGTGGGTTTCTGATGCGAGGAGGGGATTGCTAAGAGGAACAATGTCACTGATATTTACCCCCGTCATCCGCCGTTCGAACTCTGAATCTTTTTTTTTTGTGCATTTGTCCAAAAGGTGGCGCTCCAACTGGAAGACACTCCAATGGAGTTCATAAAAAAATCCTCTTATGACAATGTCTGTAGCTTCCATGTGGCGATTGACGTCAGCTGTGTGGAAGAAAAATTCCCGTTTGTTTCAGCGTACTGAAAAATGTACTAACACTGCATTTAAATGGCAAAAATAAAAGCTCTTTGGGTGCATTTAAGAAAGCTTTTTGTAATGGAAACCGCCCCCCCACTGTGGGAGAATCCGAACGTGGAAAACACTTAAAGAAAGATATGGAGAAACTATTATAAATGAAGTATAAATTACATCTATTGTGTAAATTCACCAAGATTTTTAGCTAAACCTCCCGTTTTGCTCCTTCTCTTATTAAACTACGCTGCATATTTTTCTCTTCTGGGAATGTGCGGATGACAGAAATGTGCTGCTGATGGCTTCGATGCGGAGCCCTACAGGTTTTCTCACTGAATTCTCTCAAATCTGTTTCGAGTTCACATCATTTTAACCCCGCCGCAACATGTGGCGTTAAAGAGGCTCTCAGCTGGTGCACTTGGATGGACACGAGGCTGCGGTCGACTTAAGAACTGCTTCGCTCGGAAACCTTCCATCGTGTGACGATGCACTTACGCAGTTGGAGATGGTTGTTTTCTTTGTTTGATCTAATGAGGACTTTTTTTGGCAGTACCTTGCAAAAGTATGTACACTGAGATTAAAGGTTAAATTACACACAGATGGGCTTTGTTTACATGTTAGTTGAACGACTGATTACACGGAGCTAGACTCGTATGCACGCCACGATTTCCAGACTGTTATTTGAACGATATTTTCTAAGTCATGTATCAATTTACCTTCCACTACACAATATGCAACAGACATATATCAAATACTATCCAAGTAAAATTTGTGGTTGTCAAGACAGAATGTGGGAAAAAATGCAGTCAAATGGACTTCTGCAGCCTCTTGAGGTTATATAAGGACAGGTCTAATCTTTGACAGAAACTATGGTTTAATTCCCATCTCTTGCCTTTGTAGGAACCTGCATTGGCAAGGTTGGTTTTCCATAGTATGAGCTCTAGTTAGATTGACTGTGGTTCTGATGTTTGTTTGGCCCAGTTCACTCTTCTAATAAATCACGGATTATGACTCCCTGATCAAATCAAAATAATTTTAAGTGACCTCCTCCTTTTGGTAGATATTTCACTATCGGAGTCACGCAGTTTTCCTCAAGGCATATCGGAGCTCGTCCAATTTATGGCTCTCTATGTTCTCCAAAGTGGCTCTTAGTAACTTTGGTGTTGCGGTAACTGAAAGTTTTTAAATATAAAGGTAACAAAAAGATTTCATTTTAATTATTCAGTCCTATTTTTTTTGTCGTTTGGTCTCAAACTATTTTTCTTCTTTCTCTATTTCCATTATTGTCAAATGTTACGTTCAGGAAAACTGATCATTTTTCTCTTTTTAGAAGGGTGTCTTGCAACCTAAAAATTTAATATTGCAGGTGCAAAACCCGATGAGCCATCTATTAGAGGACGAGTTAGGTTTTGTCACCCTAATAAGCAAAATTAATCAAGGAGCAAAACTGGCTCTTTAGAGTGCAGAGGTTGCTCAGCCGTCCAGAAAATGACCTTTAATCATCGGTTCGAAGCATCCTCCGGCAGGTGCAAATTAACATGCAAAACGGTGAAATGACCCTCACCCTCGGACATAAAAAAAAATGGCGACACTGCTGGAAAGAGCGCATTAAATCTGTTAAGACCCAACAATGTTGACTCAAATGTAAAACTGGTGCTTGAAGAGAGCACTTCTTAAAGGCGAACCCCTGAAATTTGTCACCTGCCTTCTTCACACTTGTCTTTACAAAACCTGTGCCTAACTAATTAGCTGTATTGTATACCTGTGGATGCCTAAATGCATCAGGGCATAGAAGTACGGATATGTAAACAAAGTAGGTTTCAAATGTTTCCAAAACCTCCCAGCCTCTGTAGATTCAGTGAGAAAATCTGTTTAAAGTCTGTTAAGAGGGGCCGATTCAGAAGAGGTGTTGCATGTATGTCAAACATATACTACTACAGCCTTCCACAGACTATGTCACACATATACAGAGATAAATCCTTAAATCGATATAATAAATTTCATCTGTCGAGGGTGAAAGGCAGGGATGGTTGGACATCAGTGAAGTCATCACTGTCAGGTGGTTTTTGTTCTTTTTTTTTTTCTCGCTCCTCAGGTGTTCATGTCACTTTTTCCTCCGGATATGCTTACAATCCTGTTGCACACAGAGATCGTGCTTCTGCTATTGCCGTCTGGACTTCAGACTGATGAGTCTTCTCTTCTGAGACGTTCACTCCCCTCTTTCTCTCTCTCTCCGTCTCTCTCTCAACCACAAAAACAGGGTTTACTGCAGGAGACAGACAGAGACATTTGACATCACTTAAATGCGAGTAGGAGCATAATCTGATCTGGGAAAAACAGGAGCAAAGAAGTCAAACATTTATAAAACCTAAAGGAAATGGGAGGATAGGAAGGTGAGCGCAGGAGCGGAGTTAAAACAAGGCATGCAGTGTTTTGGTCCTTGTCAGAAAAATTGGATTTATAAACCTTCGTGTGTCAACCTCTGAAACATCCAACATTTTAGACCAGAACATCATGTAAAGAATAAAGTCATGGAGGCTCATAAATCTGTGAAAATTTAATTGGTTACTAAAACCAATTTGAATGATCAGTTATCAACTTTTTATGGCCCCAAACTGAAGTGCTGAAAGGTGACAATGACAGCATCCCTACAACTAGTGATCGTTTGGTCTTTACTATAATATATGAAAATATTAATAAAACCCTACTTTAGAGTGACTCTGCCCTCCCACATGGAGTCACATTGCCTTAAAGAAAAATAACCTCGAGTTGGCATCAGTAGAGATCAGGAAACAAAACTCTGATCTCTTTTCCTTTACTGTAACTATTGGTTACACCCTATACAATACTGGAAAAAGAAAGAAAACTTAAACATATATATGTTTTTAAAAAGGGGCTCAAAACGCCTCTAGGCGGCATGTTTGAGAGTAGAAGATGATAAACAATGTTGGGAGACACACGTGATGGCTGACTGGACTAAATGATCAGGCAGGCAGGCGGGCTGTGAGCATTTCCATCCATTTATTAATGAAAAATGAATATAGGGACTGGCCTTGCTGGACACATATCAAGCCTATTCCTGAAACATAAATGAACCTAGACCTAGAGACCTGTTCCAACTTTTAACGAGCCGTCCTCTCCATCAATGTAACCAACACCTCATTCCTGATCTGAGGGAAATCCCTGAATTTTTATATAAAGAGATTTTTCTTTTTAAAGTCTGATGCTTATCACTTACTGTCTCTCTTTCCCAATCCCCATCTGGCAGGGTCTTACACTCTGAGCCATAGTGTAGCGGAGAGTACACCCAGGTCCTGTCCTCTGGAGGCTGTTTTTACACGCCCACCACAGCAGAGGGGGCCAGAGGGACAGAGGAAAAGGCCACAGGCACAGAGACAAGCAGCGGGGGCAGGCAGGAGAGAAAGACACCGGAGATCACAGGAGAAAAGACAAGACAGGAAATGAAAGATTAGGGATGCATAAAGGAGGAAATGTCTGAGACAAATCAGAGTGTGAATCTGACATGCTGAAAGAGCTAATCCTAAAAACAAAAACATGTCGATGTTAATAAGGTTGTTAGAGAGCTAGAGACAGAGAGAGAGAGAGAGAGAGAGAGAGAGAGAGAGAGAGATGCAGTAAATGTGTAAATACTAACAAAGCGTGTTTGAATCACATGTCTTTGTGGCTTTTGCCCTTATGGAGGAACACCAGGTTTAGGATGAGCTTCGGCGTCGTGCAAGCAGGCAGTATGAGGAGAGAGGAGGAGGAGATGGGAGGAGCCAGGATGCCAGGACAGTCAGACACAGAAAGCATCCTCAGACAGAGCAAAGCAAGTCAACTGGCGGCTTATTTTGTTTACCCTCCCCTCCCCCAAAAATCTTCACACACCAGTGACTTTTTCACATTACAATCTCAAATGTATTTATTTGTTGCTCCAACATTAACTCAGTGAACCAACACAAAGTTTTTATATGATTGTGAAGTGGACAGAAAAATGCGACACGGTTTTCTAACATTATCAACGTGAAGTCTGAAAGGCACCGCATCCCGACTCACTAGAACTCCCTTTCACTTCAGGGAGTGGGGAAAAATGTCTCCGCTATGTAGAAACTGGACTTTGTACTCAAATTATGTTTACAATAATGCTCAAGCTTAGTCAAGTTGAATGGAAAATGTCTTCTAGCAAGTCTTGCCACAAATTCTCAGGTGTATTCAAGTCACATGAACCGGTTTTTAATCACTCCACTAGGGCTCAAACAATTCATTGGATTAATCGTGATTAATCAATTATAGAACTAAAATATGATTAAATGCGGTTACTGTGTCCAGCTTAGTGATGGAAATCACACTTCTTTTTGTGACTGGTGTCCGAAAGAAGCGTGTTACAAATGGGAATGTTTTTCAAGAGCCGCATTTGTGTTGTGTAGTTATTTTATTGTGACAAATTTTTTAAAGAGTCACACTGTACATGTGCTGTTTACGGTATGTAAAGTCACACTGAGTCAGGTCTTCTTGTCATGGTGTCTAATGCACAGGAGGAGGAGTGGGGAAACAAGCAATCAACAGATGTGACTTGACTAAGGACAGCAATAAAAAGCCTGTCTTTTGTCTACCTTCCTCCTACTCTTCACTATGAGGGGAGATGGCTTTGTTTTTTCTGTCAACATCATCACCAATCCTCCAGCAGTGTAAAAAAGAACAACAAAAACGAAATATGACAAGCAGAGCTCTAGATAACCCTGTTTCTTCTCAACACATCCTGTATGAAGCACACAGCGTCAATCTAGGCTAAGATCAGGGAAGCTACACGGGCAAGGAGGCTACTGGCGCACTTACTGGCCAACGCGACTGGCATTTCCTCCTCTGCCTGAAGGGAACGAACACCCAGGTGCTCCCGTTGGGAAGCTGAGATGTGTTGCGCATGGTGGCAAAACAAAACAGAATGCATGGCGGGAGACGGAGAGGCGAAAAAACAGAAAATAAAGTAAAACAGAAAATGATGCGAAATGAGGTGAGAATGGATGACAGTCCTGGAGGTGAGACATCCCTGAGGGATCCACGGGATGAGTCAGTGGAGGGGTGGGGAGGGAGTGGTTCACAACTTCAGCGTCTTTTTATATCCTGCCTTCGTTCATTATCACCGTCTCACTACTTTCAACAGTGACTCATGAGGACAAACACATGACTGAGACAGTGAAGACAAAGATGGAGTACGGTGCATTAGAAGACGACAAAGAAGTTATCTGAAAAGCTGGGGTTGAATGGATGAAGAGTCGAAAGAAGCTGAAATGAATCTGGTGATGGCAAAAATAAAAAGAAAACTCAACTACAAGCTGTTCAGATTAACTCCTTTTTTGTGATTTATTAATCATACATGTTCTCTCTCAGGGTGAATTGTAGTCAAATGTTCTTTTTTGATCTATAAGGTAAACATCCTCCTTTAGCACATTTTGAATATAAAGGAAAATTTTGACCTGCAGGTTTTTTTTGTTTGTTTTGTTTTAGGCTGTGAGCTCCATTACCTCATGGGATATGTTTTAAGAAATGTGCAGCACAATAAGATATAAGATAAGACAAGATGAGGAAATTGTTTAGGATAAGGCCCATAGCCAGTTGTAACACTCTCTTTTTACATTTTGTCATGGTAAAACCATTAAAAGTGTGGTGTGCATTTGTATTGAGCCACTTTTACTCTGACACCACAAAATTAAATCCAATGCAACCAATAAACTTCACTTAACTACTTCACACCTGGTCTGTGATGGATTTAGAGGTTTGTTAGAGCACAACAGTGAATAAACAGCAAAGTTGGTAGTGACATATGATAGTTGTTAAAGCATCATGAAGTGGTTCTGACTTGGGCTGAGTCCAAAAGGACTTCCCAGTTTTCAGATTCAAATTTGTAATTTTGCACATTTACTAACATAACACTATATTTTTTCTTTCACTGTACAGTCACATGCTACTTTGGGTTGATCTTTCACATAAAACGCCAATAAAATGCACTGAAGCTTGTGGTTGCAAAGCGAAAAAAAAAACGGTTCTGACTGCTTAGCTGTGCAGTTTGTGTGCTGCGTAAATTGATCCCAGTTCAATTCCTGCGTTTATTGTTGGGGGGGGGTCTGAACTAGTGTTTCTGGAAGATCCATTTGTCATGGATGTTGTGTTTCTCTTATTCGTCAGGAGTCTGAAAATAAAACTGGTGCTGCTTGAGCCAAAGCACTTAATGTAGGTAAAATGATGGTTGTGTGGTTGGTTAAACATGAAAAGAGACCAGCAGCAGGTAATGGGTTATAGTATCCTTAAAGAACACTGCTGTCATAAAAATAAACGTGATAATCAGATGGAAAGGAATTACTAAAGCCCTTTGGTGTGTAAAATAAGCCAAATGTGATAATAGACCAAAACTTTCCAGAGCAGATTAGGTTTAGCCACAAACATACTGTATGTCTACATTCATTTTGTTTTTGTTCTTTTGCTTTAAAACATCCAGGTTTACGGCTGCAAATAATTTTTTTAGTCATCCGATAAAACAAGTGGCACATTCTGCAGATTTTTCATTTGACCATTTAAGCCTTTTTTATTTACACAATATTGGAAATACGTTAAAAGATGAGCAAATAATTTAATTACTTTTTTGAAATAAGAATATAACATTTTTATTTCCTAAAATACTATAAAATTCCTTTAGTCTACACTTCTTCATTTATAGCAGAGGATGCATCTGCAAAAACAAAAAAGAAAAAAAAAGTTTACTAATCTCTTTATTTTTTGGATTAATAACTGGGTATCAAAAGGTGCTTAATAGGAGATTTTTTTTTTTACAGAATTTGAAAGAGGTGAAACTAAAAATGTAGTTCTGGGTTGAACATATTTAAAGAGGGTTTTTCATCTTAAATGCAAAATGCATTTATTTTTTCACAGTTTTGCCTACATTTCTGCTCTGACTGTGTCGTCCTTTCAGCAAATAGCCTTTAGTTAACGACTAATCAAATACTAAATTAGTTGACGATTAATTGATTAATCATTTCAGCCCTATCCAGGGAGAATCTATATGTATGAAACATGTTTTCTTGTGCTCCTGCCTGGACTGATGCTGCTCCCAGAAGCCCTTTCTGAGCAGAAGCCCGCAGCATGTTTCAGTGTGGTTACACTTCACTGTCAGTGTCACTTTGCTTCTTGCAGAAAACAAACTCCCCGCCGCCACACACGCAGGGAGCCTCTCTTCTCTCCTCCTACTGAAACACGAGCCGGCAGAGAGCGCTGTTAAATAACCGAGCAGCTCGTTGACTAACCTGCCTGCCATGAAGCTTCTCATGACACATTAAGGGGTGTTTGATTCCTGACAGGGGACAGCCAGCGGGAGATCAGGTCAGGTGGGAACGGTCCTCGTCAATCTCACGAATGTTTTTCATATTAAAGCCACAAACTGTGATACAATTTCTCACAATACTTCACAGACAAAAAAGGACGTTTACTACAAAGCCACAGATTTTAGATTTTTGGCTGAAGAGAAGTATCCCCACAGGATGATGCTGCCACCTCCATGTTTTTGTGTTTTCTGAGTGATGTGCAGTGCTTTTTTTTTTCTTTTTCCTAACACACATACTGTTTTTCATGATGCTGTTTGTCCTCTAACAATCCTGTGAGGCCTTCATAGACATAATTCAATTAAATACAGCTGGACCCTAATACCTAATTTAGGTGATTCCTGAGCAGAGTTGGTTCCACCTGGCTTTATTATTGGGTGTCAGAGTAAAGAAGTCCACAACACGCTATAGTTTTCCGTTTTTAATATATTGCTAAGCCTTCTTGCAATATCAAATTAGATCCAAACAAATTACAAATGTAACATGACGAAATGTAAAGGTTGTGAATACTTTTGCAAGGTCTTCCAGCTCAGTTTTAGGATGCATTACTGCAGATCTGTCTAAAGAAAGCCTGTTGCTTTAACAGGAGCAGGCATGAAGAACAAACATGTCCAGAATGCTTCAACTGGTAATCGACGGTAATCTGATGAATTTACTGCTGCAGCCTGGCTGAAAACCACTTTAGGGAGGAGCAGGAAAGTAGAAGTTCACATGCTGTTATCACAATCTAGGACAGCTCAGATAAAAGAGCTGAACAGTTTGCTCAGAGACAATCTGGGGAAAAGACTTCCTTACTAAAAGGAGGATGAGAAAACTTATCTCACTCTCAAATCTGAAGCTGCCAAAACTGGATCTGTTGTGGGTTTTCTAACATTTCTCTTAGTATAGAAAGTAAATTAACTTAAAAAGAAGAAGCTCAAAACACAGCAAACAGGAGCTCAGCACACATTTATTCCCATACCCGGCTGAACTTCCTCAGCTCCTCTCAGTGCCTCTGTGGGATGGCATCACGCGGCTTGGTCAGTAAAAATGACTCGCATCGATCACACGATAATAAGCTGATCAACTAAAAATAGGAAACCAAATGGTGAAAGCTGATTTTCAACTTACAAAGTAGATATCTGAGACTGGCACGTCGTCGTCATCATCGACCGAAGCCTGGCTGGTGCAGCCCGATCCGGACATCAGGCTGGCCCCATCAGGCTCCACCACCACCACCTCGGGCCTGGGCGGGGCTTCCTCGGCCGGCTCTGGTGGAGCCGGAGCGGCGGCCGGGGCAGAGGAGGACGCCACTGCAGAAGAGGGCGTCGTGGCCTCTTCTGCGACGGCTGCGGCTTGAGGCTCACTGTGGTGAGATTAGACGATTCGAATTAATCCCGCAGCATCTCAGTGAATCAAAATCTCACCAGAAAGTTGGTTTGATTAATTCAGTTGAAAACAAAAAGTAAAACCTTTATGGAGTAAATTATATTTAACATATTTTTAGAAAAGATAAATTCAGTTATCTTCGATGAGCTAAAGTCTCGACATTTTATGAGCTGAAGCCCATTTGGGCTATTTAAAATCTGAAGTTACAAAAACTGGATTTCTCTTAACATAGAAAGTAAATTAAATTATTCTCAAAACACTTTTATTACCAGTTTCTTCCACAAGGAGAGTCAGTCACAAAAAAATATTGCTAAAGAGCCCGACTCTGTATCAAAGCTAAAAAGTAGAAAGTTTAGTGGAAGGAAAAAGTATAACAGAAAAAGGAAATAACAGTTTGTGATTTGAAGTCAATTTGGGGATATTCACAAGGCAGATGAAGTCAGTGCTTCAGGGCCAGCACACACAGATGTATCCATGTATTAGGCTACAATGATTAGATTCCTTTGGCTAAGCCATTTCCAAAGCAGAGATAAAGTCTCTGAATTCTGAGAAGAGAAAGACCGGGATGATTCTCAGAGGTCAAAAGTCCTGTTTCACATGGAAGTACATAATATTCTACATTTCTGAGAATTTGGGGATTTCAGTAATCACTAAAATAAACAGATATAAACAACAGGAACATATCTTTGTGTGTAAGGAACCTACATAACAATCGAGATAATAACTTAAACTACTTTTAATTATGTAATTTATTAAAATGCGTGTTCATGTGCACCCTCTCTGACAGTTAAGATTTAGGATTTAGAAGACGATTATAAAAAGTAAGGAGCATTTAGGATTTTTAAGCTGCTTCTTTTGCCATTTCTCTGCACCTCCCTTCATGTCTCTCTTCTTCTTTTTTTTTGTTATTTAAATCTACGTGGATACAGACACAACCCGTCAGTCGTTGCTGACATTAAGAGCTCCTTTTTTAAAAGAGCAGGAGAACAAGCAGTTAAAAGAAAACCGCCGCCGACTAAAACTCAGCAGCTGTATCTGTGGGTGTTTGCGTCGTAGATGTGTGAGCTCATAGATCTGCCAGCTGGCTGCTTGCTGCCACCATCCTTTATTATTCCCGGCCAGATCATCAACTATTAGGGAGGATTTAGGCGGTCCCGCTCCGGTTTCTCGCTTTCTGCGAGAAACCGTGCATCAGGGAGACACGGCGGCAGCTGGCCAGTAAATCAAGAAGAAGAAAAAGAAAAAAAAAAACAAGAAACAAAAACAAAGACTTGGAATCTCAAAGAGAAAACTGATTGGCTGAGTGAAGGACCGAGACAGGCTGATGGTTGCCATGCAGAGAGACTCCTTTGAATCCGATCTCATCCCGCTTTTGCTCTCCTTTCTGTTGTCTCTTCTTCTCATTTCACCTGTTTCTTGACTTTCTTTGACTCTTCCTCTTTTAATCAATCACGCCATTCGTTTTCCTTCACCTCTTCTCACATTCATCTCTTTTATTTCCCTCCAGGCCTCCAGGTCATATGTCTAGCCACTGCCTTCTCAGCATCAAACCTGATTATTCAGTTGGTTTCACTTGAGCACAACTCTTACACGCCACCTGACCCAGCTCAGAAATACAGCCGTACCTCGCATAAATGGCTGACTCTGCTTCGAATTTCCTCTGATCTTATTAACTGCTTGTGTGTGTTTTTTAGTGTAAGCTGACTTAAAGGTAAAACTAAACAACATGGAGATGCACTGATAGATCAGCAAGAGCTTTAAATGAGTTCTCCTTTGATCTATAATCAGCAGGTCAATTAACAAAAAAACAAATCCTTCTTTTCCTAATAATTGCTAAATGGATCAGTGCTAATGCTGCATTCCAGTTCTTCTAGAGAATGGGAAAGTCTGACTTCTTAGTCAGAAAAAATCAACTGAAACGCCCCAGATTACGACTTGAAAGGCCCGACTTCTTGTATTAATATGGCCGCTCCTCGCATCAACAGACGTAAGCTGTTGTTAAAACATGTTTATTCTGTAAGACACGCGTGTAAAAGTGCGTCTAAAATTCATGCTACATGTAGCGCCTGCAGCTCTACAGCCGAACAAATTAAAAGTGGTGTTTGTGTATAGAAAATGAAGCTTAAAATGACGTTTCTTAGCTAGCTCCTTAACTAGAACGTTATTACTTAGGGTTTGATGTCAAATCCAGCTCCGAGTTCAGACTTCCCAGGTAACAGGAACGCGGCATAAGAACCACCATGTTGATCAGAAGATAATCGACATGCACTTTCATGCACATTATTGAGTTCATTAAAAATCATATAAAGGTTAGGGACACATGCTTTGCTGCGTAAATTAAGATACTTATGTAAATCCTTTATTTTCTGCTACGTCATTGTTCTTAGAATTTAAAAAAAAAAGTTGGCCTAAGTCTCAATCTGAACTGGCAGGTCAGAGCTCAAAGAAAACCTGATCTCTATTAAAAACCAATCTCTAAATTGAAATGATAGAAAAAGGTCATCTTGGCTACATGGGAGCAGCTTCCCTCGGGCCTCCTGGCCCACTGTCCTACTTCTGCAGCCCAGTACAAATAGAGCATATGCACCCTCACCCCCAACCCCCACCCAAAAAAATATTGGGCCTCCGTCAGCCAGAGTCTGATCCAAACAAAACAAACGTACTGTGACACAAATTTACATGCATGTGTGCTCTTCCCTCACAACCCAATTACAGTAGAAGCCCCACACAGCACCTGGAGCATGTTATCCACCGAGAACAATGGACTCCTCACTCTAATAAACAAGTGGGCTAAGCAGATTAGAGACAGGTGTGTTAATCCAGCAGCCGTCGGCTCTGGGTGAAACTCTGAGCGTGGTGCCGTGTCAGACTGAGCCACAAAGAGTGATTGATTGAGGTTTTATCTATCATTGTCTGCAAAGTTTCAGAGCAATGTCATCTGACGGTCTCTGCTAAACAAGAACGACAAGGCTTCCCTTTGTTTATTTATTTATTTATTTTTGCATCAACTTTAACTCATAGGTCTTCTTTGATATCAGAACATTGAGATTTCTGCGCTAAACGCTCCTGGTGGGTGTGGAGTAACCGAATCAACACTTTTCCCAAGAGGAATGGTCAAAGATCTCACCCTCTGTATGAACCAACTATGAAAAACATTTAAGTGTTATTCTCTTGGTAAAAAGAGTGGATTGTATGAAGTACTGGGAGTCGTTAAGGGATGAATTTGCTATTTATTTTAAAAAATCAAACAAAGTATCCCATTTTCTCCTATTATTTTTTTTTCTAAAATTGTCTGTGTAAATTCTTGGTCCTGCAATAGGACAAAGACATATTTTTGAAGCGTTTAAAATTATTTTCTATTGTTTTACCAGGGGTGCCAATAAGAGTGGAAACAAAAAATGGCATCAGGTGGCACTATTCTCATGAATGCCAGCAGTATTTTTTGCAGTAAGGTGATTGTAATCGGATAGCAAAAAAAAAAAAAAAAAAAAGTAAATAAAATGGATGTCTGCTTTAGACATCAATTTTTTAAGGAAAACAATTAAGGGAGCATCCATGATTAAGTAAAACAAAAAGGTTTAAAAAAATACGCTTATGATATTTTTTTCCATTCTGTCTACAGAACTACGCTACAGACAATGCAATATGTTTTTAATGCTTGGTTTGTTTTATTGTTTCTAATATTAAAACACAATAAATGTCAACATAGAGCCAGACCATCGTCCGTGTCGTTCACCTGGCTTCAGGTGAGTGTTGCGGGACGGAGATGGTCGGCTCGCTGTCGTGTCTCTTCAGCTCCACCTCCACTGTGATGGTCTGCTGGTCCTCCTCGCGCACACGCAGCTCCTCCTGGGTCCTGACCGCACGCAGGACAACACAGGAAATGAAACACGCAAGCAGAAATACACACGCAGGCACACCCCGGCAATGGGAAACAAGGAGCACCCTTGTAAACACACAAGCGTTCACCCCTTCTCTGCACCTCTCCACCCACCACACCCAGAAACGTTTAATGCTGTGAAAACACGCGGCTCCAAAGCGCTCCGGCTTCGTAAAACTCACCTTCCGTCGTGGCTGAGAGACTGGGTGTGCCTCCTGAGGACAGACAAAACACTATAAGCACGGGATTTAGAGGAAAACTAAAGCAGCTGGCTGGAGTATGGAACTAGAAAACACTTTACCAAGCTGATAACCTTAGCAGATTTCTTCCATCTCTTCTTCTTTTTTAAATCATTACATGAATGTTTCAGGTCATCAATCAAATATAACTTGAGTAAATAAAACAAATGCATTTGAAATGATGACTTCATTAATGCTACTTATGACAACATGACCTTAAAACTGATAGCTGGCCCAGTCTTCTTCAAGGCTTTTTTAGCATAAGCTCACCCATTACCCTTGCTAACAAGAAAACTAATATTGCTGTTAGATATTTTACCTTCCTAAGTTAGATAATGACTTAGTTATTGGTTCGCTGGAGTCCCAAAGACACAGAAATGGATTTGTATCCGTTTCCACTCTGATGGATGTCAAAGTTTGTTTCTCACCTTTCTGTGAATTTCTTTAGCTTGTTCTTTTAGCCTACTTCATGTTGCCTGGTAGGTTCTAGTAAAGTCATTTTCTGTTTCTACAGGTCAGGCAAAAATGAATGAAATCACAGTTTATTCATTATATTAAAAAGTTGGTTTGGATAGCTTATATCACATATAATTTTTTCTTTTTTGCTTTTACTCATATAAAACATGTAAATATGATTTAAAAAAAAGAGTAAAATGGGAAATATATGAGGGAGTAAACTTTTCCAAAGCACTGTGGGTCCTTCAGTGGTCACATTAGAAACTGCTGACATCACAACATGCAGTTAAAGGTCAGTCTAAAGGACTTCAAATGACCTCTTAATATAAAAGAGAAAACAGCTTAGCAGGAGAATAAAGCAGAGTACATTTCTCTGCCTCATTCATTTTAAATCTATGAAAAAGAAAATTGTTCTCTATCTGAAATTAATTAATTTTGATAAACTATTACGGAGAAAAACCTGTGAAAGTGTCTTTGACACACCAAAATAAATATAATATTTGACACCTCTGGGGCTTAGTAATTCATAAATCTTTTACACACAAACACCTGATTAAATGTTTTAAGTAAATCGACTTATTTACAAGTTTCAGTTGTTTAGTTTAGTTCAGTTTTCTGATGCTTCTTCAGTCTATAGCTTTAATTTCTTCAAATTCAACCAAATCAATATCAGAGCATGTATTACTCAATGATTAAAAACTGCATCTACCAACACGCTGGAGAAGAAAAATGGCCTCTGGCAGCAAGTGGACTCTGTGGCTACTGATCTAGAATCAAATGTGTCTGAATACAGAAGGTTGGTGTTACCGTCTGCCAGCGTCTACCTGTAGCGCGGATGCTCTGCCGTGTCAGATGGAGATCTTTCGGGGATGGACAAAGACGTTGTGGACGAAAGAGTGGTGGCGATTGACGCCGTGGTGGCTTCCTCGAACGACGGGGGCGTACACGGAAGAAGATCCGGTCGACCTGGAGGCAAAGGACACAGCTTGATGTAATCCGATAAAAGTTTTTCTTCTCCAAAATCACAACTACAAACCAGGGATTTTTAATATTTTTGCTAATAACATAAAAGAGACAGAAGTTATCAAAGATAGAGTAAAATGCTTACATTTTTATTATCATTTTATTTACCAAAGATCTCAGGAATCATATCACATCAGTGATACTGTGGAAAGACTTACCCATTTTAACCAAACTTTTTGGAGACGAAAAGCTTTGATAGACTTAAAAAAAAGGTAATTTTTCTGAAATCTATGGACATGATTGCAGCATTTCACTAAAGAAAAACATATTTGTCCATGTAAACTGTTTGTTGAAATGTTAGACAGTCATGAGACGTCGAATTTATAAAAGAGATTTTAAACAAAAACTCTGAAATATATTTTATCACCAAAGTATTAGCAACATTCTTGACCCCTTTTATGTAAGGGAGCAGGTTGCTTTTTCCACTTTTAAATTTCCTGCACCAAACTATCTGCTTTCAGTAAGCGGTATTTTTTTTCCAACTTAATCTGCCTAATGGTAAAACCTCTGATCTTAGAGAATATGAAGCTATTTGTTTTAAAAATACTGCACAAATATTGGTCAATTTGACTAAAAATGCAGTCGTGATATATATTTAAACGTGGGCAAACAGCGCTAGTGCAGAAAGATGATATTTGCTCAGTAGTTATTTTAGGAGCAGGTGTGCTGCATTTGGGCGTAATGAGATAAAAGGACATGTTAGCTCAGATTGGCTCAGATGGTTTAGCACTCACAAATGTCTTCATGAGTATTTCAGGTACAACATTCACCTTCGTCCTCCAGCGTTGGGAAGCTGCGGGCTCCTCTCAGGTCGTAGATGTTCTCGTCCCTCTCAGAGGCGAGCTGGCTGGCGGACCACGCCGAACCAGGACCGGCGCATTTAGGCACCGACAACGACACGCGACCCTTCTTAGATGGAGAGGACTTCAGAGCTGAGGCAAAAGGCAGACAGAAAAGCAATCGGGAAACATTCAATGATTTGTGTTACGAAAGAAAACATCAGCACCGAGGTTTACATAAGCTAATATGATTAAAATATTAGCCCAAAGTTAGAAAACAGAAAAAAAGGCAACTTTATGCACATCTCAGAAAAAAACATCCTCTCTTTAAGTTGTGATAAAATCTTAAAATATGAAGCAATACACAGTAAAACCACTAAATATTAGATCTTAATGCAAAATCTCTGCAAAACAATTATTTTTGTTTAATTTCTAGTGCAACTGAAATAAGACAAAACTAACTTACAAGTAACTTTTCAGCAGGAAATAGAAGCTTATCTTATATCAATAATTCCTTAATATTGATGGAAAAAATACTACTTCCACTGGCAGATTATTTCACTTACAAGATGGAAAAATGTTTATTATATAAGTGAAATAATCTGCCAGTGATACTACTAATTTTTCATCGATATTAAGGAATTATTGGCATAAGATAAGCTTATATTTCCTGCTGAAAAGTTACTTTATATTAGGTTTGACTTTTTTTATATGTACTACAATATTTCCACTAGATATTAAACAGAAACACTTGGTAAGATTTTGTGTTTCTGCAGTGTAGAGGGATCAAAGTGACATTTTTCCCCCTTCACACGACATTAAGCAGCGCCTCTCAAGGCTTTCACCGTCTGCATCAGATGTTCATATTAAGACTCCGCTGGAAAAAAAAACAGTGTGAGAAATCTGTCTTTTTGTGGCTCTTCCCACACACAGCTCCAACTGACTATTTAAGGGAGTGTCTGGGTGATGAAGTGAACTCACATGAGCTCTTCTTGAACACCGTGCTGCTCATGAACTTGAAGAACCTGTCGGCGTAGAAACCCGGTCGGTGGACCGACACGGTGTCCTGAGAGAGAGACGAGGAGAGTTTATAAGACAAATGGTGCGTTAATAAAATGATCAGAGCCAAATTAAGCCGCCTGTTTGTCCCTCTCCGTGTCCCAGTAATTTTTTTTTTTTCTCCAGGTCAAGCTGCTCTCCCGAGCATCGCACACAAACACGTCTGCCACGGACGCTTTGAGACACCGTCAGACGAGGCAACAGACACTCTGCTTCATTATTTATGTATCATCCCAGTGGGATAACACTGCCAACAGACTGACAGATGACACTTGGTGTTTGGTTTAGAGTAACAGAGCGCAGAAGGAGACTGAAGGAGACGGAGGAAGCGAGCGGGGAGAGAGAATCAGCGCTATTAGGTTTCTGCTTCAGCATCACTTTTACACAGCATGAGTAACATCTTTTCTCACATTCATCAGCTGCGTGTAATATGAAGAAAGTTTGGAGTGTTCATCATAGTGACGCAGAGGAGGCGGCTTGCTCTCCTACACACGTCTTGTGAATTAGCGTGGCTCAGAGTGGGAGAGAGTTGGAGGGAAGACTGATGAGTCGGTTTAATCTCGAGCGTAGACTTGGGAGTGATGTAGAGCCTAAACCCGAGGGTTGGATGACAAGCAGAATATAAACACACGGGAAAGCAAAATAATCTGTCATCAAACTCATCTGCGTGACGTGTACTTCAGGGGAAAAAGCCCAAGCAGTGCACATATTCAAAATTAACAGAGTTTCATTAAATGGATTCCACAAAAACACAAAATCTCAGCATTTGTCTAATTTCTAGAGCAAATACTTTAGTACACTTGAAATAAGACAAAGCTAACTTACAAATAGCGTTCCAGCAAGATAAAGGACCTGATTTTAAGTCAATATGTCCTTAATATTAATGAAAAAAACCCCCCACTAATTATGTCACTTATAATGCAGGGAAAATGTCTTGTTATAAGTGAAGTTATCTACAGTGGAACTTTAATCTTACTGTAAAGCTACTCCTAACTTAGTTTTGTCTTATTTCAAGTGTCCTAAAATATTTCCACACAAAACTAGACCAGAAGTACTTAAACTTTGTGTTTTTGCAGTGAATATCAATATAGAGTTTTTTTTAGGTTGTTTTTAAGGGTTGCTCTTCATTATTTGTGTCAATATCCATAGTTTTTTAGACCCATATTTCCAGACTTCTCGGTCCTCTTTAGATATTTTTAATTTCCATTGGACATCATTTACAGAGATCAGCCATAAAATCGCTATCAGTAACATTAAGTGCATCTTCTTTTAGGGCTGGGACTTTAACAAGTTCATTTCAATTAATTAATCACACAGATTGATTTTAATAGGTTAAAAAAGTGTAAGTTGTTTTTTTTTTTTTTTCTTTTTTCATACAAAAATCCTGAGCCGGAACTTTTGTATTTTGTTTCTGGTAGGGCGGTGAATTTGACGCCCACGCCATGTCCGTAAAACAACATCGATGGTTAAGCCGCTTCTTGGTTTATTTGAGGGTTCATGTTTGTTTCAAGAGAACAATCTGATCGGATGACTGAAAACAACATTGTTGTGCAAAAGGAGTTGGTGTATCTGACACATACACGTCTGTGAGGACCTTATAAACTCACCCCGTCATGAACCAAAGCCTTCCACGTGTGCTCCAGTTTCTTTATTAGCCTGGAGAAACAAAGCAGAGCAGAGGTTAAAAGATGTTAAGCGGGTCTAATATGGGAAACTCACCAGCAAACACTGAATATACAGCTGTGAATGTGTGGCCTAAAGCGATCAAGTCTGAGAAAAGACAGTGCAAGGCTCACTGATTTATGATCTAACTATTCATCATCGCTCGATTTCAAGGAGGATCACCTGTAGGACTGTAAAATATCGATGATTCCGATGTAGAGAAGAAGCCTTTCTCCTTTTCCGTTTACTGCCGGAATGCCACCCATCCTGGAATCAGACAGGAAGTAAAGCGGAAATGAAACATCTGTCATTAAAAGCATGAAAACAGATCTTGGTGGCGGTCAGACTGAGCGGCAGCCTTGGCTCTGTCTGTCTGCGTCAGGGCAGCTGCGGTGCACCTTGGTGCTCCCAAATCTGCTTTTAATTGCTGCATTAAAACCCGGCTAGACGCAGCAAGTGTTTTTAAACAAAGACTGGGCTACATCCTGGTTTTTACTGCTGAGAACAGACTAAATATATTTTTGCTGGATGCCTTTCCATTAACAAGGAAAACGTATAAAAACCATTTGAAGCTTTGGAGCTACAATCTCTTTCCAACAAAAATATTGGTCTAATTAAAATAGATCATGCTACTTCAGTTGTTTTTATTGAGTGGGTAATTGTTTTCTGGTTTAAATCATATTTTTTGTGATTTTAGCTTTTAAATTCTTTTTTTGGCTCACAAATTCTTTTGAACTGACGATTTGCGAGGACAGCCCTGTAATTGGCTTGTCATTAAATCTTTAACCTGTAACAAAAAACAAACAAAAACAAATTGATTATCTCATTTTCACGCAGGAAAGCACAGTCTCGATACCCAGGCTCTACTTTATTTCAGCACTGATGAGAGAAAATGAAACTCAACTTTGCATTGTTAATTTTTTTAAATCATATTAAAAGATACAATTCCACAAGTTTTTCTGATTTTTTTTTTAAAACTATGGTTTTCTGATACACTGGTCCTTTCAGAGTAGGAAGACGGCCATTTTGTCAGTGTGCCGGTTAGCTGGTTAAACTCACGTGTCGTCTGTGTCGATGGACCCTCCGCAGGCGGCGCCGCCCTGGATGGACTCCATGGCGGTGGAGTAGAGGGCTTTCTGCTGGGCCACGGGCCTCTTCTCGTCGCTGCCGCCCTGTGACCCCTCCAGCTGCCTCTCCCTCTCCGCCTGGTCCATGTTGTGGACCCCGAGCAGCAAGCTGTAGTCCATGATCTTAAAGCTTTCCAGCACCTGAAAACAGAACAAAAACGGACGCATTTAAACGAGCAGCAGCTTACACCTATGTGACACCTAAACCTGAATAAAGGAGTTGGGAAATATACTAACAAACACAGGGACAGAATGAAGGCTCTCACTGAAAAATTTAGAAATATCAAACCAGGTAAAAATTATTGTTTTACTGCAGATACATATATAATATCTGGGGTTGGATTATTGGCAAATGGAGATTTTGGAAATTACTAAAAGGAGGGGTTACCAATAACTTTGCCACTAGTGACTTCGTTTCAAACAATTATTTCCCAGTAAGGGATGAGTTTTCAGCAAAAGTGTTCAGAGTTCGATTGTGTCGCAGTAATAAAAGATTATTTCCATACACACCAGTACTAGAGGTGATGATAAATATGTTTGCATGTGTATATGAAAAACAATCTTTCACAGACACACTTTTCCAAACACAGAGCCAGTAAATGTAGACCTGATTTACAACCAAACATGGTGCTTCATAAAAGCCCTGCTCATAAAAGAAGCTCTGTTTAAAATAAAGTCTTCACCTCCTATGGATGAAAGAATGAAACATAAACATCTCTCTCACCAGACAGTCTCTCTGTAGAGTTTTAACCATGGCGTTGTACGTGTCCTGGTCCAGCATCAGTCCGTCCGGCATGTCCTGCATGAAGTCCAGGTCTTTGAACGTGGGCCTGGCCTTCTCCCTCTCCTTCTTGGACGCTCGCCTCTTGTAGGTGGAGCCCTTCAGGTCGTATTTGAGGTGCATGCGGACCACGCGGGGCAGCACGTTGTTCATGACAACCACGCGGATGTTCTTCCCGCCCGACTGGACGCAGTAGAGGCCGAAAAACTTGGGCAGCAGCGTACGAGGGTTCTGATTCAAGTTCTGGAGGAGGGCAGATCGGACAGGGGGAGGAAAACAATGGGTGACGCCTTTGTTTAAGAGGATAGGAGATGAGGAAGAGGAAGTCTGCAAATAAAATAAAAAAATACTCCAAAAAAATAGACTTATTGTCATTAAGCCACTGGGTCACTGTCTATTTGAAAGACCCATTTGTGCCGAACAACAATATAGGTGGAAAACAACTGTGCGTTATTTTTTAGGATGACTTTCATATGAGTTTGTCGAGTTTATTAACTTATTTCAGAATTTCTGATTTTATGCATATTTTCTCATAAGATCTCATTGTTCTCAGGATCAGTGAGATCAATTAAAACAGAACAAAAAGTTAAGTAAAGTTTATGGTAGGTACTTCTACAGCTGTCAGGTTTTAACTATGGAAACTGCAACAACAGAAAAGGAAGTAAGGAAGAAAGGAATGAAAAAAGAAAGAAATGAGAAAGGAAAGAAGGTTATACCTAAACACAGTCTGATTCTCTGCAGAACTTTTGACTTACTGAACAGAAATAAAGTTCATGTTGTGACTTGAGACAATACGGCGTCACATTACTGCCAATAGTCACGGCAACACTCAGATCAGTTTTGGCTTGACCAAACATTTAAACAAGACCATCTAATATTCTTTAGACTTAAAATAGTAACTTCAGCTTTATTAGCTCCTCTTGTCATGCGATTCAGCCTTTTCTGTCTCCGCGGAGTGCTTGTCTCCTGTCTCCGACCCGCGCTGAATATTTCAGTAGTCAGTCCACACAAATGAGGTTAGTTGGACCGGGCGCTCCGAGAAAAAACCTGCTTTGACCTTGGGAGCTGGGCCAGATCTGTCCCATTAGAGAAATGAGAGCTGGGGAAGAAAGCGAGAGCGCGGCTACCATATAGAGACGCCGTGTGGCATTAAGGAGCAGAGAAGGAGAGGGAAGATGGAGATGTGGCTTAGAAGGCTGATGGCATGCCGAATGACCTTCATCTCGTGGTAGGAATGGGTGGAAAAAGGCGTTACGATGATGGAGGGCAGGAGAACACATGGGGAGAAAGAGTGCCCTCCGCCCTCAGCAACACACGACCCTTCCTCCGATGTTAGGAGGGCAGGGTGGTGACAAGCCACCCGCGGAGACACGTGAGGAAGAGGAGGAATGGAGGACCAGTCTCAGCGGAAAGATAGAGTGACAAAGCATAAGGACAGGGACATGAGGGAGAGAGGATGGAAGGGACAAAGCATGTAAAACGAACAGAGAAGCGGCAGCAGGGAGTCGGTTACATCACTGCCATCAGCCGGCTGCCCAGAGCCAAAGAACCGGCTCCAGATCAGCTCCTTTTCCATGAAAACAGCAGTTTGCACATTTTACTCTGATGTTTCTGCTTAAAGTCTGCAGCGAGTGTGTAAAACAGGCTGCCATCCGCCCATGTGAGGGCGACCGCCCGTGCGCTCATTAAGCCGCCTCCTTACAACCCATTAGTTAGACCTGTGAAAGTGTTTCAGAGGATGACCGCCATTATGGGAAGGTCGCAGTGACCGTGCTGAGCCTTTAACATCTTCAACTGATCAGTCATCACATTGGTTCTTCTAGAGGTGAAATGATTAATCGGGTTAATTGTGATGAATTATTGAAGCAATCGTCAACTAGTTTAGTAATCGATTAATCGTTAGCTGGAGTATACAGACTCAGAAAAAAAGGCCATTTGTTGAAAGAACAACAGGAGAGCTGTAATTAAGCCAAAACTGTACAAAAATATATACATTTTACATTTAAGATAAAAAAAAACGTTTGCAAAAATGTTCTACTCAAATTCTACAAAAAAAAATTCTATTAAGAATCCTTTGCTATCCAATTATTAATTGGTTACCCTCAAAAACTAATCTCCAGATCAGCCTCAGACTGCACTGATATTAAGTCAAGCAGAAAGAGCTGAGTTCCTAAAACACCACAGAGGGGTAAAATTATTCCAACACTGGTTTTTGCCTGAGGCTGTCAAGCACATGAATAAACACCAGGCTGAGGGTTCATGAACCTGAGAGGCTTAAAGCATCGCATGGACATACATGGAGCTGCTTGGTTCAAAAGCAGCTCGTGGTCTCGGCCACTCTTGGTCAGAAGAGTCGTGCTCCGTTAGGCTCGACTGCCGAACAGAACATCCGGCGAGAGCAAAACAGCAGCCAGTGGCTTATGAAACCGTCTGGCCGCGGGCCGCAGTCAGATCTGATAAGAGCCGCTAATGTCTGTTTTGCATGAAAACCGACCACAGGGACCTCCAGGATCTTACATAAACCTCGGATCTAAACTGCATCATCAGCTAAGATGAAAGCACGAATTGGTACACTGGAAAACATATGAACTTGATTTAACTTGAAAATGAAGGTTCTCCTGCTTCCTTTAAAATGCAAAAAAATATATATTTTTGTTGTAATTCAGAAAGTAAATTTCATTAGGCACAGTGTTTAAACATTGTGGTTTAAAGTTCTGAAAGCTGGTTAATCTTAAGTTGTGAGTTCATATAACTTAAAGCTGTGATTTAAACCAAATAATTGTTTCACATAATGAAAGAAAAATGTCCTCACCTACCTGAACAAGAACACAGTTCAGTATTATTTTCACTCACTGCTTATTTTAGCAGTTGTCTTAAATCCTTGATTGAAATTGCATGAACAAAATATCTGAGAATGAATTTTATTAAACATCAAACTGAATTCATCAACATTTATTTTTAACAACAACTAAGCACTGTGATTAGTTGTCCTCAGCCAAAACAAAATATATATTTGCCTTAATAACACAAAAAATGTAGGTCATTGTGACTCATGGTGCAACACAAGATGCAAAAACCTGCTGCTAAGCACCCTAGGAAATGGGTGCTTAGTGGGATTTTCTTTTTAGTTTTTTTTTTAAGTGCTAACCCTAGCATACTCAACTCTTGAAGGTAGTAAACAACAAAAGGATTCAAAAAGGTGACACAAACACACGTATAAATTCAAAATCTAAAACTTGCATCTAAAACTAGCTACAACCAAGTGTGGCTCAAATGTTTTACAGTGCATGCGTTCACCTTTAAACTCATGCTGCTTAGGAAACTTTGCCTTATGAACTGTAGAAAAACAGGCTTAGTGATATATGTGCTTAAATCAGCGAACCAGATCGATTTAATACCATGAAATGTGTCTCATTGATTAGGAAAAAAAATGCCACCAGGTAGGAATGTTTCTTTTGACAATGGGGTTCTGAGATTTACCCCCACATCTGTATTTTTCAAACTTTTCAGAGTCGTTCCCACACATGCCTGGACTTAGCTTACCATGTAGTATCCAGGCAGCAGCTTCTGTAAGAACTCAGCCTCCTTGTGCATCACGGTTTTGATGATGAACTCGTCGTCCTTCGTAAGGTAGAAGACGGAGCCGCTCGCTCCGGGGTTGGACAGCTCGATCAGGGGCTCGTTACAGAGGGAGTACTGCGGGGAGACAGAAACCGACCACACTAGTAAATTTTTAAAATGTATCACTGTTCATATTCTAGGAAATCAGCATCATTAAAGTATATCCTTAATATCTTTTATCCTTTTTAATTTACACGTACGTTACAGGACTGGACATGTGTGTTTGATAAGGGCAGAAAAGACGACATCCTTTGATAAAATAACTATATTAAATACTCGTTTATCCTATCTGTATATTAAGATTTTACTACATTCTGACTCACAGTAGAAGCCAAGATTTTAATTGTTTCCATACGCTCACTGTCACGGCAACTGTTGCCACAGATACGAAATATGTGAAATATCCATCAATGCAGACCCCTCAGCTTTATTTCAAGCATAACCTGTCATTAAACGGGGTTTTACACAAGCTACAAAAGTCAGTATTCCATATGCTATGATTAAAAGTCTGATATGATTGTAGTTGCGCTGATGTACATGAACATAATACAATGTAAATTACTTCATTTCTCTAAGATTTTGTACATGTTGCTTCTAAGGAACCAGATTTTATTAGACTCTGTTAAAGTGGACCATTCTGAAATTATTTAAAATTTTAATTTTAATTCAAAATTTCAAAAGAAATAAATAAAAATAAAAAATAAAAAAAATAGGAAATTCTCCACAAAAGCAGCACAAAGTCAAATTGAAAGCTATTTATTTCTACTTAGAAGAATAACTTTAGATAAGAAAGTGCAAATGTGAACCAATGCTGGTTACCTACTGCTTTGCTCATCATATTGTGAACTTTCGTATTTTCATTTAGTTTTTAAACAATCTAGGTACATTTTACCTGACTATTGGTACACAAATGCTTAATATGCTGCACGTTTGGAGCTGCAGTAGGGGAAGCATTTGTAAAAAAATATAGGCTGAGTTATTTTTCAAGCTATAATCATCTGTTAATGTGGGAAAATAGAAACCATGTTTCAATCAAGCCTGTGTCCAGTCCGTTGGCTCTGTGCTGTTGGGCTGTAATAAATGATGCATGAACAGAAAACATCGGCCGTCTGTCAACACGAGCTCAAAATCGCTCGGCGTGTCGAGTGAGTAAAGGTCAAAGTTGTCAACCAAGAGTCAGCGGAAGACAGAAGAAGCCTAACATGATGATTATATTATTGGTATTAAATGATATTTAGGACTCAGGAGATGAACGTGAACACACTTTGCTAGGGGATGATGCTGGTGTGAGCCTTCCATCATTTTATGAAGACTATATTAATATGAACAGCCAAAATATTTATGAGGATTCCGCTGAGAAAGAGAAACCAACCAGTTGTTCATGCAGAATCTATCGCCCTGAGAGCTAATTAGTTGAAATTCAGGAAAATAGCTGGTCATTTTAAAAATGACTTGCATAACCATAGCTTTAAACTAAAACTGTCGGACTGCATTATCTCCTTTATTCCCATAAAAGAATGTAAAAACATCTATTATATATGCAGAATATTAAGCCTTGTTCTGCAGGGCCACACTTGTCCATTCCTGTTGGCATCTTAACAACATAGCTTGACAGGCTTTATATTTGCTCCAATATTTTCTTAATAAGACATCTGCTTTAATACTTTTATACTACGTATTTAAAGAGCATTTCCCCTTTGCTTTGGATCATGTATTTCTTGTTCTATATATACATTTTTCATGATGAGAACAAAACTGAGCACGCTTGACCTCATACTGTCGATGGACGGCCTTGTTGCAACTCACTCTGACAGTTTCAGAGCGAGAAGCATGACTGTGGATCTGTCAGAGACGGTAATAATGTGCAGGCCATCATCCTGTTCAGAGGCCCACTCAAAATAATGTGTGTGCCAAAAGGTTGTCAGTTTTTAAACGGGATCGTCTGGCCCCCGACACCTCACCGTGGACTAATTGGATGGTGCTGAGCTGTGGAAATACGCCGATAATGTCCGCTGGACCTACTTTAGAACTGATTAGGTGATACTGACAACTCATGTTTTTTCATGGATAGCCATGATATTAATAGCAATTACATAAAGTGCCTTGTCCATTCCTACACAACTAACATTAGGGAAAGCAAACACATTTTGTAAAAGGAAAAAAAATATTTAAGAAATAGCCAATAGAGGTAAATTTACTGATTGTTTACATTAATGCCCATAACAGTAGTGCACCATCTGTAATTTGGAAGAGGGCCCTGCAGGAAAATGGCTCTGACTTTGTCTAGAGACGCTTCACTGATTCTCTACAAACTTTCTGAACCTGCTGCCATCGGGCTTATCATACCGCAACAACTGAAGCAGAACCACCAGACTGCTACACAGCTGTCTGCCAAAAGCTGATAAAATGCTGAACTGCTGTTAAGATCACACTCCCCATATAATTATACTAATTTTGTATTCCGTATTTTTATTACTGAACAATTTGTTCACACCAACCTGTTGAAGATTTTAAATAGGCACTGTCTTGTTCTGTTGTTTGTTCGTAGCTATGCAGTTAAATTACACATGTGCAGGCAAAAACAAAAAAAAGCAAACACATAACTAAACAGTGGTTAATTGTCTTTTTCCATCAGAGTATAAAACCAACGTTGATTCACCACCCTGTTTAGAGTCGAAAAAGCACAATGTGTTCCTCTTGGGTCTGCAGCCATAATGATTCTGAAACTCCATCATAATAAACCTTTCTCCGTGACTGAGAATGATTAAGCGCATACGTACAAAAACAAAATCTACTACAACAACACTGGAAGTAAAAACAGCGGGTCTTACCAGGTAGTCGTCCGGCCTGATGCCGAACAGTTCTCTGAAGTAGCGGAAGGCCACAGGAGCGTACGTCTTAAAGCGGAAGTCTGGGAAATGATGGGCTGGAGTGAGGTTGCTCCCTTCACTGGAGAGCAAAACAAAACCAGTAAAAAAATTATTAAAAAGCATTTTAAATAACAGATTTAAATAAGCAACTACAAAAGTGACATCAAGCTAAGGTCTAGTTTGAGTTCTGTGTTCACTTGTAGTTCTCGTTTTTTATTGATAATCTGTTTTCTGTCACACACATCCTGTCTTCCCAGAAATCCCTGTTCCAGAGTTGCTTTGATAGTTTTAGTCTTTGATTTCTGGTGGCTCTTGTGTTTGGTCAGGCTCTGTTTAGTCACGGTTTTCTTTTATCTTAGAGTTTCATTGTCTTTGCTTGTGGTTTATCATGTTCTTTATTCTTTCTCGGTTGCCCTTTGAGCCAAGCTTCACAGCCGTTTCATGTTCAGTTAACTAGTCTCACCTGTTCCTCGTTTAAGCCATTACCTTCCCAGCATATAAATCTCTACATCTCGTCAACTCTTCCTATTGTAATCCAGAATTAGTTGCCAGGTCCTTCACCTGTTCTCACGTCTCACTCCCAGACTCTCCCTGTCCCTTCCAGTTTGTTTCCTGTTTGTTTTTGTTTTCCATTTCACTTCATTTTCATAAAAACACAAAGTGACTGATACTGCCAACCTCCTGCCTGAGTTAGGGTCCAACTCAGCCACACCAAATTGTACAGAGTTCTTCTATTGCATCCTGAATTTATGAACATTTGACTGACATCTAGGTTATAAAGTTTCGCATAAAATATTTAGAAGTGCATCATTTTGCATTGTGTAAAGTACTGACCTGGGGAAAAAGATGCTTTCCACCACGTAGAAATCTTGCATCAACACATCTCTCTCCGGCTTGGAGCTCAAGTTGCCGACTGTGTAACCGATTCCCAACTGGATGGCACCTTTCAACGCTGATGATGTGGTCTGCAGTTGGTGACGGCCGAAGAAAAGACATAAATAATTAACTTGAAAACAAATCAAAATGCATCGAGGGGTTTTCCAGAGTAGTAGAGTAATCTCTTAGCATTTCACAGCACCTTCTTGTACGTAGTTTCTCCTGATGCATCCACCCCTCTGTGGCCGATCTTCTTTCCTTGGCCAGGCTGGCCTGAAGATGAGGGCATCTGAGAAAATGGACAGAGGCAAATAGTTCTTATATTGATATTTGTACCAGTTCAAATGTCAATAAAGGTGATTGCCAATATTTTTACAAGGTATGGGAGTGTAGAGGCTCAGGCAGAAACTATGATGAGAACCAAACTAACCATAACTTAGAACATGGCTTGGAGAAAAAGAATTAAATACAGTTACTAGTACAATATTAAACACTTTACATCTGGCATTTTCATTTCACAAGTTAAAATTTGAACTAACTGAAGTCAAAGTTTTTTACAAGTCAGATTTTCCAAGTCTTGAGTCTTTCAAGCGTGATTCTAAGTCAAGACTAGTGATTTTAGAGCATGAGCTCAATTCATGTCTCATGTCTTTAAAATGTCTTTAGGTTCCAGTCAAATCTGAAGTTTTTGAAGAACAAGTCCAAATCAAGCCTCAAGTCCAAGTCAAGTCTTGAATCTTTAAAGGACAAGCCCAAGTGAAGTCTAGAGTTTTTAAGCACAAGTCAAGTCTCTAGCTTTAAAATTAAAGGTAATCCTTCTGACTTTAAGGTGTAGGTGTAAAGTATTGACCTGAATCTTTGTAGCACAAGTAAGTCAGTTAGTTTACAGTGTGAGTCCAAATAAAGTATTGAAGTTTTGGAGTGCAACTTAAATTCAAGTCAAGTCTTCTATTGTTGGGGTGAAAGTCCAATCAAAGTATTTGGATTGTAAGTCTAAGTCAAAACTAAACCCTTTTTTTTGGTGATATTTAACTCCAACCTGAGTCAAAATCTCAGACTCAATTCCCATTTGTGGTTTAAGTATCATGAAAGACATTTTACCACTTTAGTCAATCAGACCCAAACTGCGCGTTGCATATTTATATAATTTAGAAGCTGAACTGGATGTCTTAAATGTTATCCAGGTAATAATATGTCTGGCACTATTGAACGAAATCCCAATTGAACTCGAGGATTTAGTTGGCATTTAAGGAGAATTAAATTCTGAGCAGAGTAAAGTAAGACAAATTGCGATGTTCTTTTATCGTTTTGCCTTAACGAACTGCGCATTGTAGGTAATGCCAGAGAAAGGGGGCTTTGTTCAAAGGAACACGAATTTGATATTGAAAATACTTAACATGTCTGATTTTAGTCAGCGCAGATCACTATGGTAAAAAATAAATCATATTTATGATACAAATGGATCTATAAAGGTTGATTGGATATGTCACAGTAAAAGATTTTAGCTCACCTCTGTGATGAAGGCTTTCCTGGCAGCTGCATCTGCAGGACAGAAAAGAGAGAGAGATACAGTAGCTGCGTTAGCTCCTGTGTGATAAGGTGGTCAATCACCGTGCCCTGTAAGTGCTCTCTGTGACAAAGTTGGATCCCTAGGGGTGCAAGAAGCCACCTGACATTATGTAATAACAGTGTCAAAGACAAAGCGAGGCCTCCCGGAGCAACTACAGCAAACAGAGACATCAGCTGCAAGGACGCGCAGTCCTTCCTTAAACCTTGTGCATTTTGTGTGACTTCATGATGTTTGTTTCTGCTCTGTTGAAACCAAACCACACATCATACTGAGTCATTTAAAATAATCTCCAACTTTCTGACACTTCATAATTACTGTGTGAACTACCCATTTGCCTGGAAAAAGCATAGACACCTTTTTTTCAAGTTGGTTTGCAGATATAAATGATATAATGCGTGTTGCAGTCATGCGGTCTTAGCATCTGCTGTGTTATGATCATCCTTACTTTAATAACAGGATGTAAGCTGTAGGGAAAGGCAATCAGAGGACTGTTTTCACCAGGAAGCCCTGAAATAGCTCTGTAATTATGGACACATAACACTCAGCATAATAACGGAGCAAAGGGTGAGGAAGATGGGAAAGAGAAAACGCAAAACGAGCAAATGGAAGAGTGGAAAGAAAGCAGGAGAGGGGACGAGAGAGGGCTTCGACAACGACAGAATTAATCAGCCTGTTCTGTTTTCATTTTAAAAACTTAGTGGGTGACATTTATGAAGTGACTGAAGCAACCGCAGGCTGATGGCTAAGAGGAGCAATCTGGTGATAGGACAATTTAAAGCATACTTTTCCAGCAACGTGACACTCTGGACGATGCTGAAGCAGCCCAGCGCTTTCGAACAGTTCCAAAGTTAAAATACTATTTACAGAATTTGCCAATATTTTTTTCTTCACTGGTTCAGCAGTAAATAACTTTTATTTCAAATGACATTTTTTTAACTGCTCTTCCGGAATCAAAACACTTCTTCAAAAATGACATCTGAGTGAGGCCCGTAACATCTAGCGCACCAAAAAAATAAACCAACGAGGTCGAACATCCTCACAGCTCGATTCTGCTTCTGAATGAACTGATGACCGGCCTCCTCCTTCTGTCTGCGGGCCACTCGTGGACGTCCATGTGACAAAGCCAAGGCATTGCCACTGTGCCACTGCTCAGCTCTGCCTCTCGCTTATCCACATATTTGCACAGAGGAGAACAAACCGAAGCGTGCCCACGAAGCTCCAAACCAACTAGCACTACAGGAATAACTGTAAAGCAAAGATCCAGAGAAGGAGAAAAAATGTCAATGAAGGAATGCTTACAACGCAGATAATTAAAGACACGTCTCTGCTACTTTTTACCACAGATTTGCCCTGTGTGTACATGCATGTGACTGAATTCTGTGATGTAGTTTCATGTTCTAACAGTTTTTCCAAGCTCCTTTTTATTAACTAAAAATGTCACATTTCTGCTCCTTTTAAGAAATCTAATAATATGTCTGTTCTAACAGATTAAAACATTTTTGAGTCTTTTTATCTTAAAAAGATCTTCCGGATTCATAGAAGTGTTTAATCTGTGAATCAAGCAATCAGACTCAGAGATATGTGGAAATATATTTTACAACAATAAACCATCCATTAAACATTGCATGCATTGTTGGATATAATTCATGTATAACATTTGGAAGAGTGTCCAACACGTTCGTTCATTTCCTCCGCTGCCATTGCTAAACTACAGGCGGTCAACAATTCTAAAACAGTGTAGAAAATAAATGTCTATAGTTGACAACTTTTCCTTCTGTTTGTTGATTGGCCTGGTAGAAATTCTAGTGGGGGAATTCAAGTGAAGGGGAGAAAGCCCAGACTGTGCTGTGAAGGGAAATGAGAATTGAGAAGAATTCAATTCATCAAGGCAATGACCAGGCTACTATCTTGAAAATATTACAGAACTATGTTTTCTATGTTTTCTTGATTTGTGGATAATGGGTATGTCACTATGGTTCACTTGAGTCCCAAAGTCTTTGAAACTGCCTTGTAATTATTTCCAGACTTAGATGCCAGTCACTTTACTTGTTATTGAATTTCTTTCCAGTGAGAGCTATGTTGTATTTGAGATATTTTAGTCTACTTCATGTTGTCAGACAGGTTCTGTTTAGGTGATTTGGTTTTATTTTTACATGTCCGGCAGTTTTTTAGATCTGTGTAGTGAAAATGAAGGTGAAACTGTTGAACAGTTAATTCATGACTTAACAAGGGGAGGAATTACTTTTTCACCCATGGCCAAGTTGGGTTGGATACCTGAAAACTGTTTTCTAGAGTCATCAATCAAGTTATCTTTGTCTGAACTGGCAAATAATTTGATAGTTTTGTCATTTCAGCATGACAAAATCTGCAACTTAATCTTGACATATTGTTAGCATAATGCCATAATTGCCTAAGTCCTATTCCTTAAAATAGGACTTAGGCAATTATGCTGTTAGGCTAACAATATGTTTTTAGGTATACGGTAATTTCAATTTAAACTATTAAATTGATGTTAGTACAGTATGAGCCACTTTATTAGAGGAACACCAAACCAAACGTCGGCGCAATAAAAAATAACTCTGTGATATTGTGGAGCTATTAGAGGAAGTAATAACTGCTGCACAAAGAGACATTTACCAAATACATCACAGAAAGTCAGTGAAAAGCTGAGAACCAATATGTTTTATGAGCAGGATTAAAAATATTTTATTATCATTTCCTCATTTCCTTTTAACAGGTTTCCTTGAGATTCAATTACAGGAGTCCTTTGAAGGAGCACATGAGAGGAAATGAATCCTCCTACACCGTTATGCGGCGGCAGGCTCTAAAGTTCTTCAGGGAAGGGAACAGCAAACAGGACCTTTCAAATGAATAGCTGCTTGCACAGTGTGTTGCCTAGCTGACCTGCTATGCCTTGGTTTACAACTCATTCTCGCAGCCCTTGAGGGAGGAGTCCATTATCAGCTTGTAATGGCAACACATGGCAAAGTGAGACCCAGGACGCACAACTGCACCATTCTCACATACAAACCCTGCTAGGGACACATGAAACTAATCATGTGTCGAACCTGATCACAGCAGAAGAATGGAAAAATTTGCCAATACACACATTACCTTCCATAAAAATGCCTGACGAACCACAGAGCTGCTATATTTGCTTCTGCTCATCCGTTTTACTTCTCATGCAAGCACTACATAACCCAAAAGCACTAAAACCATCTGAGCAAACACTTCATAAATCAAGAACACCTTTCAAACTCTAGAAAAGGGAAAATCACTTAAAGCAGTTAAAATGTGTCTGTGTAGTGCTTTAGTACCTGCTAGCTGCATACCGACGACAGGCACACACATGTAGAATGAATTCCTGTCTGAACTTGCTTTGCGATGTGCAGGGGTGGTGCAGGCCTCCATACTGGCTGCTCATGGATAACTGGGATCCAGCAAAGGAAAGCATGTTTTCTTGTTCCTTACATCTGCTCCCTAATCCCCAAAAATCTACGTGATCCGACGTACAAATATCTGAAAATCTTACATTATTCCCAATGTGCTGACATCGAGCTGTCAAGATAACCTGCAGTACTGTCTGTGTCCTTGACAATTTACTCCTGGCTCACGCACGTTTTTCCACTCAAGCGCACCATTCCTCCCTCTTGTTACCATGGCGCCCTGAATTGAGGTCAACCAGCATTTTTATAACTAACGCACGTGTGCCCAGATTCAACAGACAGATGCCGTCTCCATGTCCTCACATGATGCTGAATAGGGCATTAGCTCGGCCACATAGCAATATTTGGTACAGCTTACCCATACACGTGGATCCAGAGAGTGACTGTTGGCTCACAGTTCAAAATAAAGCCAGAAGTGAGAAAGGAGATGGATGAAAGACAGACAGATTAGATAAATAGAGAAGCGCATTTGTGCAGTAAGAACCAGTAGTCACCAGTGGATTGAAATAAGAAATTGCCAAAACATATTTTGTCCACATATCCACATCTAAATGCAAAGTCTTTCTGTATAATTTGCCTGTTAGCCTATGGCAAAACACAGTTTTTACATTTTTGCTTGCATATGACACAGTATGCTAAATCATGAAGTATAGACCTTTTTATCATTGTTAGGATTTTTCTGAAAAACATGCTGTATTGAGAAAATATATATGGCATGTGGATTTATGTTGCAGGAAATAACTTTTTTTTTTTGGTTGCATGTGATAACAACATGCCAGTAAAATGCTACCAGGTGATGTTTCAAAAAATATTTTTTGATTTGCCTCAGTTTAAGTTAAAAAATCTGGAGTTTCTTACCGTTTTCTTTTCTTGGAAAAACATTAAGATGGTTTAAAAAACTTATTGTCAAAAATTTACCGTATTAGGGAGACAAATTGCTATCAAATTTGGTACTAAATGGAAAATTATTAGGTTTTCAATGACTGAAATGATCACTAAAATAAATATGATGTTTATTTATTACAATTTTATGGAGTTTATGCATAGTACAAACAGGTCAATATTTATTTTCTTCAGCACTGTAAAATTTATCCTTCCTGTTTATTGATTAAATATGTAAGTATCCTCGGCTTCGTTCATGTTTCTACTACAGCTTTGTAAACCGCAGATCCAATCGATACTGGGACTCTCTGAATATGAACCGAGCTGTTTATGTATGCGTTATCTCAGCAGACGCTAAGCGATGGAACTCCAGCTACTGATTGAGACTTCATTTTCTGACCATAACAAAGCAACAATTCATTACTGTGTAAACATATGCCCGACATGATATCTAAAACTCAGAAATAATCGTGTTTTCTTAAGATAACAGAGGGGAAAAATTAATCAAGTGAGCAGAAGGAAAATAAAACAAGCAGCTCTTAACTGTGTCGCTGCTGCTCTAACACGATCAACGTCAGGTTTCCAGAGGGCCTCGTTTGTTCTCTCATGTCCAGGATGCTAAAGAGATTCAGACAGACACAGCAACCTTCAGGAGCTCCCTTTGTCAGATGATGTTAAATTATCTTTCACCTCGACTGAGGTCACTCTGCTCACAGCGGTTCTGTTCAGATAAGCGGAAGGCAAACTGATCCTGAATCAGTGTCACCAGGCTGCTCCACTCTTGATCCCTGGATCTCAGCTGCCAGCAGGGTGAGTGCTTTTCCATGACCACACCAGTTCAGACTGGGGAGGTTCTCATCGTCGCTGTCTGGCCTCTGCCCAGAATGAGGAACAGGAAATGTCCAAAAGAACCACACTAAGGCTATAAGTCTTAGTTTTCAACCATTAGATATGTTCATGTTTGTGTTTTAGTTGGTTTACACACAATGGTGCCTGAAATCTGAATGACTCAAAATGAAAGCAAAAACATTAGGGAAACACCTATTTTTACATATTTGTAAGTTGAGGTCTTTACAAAAATAAAGATGTCATGTTATTATAAGACACCATATAAGTCTGGTTTAAATAGTTTCCTTTTAAGTAATTTGTAATCCAAAACTATGGTTTCTCTTAATTCTTGGGTAGAACCACACATTAAAAAATTGGTAACGTCCTAATGACAAGCTTTACAACCATACTGCATTTACAACACAGCAGCAGAACAATGTCCTTACTGCTTACAGTTGTTGCTTCTGTAAGAAACTTGATGAGAAACATGACCTAAACCTCTACTTTAGGCTTATTTTTTTAAACCCACATAATAACAGGTCTATAAGCAGTGTGTTACCAAACCCAAACATCAACCAATCAGACAGCCTTTTCTTGTGTGTCCAAACATTTTGCAAAATGGCCCACAATTGGCAAACCAATATTAAAATGAAAGCAAGAAAACTAAATACTAAATTAAAAATATATATATTTTCTGTTGTACCTAACATTTTTTAAAGAAGATAAAATTTTTTCCTTAGCAAGTTAAAAAAAATACAATTACAATTAAGTTAGTTTGTGAAAGGAAATGAGAAAGACATTTTTCAAAATAAAACCATGAGCATCAATTTTATCAGTTATTTTCTTGCATTTAAATGTAAATCCAAAAAATTGCATGTTGAAAAGTAGCTACAACTTCTTAATAATCAATTGAAAACATTGAAAACATCTTTATATGCACTACAGCAACCAGATCCTTTGTGATGACTTGGCCCCTCTAAAAATCCCTTCATGAGTATTCCCAATGTTTGCTTGATTTATTGAACAAACTAGTCCAAGCAGACGGTGAGAACACCCTGGTCCATTATTAGCAGTGCATATTCTTCATTTTATACAACACAGTAAAAGGATAAGAGAAAGCAGACTGTTGGAAAGAAATCCTTTAACCATGCCAACCCATCCATTAGAGTGAATAGCGACAAAGAAAGAGGCAGAATTAATAATAATGGTAATAATAAAAATTCCTGGCTGTAAGTGACTTATAAACTGAATCCTTAGAGAGACTCGGATTGGAGACTAATGCAAAGCAAACACAGTAGATTGAGGAAAACAGAAATATAAGAGACTCTGAAAGCCCTGTTACAAGTGTCCCAGGTCAGTTCAGGCTTTCTTCCCTTCATGGTGATGTTAGGGTTAATGGTCAGTGAATCAGCTTGTCTGTCGCTGTGGTCAAGACGGAAAAGTCCCAATACATATTTGAGGAATAGCAATAAAATTTGGGACACAAATTCCTGCTTCTCATGGGAAAATGATGCATGGACCCATAAATACAAGAAACTGGAAGCAAGTGCAGGGCAGTGCACTCTTTTCATCCACTACTGGGACAACTACGACCCAAATTCAGTCATCAACACATTGCCAACACTAAAATTTACACTTCTCTGCTGCTGACGAATCGAACATAAGTTTTATGAAAAATAAATCAATAAAACACTACAGCTGCTACTGTTCTGTACTGCTCTTCTTCACCAACTAATTTCACATTCAAATTGAGTGGAAAGTGGCTAAAATGACTACCTTGGTTGTTACTGACAGCAGCTAATGACTCTAGATGAAATTTCGCCGATGTTGTGAAGGAACCCTCATGATTACGTATTAATTTCACACCGTGGAACAAACTAATGGACCAGGTGGGAATCGAAGTGTAATTTTTTTTCCCCTCGGAGAGGCTTGAAAGCTCACTGGACTTTGAAATGGAAATTTAAGTTGAAGGAGACCAGAGAGAGATGTATATTAAACAGAAACCTGGCAGTTCAGACAAGGCTGATTATAGTGCCTTGCGAGTTTACATGTCCCTGACTTTTTCATATGGTGTCTTGTCAGATCCACGATTCGTATTGTATAATATTCAGATTGTATCCAGCTGACCAACACAAATCAGTGCTTAATAGTAAAGTGGAGGGAAAATGACCCATTGTTTCCAGGAGCTTTGTGAATAGCTAAGTAGTGAATAGCTCAAATCTAAAAAGTAATGAAAAAATACTTGAGGCCCCTTCTAAAAACGCAAAAACTACCTGATTTAATCGTTCAAACACCCATCAAGTAGCATTACGCCAAGGTCTTTCAGCTTCCCTATCTGCCTTTTCTGTGAAATATTTTAGATATGCTCACAAAAAAAAATCCACAATTGGGGGAATAATAGAGTTACAATTGGCAGAGAAATTTGAGACAAGCTGCTTTGGCAAATACTCAACCACAAATAGGCGGGTGGTTCACTGTAATGTGTCAGTGCGCCACAGTTTTCAGGAGTTTTTAAGGATTCTCAATATGATTTACGCAAGCTGGACCATTCTAACACATGAATTATTAGTGGGGAACCAGATGACAGTGATGCTTCGAAGCTTTGGTTCATCCAAATGAAGCAAAATGTGAAATGTGGAAGGATTATGGAAAACTGACTTTTTTTAAGTCTTATATCACATTATAATGTTATTCACTCATCAAAAACACACCTAGACTGTTACTTTGATTTATTCACAAATGTTTGAGAAACCTTGATCCTTGAATATTTACACAAAGCTCCACCTTCATAAAAAGCAGAGCTCCACTCGACTAGCAGCAGCAGCAATAGTTTGTATGAACTTATACAAACTACAATGCTTTGTTTCCCCCACATGCATAATAGCAAAAGGCAAAAAGAACTTTTTTCAGGTTTCGTTTTACCAGTCTTAGTTAGTATACGGCCTTTTAGCTGCTTTCCTGATCAATGTTAGTAAATCTCTAGTTAAACAGACGTGTCTTTGTAGAGCTGCACATGTCCTGTGTTGTATGGAGGAGTAAAGTAAATGGGTCTGAAAACAGCCTTCACTTTACAAATGTTCTGGTATTAAAACATTTTCCAATAAATGTATTTTATTTCCTCCATTTTATGCACTACATTGTGTCGGTTGGTGGAAAAAAAAATGTGTGGTTGTAATTTGCCAACATGTAAAAAAAGTGTTCAAGCTTTACAGATGTGAAGCTGTGTGTTTGTGAGAATGTGCTGCCCTCCCATGAGTAGGTCAGTTTGTAAAAATACAACAACTAATGAAAATAGGTACTCAGACTGATCTATTTTCAAAACACCCACTATAATAATTCGAACGCATCTGGACTACTGACTCACAGGTATCCCCTTAATGCATCTCGATAAACAGCCTGGTTTTCTGAGCAAAACTAAAAACAGTCAGCAGCAAAACGACTCACACACACGTAAGGGCACACATAATTATGTAATTTCACTATGTTGTCCATTACTGAGGTTGTGGGTCAGAATCGAGCTTGATCCTCACTGATCCTTTAAATACAGCTGTCAGCCAAGAGAAAGAGGCCCTTATTTGGACATATGAGAGGAGAGAGAGACTGATAATAGAAATAAAGAGAGGGTTGGTCAGCCTCAGCCCTTTGTTAATGATGAGAGCAGCACCTTGTCCAGCCGTGGTGACTCAGTAAGGTAATCTGCTCTAACTACAGAAGGAACAAAGCTGCACAACAATACGGGTTCGTGTTGGCGCCATGCGTCCCACGCAGGCAGAACCAGATCTGCTAATCGCAACCTGCTGTAACGATTAATCAGATTAATTGCGACTGAAATAATTGTTGGCCAATAGTCGATTAATCGCTAACCAACTCAACTGCTGAAAGAACAACATGCTAAGATAAGTAATTAAACTAAAACATTTTCATTTAAGATTAAAAAAAAAAACTTGTCTGTAAATATGCTTTATCCAGAACTCTTCAAGTGGCAGTTTTATCTTCACCTGGTACAATTTCTGTAAAGAAAAATCTCCTTTTAAGCATCTTTTGCTACACAATAGTTCATCGGTCAACACAGATCAGCCTTACTCTGTATTGACGTTCAGTCGAGCCTGAGCCTTTCACATGTTGATGTCAGAAGTGAGTTTTTATTAGCTGCAGATGCGTCCTTTGCTACAAATGATCAAGCATTCACAAACAAATCGTGTGAATGCATTTCAGGCAATAAATTGATCATTTATTCTTATTTAGAAGGCAACTTCATTGTTTGTTTAATTGCATCTTTTAATGAATATCTAATATTGTATGAAAAGGATTAAGCTGTTAAATGAAAAATCTGCAGAATGACAATTAATCGATTCATGTGATTAATGGATTACTAAAATAATTGTTAGTTACAGCCCAACACTGTTGATCAAATTATTAACAGCTTCACACATTGGTCACAAGCTTCTGGATCTTTCTCTGCTCTCGTCCCAATATCGATTTAATTCTTTCTTGCTTCATGTTCTAATCTATGATCGCTGACATGATGAGAACAGAGTGAAGATGATCTACAGTCTTGGGTATTTTCAGGTATTTGGTAGTTAGATCTGCACATCTTATCAATCTGTAATGTTCATTGCAACATCAGTCTGCCCGTATTTGAAGTTACTAATGCGATATTTTGTAAGTTACTGTGCTTTTAAGGGTCACGAGGGTCACACTCTGCATGCCGGTGGTATATTTGGGTTGCTGGACAGACTCTCCCTGCTCTTGATATAAATTTTATTGACAAGATGCGAAAGCCAACGGAGAGAAGTGTGGATACGGTGATGAAATAGAGGAGCAGAGCGAGAGAGAACTGTGCCGTGATGATATGGCAATAGCATGTTTCCCTGTTACATTGGCTGCCGAGCAAGACGCACTCCATGAATTTACCACTCCCCCACTTGAAAGAAAGCTGGCTCTATCTGCCTCCGTGCAGAGTGAGGCTGCAGTAAGTGTGGCTTAAGAGGGAAAATCCTTCCTGCATCTGCTGGAGGTCAAGATGAATGCTCAGAGATAAGCCAAGAGCAGCAGCCCCAGACTTTTGCAAAAATACAAAATAACTGAGCCATTAACTTGGTTTATTGCTGCTTATTTAGCTGTAACTCTGCCCACAAACAGAAACTGACTGGAGAAAAGCAATAATCATATATACTGAGGTAATTCAGAAGCAGGGAAAAGTACAATAAAGTGGCACAACAACCTTATACCCGTAGAAGTGGCGGTTAGCTGAAAATGTGTGATAGGAACATTTATATAAATCTTTGAAAGTGTTCCTAGGGTTGCTAATTCCTAGCCTTTCTGCAGCTACAACCAAATAGCTAGCTACTTTTGTTTATATTTCTAGGAAGAGATAGTCAGGTTTGTTAAAAGACAAACAGATTAAACTTTATAAAGCTTCAAACAGCAAGAAATGAACATATTAGCAAACTGTACAAGAGATTTCTGACACAAAATTGTTTTTTTGTTGTTTTTTGGCCAGAGAGATTACAACTGATATTACACAGGTTGGATACTTTGGTGAAAAAAATGAAGGATGCATTCACATCAGATACGGATTATTCTGTTTTTTTATTTGTTTTTTTTTTTTAAACTCTGACCTTTGAAATTGTGTATTTGGTCAGGTTTGATTTTCTGCCTGAAGACCACAACGCAATAACTCAACTTTGCTTTAGGGTGCATTCACACCAGTCCTGTTTAGTCCTGCTTCAATTGAACTCTTGGTTGTTTGCCTGGAAAGTCTGATTCGTTTTGTGAGGCGCAAACTCTAGTTTGTCTGAACACCTCGGTCTCGGAATGCACATGTAAATGCCAAGCGGACCGGAGACCAAGGAAACGAATCATATTCCCACTAACAGCGTGAACAACTAGAATAATTTGTGTCGCTTTTTTCTCTCAATCCACAGCACCGTCGAACGAAATACGAGAAGACTAAACTTGCCAACTAGGCCCACACTGTTTAATGAATGAACATCTTCTGTCACTGCTCAGATCATATTAAATATACATGAACCCCCGCAGCATCTTTCTCTCTATGAGCCCTCAACACTGCCAGCAGAGCTACAGTCCAAACAGGCAGACTTATTTGAAGATTCCCGTGAACATCTGAAGGTTCGGGTTAGCCGACCAGTGATGCATTTTAGTATGTTGCTGAGAAGTCAAAGATAATCCTTGTAAGAGCAAGAGTTAAAAGCTTCAAAGCAATTTTAATAAAACCAGAAACCTTTTCAAATTTGCGAAGCTGAACCTTAATGAGACTGGATAGAAATGCAGATCAAAAGGCAGAGTAGATCTATTTTAGAGCAAGAAAAACAAAAAATATTGAAAGTAGAAAGCCTAGATAAATTGCAATTGACCTTTCGTTGTTTGTGCTCGCTTTTCATCTTTGAAACTTTTCTTGCATACTTATTTTTGCAACTTTGCGATGGAAATGACTCCAACCGCCAAGAGTTACAACCCCAAAGACAAATGAAAAGGAAAAGTTGTACAAACAATGTACGCTCTTCAGAGATAAAGACTTATACTCTCTCATAGCTCAAACCTGTCTTTACTCGGCACCAAGTGGCTGAGACATGAGGTACGAAGTACAGTTCAATGTCTAACTAAGGGCTGAAAAACACGAGCATGACCAAGTGAGGTTGTGAGCAGGCAACACGTACATAATTACTTTGAATTTTCTGTGGGCTGTTCAGATAAAACAACGGTCTTTGTGCTGCTGTGTGAAAGCTCTCGTGCTCCAGGTGCTTCTTATGAAATAATGATAGCCTGCACAGTGGGCAAGTAACTATCCTAATTGAAAACAGCAGGCCTTCACTGTCTTTCCCCTCGAGGGAAGTCGTGACAGTGCAGCCATCTATGAGTGAAACTGAGCCGGAGCCGGGGGGTTTCAAAGCTGCAAAGTCCCCTTAACAGACATTAATACAGCTAGTTTTATTCACTTCTTCTTCTTTCTGATTTTTAATCCTCTTTTCGCATCGGATCAATGTGCATCATAAGCTGAAAAGGGTCAAGTGTGGCTCCTACTGGCTCGCCTCTCTTTGGTTCCTGTCTGCAGCACACATCCCCCACTTACAGGGAAAAACAGAGCGCACAAAATGTAAAGGAACCGCGTCATCGTGTACGTCAAATATTCTGACGTCACATGCCCTGGCATATGGCCAAAACTCCTAGTGCATGCTCCTTGGAATGAGCCACTTGGATGCAAATTGATCCTGGTGAGTGTAGTCTCGGAGACGACAAGGAGCGCGCACCAAGACCTTGCCGACGGAGGAAAGGGAAGGGGGGAGAGCAGATGGATGTTGAATTCCACAGGAGGCATCTTTGTGCATCTGTCAGCAGTTCTGACAGACCAAGGCTAAGGAGGCAAACAGAAAAAAACCCAAAACATACAAGGGAGGTCGGGAGACTGACGGTGAGAAGTAAGAGGCAGAGTTTAGGGAATCGCTCACCGAGGAGGAGGTGGACAAGCTGCAGGGAGTAAAAGAGAGGAGAGTTTATAAGGCTGAAGGTGAGAGGAGGTGAACCTGTCAGTGGGGTTGGTGAGATCAGAGGTGTTCATGCTGTCACGCTGGCAGAACACAAAAGGGACAAATTACAACCACCTGAGGAGAAGAAGCCTTAGAGGAGGTCTAAATACTGCGGCAGCTTTTTAAACAGCCAGCTGCGACTCTTACTCACTGCTGCATTCACACGTTCAGAGCAAAGTCATAATTACACATTAGAAGGACCTGATGTTAACCAAATGCTCAAGTTGAGCGCCGTCATGTGCGAACAGTAACGGCTTTGATAATCCAGTAAAACGCAAGAAGGACCTGGGCTGTGAAAACTCCCGTTCCTTTCTACCGAACCGATTTCAAAGCCCAGCGTGTTTCATGACAGACAGAGGTTGGGAGCTCAAAGGAATAAAACAGAGTAATGTTTCCGTACTCGCTCTTTCTCCACCTGAATGAGCTGCAGACGTACCTACAACAGACGTGTTGTGGAAAATGTAGTTTTCTCTTAAATGCCTTTTAAAATCTCTGTGCTTTTTTTGACTTAATCACGTCACAGAAAATAGCCAACTGTGAGTCTTTCTCACTTGCATCCATATTGTGGATTGTTGTCCTCACTTGAGAGTGACTATATGTGATGCATTTACTGCTTGAATTTTGTGGATTCTGATTGGTGGGGGACGAGCCACCAATCAGAAGCGTAGGAAGCCGAATTGGCTTCCCACGCAACTCCGCTCAATTCTCATCTCCCTTCAGTGATTTCTCCCACTGAGTTCGATTTCTCCAGTAAAATGTCAACCGGGCCAATCAGCGAACAGAAGGAGAAGCTGCGAACGATGATGTTGATTTTCTGAGCTGGCTGCATCAAAATTGTAGTCTGCCTCTAGTTTGGCAACGGCAGCAGAGGAAGTGAACAAAGTCATTAAATTTAACAGCCATCTCGTTCATTTCTCCCCTTGGAGTGAGAAGTGGTTGTTAAGGGTTAGCGTTGAACTGCTACATTACATACGTCACGTCCAAATGTTAGTGACTGGTGGAAATTTAAGACTTCAACAGAATCCAGACATCCAGCAAGCAATCGTATCTCAGTTGCCGAGGATCCAAACCCTTTGAACGAAGTGAAGCGTAGAACAAGGGGCTGGTTTTTACCAGGCTAGTCAGGGACCATCAAGTTGTCTGCTTCCTGTCAAGAGTTGCTGCCTCACCGTATTTCTGCAAGTTTAACTCACAAAACCATAGTAATCCAGTGGTCCCAATTTCATGCCCTGAAATGAACCAAGTATTATGATGAGCTGTAATATTAAACAACATTGCACACATGTACAGTATAAACCTGTATATAAGTTCAGCTTAACACTTTGTAGGGTAACTTTAAAAAAAAATACTGCGCTAGTAGCCTTTTTGAGGATTACTACAAGGATATTGGACAGCATATTGATGTATTAAAATTGTCTCTACTGCGTTATTAGGTTGACAGGGTCAAAGGCTATGTTAAAAACAATATGGTCAGATGGTCCAAAAAGCTACTGGATACACCTTTTGGATAGAGTAAAAGTCTATTCAACTTTTACTCTTATAGTTGAGATTAGACTAAAGATTTTAGTATTTTCTTCAGCAGAGGTGAATAGAATTTGTAAACTCAATGTCTTTATTTAAATGACGTAGAAATTTTCACATCTCTTTTTGACAAAACATCAAACTATTTCATTTAGTTAAAATATTGAAAAAAAATGAATTTTTAGCTTACTGTGGCACAGTTAAAAAAGTTTTAGTTTAAAAAAAAAATTTGTTTTACATGAGTCCTTTTGACTTGATGTTTTTGGCACATGTAACAAAAAGTTTAGACTCTACTAATGTTCAGCCAAAGTTCAGCCAAGCCAAAGGCTGTCCTATAGACAAAATATCTATCACTGCCAAAAATGATCTTCATGAAGTATTGAACGATCTATTCATTAAATAACTCAGAGCGATAAACGATGTTCACGACACTAATGTTTGTTTTATTTGTTTTGGGTCAAATGAAGTCTGGCAACCATCCACTAGTGAATGGCTTAGTAGTCTATCACAGCGCCAACAGCACAAACAAGCACACACAAATGCTCTCATGTTTAAGGACACCACTTAACACAACATGTAGGTTTTTGTACTTTATAATGAAGCAGGAGAACCTGAAAAAACAACAACCTACAGGGTAGTATTCGCAAATTCTACCCACAAAGGTAGATTTGGACCAACAACCCCTTCCTTATATGGCCCAATCTCAATAGCTACATATTAACTATAAAATCATACTTCAATACATAAGAAGATAACAAAATGCTTGGGTATCAATTCCTCCTCTCACTAATAAAACAGACAAGAACAGCAGTGGAGAAGTTAAGATGCTACCTGGGGCTTAAGGATGTTTTTATCCAACTACAGCTCCAGAAATGAGAGACGAAACCTCTTGACGTTGACACCTAAAAAAAAAATCTAACCCAGTCATCCACAATGTCTTCTAAAATATTTAAGCAAAGGATTTCCAATCTTTGGAATATTGAAATATTTAAACTTTGTGAGTCACCGAGATCTTACTAGAGTCAGGATGATGTGTGGAGTTAATTCAAAGTCCAGAAAGTCTCGGTATATTTCCACAGAATCACCTCTGAGAACTGAAATAACAGCAAGAATCTTTTGGTCTACATTTGTCAATACTGACTTCCACTAATGAGAGTAATCAGGCCCTTAGCATATAAAATTAGCCCGGCCATTGCCTTCCTCAATTCCACTCGATTCTCTTCTCCCTTCTGGGCTCCGTCTGAGATTTCTCCAACTGAGCTCCCTTTCTCTGGCTGAACTTCAACCGGGCCAATCAGCAAAGACAAGGAGGAGTTGTGAATGATAGATTATTCACTGTTTTAGAATTGCAGCCTTACTGTAGTTCGGCAATGACAACGGAAGAAGTGAACGAATTTAGTCTGTGTTGGCCACGCGTCCAAATATTGAAAAATTAAAGTCAAAGCAAAAGGAACATTTAAGATATTTTATTAGATATCATTCGGGTTGGCATTTATCTCTTCACAGTGAGATAAGGTTGTTTACAGTGCATGTAATCCTGTCTAGGCTTCATAGCGTAGCTTCCTTCGCGGTCGAGCTAGCTAGCGCACTACATACGTCATGGCCTAATGTTAGCAATTAGGGAAAATCAAATCTAATGTTTTCAAACTTCAACAGAGCCCACGCCTCTAGCAAGCAATCGTTTCTCAATAGCCGAAGGTTCAGATCCTCTGTACGAAGCAAACCGTAAAATATGGGGCTTGTTTTTACCAGGCAAACATCAAAGATGGCACTGACAGCTAAACAAACCCACAGAATGATTCTACCGCCACCATGCCTGACAGCTGGGACAGTGTTTTCTTAGGTTTCAAAAACCCTAACCCTAAACCTCACTTTGACTCTTGTGAACATACTTTGAGAATCTGGCCCCAATAGCACAATCCTCTGAGCACAAAACCTTCTACCAGAACCTATTTGGATGATTATCAGCTTCAAACTTCACCTTTGCTTTTGGGTCTGAATTTTGTAACAGGGTTTTCTTGCATGCAGATTGTGACAATGGTATTTCAACGACTTCCAGTTTGTGGCTGGCTTGATTGTTGGTGGTTTCTGGATATTTTTGAACATTATGGCAAATTTTCTTCATCCAGAGGGTGACAGTTTATTTCAGATACTTCAGATAGACCTCAGACATCCAAGATGGCTTCCGGGTGAAAAAACAATGCCAAGACGAAACTTCGGGAATACTTCCCACCTCAGCCTCATGGAAAATGTAAGGATTTTGCCTTGTGCAACTCAGGAAACAAACCATTTCAAATTAACTCCTCCAACTCTGTTGCTAAGAGCGGTCAAACATCAACAGCAACAAACTGATTCTTCTTCCTTTCGAATTAGAAGTTACAAGAAACCGAGGATTCTTATCTTCACAGCTATTAAGAACAAAACTTCAGGTCTCCGTTTGCTAGTAAGGCAGCAGTGCCAATAACAGCTTCAGTTAAAATCTGGTCTTCTCATAGCAAAACAAATGCATCGTTTGCTTTTGTTCATTGAATTGAGCACAAACAGACCTCATCTTACCTGACTCATGATGTTACCTGACTCCTAACAAACATGCATAATATGTAAATGAAGTCAGAAACCTACAGCAGAAGCATTTCTTCCCCAAATCTCATCACCAAGCACAGGCAGTTCTCATTATGAGGGTGCTGTGGAGGTCCCCTGCAGGGGGTAGCTGATTTTATTTTCACTGCAGTTGCCGTTTAGTTGTCGCTGAGCAGTGCCTAAGAATACGCTTTGACTGTGCAACTTGGAATGAGCAGCCCAACAACAAGATCCATAGTGACAAAAAAAACAATTTCTTAATCAGTAGATGTGAAGGTTACACAGCAAGCTGATAAACCTGTAGCAGCTGAGTTTTTTTGTAAGCATAAACCCCAAAATGAAACAAACATTTTAATTTTGTGAGCGTCAAAGAGGAGGATTACAGAAGTTGAAGAACAATATGCAGGAATTATGGTGGATAGTAAAGTCACAGCTTACATTTAATTAATGATTACATTTGGTTTTCTTCTACAAGGAGCTGCCTTTGCTACCGTGAGCAGCCGTTTGTTGTTTTTTCTTGAGTGTTTCTAGCTGCCGGTCGTGAGCAAACCCCTTCTAAAATAAATTTTTTACAGTATAGCTGTAAAGTGTACATTAGCTGAAGTAAGCATAAAATCTTAACCCCCAATAAACCCATTATATTTTATAATGTACAAACTGCTGGGGAGGGAGGGTTCTTTCACCAAAATCTTGGGTTTATGTTGTTGTGACATTACACAACAACACAGCTCACTTTCTTTTTTGTTGGGGTATAATAAACATGAAAATTATCCATTTTCAGGGAGGGTGGCGCAATTGTCCACAACTGTTGCCTCACTGAAAGACGATCCAGGACTTTTGGTGTGAGGTTTGCATGATCTCCTTGTGTATACATTGGTTCTTTGTGGGTACTCTGGCCTCCTTCCACCAAGCAAAACATAATTTGTCACTTTTCACTTCATACTCAGACGTCAGAAAAACAGCAACACCTCCTCAAGTCGGAATTCCAGCTGGGAAGGTTAGAATGTTTCCCAACTCGCACCTGAGACGCTCTAACTTATGAGACCAATTGAACACAGCTTGTCCTTAAGTGTGAGTGTGTCTGTGTTGCCCTGTTCAGTCTGCATCTAGCCTCAGTATAGGCACCATCCACCAGCAATCCTGCAAGATGTACAGAAAAAGGTGGATAAAATGTATTAATTTTACCTCATCAGTCTTTTGGGTTGAAAACCTAACCCCATGGCTCAAATTCAAACCCAAACCTGTTGTGTTAAATCAAAGCAGGGCACATTTCACCCTGAAGCGAATCTGTAAAAATAACACAAATTTGGTTTGTTTTTAATGCAATGGTTTTTACAGTTCATGTTTTTAAAAAACAAAAAAATCTTCTTTATATTTCTAATTAACAAGAAGCACCAGAACGAAACATGCTGTCCCTGTTAGAGAGGTGGTCTAATATCCTAGCAACGCCTCTGTCTATTTTTTTATTTCCCCCAGTTTACTAGTACATTTATCAGCTCATACATATATAATAACGCCCATTTGCTTGTCTAATCTTGTCCGTGGTTTGTTGTGTTTCTAGCCGCTCAGGACACGCAGACAACACGCTGCCCTGTGCCAAGAACTGCATGTTCATAACTTCACCTGCTCTCCTCACCCATTACCAAGCTACTAGCTTAGCTTTCCAGTTCCTGAGGCTAGCAGAGATGAGTCGGGACTTTCTGCTCACAGCAGCAGAAAGAGAAAATCTAACAAATAATAATAAGGAGGAAAATAAGCGAACATTAAAGAGGAATGGGGGTTAATGAATACGTGATAAAAATACCCATGTCTGCGGCGTCCATTCCGTAACTGACTCCCACAACCGTCTCCCCATCATCGGATGCTGTGGCCCCGGATAGAGGGCTCCCTTCCCCGGCCTCCGACAGTCCGACCGCTCCCTCGGCTGCTGCTTCCATTCAGCCTCCCGGAGGAAAAAGAAAACAAGCGCGTCCTCCGAAAGACAGACCTCTTCTCAGCGGCGGTGAAATCCCGGCGGAAGGCGGAACGACGCGTTGGTGGATGTGTCACGGTAATCACCGGGAGTAATGTGAGACGGTCCTCAGCGACGGTCCCCTCATCAGTGCGGTGTTCCCTCACGAAGCAGCGCAGAGCCCGCTCGTCTTGGCTGCACTTGCTGCTGCCTACTGAGCAGCTCCCGCTGCTGGTGCCTGGTTGGTGTTGGTAAAGGAAGCTCTGGCTCCATCTGCAGGCATGTGGGGGAACTGCAGCCAGGACCTCTGAAGACGTGGACATTTTCAGTGTGTGTCTCTTGTTGTGAATCCTGGAGTCAGCAGTGGCATCTTTAACTTTATTCATTCTTGAATACTTTTATAAAAAAAGACCGTCAGAAAACTGCACTATGGATTAAAGTAAAGTGATTCTAATAACTCAAATAAACATATGAAGGATTTTTTTCCAACTACTTCATCAAAACCCACCCTTAAATTTTCTGTAAGTAAATTGATAATAAATTATTATTACTACTACTACTATTTTTTAAAGGAACTATGCACACCGCAAACACACACACACACACACAGACTCATGCAATTCTTACCTGCACAGTTTTTAGCAGTTTTTCCAGATTAAGATTTGGGAAATCTCAGAGAGCTGCAACTCCTCACATTATCAATGTCACTTATCAATAACAGTATAGTACAATTGGGATGGCACGGTCTTTCACAGATGATATTCTCAGTGGTCAAATTGTGGAATTAAATAAGATTATAAAAATGTTGCTATCACCCTCCAAACCAAGGGTGACAGCAACAAAAACACACACCTTACACTGCATTCTACATGTACGTTTTTTACATGTTGCAAATCACTAGATTCAAAATGGGAAATGTATGGCTTCTAGATACAGAAGTTATGCCCACAAAGATTTCTGTTTCATATCCTTGTATCCTTCTGAGGCTCTAAAAATCTATTAACTATTTTCTAAAATATAGTCAAGCAGTTTTAAACTCTTCCCTCTCCTCATTCAACTGGCAACCCTTTAACCATTTATTCACAGAAAGCCAGAACCCAGCTGTAAGAAAACTAAGAAACATACGGGGCCTGATCTGGAGCAAAAACATTTCTTTATGAGCTTTTTAAAAGCAATTATTAATTTACTTTTGACCTAGAATTGTTTTCATTTGACCTGTTCAGAGAGGAAATACTGTGTAACACAAAAACTGGTAGATTATTGTTCAGAAGTTTTAGGCAGGAATGGGACACAAAGCTGGTCTGATTCATTTCATTAATTCAATTCCAAAGATAAATAGGTGAGACTGTTCTTACAGAAGCTGCAAACTCAATGCCAACTTCAGTCTATAAAGAGACAATATGCCAGCACTATTTAGCTAAATTGTAGCTTAAGGAAAATATTAGAAAAGTTAGCATCTTTTCCAAACTATAATCATAAGATACACACAAAAAAAACCCATAAGAAACTGGAGAAATGTAAATATTTCCTTATCAGTGAAGCGGTTCAGTTATGTGTTCATTTGTTTCACATATGTTTGAATTTTTATTTTTTACTACAGAGACAGTCGGCCAACATTTTCTTGCTATTATTTATTTTTATTTCTTGGAAGGGTTCAGTTTTTAGTTCTTGCGGCAGCGCCCCCGCCAGAAGTTGGCGTCCTGAGCAACTGCCAATATTGCCTATTCCAAGAGCCATCTATGGCCATCATTCAGTGATAGTTATTTAATAAATAATGTCAACTAAACGCAGTTGGCATGTTTTATCTGCAGAATTTGTAATCAATTAAGCCCTATAAAAATGTTAGTATGCTGGTGATAGCATCAGCTGTAAATATGGCCCCCAATAAAATTCTGCTTTGGGCCCCTTTTAATCTCTGGCCGGTTGTGACAAAAGCAACACTATCGAGAAATTTCACAGACCAGACAAAAACTACAATTTGGATCTGAGCAAATTTATTAAGAAAAAAAAAAGACATCACTTTGTGTAGATTAAGAGAATTATTGATGTGCACAGGAAACCCTGTCTCCTTCTCTCCAGAGAACCAGATTCATATCAGTTTTGAGATCCTTCCAGTAGGTTGGCACGCCGTTTTCATCAGGTCTGTCCTGTCCGCAATGCGGGTTTTGGGACAGACCGTCACTGGTCTGGGACGGACCTTAACCATATGAATCGGTTCTTGGAGAGGTAAAGACACATAAGGAAGCATTGGAGATGTAATATGATAAGCATGGCATCAGTAGTCAAGGAATGATTGGGGTGCATTAAAGGTATTTGGGAAGATCCTTCTCCACCACCTGGAAACAAAGAAAGAGTAAAATGTCATCTGGAAATGTTCCAGTTCCTATGAATTATGACACAGAAATTAAGTTAGTTTGTTCGTTGTTTCCCACTTAACACGAGTTGATTTAAAGGGAAGTTTGATCAAGGTTCCTGCAAGTCTGACACAGCTCAGATCAATTCAGTAACAGAGGGAAGGATTTTGTACGTACGCTTGGATCGTCCAGGGGTCCGTATCTTTTCACCACCTGCCCCTCCCTGTTGATCAGAAACTAGGTACAGAAAAAAAAAAAAAAACACAAAGTAACTTAGCATGAGCTTTAAAAAAACACACCCAACAATTAAGTAGTAGAGTAGTTTTCTTATTAATTTAGAAAAAAAGAGAAGACAAGGTCAAACAATCTAAACTATTAGTTTGGATTACCTTAGTGAAGTTCCACTTGATGCTACTGCAGGATTGAAAAAACAGGCATGTCAGAAAAATCATTTTTCATTTGATTGACCTTCATTTCAGCTTAAATAAATCCCTGGCACTAAAGTTGATTTTATGAAACCTGGTCATCTGCAGCTGTGATTAACTGGTATCCAACTTTTACAGACTAGTGTCTTACTGAAGTATTTTTATTATCAACGTACTTTCCGAAGGTCCCCTTCCCGTTGGGCTGCTCCTTCATCCACTTCCACAGTGGGTGAGCGTTCTCACCGTTCACTTCGATCTTACTGAACATGTCAAACTGAGCATCGTAACCCTGGGCGAACTGCTTGATCTGAGTCTCGTTACCCGGCTCCTGCAGGTAAAAACCAGAAGGCAAACGGATAGTTAGTTTTAAAAATATAAATAGAAACTGGTGCTTCCAAGTCATGTTTCCAGTCACTGCTGATTTTGTGTCAGATTTCTTAAAAAGAACACATTAAAAAAAGTTATTAATTCCCAAACTATAAACTACAATGATGCTAATGAAGACTGTGTGCAAGTTGCTGACCGGTACTGTCTGCCACAGAACAGTCCTGAGTCACACAAATATTATAATGACCTCTTTCTTGGCCTGAACCTACACCGACTTGACGGTATCTTCTCTATTTATGTTCTTATATTATACCGAGCTTCATAAAGCTGGCAGCTTCTGGATAATTCTGCTGATTAACAGGCAGAGATCCAAAACAAACACATTCATAAGAACCTTATCTACTAAATGCCAGCACTGGCAGCACTGAAAACATTTATATCTGGAACTACGTCTGTGGTCGTGTAAATTGTAAAATCTGTCATCAAAATCTATTCGTTTTAGCATGAAAAACTTTTCTTTGGTCACAGTACAGCTGTGCATCAATACAATACAATTTAAGTGAATTTAAACGTACCTGGTTCCCAAACTGGTTGGATGGGAAGGCAAGGATGCGTAAACCTCTCTCAGCGTACTTGGCGTGCATCTTAGCAAACTGAGAGTAGTTTACAGGAGTTTTACCTCATTTAGAGGCAACGTTGGTGATGATTACAACATTTCCTCTGAAGACACACACACACACAAAAAAAACACATTAAAGAAAGATACTGTGGCTGTCACATTAGAAGAGAAATGATCACAAGCAGACTTACCTGTACTTCTCGAGGGACACCAAATTCCCATCGATGTCTGTTGCGTTAAATTCATAAATGGACGTCGCTCTCTGCCAATCCTCGGTTGGGGTAGACTGTTGGAAAAAAGGGGGTTAAAATTATATTTAAAAAACACCTCAGCATTTCTACTTCGAACTATGTATAAAAAGGGATACAAATACTGAAAAAAATAGCAAAGTTATGAATAAAAAATGAGAGTAAGATCCACCATTTAAGCCCTGATTTGATTCCGTCTTACCAGCGCCTGCAGCAGGACAGAGAGCAGCACTGTGCACCCTATCAGGCGCATGACTGCCTCTTACTTTGTTCCCCTGAAGACAGAGAGAACAATCAGCTCCCAACGCCTCGCGATCTGTGACTAAAGCTTACAGCCTCAGACTGACAGACAGAGCACACACCAGGTTGTTCACAATCTACCAGGGGGCGGGCGCAGATTTCCAGAAATGACAAGCTGTGACTCCTTGGTTCTAAACAAATAAATCCAGATCAGAAGGGCACGTGTCCTGCAGTCCATAGTTCAAAGTCTTTCGATAATCTTGGGCAAAACTGAGCTGCGTGCGGCCCCCCGGGGGCAAAGAGCGGTGCTCAGAGCAAACACACTCAGACTGTTTGTGTAATGCGATTTAATTAAAAAATCGAACTGGAAACCAGTCAAGTTTGGGGAACACACGCAGGTTGAAGAAGGTCATCTGAGCGCCAGAGCTTAAAAGCAACCAAATCGTAATCCTAGACAACAAAAGAGTGTGTGTTTCAAGACGTTTTAAAGCAGCGTTATACAAGCTGATGTGGGAAATCTGCAGCGTGAGTGCCAAGAAAAACATTATTCAATAAAAAGCAAAGTTATCTCGATTTGGAGACATGTTCAAAAGATTTAGAAGGATTTTTCTTATATCATGTTTAAGCAAGTTTGTGTAATATTCACCCTTTTCATAACAGTAATTTACTAATACAGAAAAATGCATACCACTGGAAATGTTATACTGCTATATATTTTTAAAAGACTTTGAAAAACCTGTTTTCATTCCAATTCCAATTTATTCCATCAAATATAACTGCGATAAAACATTTAAAATTTACGGTTGGAATGTGGAAACAAAGGGTATGAATGTTTTTACGCTGTGATTCAGTTATGCAACATGACCAAAGGGCACATGCAGCTGTGTTTATAAATGATGAGGTTATCAGCAGGTGACATGACCCAGAGGGCAAGAGAGACATTGACTTGAGTGTCATGAAGTACAATCCTGTTACAGCACTTTGAATATTTGTCCACAACAAAGTACACAGTCTGTGCAAACTGTTTATAGGGAGCAGCAGTACAGGTTATAAACTGTGCAGGGGTAAAAGCAACCAGAGAGCCCTGGAATGCTAATCAAAGGCTCGCAGCATGATGACAGTAAGAAAAGCAAGCTAACAGAAATATGGTGTTACAGCTGCGGAGGTTAGCTTTCTCATTGTTAAGCAAGTTTGAGAATCTCGCGTCACACGAAACACATCACGTATCAGAGTTTTACATTACCGTCGTGGATAAAACAAAGTACAGTATCAGCGCCAGCAGCGACCCACTGCTCGCCAGAGTCCCTACTGCAAAAATAACATATAACGGCCTCATTTTGGACAGTTTTGTAAAAATACGGGGTCCATCTCCACACCAGCTGACCGTGACTCCGCCCTGCTGAGCGACATGTTGTGAAAGAACTGCAGAGGGCGGAGCAAACTGTGAATTATTATTAATTATTATTATTATTACTATTTATTCACCTAGCTAGCGTAATTATTCAAATATCGTCCCTTAAGCGTCTCTTTCGCACCTCAACGTCGCCGCCATATTGTGATCGTCATGAGTTATTTAAATATGAAAATTTAACACCATTTTAATATTTTTTCGCAACAATATTGCAATAATAATCATTATTATTAATGCCATATTATGGCAAAGACCATGACCCTGATTATAACTAAAACCGAGCTGAACAAAAGTGTATTGTGGAGCTGCATAAGAGTTTTCTGTATTACAAGCACAAGATAAATATAAAATTACTTGAACGTGAACTTCTGTGAGCCTTTTAACCAGAAAAACATCCGCATATACAAGAAAACAAAACAAGATACTGTTTCCGGTGGGTAACTAATACGAAGCTGCCCCTCACAATATGGCAGACGCACTGGCGTATCATGTCTCACAGCACGTGACGTCATTACCCTGCGTTGGTAAACGAAAGCGTGTGTCGCCTTGTCTAAGACGAGGATCAAAACGGTCTTATCCATTAAAAAATTCCATACTTTTTGTACATTTTGTTCAGTTTGGGTTATTTAAGGCGATATGGATGACGAGGAGGAAACTTACAGGCTGTGGAAAATCCGCAAAACCATCATGCAGGTGCGTTAGATTTGAAAGTTATCTTCCTTAGCATGTTAGCTTGGCGAGTCGCTTGTTTCAATAAAGAACTCTTCTTTGTGGTGTTGGAAATCCTGGGGTTTCATAGAGTTTTAAACTCTTTTCTTGTTGACATTTAGCATTTTCAGTGTAAGTAGCAACCTAATAAAATAAAGCCCGATAAAATGAGTAACGATACGGTTGGAGGTAAATATTCTCGCTGTAAGGTTTCTGGACTCCACTAACATTATTTGAGTATAAGCTTATACTAAAAGTAAGAGCCAGTGATGGATAAAGTCTATATGATCGGACTGTCAGACAGGACAAACTTGCTCTGAATAAATAAACCAACGTTGCTTCTGATTCTCCCACAGCTCTGCCATGACAGAGGCTATTTGGTGACGCAAGACGAGTTGGATCAGACTCTGGAGGAGTTCAAGAGTCAGTTCGGAGACAAACCCAGCGAAGGTCGACCCAGACGTACAGACCTTACAGTGCTGGTGGCACATAATGATGATCCCACAGACCAGATGTTTGTTTTCTTTCCTGGTAAGATTTTGCGTTTATAGTTCAGTCTTTAAACGGCAGTGTGCAAAGCATTTGATTTACTTTGAAGCATTCAGAATTTTTGTGTTTTATTGAAGAAATTTTGAGCAAAAAAAAATTATCTTAAATTCCTTTGAAGCTTTGTATTAAATATTATTTTACTTCTTACTTCCAGTCTACTTTTTGTACATCATTTTTATATTTATGAGTTGTCAAAGAAGGAACTGTCACTGATATCTTTTGATTATATTTGCTTCCCAGTATCAGCACAAACACACAATGTTAATTTGTAACCCTCTAGTTATGAATTCATAATGGCTTTTGCCAGCAGCATAATAATAATTTTAATAATAAATGATCATCTTGAAATTCCTTCATTTTTTTGGATTAGAAGAACTACAAAATGTCTTTTCCTTTATATGTTCTAGCTTGGGAAAAAAAAAGTAGAAATCAGCAGGTCAGTGCTTGGTACATTCCAGGAAATGGCCTAATTGACAAAAAAATAAAAACAACTAAATAAAACTGAAGTTTCATCCTTTACATATTTCAAGTGATAAGAAATCTCAAGAAGACTTGAACCAGAAATTGAGATATGCAATACTACGTTTTGAAAGATTTATCAAATATTCATGAATTGATGCAGGAAAACTTCCTTTCCATATGTGTCAAACTGTCCAATCGGGTGTAAACAGTTCTAGTCTTTTCCTGAGAGAAAGATGCAAAGGTATTCAAATTCTAACTTGAACAGAAAGAAATGAGGCACAGTAAATATTATTTCTTTATTTGAAATTGAGACGTGTTTGATCTGATGGATGAAAATATTCGTGTTCATCGTTTTGTCGTCCCTGCCAGAGGAGCCCAAAGTGGGGATAAAGACCATCAAGATGTACTGCCAGCGGATGCAGGAGGAGAACATCACTAGAGCCATCATTGTGGTTCAGATGGGCATGACGCCCTCGGCCAAGCAGGTGAACAACTTTCACACTCATGCAACGCTTCGCGTGAGAAGGTTTGGAAAAGTGACTCTTTCCTGGATGTTTTTCTAAATCAGTTTATTGATATTTGTTGCAGTCTCTAGTGGACATGGCACCCAAGTACATACTGGAGCAGTTTCTGCAGCAGGAGCTGCTTATTAACATCACAGAGCATGAGGTAAACAACAGTGAGTTATTTTAGTTTAGTTTTTAACATGAACTAATAACAGCGGGTTCAATTCTGCATCCTGTCTTTGACTTTCAGCTTGTTCCTGAGCACATCGTCATGACAAAAGAGGAAGTGACTGAACTTCTAGCCAGATAGTATCCTGGTCGATCCACCTCTGCAGTGTGTGTTGCAGTGTGCCGAGAGGTTTTATGCTTTGTTTTCCGTTTGTGCCTTTGTTCTCCTTAACACCTTTTAATTTAGTAAGTTAAAGGAAAGCCAGTTACCAAGGATACAGGCCGGAGACCCCGTGGCTCGCTACTTTGGATTGAAGAGAGGACAGGTACGGTAAACACGCAGCGAAGACAGACAAGCACAATGCATTAAATACGAGTAGAAATAATCTGTAACATCTCTGAGTGGGGAAACTCCAGCAAGGTCACAGGCAAATCCAAACATGCAAATTCCCACAGAGGTAGAAAGATAAAACCATAAAATAAGACGTGCCTGCACCTGAAAGCAGATTTGACATTTAAAGAACTGCACAAAAGGTCCAGTTCGTTCTGTAAACATGTTTTTCTCACGGGTGCAGCTGCAGACCAACAGTGCAGACCACAAATGTCCTCACTATCAGCCACGATTCACTTCAAAATGAGCTCTCTGTTTACTGGAACTTTTATGAGCTGTACAGTTGTGTGATTAGAATAAATGTTTGGACAAATGCAAAACACCATCAGCAGTGTTATGGAAACAGAAAAGAAAGAAAAAAAACAAATGGAAGCTATTTTTGTGAATTTTACAGGTTGTGAAAATCATCCGACCCAGTGAAACTGCTGGCAGGTACATCACCTACAGGCTGGTCCAGTGATGGACAGGTACGCAAAACAACTTTTAAGACATTATCCAGTTTTAAACTCTCTAAACCATCCATTTGTATTTTAAGTCTTTCAGTTTTGAGTTGCAGAATCTGACACACGCGTTTGTTTTGTTTTCTAGTTCTACTGAATCGACCTTCAGGACCGCTGAAATCCAATTTTTGCTTGTGGATGGAATTTCTCCTTGTTTTTAACTTCTTTAGATTCCATTTTTGTGTGTATTTACTGATTTTTTGTAAAATAAAGTCAATTCAAATATGGTTGCCTGAATCTTTAGTTTAAAGCAAAGTTTTACCGGTGTGCAGAGCTGTGTCAAGAATGCGAGTACCTACCTTCTTTTTCCTTTTGAAAGGCATGTTGTAGCTGCTGTAGGCTGGAGTTTCTAATGCTGATTTTTTTTTTAACCTCGTCTCTCACAGACACTTCCTCTATATGCCCTCCCTAAAACCAGACTAGTGACATCATGACGGGGGCTGAAACTACACGCTTCCCGCTCTCCATTGGTTCCTTTTTCTGTTAGGTGAAAAATGCTAAACAGAAATACATGAGGAACATTTCAAAATAAAAATCAATTTTTATTAGAATAAGTCAGACATTCAGAGACAGATGGAAAACATGTCAGAAATCGCTAAAGTTAAAAATTTCACAGCACTTTAAAAAGGAAACTGTTCAGTAGTTGAACTAACTACAAACTTATCTGACAGATATTCACATTAAGCTTGTAGAACTACAAAAATGCTGGAAAAAAGTACATGAAATCAAATTTCTTGAAGTGACGGTTAATTCAAAGAGCAGTAAGCGTGCAGAAGTTTCTCTGCCAGATTAATGACCTTTTACAAAAGTGGAATAAAAACTCATTTTAGTCTCATCGTACATCCTCGACTGACTTTAATGTATAAAAGCACATTTATTTATTTGTATCTTGCAGACGTCCAACTCTGTCGGTTGAATTTAAAATCCTGTAATCAGACAAACTCAGGCTCTGTGTCCCGCCTCCTCGTCAGCGGTAGATTCTTTCTGCACAGGCAGGCCAGCGGGACGCCCGACAGGCTGGCTATGGGGGAGCTCAGCTGGTTGTTGTTGTTGTTGGACTGGTTCACGGTGAGCTCAGCCAGTGAGGCCGTGACTTCCTGCTCTGCTGCTGCTGCGTCTTCCTCTGGCGGGGCGCTCTCCGGCACAGCGGGGGGCTCTCCTTCTCCGTCTCCGTCGGGGATGTCCTGATCCTGCTCTGTGTCCTGTTCCGGGTCGGTGTGGGTGGCGGAGTGGCCGGACAGGTCCAGGCTGTCCCTGTAGCTCAGCTGCTCGTCCTCCGTGCTCACCACGCTCTCCTGCTTCATCAGCCTGCTGTGGCTACCCTCGTCCAGCTCCGAGTCGGAGTCGGGGAGCGGGTCGCTGGAGCCCAGCGATCCCAAAGAACTTCCTGGTTTAGAAACGAGCATCCAAACTTAAAAACCTTGTTTACTCAGAGAGGATTTCAAAAGATTTGAGTTAATATAGAAATTCACCGCAGCCCTCCTCCTGCCTGTCCGAGTCCGGCTTGTTCTGGTCGTCTTTGCTTCCATCCTCTTCTCCATCTCCAGTGCTTTCCATCTTAACTCCAACACTTTCCTGATTGAGTGAGGCGACGGGGGATGTTTGAGAGATTTGCTCATCTTCATTTAACACATTGCATCACATGAGACAATCTTAAAATAGTTTCAACTGAACAGTTCCTGGGTTTTATGGAGGGTTTCCAACCATATTTATATTGTTTACAAAGATGCTTATGTGCATTTCAAATGGAAAATTGACGCTTACTACAGATGTGAAGTTGATCAACTTTCTGTGCTCCTTAGAGCAAGGAAATAAAAATTGATCATTCAAACTCATTTTCATTTCCAGCCACACCATGAATGTCCTCAAAGATCCAGCTGAGGCAGAAATTGATCAACTGGTAAAATATTGTACCTTTATGAAAAAATTATATTTAAAGGCCAAGTAATTTATACAAAGAGAAACTAATTTGACTGATAAAATAATATTTAAACACAACTATTATCTGGAAGTTGTATTTCTGTGGCCACCTGGTGCCTGGAGGGCCACAGAAATAGTTCTGGTGGGCCGAATTTGGCCCGTGGGCCTCGAGTTTGACATATGCTTCAATATCATTATTATATTCAATAGATTGGTTGGAAAATATCTTAAAACTGCTTCATATTTTAGATTTCGCCATGTTACAGCAAACTAATGTATTTAACTGGAATTTTATGAGACATCACTCTTAAAATTTTTAATGTTACAATTAGGAACGATGTCGGAAGTTTGTAGTAAGAGAAAAGAAAAATTTCTAGGTTAATGAATATTTATGTATTGGCAGAGATATTTCCCAGCACCTACCTGCTGCGTGGATGTAGATGTGGAGCGCGCAATTTTGTTGGTCTGGGAGGTTTTCGACTGGAATATTGACGAGTAGAAGACGATGAGGGCCTCCACAATGCGGGCCTGGTGAGGGTAGTCCACCAGAGAGGACAGGGATATCGTGGCCCCGGTGGGACGGGGACGCATCAGGGAGGGCCCGAACACAATACCCAAGTTGCTGGGGCTCATCTTGTTGTCCTCCTCCAGCTCTGCAATCCTGGATCAACAGAAACTTAGTCAGTGGGACCGTATGGAAACTAGTGGTTTTATTTAGAGCTGAAATGATTAATCGAATTGATCGTGATAAATCAATTACTGAAATCGTCAACAGATTTATCGATTAATTGTTAATTGGAGTATAGAGACTCAAAAAAATGCAATTTGCAGAAAGAACAGCAACAGTAATTAAACCAAAATTGTACAAATATATACATTTTGCATTCAAGAGGAAAAACCCAGAACTCCTCAAATATTTTAGTTCAAATTCTGCACAACAAATCTATTAGGCATCTTTTGGTTATCCAATTAGAGGTGTTTAATCCAAAAATTAAACATATTAACCCTACAACACTGTATTGATGTCAAAATCAAGCAGAAAGGACAAAACTTGAAAAGTATTGAAGTATTTCTTGCTGTTCACTAAAGGAATGCCATGTTGTTGCATTTAGGCAATAAAATGTTCATCTTCTCATTTTAAGAAAAAAAAAAGGAACTGAATTATTTATTTGCATTTTTTTAATGTATAAAAAAAAGGCTAAAATGACAAATCTGCAGGATGTGCAAATCAAATTTTATCCGATTAATCATTAAAATAATCGATAGATTAATTGAGAACAGAAATAATCATTAGTAGAAGCCCTAGTTGCCAGCTGACCTTCGAAGGTGGCGAACGATGTACCGCAACGTAGCAGAGTTGGGCTTGGGCAGCTCCTTCACCAGCTCCTTCAGACTGTCCACCAAAACAAGGACTTCCCGGTCCGAGTCGGGCCCCAGGTCCACCAGCTCGGGGCCCCGGACCGCTACTGGGTTGGCGCTGCTCGATTCGGCCTCCTCTCCCTCGGGCGCGTCTCCCTCGCTGTGCAAACTCTCCTTGGCCAGACCCATCAGTGTGTTGTACAGACGGAAAGGCATGATGGGCTCCGGCAGCTGGAGGCAACAGGAAACAGATGCACAGAATTCAGATAACATGGAAACGAGGACGACTGGAATCAAATACCATGCAAAATGAGGGCCAAGCTCTCACAGTTTTAACAGTTTCTTGAGGTTCCTGCACTGGAATCTAAGCCAGAGTTGAGATTTATGCAAAACATATCTATAACCTAGTTTAGCTTAAAGGTTTAAAAATGGCACCTTATTATCCGTTTTTAAAATTTGACCAACTTCTGGCCAATCCAGGGGAATAATATATACACAAATTTTAATCGCAATGATTTAATACAGAAAGATATAAAAAGTAAAAACTATCAAACTTGGCAAGTTCAAATATTCAGTAATCTAATGTCTTACCATTTTACCTCTGGTAAACACAATCAAACTGAGAGACTAGAAGAAGTGATGAAGTGTGGGTACTTTTTCTCGGATGCTTCGTGTACCTGTCTGAGGTAAAGCTTGAGGACGTTGCTGATGTCATGCGGCGAGCACTGAGACAGCTCCACCAGCTCCTTGCCGTTTTCGAAGGCCTGACAGAGTTTCTCCACGCGGGTCTTCACGCCGTTCACCCTGTAGATGCCCTGCGAAGAGGAGGCAGCGGTTCACGGCCGACACTTTGACACCGGCCCAAATGTCTTGAACGGAGAGATTGGGAGCCTCCTCACCTTCATCTTGAGGGCGCGCCTCTCGATCTCAGAGATGCACTTTGTGATGATGAAGGGGATGCCGTCGCTGGCGCAGCTCGCCACCTGGGTGAAGTCCCGGCCGAACAGCTGCAGGCGGCCCTGCAGCTTCTTATGGCCACACTGGATGGCGAGGGTCTCCAGGCAACGCTTGTGACACGACAGGAAACACTGGGAGGGGATAGAAAATTAGCCTGAAAGTTTTCGGGTTTTTTTTTTTTTTACCGTGATGCCACACAATGAAAAGAAGTGCAGACAAAACCAGAAGTGCTTCTAGTTATAATTGATAAAACTGGAAGCATGCGGAGGCTCATTCAGAGCCCTCCACCATGAGCCTGATGGTGATGTATGCAAAATATTAAAGTAAACGTAGCTGTCACTGCTGTACAATATTGTCTGAGTATTTTAGAAATGGCTCATGTTTAAACTGAATCCATTTACTCAGTGGGGAAAACAATCCTTGTAAAACAATAACTGAGGCATATCTTTAATTATGCTTTATTTTTCAACGATCAAATGCGTTGAAAATTTTAATCATTAATTTACAACAGAAGGTTGTAAATATAACTTTGGCACTGAAATATAAATTTGGCATTAAGGTAGGTCTTTAATATCTTTAAATCTATCTCGTCAATGATGATAATGTCTATTCGTTTATTTAATATTTAAATTACATTTAATTAACTTGATCTATAAGACAATGAAAAGGATTTTATTGTGTGGCCCCTCAACACCTTTTGTCTCCTGTTAAAAAGTTTAAGAACTGAGGTCAGCATTTTATAAAAATACATAATTTACAGAAGTTAAAAGCATGTATTAAAGACTGTTACTTTTCCTCAAAAAGGTTTGAGAAATCAACACAGATAGATTTCCTTGTTGATTTGAAAAATAAAGTCTAAAAGAACAACTCCTCAGAAAATATAATTGTACAGAGCTTTTGCAAAATAAATGAATAAAGTCCTGATGAAGGACTCACTTCCTCGCACTCGGCCCCCTGGAAGTAAACGTAGCTGTCACATTCCCGACACTTGGCAGGAGTCCTCAGCTTCCTCAGCTTGTGGGTCTGGGCCGCTTTGGACAGGCCGATGTTCCGGAAAGGTCTGGTGGAGACCACCACGTCTGGATCCATGCCGTTAATATCTGCACAGAACCGTCATCGTCACACACAGAACAGGAGAAGTCGGCCACAGAAAGCGCAGCGGAAGGACGATCCTGTGCTAAAACGTACTTGGAGTTTCAAACGATGAAACGTTTCCATCTTTCTCATCCGTCTCCTCATCAGACGACATTGTTCCAGTCGAGGACGTTCGAGCCATTTTGGAAATGTCACCTAAAAATTTAACGGTTCAATGTGAGATTTTTTTAAAACTTAATTTGCCTTTAACCTTTGTAAAACCAGATGTTTATAAGTCAGTACACAGAAAATGAACTTTCAAAGGGCTTATTGGTTTGTTAGTGGCACGGTGAAGAGGTAATCTTCAGTTTGCTGTCAAACTGTTCACCAAACCAAATTTGTGACTCACTGGTGCTGGCAGTGGGAGAATCCAGCCCCGTGTCTACCATACTGTCATTGCTCACTGTTGAACCCCAGGATTTGTGTCCCTGTCCTGGAAAAATGAAAAACAACAAAATGAGAGGAAAAGCAAACATTGGAATAGCAGCTTAGCTTTAAAGCCTTAATAACGATGTCCACGGTTCTTGGAAGGCATTGCTTACTCTTGCGTTGAGCCTCCGTCTCTGCAGCAGTAGGATCCACACTGATGGTGGGACCTTCAGTCTGGCTCGTATGTTGATCGGTGTTGAAACTGTCATTTCTTGGTCTGTGGCCGTGGCTGAAATCATTTGTTATATTTGGTTTAGCATTTTATATGGATGTCTGTTCAACACATCTGAAGATTTTCCTTGCACCTTTTCAGATTTCGTCACAGATTTTAATGTGTTTTAGTGGGATTTTTATGTGCAAGACAAAGAAACTGAAATCTGAAAAATCTGAATTTGAATTCAAATCCTTTTAGTTGGAGAAAAAAAAAATCTTGTTGCCCTCAACAAGTTTTCCTTTAGCATGAACAGGGAGGCTGGTCTCAGTTGTGATGTTCAGCAGTCTCCTATGTGTTAACAAACTCGAGGTCTGGGGGCTAAATCCGGCCCGCCGTAGCTGGTTATGTGGCCCTCGAAACACAGGCATATGAAGAGAACTTCAATATAACAACTGTTATTTTGTCAAATCAAATTACTTGTTTTTGGATAGTTTCAAATTACATCAACGTGAAAAGATGCTACATTTTCAGAAATACTCCCCAAATACAGCGAAAGCCATATAATTCAAACAGTTTTGTCAATATGTAGTTTTATTAATACATTCTGCCACAACTAGCTCTTGAAATGAGAAGGACTTTGACACCCTCCTCTAAGGGTTTTTTTTTGTTTTGTGTGAGGTGTTTGCTCTGAGAGAATCCCTCACCTGGACGATGAGCTGGTTGGGGAGTACGTCTCAAACGAGTAGTGGACGCCAGGCTGTTCGGGCAGCTGCAGGTCTCGTACGTGGGCTGCGTACTGCTGGCCGGGATCGTACAGCTTACTGCTCTCACACAGGGTCTGGTAGTGGACGGGCAGCGCCACGGTCTGCATGTGCATGAGCTGGTAGTAGGAGATGGTGGCCTGCAGGAGGAAGGACAAAAGTGTAAACGCACTTCAGCGTCCACAGCAGATACGAGGCGGCGGTGGTGGCACTTCTGGACTGGTTATGCGCGTTCTGACCGATCGGAGCGTCTGGTCGCTCTGTTTGATGACGTCCTGAAGCTGCCGCAGCACCGTCACCTTCGTGTGCTCCAGCTCCAGCTGCTGAGTGGTGGCATCTGCGATGCATGTTCTATAGGTGGCCTCCGCTTCGACTGCCTGTGTAGATATAAAAACACACGTTTATGCTTTAGCTTCTCTAATAGGTATATCACAATGCGCAGCTCAAAAAAGATACTCAAGGTGCATCTGTAGGCAGACGGATGTCTATTGTCATGTAGTTGTAGTTGTAGGTATGAATCAATTAAGAATACTCATGAAGACCTTGTTGCGAGCCTCTTCCTCAACACGCTTCTTCTTCTCCACAGACTTTGCAGTAGAACCTCCTCCCTCCTCTTCGGCTCTGCAGGCCGCCGTTTTGGCCTTCTCGTACTCCTCGCAGCGAACCATGTAAGCTTGCTTGGCTTTTCGCAGGTTTGCCTCGCACTCCAGCTAACCGAGAAAAGTCATTTTCCATCGCAAGTTGAAATCCGAACCAGCCATGTACAATTCAAAACAAAAAAAATGTCCTACCAGTTTTCTCTTTGCTCGAATCCAGAGCTCCTTGATGTCCTTCCGCTTCTTCTCGTGCTCCTGCTTGCGTTGCAGCAGCGGCTGTGTGGGGAAGGCCAAATGTTAGGTCAAGGGTTGGATCGAGAGCAAAAAGGTCAGAGGTGCAGAAGCTGGGTTTATGATGCAGACACCTGAATGAAAGTCTGACTGTGCAGAGTGGTGTTGGCCTGCTGCAGCCCTATGCTTTGCTCCTGGTCCTGCTCCAGAGCGAGAGAGTAGATGGAGTAGAGGGGCATGTGGGGCTGAAGGGAGAAACACAACACTTCATATCAGTGAAAGAAGATTCAACGATACCCTCAGAACTTTTTCATAGCAATTTTTGATATTTGGAAATAGGAAGAATGGGATTTACGTGTGTTATGCTGTGTTTGCAGGACTGGTATAATCTCTGAAGGCCTTTGGAGAACTCCGCCTCTGTAACACAAGAGCAGCAAAACCTGTTGGCACTGTAGCTCCCCCTTGTGGTTGTTGAAAAGTTTAGAGACTTAATTCCACACTATACAGAGAATCGTACTGCTTCACAGCGAGTGATGTAAATGTGGTACAGCTAATGTTTTAATAAAGAATAAAAAGCAAAAGCAACAGCCAAAACCAAATCTACTCTTGTTGTACTTATGTGCTGACAGATTAAGACTTGCAGCAGAGCTTGATACTTTTAAGAGGTTGAAAAAGTAGTTGCTTAAAATATTTCTGATTTTTTTTCCTTGTTTTTCACTTTATTACAGTAGAACTTGCAGTAAAGACCTTCGTCAAGCAATGACTTGTTGCCTGAAGAAAATTTGCAAATAGTGGCATCAGAATTTTACGTCAGAGATGTGTTCCCTGAACGTAAACATCTACAGTAACTCACAGTAAAATTAAGACTTAGTACATCTGACCAAGATTTATAAAGTAGCAACTAAAAATGAAAAAATATGTCAGGCATTTGCGTTCAGCTGCATTTAGAATAAGATACACATAGGTTTTGCACACTTACTAGTTGGGCAACTGCTGAAGATAGCTGGTTGAAGAGAAATTTTTTTTAAGAGCATCGTAGTAAAGGGAGCTAAATAAAAATCTTTTTCTTCCACTTTCATAATTGTCCGTCATGTAAAATCCCCCAGAAAACACATTGAACGTTGTGGTTGTAATGTGTGCTCCATTGTAAAGTTTCCTGTGAAATACTTTCACAAGCCACTGTGACTTCTAGATAACCAGAAAACAACAAAAACAAACATTTTCTGTTCTTTAAATTTCCATGCAGGATATTTGTCCTCTGAGAGCCTTAACTTGAGGCTTTCCACTTACCCAACGTGGTTCTCTTTTCCACATAAGTTATCAGATCCTTCATGTACTTAGAAATGGATTTGGCATAGACCAGAGCTGAGTCCACACCTCCCTCACTGCGCTGGAGAATCACATCCACTTCCTCAACTCGGCCTGTGAAATGACACGCAAACCTTCGTCAGTCGACGAACTCAAAACAAAGCAGTTTTTCCTACCAACTGTGATTTGATTCGAGCCTCCTTCTGGTAAGCCTAGGTTTGCAGTAGTTCCTGTAATGGTCTCAGGTAGAAGATTTTAAATGTCTCAATGCTGAACATTTACTTTAGTTGTTTCCAGTGTTTGTTTTTTTTGTTGTACTTTTTTTTCTTACAATACTTTAAAAAATTTTAAGCTCATATGACATATGACTAACTTGAAGGTTTCTTCAAGTTAGAAAGAAATCATTCCTTTCCACTGTTGCCTCACAGCATGTTTTTTTTAAGAATATACTTAAAAATACTTAATATTACTAAGACTGATATATATTTAAAAAAACCTCTGGGGTTTGTTTAACATTAAAAACAGATTCAATCTGGTCCAATCTGAACTGGGAGATGCATCGGCATGAATACAAGTTGAACTGAGTAGAATTTGAAAAGTATGGAGGTAAAAACCCGAATAATCTATTTTTTAAATAGTTATAGGAGACTTCATTGATGCAGAGCAGGACCAAAGAGCTGAGAGAGGAGGAAGTTCAAACCATCTCTACCATCGATCCTATCCTCAAGTCCAATGTCTCCATACACCCAGGTAGACATTAAAAGGAGGTCAAAGGTGAATGAGGCGAGTTAGGAGTTCTTACCAACAACCCACTGTGTCATCCAGGACATGTTACTGTGAAATATTGCGTCTGCTGCCCAGAAATTGAGCTTTTAGCTTGTTATATAGGGGTTTGGGTTGATTTTACGCAACGTTAATTTTAGCAGTAATCGGAGCGGAGGAGCTCATCACCTACCGTTGTCATGCAGGTCACTCCTGAAGTGTCCCCCTTCTACTCCCTGACCTGCTGCAGCGTACAAGTTCTCCATCGACTGAAACCACAAGACATTTGGAGGTGAAACTTTCTAGATTATGATTTTCATTGGAAACAGTAGTAAATCTGTTTAAGTTGGCATGTAGGATGTAATGGATTCAAACTCACTCTGCTTTTCTCTGTGGGCAGCAGGGAGAGCAGCGTGCTGCTGTCCACTTCCCCCATCAGAAGCTCGGACACACTGGAGAGGAAGAAACGGGTGCATTTCAGTGAGTTTTAAAATGATTACTTCTGCCAATTTTATTATGACTCACCACAAATGAAAAATAAATAAATAAATTTAAAAAAAAACAGCATTTTTTAAAATTATGCAAAAGTGTTATGGTCCGACTCATCAATTATCAATAGCTCCACCTTAATAGAAATTAATGTCTCTTTTTTAATAATACTCATTCTCAGAAATTACATTTTAGGGTTAAATGTAATAGGGCTGCAGCTACCGGTCATTTTAGTGAAAAATTATTCAATCCATTAATCGGATGAAAAAATTGGCACATTCTGCATGTTACCATTTAAGTTTTAGTACAATATTAGAGATACAAAACAATTCAATGTCTTTTTTTTTCAATATGTGAGAAAATAAACACTTTATCACCTGAAATGCAATAAGAGCATTGCTTAGTGAATGCTTGATCGTTTGTAGCAAAGCATCTGCAGCTAAGAAAATACGTCTAACATCAACATATGAAAAGCTTTGCTCTTTCAGGTGGATGTAATGTAGTAGGGCTAATTTTTGGATTAACTGATTAATAATTTCTCTAGCTATGAGATAACAAGATGCCTAACTGGACATTTTATTGAACAGAATTTGAGTGAACAGAGTTTTAGTGAAGCTAAAACTATGCCACTTCAGGAGTTCTGCGAAGAGCAAATTTACACAAAAAAAAATGTTTTCCCTTAAATCTAAAATTTATATATTTTTTGCACAGTTTTGGCCTAATTACTGCTCTGAATGTGTTACTCATTCAGCAAATAGTCTATTTTTGAGACTGTTTACTCCAGTTAATGATTAATGTATCACTAATTTAGTTGGTAATTAATTCAATTGTTTCAGTCCTAAACTGTAATTATAGCGCTAATGTATACAAGATTAACTTTAAGAGTTATTTAAATACAGCAACTTTTAATGATATTAAAAATTATATTAAACACATTGTAGCAGAGGTGTAGAAACTACGGCTCAGACATTAGTCAGGTTGGTTTTGTGAACAGTTACGCTTTTAGAAGAGGAAAAAAGGGAAGAGGTCGGAGCCTAATGCGAAACCTTTAGCAGGTACAGCAGAGACAGGAAGTGACAAAGATAAAACTTTTGAACCAAGTCACCTCTATCAGGTTCAATCATTTTTCTGTGAAATCAATAAGTTTGTTTCCTTTGAAACCGGGGTTTGTCTGGCAACATGTTGGACAAACAGCGAAAGCACAAAAGCGAGTACTCCATGTTCGAGTTGTTTTGTTGTGACAGAAAGGTCGGTCGGAGGGAGAGCGGAGGAGGGAATGAGGAAACAGACACGTCAGGCAGATTTCAACTGTCTCTGCCAGCTCACTTCCTCCTAAAACCGACGGCTGTCTAAACCCTGAAGCGGCACAGACACTTCGCTCTCTTTTCACCGGTTTACTTTTAAGAAAATTAGCAAATGAAAAAAAAACACAAACTATTTCTCGAATCATTTTTAAATCGTTGATTTGATCCGCTTTCCTCCTGTGCATTTAATTTCCGGTGATCATTCTCACACCGTCTCGTTGCTTCAGACTGTGCAATCTGTGCCGTTAGCTCTCAGGTAGTCAACAGAAGTTTCAAGTTTTGGTTTTGTGTCGGTAGATAAAAAAACAAAAAAGAAACAAAAGAAAAAAAAACAAAAAAAACAAGCCACTTCCTGTTTTCAGCTTTGGCTCATGCAAATGTGTCACCATCAAGCACTTCTCTCTGCTTCCCAACATCAGACTCTCAGCTCACTACTACACACACACCTACGCACACACACACACCATTAGAGTATGTCAAATACATGTGGACACCGTTACGAAGCCAGACCGTTATCTCCAACGGCAACAAACACCAGCTTCACTTACAGCTGCTAAATATAACCTTGCTGCACTTACTTGCTACTGAAGGCGACTGCAATGGTCTCGATGGCCTTCTCAAAGTCTTTCTTGTCCGTCTCGTTGGACGCCTCATAGTGGAACCCTGCAGCAACGTCCAGATGTTCAGGTTGCAGCAGTTTCCCCCAGAACATTGAAACCCTCCTCCACCTTCTCCTCACCTTTGACCTTGGAGATGAGCTTCCCAGCAGCAGTGAGGATCTCCACCGTATTCAGCAGCGGGTACGTGTTGATGACCTGACGCAGGTTTCGCAGCACCTCTCCCAAACACTCGTGTGCCACGGGCCGCTGGCTCTCCTTACCTGTGTGAAAGGAAGAGCTGGGTGAGACGAGCGCATAAAAAGACCGCAAAAAAAAAAAGAAAGAAAAAATAAAAAGAGACGGTGCCACATATTGCGAATGTTTCCGTTAAACAATCAGCATCTCTGCGGGAGCCGCTCTCAGACGTAATTAAATCTGGTATAGGCCTTAATTATTGCTGCTGGTGAGCTGCTCCATGATGTAAATATACACCGTAAAACGCTGAGATGCAAGGAGGAGGATTATTGGTTTTATTTCCACTGTAAAAGTTTGCCTCCACAACAAACGAAAAAATATCCACTTTGCAGCAGAGAGCCTTTAGTTCCCTTCATTTTCTGTTGGTCGTATCTTTAAATGGGAGCAAAAACCATTGTCCTGTCATCCTGTGTGTTATAAGCCGCTGAATTACCGATTAAGTCCTGCAGAGCTCTGATAATGACAAGCACCACACCAGTCCTATAGGACAGACATTGTTTTAGCTTCGTCAGGCCGCAAGATTACCCAGCTGCTGCTGAAGCTTTAATTTCTTCCTTAAACTTCATCATAAAAGTACATTTCCTTCTGGCCGTCGAGACCAAGCCTCTTGCACTTCATCAATTATCCACATGATAAATTAAAATGCGTTTGATAATTGGATTCTGAATATTTTTTGAAGTGCAGTTTTGTTTACAGAGACTTGATAATCCATTTTATTTATGGTTTCGATTGTGTATGGGTTTTATTTCCGTATTATTTATCGTTTTTGATTGCCGTGTTTTATTTTGGATATTTAAAGTATCTTCCTGGTCAAGTGTTTAGTTTGTCTTTGACAGGGAAAACTTGTATTCTTATATCATTATCAATGGCTTCAAATATTACTAAAAGTTGCTTTCTAGGACAATTTACTGTGCAGCAAAATTTGTTGTGACTAGTCTAGCTGAGACTAATGTGGAAATGTTTAGACTCTAAACCGAAAGAGGTTTAAAAAAAAAATCATTCTGGTACGAGTTAGCAAAGCGTTAAATGACATTTTCTCTTTGACTGGGATTTTGATTTGAAGGATTGCAAAAACAACTCAAGGTAAAACCGATACAGAAGTTTTCCTCATTGTGCACACACTCCTCTCAGCTCGTCGTTCTACAAAAAAAGAAATCCCCTCATGGGCCAATCTTCAGCCAAGAAGACAAAAAAGAAAAATGAAAAACCATATTAAAATATTTTTAGCTCTAAAAAAAAATAAGGTGCTGGCTGTTCCACTCCAATTCCATTTTCTACTTTTACTTTCTGCTGTGAGGAAATATTGGATGTGAATAATATTCGCCAGCAGGAGGTAACTCAGTTATTCTAGTCTGATCAGGGATTATAATCTGTCAATCGAACCAAACAGGGATCAGAATTATTGAAAACAAGATGCAATACAAGATTGGTGGAAAATATACAGTTGCATTCAATATTACACGCCAGTAGACACACATATATACATATATATATATATATATATACACACTGTATGTACCCAGCTATCGAGAAAAATGAATTGATACTGGTAAGTGTGTTGGCTTGTGTTTAGGAAATGAAAGTAGGTTGGGATAAAATAGCAGCACTCTGGTATGAAAATGGGGCCATCAAGAGGCAAATAGACCTGGAGCTTCTCTAAAATCTCATGATCAACAGGAAATAAGACATGAATTAACTGATTAGTATAAATAACTAAATAAACCTGCTTTACTCATATTGTGATTTGTAAATGTGTTAAAGGCTCCAAAACTGCTCAGACTAATTAGGACGTGATTAATTGTTGAATTTGGTTGTTCTTGTTTGGCCTGGAAGCCAAAATGCTCCATACAAGTATTTATAGCCACTGAACTGTTTCACATTTTCTCACATTATAAGTCAAAAACTTTGGAGAATTGTATCAATAGTCAAATAAGTAAAAATCTGATGGAAAAAAAAAAAAGAAGCAGCGTTAAGTTTTATTCAGCCTCCATCACTACGATATCCCGAAATAAAATTTAATTCAATCAACTCTCTTCAGAGGTTATCTACTTAGCAAAAAGATTCAACCTCAGTTGTTTTGTGAAGCGTTCACAGAAAATTAGAGCACAAACATGAAGAAAAAGGAACACCACAGACGGGTCAGAGAGAAAGTTGTGGAGAATTTAGAGCTGGGTTAGGTTTTAAAACAAAACCCCAAACTTTAAACATCTCACAGCGTTCTCTTCAATCATCTCCAGCTGGGCTGAAAGGCCCAACAAGGAGGAGTATTAAATCCGACGCTTACCGGGAGAATCCATCCACATGACAACTGTTAAAAGTCTGGCCTTTATCAGAGAGCAGAAAGACGAAAACATCAAGAAGTTTTCCACAATTCACGTTGAGGACACGACAAAGAGGAAGAAGTTGCTCTGGTCAGATGAGACCAAATATTATGTGGCCTACAGGCAAACCCACAGTGTGGCAATGCACATCACCCTGAACACACAGCCCCCCTTGGTGAAACATGATGGTGGCAGCCTCATGCTGCGGGCTGCTTTTTTCTAACGCGGACAGGGAAGCTGCTCAAAGTTGATGGAGAAATTACGTTGAGCTACATATCCAGGATGCAAAGAAAATCATTTTGAGTTTTTTTCTCAAGATGCATCAATTCCTTCCACTTCGCATACAGTATTAATAAAGTACATTAAAGCTTGTGATTGTCAAGGTCATTTAATTTATATAGCACATTTTCAGCAACAAGGCAGCTCAAAGTGCTTTGTAATGAGAAGAAGAAAAAAAAAAAAAAAGAATAGTTTGGAGGGAATTTCGACAGTACAAAAAAAAAAAATCCAGCCGTCTAGCTTCGCTTCACAACCAAAAAAGCCAAGGCAGCATGTTTAGGAGGCAGCTGAGTGGCAGCAATCGCTTTATTTCCCTTTCGGCTAAAAAGCAGACAAATTCCCTAGTCACAAGGTGTTACAAAACAAAGAACAGTCAGTGTGAGACAGTCAAGTAAACAAAAGGTCAGCTTTGATCCCAGTGAAGCCTCTACAGCCTGCTTAATTGTGTTCTTCACACACTTTTTGTTGTTTTTTCCTCTCCTTACAATCGTCTTTTCGCTACCTAGCGCAGCCTGCAGCTGGAGGAGGTAAGACAGCAGCTGAAACCTTCCTTCTCCCACAGTCTGTCAGTCGAATTTAGCCAATGGTGGAGGAGAACCAGGTGACCCAGAAGGGAACAGTTTTGCAGCGGTGCCACAGAGGATGTGGCCCTTTTTCGAGATTTGCAAGATTAGTCTTCAGCTCTGGTAGTCTGCTGTATCTGCTTCCTGTGGCTCACGAAGGCAGGTCACCTTGATCGCAAGTGAAAACTAAAGTTAAAAAAAAGCAAAACAAAGTGGCACCATAACAGTAAAATAAAGAGCTTCACAGCAGGAGCAGAATTATGAGAGTCAGAGTGACGGTGATGTAGGTCAACCCATCAGAGTAGGAAGTGTTCAACGAGGCTTTTCTGTCTTCGAGTTATCCATCATGGCTTCCTGTTTAGAAAGCCAACATGGGTGGAGAGCGTGACTTCACAAAAGATAGCAGGAGACGGGAAAATATTTCAGGATCTGCCATAAATAAATATGTTGCAACTAGATTATGGAGGAAGCTGGACGACAGTCTGAGAAGTTCTGCTTGTGGAAGCCGGTCCACTGTGGGCTCTGCTGCGTCGCAGGCCATTTCAGGCTCGGCTGCATCGTGCAGGAGGGGCACAGAGTGCACGAACACGGCTGCAGTAAACAAGAAGCTGGCTTCCTGCAGGAGACAAGAGCGCGGTCGCGTCTGTGGGCGCAGCGGAAGCGCACTCGTCAACTCAAGAGAGAGGAAGCTGCACACAGAGGCTCCGCCCGCCGCCGCTGTCACTCACGTAAAGCACACGTGTTTGGGCTGATGTAAGAGCGACAGGAGGGCCTTCTGACAGATCGCTCGTGAGAAGTTGAATAAAGTCACCAAAAACAGCATTGTCCTGCTTGAGAACTCCCCCCTCCCTGTGAGAACAAACATACCTGTCTCCACAATGACACAAAGATGTATTTTGTCTGCCCCGACGTGAAAACAGGCAGTATGTTATAATATTTCATGCCGATTACAGCACAGGAAGCGGATATACAAAGTTAACTCAAATAGAATAGCTCCAAAATGTTTGGACCCCTCTCTCTCTTTGCTCGGGGGTCTGCCTCTTACCCTCAGCCAGCACGACATCCTTGAGCTTGTCCACGGCCTCGGCGAAGCGCGCCACGTCCCTCAGCAGGGCTGGGATGTCCTCCACCTCGATCACGGTGCTCTCCGGTACTTCGGACTGGGGGGACGGGCTCAAGGCCCCCTTTCCCTGACCTTTAGTGTGGACCCACGATGGCAGCGGGAACCCTGGGGAGACATGGAAACACAAGACGATCAATTTTGCCTGGAATATTCCACCTCTGAGACGTTCTCAAGAGAGTAACTCCTTAGAGACGGTTCCAAGAAAGCTCTTCAAAGTGGACACAAACTACCCTCAGAATTACGATGTAATTGAAGAATATACAGAACACACAAAGCAAATTTAAAGGTGCAGTTAGGTGTAGGAGAGATTTGGGGTACAACGAATTTAAGAGCTTTGAATGTTAAGATTTCTTTAAGAATAATCAACCTTCAAAGTTGCTTTCCGTTTAGAGTCTAATCATCCTATAAGAACTAGGATGCTCTGTTGAAGCGCCAGAGTCGCACACATCCACCCAGTTGTTGACACAGAGGGCCACGCCTTCAGCAGCCAGGTGTGATGACTTTAATGAGACACTGTGTAGAAGTGAAGGTTGTTCTTGAGGCTGACCTGCGGCGCTGGCGTGTCGACTCAGAGCGGTGGGCCTCTTCAGGGTCTGGACGGGGGACGGACAGCCCACCCCCTGCATGGCGGCCAGCTTGGCGTGCTGGGGGCTCGGGGTCCCCGGGCAGGACAGGGACAAATCCTGGAGCCCCGCTGCAGTGGGGGTGAAGCTCGACGAGGAGGTGGAGGAACAGGGCGAGGAGGAGAGGGCGGCGTCGCCCGCATCTTTCCGAGGCTGCTCCGAGAGAATGGACAGCTGGGAGAAAGAAATGCAGATTTTAAGTTTTCCACTGGAGGTTCGTCCTACCGACTCCAGTGGTTTTTCAAAGGATTATACCAGATAAAAGAGGAAGAAATGCCCTTAAATTATTATTTTTTTTTTAAATCAAAACATAAAGGGAATACCGATCCCACTCATTAATTCCTACAATAAGCTGCTTTTTCTTGGTCAGTTAAGTTTTAAATAAAAAATAAATAGAACAAAATACATCTGAGAGATACGTTTCTTCTGACTGGGAGTATTGTTACTCAGCCAGAGTTCTGATTGAATCTGATCTGAATCTATGAAGGTAGAAGATTAGGGTGATGGCAAGGAGGCCTTCCCACCTCTGAGACCTGGAGCTCATCAGCAAAGATAAAACATCAAAATATTAGTGGAAATGTACAAAACGTTGCTCCACAGTTATATGAAGGGTTTTAAGCTGCAATGCAAAAACTTTTGCAAAGCATACACAGTAGAGTACAACTATTTTAACATGCCAGTCTAAATGAAATGAAAAACAGACTTTTTTTAAAAAATGATACCCTTTGAACATCGTCTTTTCTTCTTTTGGGAGATCTCCGTCTCATTTTCAACGCGAAACAAACTTCTTGGTTAAATAATCATCATTTTGATTCTAAGTTTATCAAGTGTGTGACTAAATTTGGGCCCAACTTTATCTGAATCTGTCTACATCTGCATTGTTAAATCTGTTTTTATACTTATACTTCTGAAAATGAACCAGACCTGTTCATCTTTAAAAGTACCCTGAGAAGGCCTGCGGTGTGAATTCACCCATCCAAAAAGTAACTCGGTTGAATTCAGCTTGGTATACCAACATTCATCCGATTCTTAATGAAGCAAAATACGCATTTAAAGCTCGATGCATTTGTAAGCTGAAACGGTAGCTCTGATCAATTTTTGGAACGGGAGAGAAAAAGCACTGAGCCGCTTCAGTAAACGATCGACGGCTAGAGACCGTTAAGGCTCCCTACAGAGAGGAGTGACCTACGATGGCCCCTACGGCCTCCGCCGCCACCGCTAGCACCAGCAGCTCTGCTGTTGGTAAACACACATAGGAAGCCTTTCACAAGATCCTGAGCTGCGTTGTGCAACACTTCCTGACTCCAAGCTGCCTCGGGTGTGGCAATTTGACACATAGTGTCGAATGTCATGATGGTTGGAGAGGCCACACTGGAAATTCCCCCAAATGAAGTGCAAACGAGACACACTGAAAAAAATGTAGGGGTTAATGTCAAACACATTTCTGACCTGACCAAAAACATCTTGGTCAGACGTAAGGAACTAGAATATTGCACGTATCCGGATGGCGTTGAAGAGAAGTAGCCTCCTACCTGTTTAAGCCATATGCTGTGCTTGTTGGGCAGTATGTCCAGCTTGTCCTTGCCTTTGGACTCTGCTTTCTTAACTCTCTGAGTGGTGGAGTAAGGGTTGTAGCTGTTTTTATTGCTACGTTTCAGCATTCTTCTCAATCTAGCTGCAGCTCCAATCCACTTCTGAATGCAGTCTCTCACCGAGCCACTGCAGAATGGCTCGCACGAAAAAACTGAACGAACGAAAACCCGCAAGAGATGAACCTCCTATGCAACACTTGACCAGATATGAGCCAATGTGGGATCGGGTGCCAGTGAGCGCATTTTGCCCTCATGACGCTGCGTTTTGATGATTGCCTTCAAGAAGTTTCATGCAGTTGACAGTTTCTCACACCATGCAGCCAGCAAAGCAGAATTTTTTTTTTTTTTTTTTTTTTAAAGCTGGGAGCAGGCGTTAAAAGCCCCTCCACTCTCACACAAATAGAAACACCTCTGGTTTGGAGATCTGTCCAGCCTGTCCCCTCCAGATGAAGGTTATCTGACTCTACACACACACACCAACAGACTAACAAGGGAGAAACCAGAAGTGATGCGCTACTCACAGACGCCGCGCCGCTCTGTGGCCCCGGGCTTCCTGTTCGGCTCTTCTTTGAGATGGACGGCGTCTTGATGAGCTCCCGCGGTTTCTTCCTGAACATCTTCAGAGTGCCCTTCCCGTCCATCCCGACTTCTTTGAGTTTGACGCACAGACCCCCCACCCACCCCCCGACTCGCCACTTGTTCCGTCTGCCGCTGGCGTTCAGCGGGAACTCGGTGCCATCCGGACCAGCTCTGAGCCACGATAGCTGTGTGTGCGTCTTCCTCCTCCTGTGGCTGCTGCTGTTGCTCATCGAGCCGCGCAGGCTCACTGACTCGCAGAGACGCACTGCTGGGCTCACCGCAAAACTGCGCGCTCTTGGCATCCGCTCTCTGCGCACGCGTGGGCGTGGGGGGACACACAGAGGTGTATTACACCTGCTCTACAAACTTTCAACGGGAATATCTCAGCTCGGAGGCAGATTTGTCTCATGGGTGAGAACCGATGTGATGGAGGGGGGGTGCGCGCTCTCTCTCTCTCTCTCTCTCAGTTGTCTCTTCGCTCCACAGCAATTAGCCCATCCTGACACAGGTGCGTGTCCAACACGTGACCCGGGCTGCGTCACCTGCCCGAGACGTTAAAACGAGTGTTATCAATGCAAACAAGATTTTTACTCCCAGTGTGGAAAATGCAAATTTAGGGAGCTCAGGAAGATCCCGCTAAACTCTGGTTACAAAACTCAAACCCTGGATAAAAGCGTGTTCTGATAGAAGCTTTAAAGGTCAAATATTTACTTCAAAACTATATATATATATATGTATATATATATATATATATCAGTGTCTTTTTGCCCTCCAGCGTTTCTTTGCTCCACAGCAAAGGGAGAAACCATTAAAGTACAACTCGAAACCACTTCTTTCTCGCTCTCTGTGTCAGCGCAGACTCGCTATGAACCTCACCACAGGTCACTACTTCTATTTTTAATGTAATGCCATTACGAGGCTTTAACATGGCAGGTGAAACATTGATGTATTAAACTACAACTGCATTTTGAGTTAGAAATACACATCCTGGGGCGTAGTGGGATAGCGCGACCCACGTTTGGAGGCCTTGAGTCCTCGACGCGACGCGGGTTCGATTCCCGGACCCGGCGACGTTTACCGCATGTCCCCCCCTTCCTGTCAGCCTACTTTCATACGAGGGACACTAGAGCCCACAAAAAGTAACTTGGAGGGGAGAGAAAAAAATAAATACACATCCTGTCATCATCGACATGAACCTCGTATTAAATTTTGCCTTTTAATAAAAGATTGGAACAGTTCCTTTTTCGAGGTGAACTCATAAGGCAACAGAAAACACCACTGACATTTAAAACAAGCATTTGGTGCATCACTTTATTGGATGTAGTGGAAACCAGAAGTTTATATACACAGAGTAAAACGACAGGGATGCATTTTGTTTCCTGAAGTTAAATCAGGCCAAACTTCCCTTGTTTTAGTTCAGTTAGAACCAAGCAAACAATTGAGACACTTAAGGAAAACCAAAAACATTTGACCCAATTAGTCATGTAGCTCACATTCAATGCTGCCAAATATTGAAATGTATTGGCATTAAATAAATCTCTAATACTTTATTCTCTCTGTGTTGTGGTAGCATTTAGTAAATTTGAGTAATTCTAACTCAAAACAAGAGAAGCTTGGTCTGATTTAATTTCAAATGAGAATAAAAGACTTTAGTGTCTTTTATTTGGTGAATGTAAACTTCTGGCATCAACTGTACATAAATCCACCCCATCATGTCTGCCGTAACTCTGCCTGGATGTTTGACCTCTATTCTTCTTATCAGAATTTAATGTTTGAGCTTATAAACATGGTAATTTCTGGCACAGTTTCAGATGATTAGAGTCTCATATCCAGCCAGATTTAACTCTTGATTCATGTTGATGGCTAAAAAAAAAAGTGTCGTCTCTTTGTCAATTGCAAAGGGACATTTAGCCAAATATTAGTGAGGGTGTACATACATTTGACTATGTGTAATTAATTTTAAACCTGTGTATTAAAGAAAATCCACTATAAATTCTTGCTTGGAAATAAGAAAAATAATATGTGCAGTTGTATGTAGGGGGGTGGAAGAGACTTCTGAACTGAGCTGAATTTCTTCTGCCAACACCCAACATAAAACCAAAAATAATTTGCACGCAAATTATTTTTCTATGTACGCAAAGCATCCAGTCACATGGAAAACTCCAAAACCTTGGAGTTTTGGAGAGAAAATATTTATATACCAGGGTTTTTCTTCCCTTTAGTTGGAGCAAAGCCATTCATGTTAAGTTGTCCTTTCTGCTGCAGCAGGTTTTAAAGTTTGTCACATATTTATCCATTGTACAAAATGTACAGTGGACATCATCCTCAGTGATCGTGGTTGTGTCTTACACTTAAAAGACTTCATAAACTCATTGTGAAATTAGAAAAAACTCTTTATTGTAGAAAAGGTTTAAAAACTGGTTTCTTAATTGGTCTTAAGGGTAGGTTAGGGTTAGGGGTAGGTTAACATCACTTTGCTTAATGATTTCTAAAAAAAACTAGAATTTGTACATTACAACAGTTAAAACAGACTGAGTTGCTTTAAGTATTTTTAACATAATAAATATAAAAAGGAAAAAAAAAACAGGCACTTTGATCTAAAATGTTTTCAGTGAGACATTTTTTTGGTAATTTGTCATACATTGAACAACATCGCCCTCTTTAGAGAAACTTTAACAATCCTCCGAGCATCTAGAGTTCAGTTGCCGGACCCCATTCAATATCGTCGGCCTCTTCGTCCTCGTCAAACTCGTCCTCGTCGGAGCTGTCGCTGCCTTGGATCTGTGTGCGTCTGTACTGGACTGCTTGGTGGTGATGGGCCAACCTGAGGAGGTGACGGGCAGAACGGTGAAGAGTCAGAGTGGATCAGTCTCGTTTTAATCAATGAATCCCACAAAGAGGGAGCCAGGACTTACACGATGTACGACGGGCCTTTCTTTTGCTCAGGCTGGGTCTGTGGTTCTGCCGCACGTGTCTGGAACAGAGAGGGAAAAACACATTTAAAACTAGAACAGATTCAAACTCCTCATAATAAAAGTTTGCTTTGTTGTGTTGAAATTCTGCAAAAACAGCAAAGCACTCTGATTCTTGTCAAGGTACAGCAGTACTTCACGGGGAATTTAATTTATTTTGAATTGAATTAACTTTAGATGTAACCCTACATTTGACTCAAAAACTGTTTTGCAGCCGAGTTTCAACCATAAAGCTCTAAAACACATAAAATGGAGCATTTTCTTTGTCTTCCTTGGCTGGTTTTCTAAATGGTAGGCAGGTGAAGACGAAAAACATTTTAATCTGTAAACTCTGGGGCAACATCTAAAATGTCTTTCTGTAGCCAGGAAAGTGTTTACACTTTTCTGGGCTACAATATTCAGTCACTATTGTGCCAGAAGCTCATTCAAAGATACATTTTCCAAATATTAGAGGAGTGTATGTATATATTTGAGCCTATATTTAACATTTTTTTACCCTGTGTGGATTAGACAAAATCCAGAATAAATTAAAATTTGTGGATTTTGTTAAGTTTCATTGAAGCTGTATTTTGTCTAATATCATTTTATAGAAAAATTAAAGTTCAAGTAAACCAAAAAAAGGCCCAAACTAAATGGGAACTTTATGCTCTTAGTGAGTGTATGTTAAGACCTTACTAACTCTGTAAATTGTTTTTTTTTTTCTTTACATAAGGCCAATATGTGCCAAATTAAAAACATATTGTTTAAAGTCTTATAAGTTATTTTCCTTCCATGTTTAATTCCAGTAAGAAGCTAGTGGAGGGTTAAGCTGTTTCTCAAATATTGTGACGACCATAACAATTCTCAACTACCATAGATTGACTTTAATAAATAAAACTCAGGTTTCTGTTTGGACAAACCTGCTCTAGTCGCTCCTCAATAGCAGACAGGGGGGCAGGTGGGAAGCTCTCCGGCTGCTCCTCGCCATACGATGTCTCATGTACCGATCGTCGATTTGATGGGTCGGGGGCTATAAAGTCTGGCGGTCCGTCTGAGAGAGTGTTGGGTTCGTCTACATCGAGACCATCAAAGTCAGAGTCTGTAAAGCTGCGTTGAGACGGCTCTTCCTGCTCTGCAGGGCTCTGGGATGGGCTGTAGTCCTCCTGGCGGGGCGACCTGGGCTCCGGCACATGCATCAACGGTGGGACTTCTCTGTCCGAATAGCCGTAGTCATCAGGCTCCTCATCAGCGGCTGGAGTGTCGTACTCTAAGGCGGGTTCGGACGATCGGGCCAGAGCAGCTCCGGGTCCCCGGGAGCTTTGTGGGAACCTGGCGGCTTCCTGACCTGGATAGGCCTCCTCCAGGTCCTCGTTGTCGGTGTACGCCTCTCCGTCGGTGATGGCTTCTCCGTCGGTGTCCTCCAGATCGCTGGCAGCGCTCAGGTAGTCCATCTGGCTCGGGTCCAGAGCATCCAAGTCCTGCACCCCTCCGCTCTCCAGCTGGACAGAAGAGAACAGGAGTGGAGAGGTTTTAAACAAATGAAGCTGAATAGGAAGAACTTTATAATTGCACCACAGCACCCCCTAACTAAACCTGTCGTGTATTATTCAAACTGTGCACCATGCAGGTTATAAAATGCGTCTTTTCAAATGTACTTGATTGTAAGACTGGGTATTTGATGGAAAAACAAAACGAATTCACCCACTGTGTGATTCTTAAAAGTGCCTCACTTCAGTCAGTTTAAGATCTGTCCTTGTTTTCTTTTTGACAGGCACAATTTCTGAAAATTAAAGTCATGAAGCCATCTTCCTTCTTCAAAACAAAGAACCTGGCTTGAGAAACGCCTTGAACACACAAGTGTGTGTAACCACTGTGAAGATGTGGTCAACATGAGTAAACTTCAGGATGTGAACAAATCGCATGCATGTTGGCTCAAACAGTTTGCAAACTGTAATATGACAATTATCAAACTGGCATTGCTATTAATGTAGGACAGACAAAATTCAGGAAGAGTTTAAAGGCATAAGAATGCTGTTTAGACAAACAGTATGGATTACTCAATGGCATCACATTATGAAAAAAAAGGGAGATGAAAGTCCAAAAAAATCTAAAAGTCAAAGAGAGATTTGGAGAGGTTTTAAAAGTCCACTTGTTCAGCTAAGAGTAGCGGTCTATCCAGGACTACAGAGAGCTTTATTATACCAGATTATCCCCAGTGGTCATTGGAGCAGCGTGACATACCGTGATCTCTGACACCCAGACAGGTTTGGATTGCTGGTGCCGGATGCTCTCCTTCAGAGAGTCGTACCACTTGTGGGAGCCGGGCTGGAGGTCTATCCGAGCTGAAGGGCAAAACCAGGAGAAATACCGTGAACGTTGCTGAGTCACAAGTGAGGGGAAAACGCTTCTGTCCCTACTAATGTATCTTGCATTTAACCGTCTAACATGAGGGATACCTGCGAACAGATGGTTGGCGTGTTTCCTCATCTTGACGGCCTGGGAGTAGAGGCGTCTGGAGCTCTTGCTGGAGTCGGGCTTGTACCTGTGCCTCATTGCCTTGACGTCTTTGCGGCTGTGAGGGTCTAAGAACAACACCATAGGGTGATACTGGATGTAGTTCAGCCGCTCCACTGCAGTGGGAGTGATGTCCAGCAGGGGGTGCTTGTCCTGGAAGAAAACTCAAATAATTCAGAAGATGACACAGGAAACAAAATGACTACTGTTGAGAAATAAAGCATTTAAAGTTGAATTTTAATGTTTTCTTCTCACCTTCTCTGCTATTCTCCTAACAGTGTCCAGTTTAATAACTGTGGAGCCATTGTCTCCTCCGCCGCCCCGTGGAACCATCTCTGTGGAAATAAAGTTCAACACAAATAATAAGCCTCAATATGTGCAATGCCTTTCTGTTATTCATGAGAAAGGTTAGAAATGGTCAAACAATGAGTATAAACTAACCTGCCACCTCATATTCATCAGGCATCTCATGGGCCAGCTTCTCCATGGCGATGTCATTCAGGGGTCCCAGGATGACAATTGGTCGTTTGAAATTAGCTGGTAGAAAAAAACGACAACCAATCAGCTGCTTTAAAACTGAACTGAATGTGACTTTCTGAACTAACAGTGTCCATGTGTTCGTGTGTGAGAGACCCGTGCCCACCTTCCCTGAGCAGGACCCTCTCATAGGCCGGGAATTTGCCCTGAATGGTGAGCTGCAGCAGGTCTTCCCGAGTCCGTCTGTTGTTCTTCTCGTTCTTCTTGTTTCCACGAAGTCCTCGCAGTTTCCAGAACTCTGCCCTCGGGCCGGTTCCCTGCCTTTCTCCAGTGGACCGCTGCGTTCGCTCGATGGTGGCCAGCTTCTCTGCCCTGCGGGAGGCGATTGTTGGAAGAAAATTTTAATCTGGGGATTTATTCAAATCCGTCTTCGGATTTTGCCACATTACACCCTCGAGCTTCAGTGTGTTTAATAAAACTTTATATGACAATAATACATTGAGTGAAAGAAAAATACGGCTTGAATTTTTACTTTTTTTGGTGGCAAAAAGCTGGGAAAAGTATAGAAAATGGAAAGATCAAAATATGGCCATGCATCTGACCTGAGAAACAGGGAAAGAACTATAATCAGAAAAGCTGCAAAGAGACTCTGGAGGAGCTATAGAGAACCACAGCTCAGGTAAGACATCAGTTGTGTGCTTAAATATTTTATAAGTCAAATAATTTTTTGTTTCTATACTACCAAATTATCAGTGTGAAAGGATAATAAATAATTATTTAACTTTAAGAAGAACTCATTGAATGCAGAGACAGTTATAATGTTTTAACAGTTCACTTTTATTAATACATCTTGCCACAACCGGTCTTTTAATAATGTTCACAGAAATGAGTTTGACCCAGCTGGCTTAGATCAAAACTGTTCAGGTGTTAAAATGGCCTAGTCAAAGTCAATACCCAACTCCAACAGATTCTGTGCCAAGAGTAAAAAAATGTGGTTGATTGAAATTTCATGCCACACTTTTCAACTTGTTATTTGTAAAAAAAATAAATGAATAAATAGTGCCTTTGTCTTTCAGTTATGCTTTACTTGTCTTGGTTTATATCATAAAATCCAAATAAAATAAAGTTTGAGGTTGTAATGTGGCTGCATATCAAAGAGCTTAAGGAGGAATAAAACGTGTTTCCTCACCGCTCCTTGTTGGGGATGGTTCCTTTATCCATCTCATGCAGGTCGTTCCCCATGCGGACAGCGAGCCAGTTGCCGATCTTCCCAGTGAACATCGTGTCCAGGACCCTGAACACCTCTCCTCTGGTGAAGCTCAGACCCTTGGGGTTATCTGCCTCGTGGTCAAAGTGCGTCCGGACGTAGAAGTTGTCCCCCAGGTTGGACTTGATGATCTTCTTGTAAACTGAAGATGGAGTAGAAGTTAGGACTGACAAACACTAAAAGTAAATCATACCATGATTAGCTGTGCTCCACACTTACGGTCCATCTTTTTCTGAGTGCACAGTTCCACCCGCTCTCCCGCTGGGAGATTGAGGAGGAAGTTGGCAGCTTCCTCTCGCGTGAAATGGGCAAAATCAACATTATTTACCTGAAAATAAACAAAGACCAAAGGCTTGATTCAGTTTAAAAGCCAAATAAGTCACCAAATTTATTCATTTACTTATAAATTATTTTGAACAGACAAAAATGAAAGCAAGAAAAAAGGAAAAATAAATAAATTATCACGCCCAATTGACATGCAATTTTATATTATCTATTCAAAGAGGAGCAGGTAGAAAATACAAGATCTTATGATTTTCTGCCCCTTTCATACTCATCAACATATAAACAATTAAATGTCCAAACACCAGATAAACAAATTATTTCTACCTTACATGACATTTAAAACACCACATTCTCATCTTTAGATGTACAATTTATTTACAGATTTTTTATATCATCAATAGTATGGTCTTTGAAACGCTCATACAACATATTTCCCAACAAGCTTCTTTTTAAAACAGGTTTTTAAGTTGGTTTATATTTGTACTTTTTTGACCTCATCATTCAATCCAATAAAATAAATAAAAATGTGAACAACTCAGATAAGGTTACCTTGAGGATCTGGTCTCCCTCCTTCATTCCCTCCTCATATGCTGGGCTGTTTGGCTGAACTCCGCCCACAAAGATCCCAACATCGTTGCCTCCCACCAGCCTGAGGCCCAAACTGCGCCCTTTGACAAACCTCACTGTGTTTACGTCAGAGCTGTACCTACAGAAAACAAAAGAATGAGATGCCAAACAAATCAGATCACTAGAATTATTTTTATAAAGTTTAAGTACAGATGAATTTTGTTAAGAATATATTCCTCACCCAGGATTAGATGATGGGTAAGAGTCAGGAGGTAGGAAATAAAGAGGCTCCTCTGCAGGTTTGGCTGCAAGAGAAATCAAAACATTGCAGTTTAGCTAATTTCATGGATGGAATTATAACTATGGTAACCATACAATAAGAATAAAAAAAAAATAATTTTAATAAATTTAAATGTTAAACTTTCTTATCCCGAGGCTTACAGTAGAGCTGAGGGTTATTCACTGAAATCCCGGACCGGACGGTGCCGCCTCCGTTTGCAGCACGAGGAACACTGCAGAGTAAAAAACAGATCTTTATTCTCCAATCTCACTGCTGCAGCTTTTTCATTTGGTTCAAACAAATATGTCACACAGATTAATCTTAATTTGATGGCAGACAAGCTAGAGGATGGAGAAAACAAGATTAATTAAATCACAGAGAACTTCAGAGAAGATGGATTAACTATGAAAGAAAAAGATTAATTGAACAACAAAATAAAAACTAAATCAGCATGCTAACAAGAGTTGAAATATGGGTAACCTTTTGTTTTGTTTATTAATTTGTATTTTTAAGAAGTACAAGAAAAAAGTGGCTTATTTGATTTTAAAAAAATCATCACATTTTATAAATTATCTGTACTTTTTTTTTTTTTTTTAACCATCAGGACACCAAGTAATCCATTATAACCTTTTTTAAATCTCTGTCCAACTTACATTTAGCTGAATGCAAATTAAAGGACTCTTAATATATGAATGGAGTGATTTGATTCTTATTTATTAAGTTAATTGAACTGAGAACCAGTTACATAACTTAAAATATAAGTTATATTTACTTAGAACGTCTAATTATTTTTATTTTACTGTAAAATTCTGAAGAGGTTAAATGAACAGAAACGGATTTAATCTAGGTCTCTTAAAAGGCACCTTTCTTACTAAATTAATATATTGCTGTGTTATATTCTTTTAAAGTATTTTAAAGTATAAAAATCGATTAAAAATTCATTTAAAAATGTGTCCAACTAACTAGAATATCAAGATAATTAAAAATCAGTTTAGAAAATAATAGGTATGTTTCTCAATAGCCCACTTTAACTTGTTTTAAAAGAGATGACACCTTTTAGGTATATTTGATAATAATAATAATAATAATAAAAAAAAACAATCCAGTTTTGGTTTAATTTGTTCAGGTTACCTGCGGTGGTCCTGCTCTCGCTCAGAGCTGCCAGACCTTCTGAGATGTGAAAGCTCGTCTGACTCGGAGGAATCTGAAAGAGAAACAAAAGAGGCTTTTCAGAGACTCTGCTGTCACGGTTTGCATGGTCAAAAACGACGATAAGAGCTCAACATTAAGGAGTAAACCCACCATCTGGAGGCGGCCTGGCGGGGGATTTGACTCGACGTGAAGGCTCCCTTCTTGCAGCAAGTGAAGTTGCTTTCTTAGACAGGACTCTTAACAAAAAATGTCAAAAAGAAACTTATTTGTCAATAACATAAAGACTATGAAATAGAAATTTGTGGTTTTCTGCTTAAAATATTCATTAGTCATGCTTCAGCTTCTGAAGACTGGAGAGAAATTTAACATAACCAATAAAGATTACAAATACAGAGCTGGAGTATTGTTATGCGAGTCAGATATAACTCCTCTCTCTGATCCACTTTGCTTTATGTCAAAAAGATTTAGATATTGCTAATAAATATATATCGACAGATATATTTAGCAACAAGGACTAGTTTAAAACACGAACAATTTGTTGTTTGGACGATGGAGTGACGTAATCCTGGTGTATTTTGGATTCTCAGCAGCTGAAATGTAATGTGATGCCATCTGAACAGGAAGTCATGTCATGTGCACCAGTGTGTGCAGAGTGTAAAAAAAAAAGAAAAAAAAAAAGAGATGAGTTTGTGTAAAACAAACCAAACACTCTTGTTTCTCTTGTTTCAAGAAATGGACCTTCTTGGTTCTGTAAGTGTATATAAATTAGGTTAAACGCTCCTGTGTTAGTAATTGTACTTAATAAGCAAATAAAAGTCTGAAATGGTGTTTTAAGCTGAAAATCTAAAATGTAAGACTAAATATTGGTATTTTTGTTCTACCAACAATTTTCTGGACACTTTCACAGGAATCTGTAATGGCAGATTTTTCAAGCCATTTCTAAAAAAGCAAAACAAACAAAAAAAATCTATTTAATCATACAATAGATTTTATTTAGTGGTAGTGGATTGAATATTACCTTTAGGAATTTTAAAATCTTATTAAAATACATCGGTGTATATTATTATAACATTACAAAACATAAATAAGTACAACAGGTATTGATACCTTTGCAGGCCTCTGTGAGCCTATAAAGTGTGATAGGATTTTTATGATCCGACTGTCCACCTGCTCAGGTTTACTGTCAACAGCTGAGGTTAAATTTAGTTTCTTCGAGGAACTCGCAAGTCAATTGTTTTGGAAGGTTATGTTTATACAAAAGTGCCAACTCATGAAAGCTTCCTGGTGCAGGAACCCAGTGCTTGGTAGATTACAGACATTGTAGAAAGTAGATGAAGCCCACCTGAGAGCGTGAGATGTATCTCACCTGCGTCTCCCCTTGGCTGCGTTTGAGTTTCTGCCCCCTGAGGAGTCCTTACGGGGGACGGATGCATCACTGGCATCTGACTCGGTGTCCGAGTTAGCTGTAAAGGTCAGTGAATATATGGAATGTGGTTTTAAAGCTACTTAATGCAATCTAAAAAAAAAAAAAAAAAAGAAAGAATGAAAACTGAGAAGGTTTTTCCATGCTGACCTTTCTTTGGCAGTTCGCTGGTTTCGCTCCATCGAGGCGGCTCGACGGGAGGCTGCAGAGAAACCTCCGGCAAGGTCCTGGAAGATAAACAAAAAAAAAAAGCGGGAGGTGGGAGTGAGGGAGGAGGAAGACAACAAATCTCAGTTATGTTTGACGAGGGGGGGAGCCGTGGCTATATTGATGATAATCTGAGACTTAAGTGGTAAATATTCACCTTATTACCTCTGAGGTGAGCTCTCTGTGAGAAGGTCAACTGCATTGTGACCAATCAAAATGATCCATTTTAATCATGTGGTAGGTAAAGCCTCTGGGCCAGTAAATATCTGAACTAACCTCATTTTAAAAATCATGCTTTGAAACACAGGCAGATTTGCAGGAACTGATGAATGATCGGTTTATTGGCGTCTGATTGGAGCAGCGCTGCTTCATTGATAAGTACTCTGATCAATACAGCCACATACATGTTCTGTAAAAAGCCACTTTTATTCATTTTATTATTAAACAAAAAATTTAAACACAAGTGATACACAGTTGAAAAATAAATCAAGTAAAAGAAAAAAAAAAACGGGTCCAGAATAAGCAAACGAATAAACAAACACACACAAAAAAACAGAGAGGGCGGCTTCAATTGTCAAAATCAAACGACAGTTTGTGATTAGCTAAGGGTAACAGTGGGGGAGCCGTGAAGTCTGGCCAGTGTCCGCTTCGTGAACTCTTGCAGAGTTTCAGGTGTGGATTTTGGAGGACCATCATCTGTACCTGTATCTGCTGATCGAGTCCTGGCTGTACGAAGTGCTGTTCCTCTGAGGAGGCGCCGACGTGCTGTCCGACTCAGAATCAGAATCTGGAAACGAGGATGGCAGAATAACTCTTATTACAAAGTAAACTAACAGCAGCATCACAGAGCTCTGCAAACACGTTCACGTCCCATGAAGTTTTTTTTTTACATTTTGTCTTGTTGCAACTGCAATTTATTTGGATTTAAGAGCTTGATTGATAAAGTAGTGCATATTTTGAACTGGAAGGAAAATGAAAAATGTTTTAAAACTGAATTTTTGAGGTACATGCAAAAAAAAAAAAAAAATCTCTCTGAACACAATAACCTCAATATGCAACAAAGTGGAGACAGCATCATGCTGTGGGCAAGTTGGGGAATGAAACTAATGACTCAGAGGGTTTAAACAGAAATGCATTGCACATTTTTTCAGTTTCGTTACTGAACAGTGCTTTTACACCATGCATCATTTTCTGTTTCACAATTATGCACTACTTTGTTTTCGTTTATAATCTAAAATGTCAGTGTTAAGAAGCAATAATATTTTTCTGTAACATTTAAATTCTAGAATGTGTATGTGATCCTTTTGTTTGTGAAATGTTTGTTACCTTTTGGGTGTGTCCTTGTAGCGGCCATCTTGGAACCTACCAAAGAGGAGGCCCGCCTCAAACCCAGCTCTTTTATAGAAAGGCCCATGTTTGCCGGACTTTGATTGGCTGGGCAGTTAATTGAGAAGGTGGGGACAACAGTATATAAGAGGACTGTTGGCTGAGCCAAAAGGGGGGGAAGAAAGCTTGAGAAGATGTCATTTTGTCTTGTCTGTGAGCCATGCTGTGCTAAAGGAGGCCTAATAAACCACCTTTGTTTATGCTACAGCCAACTTTGAGGAGTTTTTTCTTCCACACCACACCTCTCAGTGTAACAGTGGTGTCAGAAGTGGGATGGTTTACGCCTGTGAATGAAGGAAGACGACAGGCTAAATGAGAGGAGTAGGACGTGGAAGAACTCGTGGGACAAAGAAAAGCCCCCTTTCTGAGATGGAAGAAGGACAAAGCGGAGGACCAGCAGAGCCGGATTCATTACCTGAAGGAGCCATGGCTGGTGAAGACATTTTTGAACCGGTTGTGCGGCCTAAGCAGACTACAGTTGGTGCTGTGAGTAAAGAACATTCTGAATCTGACATCTTTGATGAAATAAGAGAATTTATGCGACGTTCTAAACGTACAGAAGCAATACTGTTTGATCAGATTAAACAGTTGCGCAGTAACATGCCAAAACTGCGAAGTGATGTTTATGCTGAACATGAGCTGTCTATCGAGACTGGCATTTCTACAGAAGCAGCTTTCCCAAAGCGAGAGACTAGGACACTGTCTCAGCTGTCTGCAACAGAGGAAGTCCAAGGAGCCTCTGATTACCAAGCTGAACCTCATTCTCCATCTCAGCCCCAGCGGCATATAGCACAAGGAGCTCCAGCACAAAGAGTGGAACCAACCCGTGGAGGTGATCCGAGAATACCTGACTTTAAGGAGGGTGAGGATCCTGAAAGTTTTTTCATACGTTTTGAACGCATTGCTAAAACATGGGGATGGCAACCAGCTGATTGGGCTGCTAGAGTGGTCACATTATTGACTGGAAAAGCCCTTGAGGCATATGCTGGAATGGATGAGGACCAGTCTGACTCTTATGACGCTATTAAAGCTGCTGTGTTGTCTAAGTTTAATGTAACAGAAGAGACCTACAGATTCCGGTTTCGAAGCATCAGTGTTCCAGTGGGAGAGAGTGTACGTGAAACCTATGGTCGGATAAAGGGACTCTACAGGCGATGGATGCGGCCTGACAGTCGGAGTAAAGAAGAGATTGGGGAAACAATCATTTTGGAGCAGTATCTTCGTGTGCTTCAACCAGACGTCCGCACATGGGTGAAGGAGAACAATCCAAAGACTGGAGAAGAAGCGGCAGACCTGGCTGAACGTTACCTGGCTGCTCACAGAGAACCTTTTAAGTCAAGAGAGACTGAGAGACCAAGGTCTATGGAGGTAAAACCTCCAGGTGCAACTAATGCTGACAATTTGGACAAGAGGGGTGGTAAGAAGTATACACAGTCTGGACTAAAGTATGGTCTCATTTGTTACTATTGTCAGCAGCCTGGTCACAAAGCTTCTTTATGTCCATTAAGAAAAAGTAAGTCAGTAGAGTTATGTGTGGTACCTTCCAAAGAACATAATTATGAACTTTCTGATGACGTGATTCCACATAAACATGTAGTTGATGTGGTGATAAATGGCAAAGCTGTAAAAGCTCTTGCAGACACAGGTAGCTCACAAACTCTGGTGAAATCATCTTTGTTGAGTAATGTACTGCCTAACTTTAACAAACCGGTAAACATTACTTGTGTTCATGGATGTCAGAAAGAGTATCCAACTGCTGATGTCACTATTAATGTTAAAGGACATGTTTTTATGTTGACTGTTGGAGTTTTGAATCAGTTAGCATATGATGTTATCCTAGGAGAAGATTTACCAATCCTAGACAGTTTGGTTCAAGAAAACTCGGTGGCTTATTCCTGTGCTGTCACCACACGTTCCATGAAAAAGGGTTTAGAACCTCTGCCAGATGTAGATGATGATCTGTATGAAGTAGGAAATAAAATCAGGAAATCAAAACGACAGCGTAGACAGGAGAAAAATAGGAACAAAAGCAGGTCAAAACACCCTGAACCTGCATTGCCATTAACTCCATGTATTGATTTCCAGTGGAAAATTCCTAATAACTTTAAAGAGAGACAAGAAAACGATCCATCTTTGAAACCTCTCTTTAATAAAGCACATAAAGATGGTGGAAAAGAGAGTGCTGCTGAGTTTAAAAGTTTAGCAGGAGAGCCTTTCATTATAAGGGATAAACTTTTGTATCTAGCAGACATTGATGAACCCAGACTTGTTGTGCCAAAAGAATACCGTTCAGTAATTCTGCATTTGGGTCACACTATACCATGGTCAGGGCACTTAGGACAGGCAAAAACTTATAATCGTGTTGCCCAACGTTTTTATTGGCCAGGATTATATAAAGATGTAGTTGAATACTGCAAAACATGTCATGACTGTCAGTTGGTGGCCCCTACTAAAGTTTCAGACCGTGCCCAGTTGCAGACATTACCTATAATGAGTGTTCCTTACGAGAGAATCGCCATGGATATCATAGGTCCTTTACCTAAGAGCAGTAATGGCTATAAATATGCATTAGTCATCTGTGATTATGCAACCAGATATCCAGATGTTTATCCATTACGTTCTCTGCAGGTTAAACACATTGTTCGGTGTTTAGTGGACCTTTTCTCCAGAGTTGGTATCCCAAAGGAGATTCTGACAGATCAGGGTACCAATTTCATGTCACAAGTGATGAAAACTCTTTATGATCAACTGGGTGTAAAAGGTATTCGTACTACTCCATACCATCCAGAAACTGATGGTTTGGTAGAACGATTTAATGGTACATTAAAGCAAATGTTGAGAAAGTTTATTGATGATGCTGGCAAAAACTGGGATAAATGGTTGCCTTTCCTTTTGTTTGCTTACAGAGAAGTACCACAAGCCTCAACTGGTTTTTCTCCTTTTGAGTTGCTTTATGGAAGACAGGTTAGAGGCCCTTTGGATATGCTGAAGGAGAACTGGGTGGCTGGAGTGGCATCAGGGTCCAGTGAAGCGGCTTCACCAACAAACATCATCTCCTACATACTTCAGATGAGAGACAACCTGGAAAAGTACAGAGAACAAGTTAAAGATCATATGGAGAAGGCTCAACATAAGCAAAAGGTATGGTACGACAGACGTGCCCGTGAAAGAGAGCTGAAGACGGGCCAGAAAGTCTTAGTACTCTTGCCCAGTGGGCCAAGTAAGTTGCTTGCTAAATGGCAAGGACCCTACACTGTGGTTAGAAGAGCAGGACCAGTGACTTATGAAATTATCTGTCCAGAAAAACAAAAGTCAAAGCAACTGCTTCATGTAAATCTATTAAAGGAGTATCATGAAAGAAATGTTCCAGAAATGGATGTGAAGCAGATCCTGATGGTACAAGATGTTCAGCCAGAAGATAGTGCTGTGTTGAAAGATGGGGAAGCTGAAATGAGTCCATGCAGAGAATTGACCAAATCTGAAAAGGCTCCTAAGCATCTGACTCCTGATCAGTGGCAACAGCTGGGTGAGATTAAACAGTCTTTTCCATCCCTGTTTGCAGATGTACCTGGGCGGACTGAAATTATAACACACAAAATAACTTTGAAAGATACAACACCTGTTCGTCTTAAGCCTTACCGGATTCCAGAAAGAATGATGGATCCACTGAAAAAAGAGGTCCAGATGATGCTGGAAATGGGAGTTATAGAGCCATCAAGAAGTGAGTGGTCAAATCCCATTGTGTTGGTTCCTAAAAAAGACTCAAATCAACTACGTTTTTGTTCTGACTTAAGAAAGTTAAACAGCATTTCCTGTTTTGATTCTTATCCCATGCCACGCATTGACGAGCTACTGGAAAGACTGGGGAAAGCCAAATACATCACAACATTAGATTTATGTAAGGGTTACTGGCAAGTGCCTTTAGATCCATCCTGTAAGGAATACACAGCCTTTCAGATTCCAGGAATGGGTTTATTTCATTACACGGTTCTACCATTTGGTCTTCATGGAGCACCAGCTACCTTTCAAAGGTTGATGGACATTATTCTTAGTGACTGTTCCACGTTTGCTGCCGCCTACCTGGATGATGTTGTGATCTACAGTGAAACTTGGGAGAATCATCTACAACATCTAAAGGTGGTAATGGCAAGGATCCAGAATGCTGGTCTCACTCTGAATGTGAACAAGTGTGCATGGGCACAAGAAGAAGTAAAATATCTGGGCTACCTTGTTGGCCATGGACAGATAAAGCCACAACTTGAAAAAATAAGAGCCATTCAAACAATTCCCAGACCTCAAACAAAGAAGCAAGTGAGATCATTTTTGGGCTTAGTTGGGTGGTATAGAAGATTTATACCCCATTTTTCAACTTTGGCAGCCCCTCTGACTGAGTTGACAAAAAAGTCTACTTCTAAAATTATGTGGAAGGAGGACTGTGAACATGCATTTCAATCTTTAAAGAAACTGATTTGTCAAGCTCCTGTTTTACAGAGTCCTAACTTTTCCAAGCCGTTTATTGTTCAAGTGGACGCTTCAAATGTTGGTCTTGGAGCAGTGCTAGCTCAGGGAGAAGCTGGTGAAGAGAAACCTGTCCTTTTCTTAAGTAAAAAGCTTTTTGACCGGGAGAAAAAGTACTCCACAGTAGAAAAGGAAGGACTTGCAATAAAGTGGGCTTTGGACTCTTTAAAATATTATCTCCTAGGAAGGGAGTTTACTCTGCAAACTGATCACAGACCTCTGAAGTGGATGCATTCCAAGCAGCATCAGAATGCCCGTATATTACGTTGGTGCCTCGCCCTTCAGCCATACCAGTTCACCATACAGCATTGTCCAGGTAAGAAAAATCTTATTGCTGACTACCTTTCTCGTTTACCTGAGTTTTGTAAACCAGAGGGGGAAGAAGTGAGTAAATGTTAAGAAGCAATAATATTTTTCTGTAACATTTAAATTCTAGAATGTGTATGTGATCCTTTTGTTTGTGAAATGTTTGTTACCTTTTGGGTGTGTCCTTGTAGCGGCCATCTTGGAACCTACCAAAGAGGAGGCCCGCCTCAAACCCAGCTCTTTTATAGAAAGGCCCATGTTTGCCGGACTTTGATTGGCTGGGCAGTTAATTGAGAAGGTGGGGACAACAGTATATAAGAGGACTGTTGGCTGAGCCAAAAGGGGGGGAAGAAAGCTTGAGAAGATGTCATTTTGTCTTGTCTGTGAGCCATGCTGTGCTAAAGGAGGCCTAATAAACCACCTTTGTTTATGCTACAGCCAACTTTGAGGAGTTTTTTCTTCCACACCACACCTCTCAGTGTAACAGTCAGTAAAAGATTAACATTCAAGGCTGTAGTGTGACATTTTCTTTGTAAATTATTATTCTAATTATAATGTTTTCATTTTGTACCGACAACTAGAGTGCTAATCCTTTAAAGTTAATGAGTATTTTTTAAAGCAACTAGCGAAACATTCATAGAGGTGTTAAGCACTTGTGTACTTGGCCATCTCTTTTTACACTTTATTTTAAGCACTTAAAACTAGAATGAATATTGTCAGGGAGTTGTTGAGGATACACAACGTCATAAGGAAGCTGGATTATTCTGTGTTTATGCAGACCTGGGGGTGGGATCCTCACAGGGGAGCTGACTCTTCTTGGTGGCTCTTGGCGAACTGTGATGGGGGAGGGTTTCAGACTAACATGGGGAAGATCAGAAAGAGATCTGCAGAAACAATGCAAAGGAGATGGGAATCATTTATTATTTTAGTTTTTTAAATATTTAAAAAATCAACTATTTCCTTATGTTCACCATGTGATTTGGTTATCTAAATATTTTAGCACACCAGCGCTTCAAATCTCTCAGTGAATTAAAATGCAGTCCGTACTTGTATCTGGTGTCTGGGAGGGCGCTCTCTCTGTGTGGAGGTGGGGAGGCGCTGCGGTCGGAGTCGGACTCAGACACCGGCCTGCGTGGCTTTGAGGAGGAGGAGGAGGGACGGGTTAAGGTCCAGTTCTGCACAGGAGAAGATCGTGGGTTTGGGAGAGCGGCCAATCCTGGAAGAGCTCTGCAAGGAGACGAACATCATCAAAGTCTTCACAATAAGCATCTTGATCACTTTACTGTACAGGGAGCTAATAAAGATACACACTTTTTAAACTAACCCACTAAGATATAATTATTAGAAAGCTATCAAGTGAATGCAGAAGAGTAATAGCACAATTATGAATCAGCTCATAGAGAAAGCTAAACTATTACAAATATATTTAAAAATAACTAAATGACATGGGTTCAAACAGGAACTTAAAATCAAGCTACCAAGTAGTGAATGTCAGTGAATGTCTAACTTCAAAGCACATGTCAGAAACCTCTTTAAATAATTTTTAACCTAAGTTAACTGACTTGTATTTGCTGGGGTCCTTCATTACTGGAATCTCTCTCCTGGCAGGAGGAGAAGTGCTGCGGTCCGAATCGGACTCAGATGGAGCTGACGAGAAAATTAGAAACAACAATAACAATAAACGTACTTCATCTTACTGCCTACATGTGATTTGTTTAGTTGGTGGACCTAAAAACTACCTTACATACAGCTCAACTCATTTAGCTCAAAAGTTGTTTGTTTTCCAGATGATCATTTTTATTGCAACAATGAAATGTGCATTTTTGAAAAGAAACAAATTTTCTGGAGGATGTACCTCTGCGAGGGGCGTAAGTTTTCGGAGCAGGCCGGGTCAGTGTGGAGCGTGCAGGCGATGAATCCCTGGACTTGGCTCGGGGCGGTGGCTCAGCTCTCGTTCTGGGTTAAAAATATTTAACAACTTAAAAATTAGAACTAACGAATGAAAGAAAATGTAAAAAATGGTATGGGTCTGTACCTGCGTGTTCGTTTCTCTCGGGTGTGTTGACGTGATATCCGGCGAGGGGCGATGTCCTCTTCAATATCTGAAATGTCTGATTGGTCACAGAAAGCAGTTTTGATTGAGTTACCCAGACAAGCTGCATGCAGAGATAATGAGCCCAAACTCTTTCAGATTCACCCTCCCCACCTCTGAGTAACTCTTACCCTCCAGCTCTGAGCTGCTGCCCTTGCGCAGCTCGTCCCCGCTGTTTCGGGGGCTGTCGTCCACCTCCGGGATGGTGACCAGGAACTTGCGGTCGTCTCTGAGGACCGTCATGGTCAGCTTGCCCCTGCTCTTCTCCACCAAGTGCTTGGTCTCCAGGAGGGAAAGGTTCTCCGTCGTCATGCCGTTGATCTATTTCAAAATGGATTAATAGAAAGCAGTGATTAGATTCCTTCCTTCATAATAGATAGAGGAAGTTTTCATGCTTTTCCAACCAGTCTGTATGCAGCATTCAGAAATCTTCACCTTTAGTATTAGGTCTCCTTCTTGCAGTGTGCCTTCCTTGGCGGCCAGGCCGCTGTCTGTCATGTGCTTTATAAATATCTGACTTCCCAGCTTCAGTCCATACTCTGCAAAACAGAATTTAACGATTTAAAGAACCAAGATTATTTTGGTACTAAAACAATCTCCAACCAGTGCTCCTACCATCTGTGGCTCTCTTTTTAACCAGCGTGGTTTTGATCGGTTTGTCTGGAGCGTGGTTCTGCGGCAGCTTCTTGTATCCGGACATCAGCGGCAGCGTCCCAACCTGCCCGTTGCGCTGAGGCGAGGGGCTGGAGCGGGTGTTGTAACGTCCGCCATCCCTGTTGTCGCTGCCGTCTGAGTAGCGGCGCGCTCGTCTCGGCGGATCTTGATCCAGCAGGTTGGACTGAGAGGCGGCCCTCGTCGGCCTGGAGGTGGCCGGGATCTGGATCTTTCGAGGCCGTTTTACTGTCTGCAGGACAGAAAGGTCGGAGATTTACAGAAAAGGTCAACCAGTGAGCATTGGCAGGTTATTAACATTTTGTCACAGTAGAACCACAATGTGAGATGTTCAAACTATGAGATATTGTTTTATAACTCAAGTCTGCTTCCTCTCTGACCTTTATGATGCCAATTATTCGCTAATGTTCTGCAGCCTTTACAGAACAGTGGCTTTTATACTGGGTTTAAATTACTCATGATATCAACTGTGTAGAATTTTATTTGGAGGTATGAAGTTTCTGTGCTACTCTGTAGATTTTAAGTGATTTCAATCATTTAAAATCTTAAGATAAACTGAGGATTGTAGTTGTGGTGTGACATAATGTGATAGGGTTCAAGGGCTGTGAATACTTTTACTTGGTGCAGAAGCTGCTGGCCTGTCACAATAAACGACAAATCAATTAATCACATAACTTAAAGAAACTCAATAATTTAATTTGCTTGATTTATCGTTTTTCTCTCTTCTTTCTCTTATTACCAAAAACTGAATGAGAAAAGTCATCAGTCTGGTGTTTTGGTCTCAACTATCCCTTTTTTGAAATAAAATATTGTTTACAGAGACTTCATAACTCATTTTATTTGTTGTTTCTGTTGTTTCCTTTATGTATTTTGGATATTTCAAATGTCTTCCAGTTCCAGTGTTTATCTTTTAGAATGTGTTCTTGCATTACTGTGCCATTGTTACTATTGTATTACTTTAAAAAACATTATCGTTTATCGCAATAAGTTCTGAGACAATTTATCATCCAGCAAAATTTGTCATGACTGGCCTAGCAGCTGTTTTATTTTTTGCCTCTGCAATTACTCACAACGTTTGCCGTCTTGCCACATGACTTGAGGACCTGAATGGTGTAGTTAGAGTGAACATTATCCATCGAAACTCCATTGACCATGACAATTTGGTCTTTGTGGCTACAAAATAAAAGCACAAGAAGCCACACATATAAGCCTGTTTCTGTAGGCTGATATCAACACTTTTTTATTTGATGATAAATACTTATCGTGCCAAAAGGAGAAACCTACTAGAGGCGTCCCATGGCCGGTCCATTAGGCAAAACATCCGACACCACCACAGCTGTGTCCCCAGTGTCTGGGTGAGCCTTGTCCTTCCCTCCTGATAGAGCAAAACCAAAACCCACCTTTGGGTCCTGAAATGAAGAGATAAAGAGGGAGGACTGAGATAAGGAGAAAATTACACAAAGCACATTAAAGGCAGAGAAGGAATGCAGCAAAATGAGAGGGTAGAAATGCAGGCTAAGTGGGTGATAGAGCGTAGCGATAGAGAGAGAAGCACATTCCAGCGCCAGGATGGTGACGAGCCAGTTGGTGCTGCGGGGCGCAGCAGGGTGTGTCTCTCTGAATTCCTGCTGGGAAGCTAGATGTCTGAAGCACGGTCCACCTTAGACCCCCGAGTTCCTCGCAATGGCCTTGACAAACACCGAAACAACACCCAGCCTGTTTGTTTCCATGGAAGTAGCCAAAAACCAAACAGCACGAAAGGACAACAGCAAAACACTTTTCATGCTCATTAATGTTTTTCCCCTCATTTATCAACGATTCTTCATCATCAGGATGGCAAAAACAGGCGCTTACTTTGTTTAGTGTTATCGTGTGCTGCTCCCATATCGTTAACTCATCCATGCCTGGTTTCTGAAAAGACAAAAATAACACACACACACAAAATTACATGAATAACTTTCTGATTTTAGCAAAATAGGTTTACAGTTATGCTAAATGAAAACATGATAAGTTAATTCAGTCATGTAATGCTGGACCTCACACGGCGGACAGTCGATCTTCAGAACAGAAAGGCTGCTTGTTCGCCTCAACCCGATATGAACGTGCTCACACCTGTTTCAATCCTGCCTGACCGGTTAGGAGGAGGAGTTACCTGCTATGTTCATGTATGTATGCACAACTGGACAACAGGTGAGACACGAGCCTTTTTTAAACCAATAAAACATAAAAAATAAAACTACCGTCCTGATCTCTGAGTCTTTCAGTATTACTAATGTGGAGTCATTTACAAAAAGTCTGACGACGTCATCAGATTCAAGTTTTATTCTAACCACAAGATAAGAAAAGTTCAGCAATCATTTTCTATCTATGATTGCTGAAACTTATGCAATCGGCTTAATGATGATCCATTTACAGTTTCACTACGTCTCAGTAACGCAGCATATTTCTGTGTCTGATTATGTAAACAGTCACTGTAAAACAACATTTGATCTCCTCCGCAGTTAAAACTTTTGTCGGTTTATGCAAGCGTTCATTACTTTGAAACACTAGAGCCTCTGTGACAGGGCTGCACTGTATTCAGAAACAAGAGATGATATTGGTTAATATGGCAAAAATCGATATTGACTAAAGTATTTACAGAACCCAGATAATGAGCGCTCTAATCCAGATCACAGAAAAAAAAAAAAGTTATTATTTCTATCTCAGCAACAAAACTTTATTAAAAAATTTGTTTCATCTGCCGTTTTGGAATTAAAACAACTTAGTTGTTGTTTCTTAATAACTTCACCATCTTACCACAAGTTTAACTTTTAAATAATTTCAGGTTGTATGTCACAATATATGGTACTTAAATAATTTGCAAGCACTTGTTTGGGTCTAGGCAGTTCAACGCAATATGTATTTTTTGCTCAGCGATGATAAATTGCAATATATTGTGCAGCTCAATTGTGAAGTATTGGAGTTGATTTTACGTCGGAATCAAGACAGTTTTATCAGATCAATTTAGTAAAAAAGTCACCAAATTAAAATAAATAAAAAAAACAGGCATCGTTTCACCAGCGGTTCTTTTAATTTGATGAAGTGCTACATTTCCGTCCAGGAGTTTTTGTTGGAAAGCAGCAGCTTCAACTTCCTGAACAAACGACTGAAATGCCTCACGATTTGCATTTTCCACACACAGGCCAAAGAAGGCACGAGCTGAACGTGAGCTACGTTTTCCCCAAGTAAACGGAGGAAGATGCTTGTTGCAGAAGAACAGGTAAAGCAAGATACTCGCTGTCATTGAGAGTCAAAAACAGGTTTGAAACATTTAGAAGAAATTTTTTTTACTTATAATTGTACTTTGTATTATCTTGTAGTTTCATGTTTTTTAGGTGTCAAACATGTTTACGTTTTTATGTCAAAGTGAAACAATTTTGGGATTCATACCTGTGAAAGGTGCTGCATAAATTTAGCGTACTCACCTATCCAGAGGTTATGCTTATGATAATTAGCAAATGCTGAAGGATCAGCAGAGTTTGACCTTTGGACAGGTGGCCGACTGTTTGACTAAGTTAATCATCAACTGTGAGAATCCTCTAAATAAAAGCTGGCTGTGACCTGATTTTATGGCAGGCTCCCGTCTGAAAATAACCTGACCATGATACAGTTTGATTCTGTAGTTTTATCGTAGCTCATTAGCTGCATTCTCCTGACTGAAAGCTCATTTAAAAGGTCAAAATGTTTCTCCAGAGTCACAGAACGCCTCGTTCAGCCCATCCCTAAGAAAAAGTACCTTGGAAAATGAATTAGGAATGTCCCTCTGTAAAAATCAGAGAAGGAGCAAAGAGCAAACACAAACAAGAGCATAAATCTCCTATTGAGAGAAATGGAAAGGAGGCCAAGGCGACTGCAGAGCAGACCTACATTTACAGCAGAACTACTGAAGTTAACTTCCAGGGTGTGTTTTATCACTGTCCTCTGCTTAAAGTACACAAAACCAACTTTGTCAATAAACTAAATACGGTTTGTCTGTCAGAAAAGTTCAGAAAAATATAAGAAACTACAGAAACAGAGCTAGCTTAATTCATCTTAAATTAAACATGTCCCTGCAGAAGGAGTAAAATTAACACATAAATCTAAAAATTCGACAATAATGCAACATATCCTCATAGACGCTTTATAAAAATAAAAAATGATTGAAAAAGTAACTTTCCCACTTTAGCTAAAGAATCAAACATATTTTCTATTCACTTTAATCCCAATTTTTAGAAGCCCTTTTAATATTACATCATATGAGGGAAACAATTGTTTGTTTTCCACCTTCTCCACTCACCATGTGATCCTTGAACCTTACTTCCATTTTCCCCTGGGGTTTCTAACCTGAACCAAACACCTGCAGCCCCATGCTCTCAAGAAGCAGCTCGCTCTTCATGTTCCATCTACTGACAAACGCACAACGAGAACGCCCAGGACTGCAGCCGTCCGGCCGCAGAGCCTCTCCCCCAGATTCACTTCTGTATGGATGGAGTCTGCAGTCCAGCAGAAACCCGATCCTCCCGCTGAAATTATCTGTAATATGACCAGCTCTGGTAGTTCTCTGCCTCTCCCAGCAAGCGAACGGGGAAGCATTTCAGAGACCTCACCTGGTGCGCGCTCCTCCCCCTTGAGCCTTTGCCCACTCTCTAGGTCTCTGTAGAGCTTTTTAGGTAGATAGCAGATTTAAGGTGGAGCAGCGCCGCCTTTAACCTCAACAGACTGATATGAGATCAGTGAAACAACCTTAATCGAGACAGCTACTGTAATCAGAGCATTATCCTGAGGAGGACTTCAATAGTTGTACAACTGAGAGGTTAACTATTAAAACTTCAGCATGAGTTGGTTAGCAGCATTCAGGTGCCTTTAAAGAAAAGTTTCTGTTTCAATACTGCTAAAGATTTCTTCTATCTTATTGCTTTGAAATGATGAGAACTTTCTCTGGCTGAAGTGTAAAATAATGTAGATTTCCTCCTTCCCTACCTATTGCTGTGCACTGATAGTCAGCTGGCTGAAAGAAGGATATTACATTTATATACAAGAAGACAAAGTTGTTTTTTGGCAATGTTTCCAATCACAAAAAAGGGATAGTCAACATCCATGTTATTTTGTTACTATTTTGTTATTTAACAATAACTGTACTATTAAATTTGTCTGCAATAATAGAAATGCGTATTTTTGAAAATAAAAGATAATGTTCAAGTCTGTTGCAATCAAGTAATTAATCGCATGATAAATTAAAATAAGCTTGATCATTTCCATGTTTGTTTATATAATCCATTTTATTCATAGTTTCTGTGCTGTGTGATTTTTATTCCCATTTTATTTTATGGTTGTCATTTTATTTTGAATATTTAAACTATCTTCCTATTCCAAGGTGAAGTGTTCTTTACAAATTTAAAGTTCAATTTTCTTCCAGAGGGCTTAACTTGCATTATTATACCAGTCTGAGTGGGTTATAGCAACAAAAATGCAACTGAAAGAAAGCTGAAAGTATCAAAATAATGTCAAGTTATTAGCGTACAATTGTTGTGGAGGTTTTCCTCTGCATTCACTGGTCTGTAAATAACTTGTTTACCACAAAATTTAGCTGAGAGCTTAATAATTCAGATGATTTATATATTTTCAGTCTGGTAACAATTGTGTCACATTCTCATATTTGGGTTTCAGTATTTAAACTGATATTTAATCACAACGGCATCATGGGTTTTGGTTGCGAAACGCTGCGGCATTGCTGTGGGTGCAGCCTGCTTAGAATGCAAATGTAGAGAGCAATCCCTCCCATGCATTTGAATTTGTAAAGTTTAGAAAAACACAGCAGTCAAAGCAGTCATTATTTACTTTTTTCAAGGTTATGATTGGATCTAAAGATGTTCATGATGCAGTTTATCACAACTGTGGTAAATTAAACTTTTGAATTTTAACTAACATTAAAAGCTTAGTGTTATCTAAGCTGCTTAAAATAATCTGCTTAAAATAACCCTAAAAATAAATAGTAGATGCACTTGATCAGATTAGTAGACTGGAAGATACTTTGTTTAGTTTTAAATCCCCGTTTTGTTCCTCGACCACAAACCGACCGGATCAGATGTTACGTTTCTAACAAAAGCATTACATCTGGAGCGATCCATTCACTTACAGGCACCTCCAGCAGCGGCGGCGGCTCCGGGGGAACAGACCCGAAGTGTTTTAGCAGTTTGAATCGCTGTGTCAGTTTCATGATGAAAGCAGCGTTGCGGTCGTCTTCTCCTCTATGTAATTATTCCCTGTTTTGTGCCGGTCAGTGGAGAACCTGGTCACTGATACCAGGATGCTCAATAGTGAAGAAATTAAAAGTTAAAAACTAAAAATCTCTTCCTAGTTTCTTCCATCAAATAATCCATATGCGTCGGCCAATCCAATCTTTGGCCATTCCTTCTCTAAAGCCAAACAGGTCCACTTGCTCCCAGTGTCAGCACTGTGTGGGCATCCTGGTCAACTTTTCAGCGGCTGCAGGTCCCAAGCTGCTGGCCGAGTTTCAGTCTGCTGGGTGCCATGGTTACGACAGAGGAATGAGAGCACTGGTCTGTTAATAATTGACGGGCTGTTTGCTTCAATATAGATCCTCTGGCCTGGAGTTGGGTTTCCTGGGTTCCTACAGTGGCTCTGTTGTGTCTCAGGACCAGGAAATGGCACCGTGGCAACAGCGAGCTTTGATGTTATCTCTGCTTCGTGGATGGCGTTTATCCACGCCCCGGGGCGTGGGAGTGCCGTCGAGGTATTGCTGTCTGAATATCAGCACCCTGCCTCTTTAAGGCCACACTGACCTGTCCCTAATCTGCATCAGAGGGGGGGGGAATAAAGGTACAGAGAACGACCTGCCACTTCCGTATTCAGAAGCACTGCGTTTATGACAACACAATGTATTGGCAACACAGCAGGTGCAGGAACGTTGCGTGGGATCAGCTAGGTGTGACCGCTGGAGGCAAACATGAGTGCAAGTGAGTTATTAATCTGAGGTGAAGAAACTAAGAAGAGCTAGTTCTATGACTTAAACCAGACATGTAATTGCTTATCCCTGGTTTGTCCAGCAGCAGAATCACTCAGATCGTAGGTTTTCTTTCATTCTAAGCCATAAAGACACTCCTGCTGAACATCCAACATGCAAACTGCCTGCTCACTCTCTAGACGCTAGCCAAGATTTCAACTAAAGACATGGAAAACAACAGTCTGTTTATGAATTTATCATCATTGTAATAAAAGCAAACAAACAAATAAAAAAAACCCTTCTGAAGCATTAGAGATGAAGTGTTATGAGAGGATTGGGCTGTGACTGGCCTGTGGTTAATGAGGAAAAGCAAGATCTCTTTGTGTAAATACGCACCGTTCCACCACAAACACTCCAGAGGTTTACAGAGTGGCTGAAATTACACAGAACAGGACATTTCAGCTTCCACTTTCTTCTGTGAAGTTCCCACTTCACAGAGGGGAATGCTGGTAGCAGAGTAAACGGAGTAAACAGCGACCTGGACTGCTTTACACACGCCTTTACAATAGTCAGCAGGTCTTGAAATTACTGCAGATATGCACAAATCAATAAGATAATTTCCCCCTGATGAGCTCTGAGAGGCGATTGATTTTATTACCACTATAATGGCTTTTTCAGCAACTTTTCAAAGAACTTGTTTGACATATTGTAGTTACTTTTATAGAGCAAACAGAACCCTCCAAAAACAAAACAAAAAAACAGGTCAAAACTGAAACTGTGAGGTTCAACCGTCAACAAAACAAAAGCACCAAATTAAAGTCAATATTTGCCAGGAAATTTTGGATCCGTTCATCTACTCTTAAAATGCAGAAAAGATCAATTAAAAATAGGGCATTGTTAAGGGAATAAGAACAGCTGTGAGGCATAAAGTTATTAAATTTAAATGCAATTCTCACTGCATTAAGTCACACTGCATATTTATAGCATTCTTCTCCATCCATCCTGCCAGCCAGGGAGGCTGCCGTCTCTCTCCACCAACCAGTGGGTGAGAAAACTAGAATAAGTGGAGAAAATCTTGGTATGCTTTGAGAACAAGTAAACTAACAAAGAAAGATCCAAAGTCACACTGATACCAGAACTGATTCAAACGTAGGACTGATGCTGCAAGGCAAAAATCCTAAAAACTGCACTACTCTAAATGACTAAATAATGCACAATAAATAGGCTACACTAATTTTATATCAGTATGTTTCAGATCAACATTGATTTCACTCCCCACTATCATTTCCTACAGCCGTTTCTGTTTCACGTAACTAACTACCCAGACTTGACAGCTACAACACTCATAAAAGAAAGAAGTATTGACACAAAGCAGCAATATTCACATATATGTCATGTACATTTGTATTTGTACATTTTCTATATTGTGTTTAATGTGTTTTAATACTTGATCCAAACTCAATAAGTTTATATTGCATATCAATTGAAAGACACCATCAGCCAGAGCCAAAAGTCTTGAGCTAATCTAATTCTGATTTCATGTTTTTAAATACATTATTGTGTGTTTCTTTTTTTTTAAAGATACATTGATGATTTTTCGTTTTAATTTCAAGTCAAATGTCAGCAGGCAATTTTATTGAAAGTATTTTATCCAAACGCTCTCAACAGAATCCTCTTTATTCTCAGTGGTGTTTCCAGAAACGATCATTTAATCAGATCCAGACTCTGATTCGGATGGAGGCGGAGGAAGACGCAGCACTTTGGGAATGTAGCCGAAACTATTGTGAAACTCTGTGGCAGGCAGGTAGAAACTTGTACATGTGGCAGAACCAGTAAGGCGAGGGGAAGAAAAGAAAGGAAGAGGGGAGAGAAGGAGAGGTGGGCCTGCAGCTGTCTGTCAGTCACCGTTCAACACCAAGAACTGCAGCTGGGCTTCACAGAACCCACGGACATCAATACTGAGCAAATATCCAATTCAACATATCTAAACAACAATACCGGGGTTAAACCCCTACAAAGAAATTCTCTAATACAAAAGGAAGGAAAAACAAAAATTGCAAAATCTTTTGAATATCATTTTGTCCAGGTTGGAGTTTATAAGAGCTGAAGAAGAACTGCTAGATTGTAAAGCGTTGAGACACCTGCGACATTAAAGGGTAGTCAAGATAACGAGCCTTTAATCTACAGCGATGGAAATCACCTGTTTCTTTAGAGCTCGATTCTCCTTCCAAAACCTGACCTTTTTTTTTTTCCTTTAAACAAAAAAAGCGCGTAAAACACCAATTAGAATAACAAACCTGTTTCTTTCCGCTATCTTTCTCTTCGTATAAGCAAAGTCCTAAGTTCCAGTAGAAGTCTTTCTCCGCGGTGTCGTTTTCTCCCTGTGGCTGTTTGGTTTCTTGTAAAAGTTTGCCTCAAATCTTCCTGCGCTCAGGTGAGCACGAGGCGTGGCCTGATCGGACGCTGAGTTTCACGACGTCATGACGTAGTTTACTGACAGTAAAAAGACGGGTTTACTACCACAGATAAAACACTTAGCTTTGGTTTTGTAAGGCATGACCTTTGACTGCAATCACGTTAGAAAAACATCATTATGCGTCTGTTTCTGTTTTAAATGAGATAACAGATTATCTAATGGTCTAACTGGCTGTGAAGTTCACTTCTGTCATTATTATAATTATAATTATAGTAACTATTATTAGCATTATTATTAATTATGATTATGATTATTATTATTATTATTAGTAGTAGTAATATATTTTAGCAATACAGTACTTCAGTTTTTATGAAACGCAAACTAAGATCTGTGTGCACTACGTCACCTCACAAGATTGGTCACACCCCTGAACATTTTCACATTTATTTTGCAACCATTATTGTATTGGGATTTTGAGTCACGTGAAGCTGGACATACCAGTCAAATGGATGGAAATTTGTTTTGTAACAACAACAAAAACAAAACAAATCGAAATAAACACCTGAAACGTTTGGCCAGTGCTTGAACGAATCGCTTTGGTTCTTGTCCTTGTATATTTTTCAGAATGTTCGTCCAGATTTGTCCAATATTTAGCTCCACTAATCGACTGGATTCCCAGCTATCTCTGCTGTGATACACATCCTCACAGCATGATGTTGCCACCACCGTGTTCCACCGTTGAGATGTTGTGTTCACGATGATGCGCAGTTGTTTCCCCATCAGACGCAGCGGTTTGCATCATTTCTCAAAATTCATTGTTGTTCTGCTTTGACCACATCAACTTATTCAACATTTGCCTTTAGCTAGACGTTCAACAGGATCGATCTCTGCTTCCTTTCAACAACTTTCTTCCTGTCACTTTTCAATATGCATCACATTTTCTCCAGTCTGAGCTGTAGATTTCTTCTTTCCCATCAGGTTAGACAGGTCTCTGTCTGTTTGCAGTTGTGTTTTACTCTTTCCCCTTTTGCTTCCTCCTCGATTGTTGACTGAACAGAGCGCTGAGATATTCAAAGTTCTCTGAGAAACCTCTGAGACCTTCGTAGCTCCCTAAAATAAACACATTCCTGCTGATTAAATGACAAATCTGGAGTTTAAAAGTCAGTTTTAATGCAGTTGCATGATTCATCCAGGAGAGGGCGATCAGGGCACGTTTTTTTTTTTTTTAACTGCTCAATGCAACTTCTTCTTCATGACATAGTTTAAAATATGAACTCAAAATAATATTGTAAAGTGTAAAACTCAAATAAACAAAACAAACACGACTCCGCTTCAGCAATCTTCAAGTTTTTATTTGTTTACAAAGTTAAGATTGCAGTTTCATATAGTCCTTCCTTTAATGAGTAGAAAACCTTTTCTTAAAGAATTAGTCGAAAGGCACAAATTTTACAATATATACATTTAGATCTAAATTATAAATATATAGAAAACAAAAGCAAAACCCAGAATAAAAGTGCTGAACACAGTTTTTGTCTTATTTTTTTTTTACAGAAAAAATAGGCTTTGTTTAAAAATACATACAATCAGTAGCATGTTTTTGTGTCGTTTTTTTTTGTTAGCAATAAATTATTTCAGAGTGATAACATTTATATAATAATATGCAAATGGTGAAGGAACGAGAAACATGGTTACAGTATACAGAGAGCAAGTGGAAAGAACAGGGACGCCAAGCTTGCACTGCTCAATCATAGCCAACACAAACAGTAACTGGATTATGCCATTCTTAGTGCAAAATGATATATGATTAAAGGCCTACCTAAGCAAATAAAATAATAAAATTGCTGTAAATATAAATTTGTATATCTATAAATCCCTCAAACACGTAAAGCTTTAACTTTTGTGACAAACAAACAAAGAAAAAAAAAAAAAAACACAAAGAAAGCTTTTGCAGACTGACGTCTTGGAATGTGCCTGAAGAGAAATATGAGAAAGAGAAATAATTGCTTTGAGTGAGTCTTAACCATCTGTGAAACGAGGTGGGAAAGGCTCACATCTGTTATTTCTGTGTTAAAATATATCCCAGGTGTGAATGAAGCTAAAAAAAAAATGGATAAAAATAAAACAATTGTCCGCAGAAAAGGTAAAATTTCTTAAACGAAAGAGGCTTTGATCTTTGCCCTAAGATGGCATAAACATTTAAAATCACTAGCATTTTCACAAGGACAAATAAACTAATCACATTAAATCTCCAACATAAATACAGCAAGAGTCACAGCACAGAGTTAAGAAACAAACAAACAAACAAACAAAAAAAAACAAACCCCAGAAGCATTAGTTTCATCACTGTTACAAGGAGAAAAAAAACAAACAAAAAACGATATAATTGTGTGAACGCCCTGACACGGTGGGTTTCTTCCTGAGATTGATAAAAGGTCTCGCATGTTGGAGCCAGTATCTTTAGGGGTGTCTGTCTGTGGAACACTTTGGTATTTCTGGGACGAACGGGTCGAGAGGACAGCGGGAGCTAAAATAAACCCAGACACTGTACAGCAGTACAGAACAGTGCAATCTTATTTGGTGGCAGGTTATAATAAAAATTTGTTTTACTCTTAAGCAATCTTCAACACAAAATAACTTCCCTGACCAAAATATACCACGGACTATTATAAGAAGATAACATATCTAAAATCTAAATATCCCTTAAATATAAATAACAATAGGTTTCAGAATAGCAATAAGTGAAACACCAACTCGTCACGAGTCAAAGTGTACTTTACAAAACGAACGTGACGAAGGATTCAAACCACAACTACGACTACAGCCGCAAAGCTTTGCCTGCTCGAGCGTAAACTTTTCGGCGCGTTTTTTTTTTTTTTGTTGTTGTTGTTTTTGTTTCGTTTCAAAACTATTGTATTGGTTATTGCTTTTTCGACAAGTTGAACTCCTGGCAATTTGTCACGAACCAGCTACAGTGCATTGTTTTCACACACGAATATCACCAGATGTCAGGTTTAGGAAACACCATACACGCTGAGAGCTGAAACAGGACAGCAAAGCTGCTCAACCTTTCTGTTTTCCTATGTCGAAGATGATGGATAAAAATGAAAAAAACTACAAAAAAAACAACAAACAACAAAAAAATGCGACTTTCTCTGTTTTTCCACGGGTTTTAGAGACTGAAACGAGGCATGAGCTGGTTACAGTTATCAAGGTTGACAGTTTAAAGTTGCTTCACATGAGTACCGCTGCTCACTACTGGTCAGCTGGCTGAAAGGTAGCTGATAAACACATAAATCTAATAGAATTATTTCATACAGCAATAGTAATAAATATGCGACTATATTTTAGTTAGAAATTGTTTCTTTTCTGTTTCATTGAAAATTTCACTGTCATTTTTACACGAGAATCTCATACCAGCCCATGCCTACAGAGGGAAACAAACTCAAAGGGGACAAATAGTGACGCAAACACACATTTAAAAACACTCAAAGAGCTCCAATATAAAACAGAATCTGCATCGGATGAGTGCTAAAAAAAAATCGAGACAAGACGGAGATTTTGAACAGGAAGGAGGCGGATGAAGATGAAGAAATGAGGAGGAGGGCAACGACAGAGAAGAGATGCAATCTGGTCCTGCTGCGAGAACGTGACGGGGCTTCTCTGAGCGTAGTGTTTTCCGTTTCAGAGACCTGATAACCTCCAGAGCATCTAACCAGGTGTTAGCCAAGCTGTCATGTGTGAGTCTGTCCACTCGCTTCACCTCTCGGCACCCTGAAACCTTCCCCTGGTTTGTTTTCCAACCAAAGAGCAGCAAGGCAGACAACTTTACACCAGCAAAGACCGACTAAATGGCGGCTGACTCACTCACGCATTCATGGGGTCAAAGTTAAATAGAAATACACGTGTATTAAATTAAGAATAAAACCACCGCTCAAGAGTACAAATCTATACATTAGGCTACATGGAGTATTAAAGACTGCATTTATAGGTTTTTTTTCTGAAGGCACTGTTTGTCGCAACAGCAGGCTGATCTTCCTCCCCTTCTTCTTCCTCGCGCTAGTGTTAATAGGAGCAGGGAGAGAACCAGGAGGGACGATGTGGAGGAAATAACAGAAAACGGAGGCATTTCGTGGCTAACCAGCTAAAAGATTTCATGTTTTCTCTTTCACTCTCTCTGTTGTTTTGTTTTGTTTCACTCAAACTCAGCATACTTTTTTTCCCCCAGAAAAAGCAAAAGTTGTAAATGGTGAGAGGCGTTTTTAGAGCTTCCAGCAACTTCACTCGTTACGAATCAGCAGCGGGATTTGTTGTTTTGTTTTTAAAAATTTCCATGCCTCAGTGAATAAGTTTTGTGTTTTTTGACAGCTCCTGTTTTTTTTCCCACTAAAAGGTGGTTAGTTTTTCACTTCCTGTTTTTTTTTTGTTTTGTTTTGTTTTTTACTTGTAAAACAGCTGCCTTTTACTGTGTAGGGCACACTTTGGTGCAGAAATCTGTTATTGACTGAGTCTGCCATCACCTCAGGGGGCGCGGGGGCGGGAGGGGGTCCAGCACAGGACAGGCAGTGACGTGACTATAGGCCCTGAGGGGATCAGGGGGTCAGAGGGTCAGGGGGAGAGGAAGGAGGGTAGGACAGGTTCTAGACAGCAGCAAACAAGATGCGATCTGCTTTAAAAAAAACAAAAAAGCACAAAAACCAAAACACCAAAAAAAAAAAAAAAAAAAGGACAGATTCCAGACAGTTTGTAACGATTTGAGCTCTCAGTCTTGCTGACGGTACTGGATGACGGACTTGCGGTCAGGTCCGGCTTGCAGCATGCTGTTCAGAGCCTCGCGGACGTCCAGCGCGCCCACGCCGCACTGGCCGTTGGGTAAAGGGTCCGAGAGCGGCAGCAGCGAGTTCGCCGGAAAGCAGGAGGAGTGTGCCGCGCTGGAGTACAGCGAGGACGAGGAGGAGGATGATGAGGACGAGGAGGGCGGATTGGGGTAGTGGGACAGGGCGGAAGACGACGAGACGGCTTTCTGCGCGGGCGGGGGCGGAGACAGGCCTGCGCAAAGTAGCTCTAGTATGTCCTGGTGGTTGTTGACCAACAAGTCGCGGCTTTGCTCCTGCGTCTGCTGCTCTTGCTGCGGCTCCGGCGGGCGCTGCAGGTCGAACTGGCTGGACGGCGTCGCCGCTGACTCCGACGTGTGCTGCAGGATGTGCTGCAGGTCGAGTTGGGGCAGCTGCGTCTGCGGAGCGGTCAACATGTCCGGCGCCGTCTGGCCCAAGAGAACGTCCAGGTTGAAATCTTCCACGAACGCGGCCGGGTTGGCCGTGGTGCTGTCCGGAGACGAAGAAGGCGGGCTCACGGTCAGGTCCAAGATTTCGTCCAGAGGGTTCTTGGAAGACAGAAGGGGAGCCGGCGAGAACTGGGTGAGCTGGAGCGGCGGGTTCTTGGATTGAGGGAAAGACATGAAAGACGACGAGCCGTAGAACGGGGGGAATCTGTGACTGGACTGGCAGACCTGGCCGTTGGTGGCGGAGGAGGGAGAGGACAAGGAGGAGGAGTTGTTGGGCCAGCCGTTGAGAGGGAACAGTGACGGGCTGTGGGAGGACGGCTGGGAGAAGCTGCCAAGCTGAGTCCTCTGCAGAGCGTTCAGGTTCTGTTTGGGGAACGGGTTGGACACCAGAGGATGAACGAGCGTCTGGTTTTGGATGGGCTTCCGGCTGAACAGGTTCTCCAGAAGGTGCTTGTTCTCCTGCTCCATTTTGCGCATGCGCTCCTGCTGCTCCTTCTCTTTCCGCCTCCGTTTCACCTCCTCGTCCATCTGCAGCAGCTCCTCGCGCACGCGGGCCACGCAGTTTTCTGGGATCTTGATGCCTGTGTGCAGCAACAGCGGAGAGAAAGAAACCAATGAGTCCCGAGAGACCGATCGAACGCTTCTTAAACACTTCAAACAACTCTCTATTCAGCAGCCCCCTTAATTAAAACATAATGTTACCTTGCAAAAGTATTAATTTAACTGCAAATTTTGTCATGTTGCAAACTACATGAAGTTTGGATTCTTTGTGATAAAATTACAAAAAGTAGTCATAATAGCACATTTTTCTGGACAATAAATTGTACCAGAAATGATTTTGATAAGCGATAATATAATTGTTTTGAGCCAATTTTTAAGCAGTATATTGATAATGGTGCAAGTTTGCTCTCTCAGTGGAAACTCAAAATAAGTGTGGAACGGTCAAGTGGAAAATATTTTAAATATCTAAAAACAATAAATGAAATGGAAATAAAAACCACATATAACCGAGACCGCAGCTAAAATGAATTGTAAAGTCTCTGAAAACAAAATTGGCCTTCAAGAACGTGAATCATCATCAAGAATCTATGGCAAAACTTAAAGATGGATGCTCACAAACTTCATTCGAATATAAGAACATTTTATTTTTATGACATTTGCAGCTAATTCTTGTGAAAATCATTCACACGTAGACCTCAGTCTTCTCCAAGGACTTCCACGCGGTCGTGTGCACGACGCTGAAACGTTGGATGCACTCACCGACTTGCTTGTTGTGCTGCTTGGTTTTGAGGCGGACGATCTGCAGAATGCTGGAGCTGGTGATGTCGGACACAACGTCGGAGACCCGCTTCCACACCCGTAACAAAGCTCCGCACAGCATGTGATACTGGCGGAGACGCATCCCCGCCAGACACTCCTGGCCCTCCTCGATTTTCTTACACTTCCCATTCCTTGAAGAGGCAGACAGGAAATGGATTAACAGCCATCCAGTACTTGACAAACACTAAGGTAGAAGGCAATTGGATTTCTTCTATTTTTATTGTTTTTATTTGCTAAGTGTGACATTTATTTATAACTCCAATGATTTTACAACCTATAATAGTTAGAGACACCGGACTGATCAGAGGAAGCTTAAGCTGATAATCCTCGGGGATGTTGTGGATGTTTTTGTTACTCACCAGTTGGCGTGGCTGCAGTTCTTAAAGGAAAAGGTGAACTGGTTCTCCCAGCTCTCCCTGGCCTCCAAGAAAGTAACCTGAAACAGCACAGAGTCAACATGATAATCTGTCGAAAGTTCAGCAAGTGCAGACTCGCAAAGCACTAACACGGCTTTGGCGAAACAAGTCCACCAGGGGGCAGCAGATTCTAGGCTATGAACACCCATCTTTTTCAAAGCAATTTCCAGAGCTATTAGTTTTTAAATGGCAATGTCAGGAAATAATCAATATTTGCTCAAATTAAGGTGGAGAAAATATCATATAATAGACAAGAATACGATGAAAGTAGAAAAGGTTTGCTTAAGTGTGCTAAACGCAGTGGATAGGAAAGCAATATGTCCAGTTAGTTGACTTCTTGCCTTTCTGTAACGTTGCTGCAGGTTGCTGAGGCTCTCGGGCTGCGTCTGCTTGCCAATGTTGGGCTTGTAGATGTTGAAGTTTTTACCTCTTCCCTGCTCGGCCAGCAGCACACACGGGCTGTTACCTCGCAGCTGGAGAGAGAACACACGCCCACACAATTTTAGTATTTGATCAATTTAAAGCACACAGGGAAGCTTTCGGGAGCCTGGACAGAGATGGACGAACGGACCTTATGGGAAAGGTAGAATCCCTCCTCAGGACCGGTGAGCTTCAGTGACCTGTTGTACGCCTCCTCCCACGGCATTCCTCTGTCCACGCTGATCTGCAAGGCAAAAAACATGAGAGTCAACCGTGTGATGTGACTTTGAAAGACAGAAAAATATCTGTCTTCAAATATCGTAGTGATCTAACAAATATCCACACAATGAACTCACTTTTTACTTAAAGAAATGAGAACACTGCCCCGCAAAACTTAGTCTTAAGAATTTAGGTGTCTGCAAACATCTGTTCAACAAATATTGAAGACTAATAAAGCAACACTCAAGAGGATAGCTACAAGTTAGCGCTGTAAGCTACTAAAACATCTTTTACCTTTACCGTTTCTTATGTTTTGTAATTCCTAACAAAAATGTAATAAACCTTAATATCCTGTGAAATATTTATTTTGGTTTTGCTGTGTAAAACCATCATCTATTTCTACATATTTCTGCCACTTGTTTGTTTCTGGTTATTTATTAATCTTTCAGAAACTCACAAATGCAAGCAGGTAAACCTTTCAGGAATGTCTTATAAATAATTTTTTACTTCATGTTTCAGTGGGGTGTAAATAAGACATGACACAGCCACTGGGTCCTATGCTGGATGAGGATCCTTATTTATATTGGCAGAACCCAGAGTGAACAGGACGCTATGGGGAGCAAAACAATCCTACAGCTTCATACCACTCAATAATCATTAGAACTATACTTATTAAACTTTGCGACACATCATCCACATGCTGACAACTTGTTTGGAAGAGATACCAGAAAACAAAAACATTTCCTGTCTATGAAATTTTGTTGGACTTTAAATTTTCCCAGTAATTATTCCAATAGATGATAATATTGCTTTTAGATCATTTTCAAATATATATTGATAATGTTATAATAATGCGAAGACCAATAAACTTCAATTTTCTAAAGAACACTCAACACCGGGACTGGAAGATATTTTAAATATCTAAAAATAAAACCAGGCAACCAAAATCAATCAATAAAACAGAAACAGAAACCATAAATAAAATGAAGTCTCTGTAAATTCATCTTAATTTATCATTTGATTCATGACTTGTTGCAACAAGCTTATTCCTGTCCTACCATCACAAACATAAACATGCAGCTTGTGCTGTAAAGACTTCTAGGACTAACGGGAGTTAATACACTTTAGTCAGATGAGATTAAAATGTATTTTTTTTTGCCAACGAAGACCTAACGTCGGTTTTAGTTATGGTGGATATGTATAAGCACATGATGAGCACAGCAGTGGCGCCAATAGGCGTATCACCAGGAACATCTTATGCAGAAGCTCCATGTGCTGAAGCCAGCCAGCAGGGTCTGACTTAAAAAACTACAAGCGGAAAAAAATCATTTTCACCAGACTGTTCTCTGTTATCAGACGGTCCTAGACTCACACAGGTGAATCTAACCACGTGTAACTCCCTCTCTGAGCTTATTAAAATGGTCTCTGTCCGCAGGATTCAGTTTGACGGCCGACTCTGAAATGTCAAGTGTAGGTTAGCCTGAAGCTGGCAGTTAAAAGTGGCAGATACCAGTAATTATCCTGTTGCCACCTACAACTAGAATCTGCATGGGCTCCACAGCCCCGGGCTAAGCTTGTATAATCATAGTCTTACTGCTGGCAAAGTGACATCAATCAAAACTCTAATACTGCAGTCGCAACCGCTTGGGGGAGGGCAGGTTACATGGAAAAAGTTTTTCATTTTTTCTTCATATCAAACGATGTTCTGATGCAAAATCCACCTGAAAGCCTTGAAATCTTGGCTGTTGTTTTTATTGTGAGTGGATGACTAAGCTGCTTATTAGAGCCCTATAAATTTACCTGGATTAACAGGAAGAGGCAGCAAGAGATTAAAGAGTTTTTCCAGATAAAGTCTAAGCGGAGAACAAAAACACAATGTACTGTGAAAACATGCTGGTCATACCTCACTATGACCCATCTACCGTTATGTTACATATCTGAAACATCATTTCTTTATGATGGGTAGCACAGTATTTCAACTAAATGATGTCATAGTGGAGTTTGTCCACTTTTCCCACAGTAAAATTTAAGCACTTTTCAGGGAACGTTTGAAAACTTTTCCAGCACCACACGAGATAAAAACAGTACAAGTGAATCTAATGAATCTAAAGACGACAATTTCAATTCATTAATACATGACACCATTAGCTACTGTTATTAATAGCATATTGTGATTGTATTCTACATAGCGGGGGTAATGGAAACTAAAATACACAATTTTTTTTGGTTGAAAAGTCTCTCTCACTCACCCTATACACCTGAATGAACTAAGAACAAAATACTAAATTAACAAAAACATTCCACAGTTTCAATAACTGTAATATACAAAATGTAAGACAACCTTTAATTCAATTACACAGATCAATAAGTCATGAGTCATTAGGAAAATGAAATATTCATTAGGTTGAACAAATTGCTTTGCACTTAGTTAAACAACCTTCCTGCTTAAATTAAATGCTTAAACACAACATAAATAATCAATTGACTTACTGTAAAGACGCTTTGTTCCTAAAAGTTTATTATAACTTTATTACAAAACTGTGCAGACAGAATACCAAGCACTTTTGAAACCTTGAAAACACTATGGATAGGAAAATATTCCTATTTTCTAGGATTTTAAGCATCGGAAAATCCTTAAAAATGACACTGACAAGAGTCTCACAGCTGACATAAACCATAACACACCGGAGGTGAGGTTGTGCAGTACCTACCTTATAAAGAACAACCTGTCCATCTTGAGGATTTCCGACTGTCAGGAAAGTTTCCTGCTTCTCCTCATAAATCTCATCATTGCCGGGGGCCAGATCTGGGAGAGTCGCAAGACAGTAAATAGAGGATTACACTTTATTACCTGTAAACCAACAAATTATAAACCCCACACCCACCAGAAGCTGATTGTGTGGCGATAAAAGATCCACATTAGTTGGATTTTATGAGCTATTTTATGTTTACCCAAAAAGTAACCCTGTTGAGACACCGTACCTAGGATTCCCATGTCGTATTTTCCCTCCTTCTTGTCCTTCTCGATCAGGTAGTCGAAGTTATCTGTGAAGTACTGGAAGAGGTAGTTCTGCTTGTGGACCTCCAGGCCCAGGATGCGGTTCAGGAACTTGGTGATGCTGCAGTCTGACATAACACAACACAGCTTTGTGACGAAACCCAAACACACGGTTCAAACAAAATGCCTTTTGGAAAGTCTTACCTTTCTCAGTACTGATGCCAAAGCGAGGCTCCTTACAGATGATGCCCACATCCATCATTCCAACTTTCATGTCTAAAATAAAAGATATAAAAACATTTTAGGTACCAGACAACAGGGGACTGTAAATTGGAGAAAGGTGTTCTCTGAATCTAGTCTGACCTCTGAAGAACATGGCGTCCCCTTCAGGGTATCCTTTGGGAGGAGGCACCTTGTTTTCTATGTAGCCATTGATTGATTTGGTGATTTTATCCAGGGCCTTGGTACCATACTGCGGAAAGAAAATGTTTTTGTAATCTTATGAGCGTATTTCAAGAAACTACATAATTTTAATATATTAGGGTGAGTGTTACATTCCAGTAAACTACTGCTGAAAACACACACCTTGTTCTCAAAGTTGTACTTGCTCAGGTCCCTCGATTCAGTGGCTCTTCTGTCACCGTGGGTCAAAGCACCCTGCACACAGGAATAGCAACAACAATTCAATGTCATGAGCTTCAATGCTCCACCAAGCAGTAACATTTTACCACCTTACGCATTGCTAAGGTGGTAAATTCTTAGCAATGCGTAAGAATTTACCGAATTCATTTGGACTGCACCAGAGGTCACCTCAATTGAACAGTGACCAAGGGTTTTTAAGCAGACCAGAATGAGCTTTTCTGGTCCACATCAGAGTTCGATTGTGCATTCACACCTTCCCAAGTGTGCACACCTTGGGAATGCACACTTCCCCAAGGTGCAAGGTAACTAGAACTAGTTAGTTCTAGTTCTAGAACTAACTCTAGAACTACAGTTAGTTCTAGAGTTAAACAGACTAAACACGCCTGGTGTGAATATACCCTGAAATCACCTAAGTCTACGCATCAAAACCAACTGATAATATTCTAAAAACTTTAGTCTAAGTGTACTGAGTTCATACTTTATTCAGTCCTTTGTTTAGCATCTCACTGCAGTCAATACCCATACCTGACACACAGATGACAATAAAATTGTTGCCTAACTGATGCTCTACTTTCTTTGTTTGTCAAATTAACTTTAAAGCTATTCACATTTGTTCAGTTCTTTTGTTTTCTCTCACACTATAATCACGTTCAAACCAAACTCTGAGTACGTGAGGGAAATGTCAGACAAAGCCAAGTCTCAGGCAGCGCCAGCTAAAATAAAGGAATGATAGGAAAACAGCGGGATCTCTTTGCCAAAACTGATTCCACAACTATTCTCGTGTCTATTGGCTGCAAAGCTGTCCGGTTGGGCTGACTGTGTCTGGTTTGAGCACACAGCTGGATCAGATGCGTACTATTCTTGATACATATTTACCACACACTCAGCTGGCGAAAAGGCAGAAACGACTTCCTGGAACCACCGTTCCCTTCCCCCCTCCTTACCGTTTTCCCCTAAAACAGCCGTCATGCTGTGTCACTATAGAAATAGATGAGTGCTAGCGCAGAAAAGCTTCGATAATGATGGAAAAATAACTGTAGTCTTAAATCATTAAGACAGGGGTGCTTTTGCTTTGCTCGCTCGGCTTTCCGTTAGGGGAAAGACCCAGAATGTGTTGAGGTTTGTGAAGAAACAAAGAATCCTCGGGCAAACATCCCAAAGGAACAGGAAAGACAACGGGTGAAGTTGCAGTGAAAACCCAGACTCCACAGAAAATAAACACAAAGAGAAGATCTTCTTTGTTTACAATAAAACAATTTTTTTTCACAGATTAAAAAAGAACAGAACACCTCTAGTCATGGAGAAGATTTCCTCTGGTGAAAGGAAAAATAAAGATGCAGTACAAACCATGACAGACACATCAAACTGGAGATGCACCGTTAAGATTTTTGGGATTTCAGTCAATTCTGATTTCACCTTAAAGGTTATTACAAAAAAATATTTCAGATCAGCATAAAAATGATTGCCTCCCAGTCTTCCAGTGGTTATAAAAATGTATTTGGGGAATACTCCATTTTTACTGTTATTCTGAAAACAACAAAATTCTCATGCAGTTGTGATTATCCAGTATTTCCAAATTAGCAGTGACCAGGTGTGTAATCCTGACTCTAATTATCGATTCAGATTTTTAAAACACGTTTCATACAAAAGAACATCCATATTTAAAGCCCACATCACGGTTACTAAATACAGCTAAGTCTAAGTTGTCTTCCTGCAGTAACAACTTCTACACTGAAGAGTGTTTTGTTACCACCACCTGGTAGACATGATGCTTTCACTGAGGACAAAAATGACTGGATATTTGAGTCTCCAGCCAGCTGTCCACTGGTTAAAGTTGATCAAGCTGAGTTTTTTTCAGGCCATGTCTAATCACTTACCAGGCTCTCGAGTCTTTTGGCCACAATAGATGCGAAACGTCTCTCCCCGGCCAACTCTGAGATGAGGAAGATGTACTCTGGTGCTGTGACCTGATTGGACCGGTGAGTGCGACCTGGAAAAAAACAGAAGACGAGGGGAGGTGAGTCTGTACCTACATCTTCTGAAGATGATGACAACAGATTGTTGCTTAATTCGTCCTCTGTGTAGTGATTCACAACTCCACACCTTTCATTAAAGTAGTGTAGGTGCATTGTATGTCATGTGAAAAAGTGAAAAACTTCATTCCATGTGAGGTTTCCTAATGACATACAAGTCACTGTCACAAGACTGCAGATTATTTTTTTTCTTTCTACCCTCCAGGGGCTCTTTTGTGGGCTCTAGTGTCCCTTATATGAAAGTAGGCTGACAGGAAGGAAGACATGCGGCAAATGTCGCCGGGTCCGAGAATCGAACCCACGACGGCTGCGTCGAGGACTCAAGGCCTCCAAACGTGGGTCGCGCTATCCCCTATGCCACCACAGCATGCCCCAGACTGCAGATTTTAAGATAAGACGCTCTAAATGGCAGAAACGAATATAAAACAAGTTGGGGATGTTGTTTGTTACATATTTCGGATTATGTAACAAACAATATAAACAAACACAGTTTTGCAGAAACTGTGAAAACAGGCTTCATGGTAAGAGGTGACCATGAAGTCTGAACAGATTGATAGGATGAATAAAAAATTTCCAATGTTTTTTTTCTCATCAACCTCCTGCAACTTGCACATAAATGTTTCATGATGAAATACACTATTTATGCTGGCTCACAGATAGTGGAAACTATCTGTGTGAAACGGCAAACTAAACACAAAAACCTATTAGAGTAAATATATAGCTGGAAAAAAAAAGTCAAGCAAATGAATGAAGGTATTTGTGGGAGTGTGCTCTTGCAGAAACCACAGAGGAGGAAGAGGACGTCACTATTCAGCTCAGGTATAAAAACAAGCAGAGTCAGGGCAAAACAACAAGAGAGAAAATTGCAGAATGATTTTATAGCCACAGCTTTTATATTTTCAGAAACATTTGGGAGAACTTTTTCTCCTCATTTGGATATAAAGGCAACTTTTGTTTAAATCTCTTAAAAAAAGACCAACCTACTAATTTAAGACCTTTGACCTAAAGTCAAAGTCAAAGACTCTGGCATTGGAGCTAACTTTAGAGAGCTGACATAATCCTGGGACAAATCTAAAAGTTGGGCGGGGGGGGCAGTCTTTAACATAACCTGTACTTGCTGATGATTCATAGAAA